>NC_066854.1:11502643-12102643 GCF_001640805.2 Lates calcarifer
CATAGTAGAGTAAGGCATGAAAATCACTCAAATACTGTAATAGTACAGTAAGGTGAAAAACAGTAATAAACAGTCATAAAAAATGTCATAGTACAGTAAGGCATGAAAAACAGTGTGAAAAATACTTCATAGAATAATGTCATAGTAGAGTAAGGCCATTGAAAATCACTCAAATACTGTAATAGTACAGTAAGGCATGAAAAACAGTAATAAACAGTCAAAAAAGGTCATAGAACAGTAAAGGCATGAAAAACAATGGAAAACAGTCCTAAACACTTAAATACTGTAATAGTACAGTAAGGCATGAAAAAACAGTGGAAAACAGTCAAATACTGTCATAGTACAGTAAAGCATGAAAACATCACTCAAAAAAATCGCCATAGTAGAGTAAGGCATGAAAAACAGTGAAAAACACTCAAATACTGTAATAGTACAGTAATGCATGAAAATCACTCAAAAAGGTCATAGAACAGTAAAGCATGAAAAACAATGGAAAAACATTAACACAAATACTGTAATAGTACAAGTAAGGCATGAGAAAACAGTAATAAACAGTCAAAAAACATCATAGTACAGTAAAGGCATGAAAATCCACTCAAAAAATGCCATAGTACAGTAAGGCATGAAAAACAGTAATAAACAGTCAAAAAATGTCATAGTACAGTAAAGCATGAAAAACAGGTGGAAAAATACTCAAATAATGTCATAGTACAGTAAGGCATGAAAATCACTCAAAAAAGGTCATAGTACAGTAAAGCATGAAAAAAAAGTATTAAACACTCAAATACTGTAATAGTACAGTAAGGCATGAAAAAGTAATAAACAGTCAAAAAATGTCATAGTAAAGTAAGGCATGAAAATCACTCAAATACTGTAATAGTACAATAAGGCATGAAAAACAGTAAAAAATACTCAAATACTGTCATAGTAGAATAAGGCATGGTAAACACTCAAATACTGTAATAGTACAGTAAGGCATAAAAAACAGTCAAAAAAGGTCATAGTACAGTAAAGCGTGAAAAACAGTCATAAACACTCAAATACTGTAATAGTACAGTAAGGCATAAAAAACAGTCAAAAAAGGTCATAGTACAGTAAAGCATGAAAAACAATGGAAAACAGTCCTAAACACTTAAATACTGTAATAGTACAGTAAGGCATGAAAAACAGTCAAACAGTCAAAAAATGTCATAGTACAGTAAGGCATAAAAAACAGTCAAAAAATGTCATAGTAGAGTAAGGCATGAAAAACAGTGAAAAACACTCAAATACTGTAATAGTACAGTAATGCATGAAAATCACTCAAAAAGGTCATAGAACAGTAAAGCATGAAAAACAATGGAAAAACATTAATAAACACAAATACTGTAATAGTACAGTAAGGCATGAAAATCACTCAAAAAATGTCATAGTACAGTAAAGCATGAAAAACATTCAAAAAATGTCATAGTACAGTAAAGCATGAAAAACAATGGAAAAACAGTCAAACACTCAAATACTGTAATAGTACAGTAAGGCATGAAAAACAGCAATAAACAGTCAAAAAACATCATAGTACAGTAAGGCATGAAAATCACTCAAAAAATGCCATAGTAGAGTAAGGCATGAAAATCACTCAAATACTGTAATAGTACAGTAAGGCATGAAAAACAGTAATAAACAGTCAAAAAATGTCATAGTACAGTAAGGCATGAAAAACAGTGGAAAAATACTCAAATAATGTCATAGTAGAGTAAGGCATGAAAATCACTCAAATACTGTAATAGTACAGTAAGGCATGAAAAACAGTAATAAACAGTCAAAAAATGTCATAGTACAGTAAGGCATGAAAAACAGTGGAAAAATACTCAAATAATGTCATAGTAGAGTAAGGCATGAAAATCACTCAAATACTGTAATAGTACAGTAAGGCATGAAAAACAGTGGAAAAATACTCAAATAATGTCATAGTAGAATAAGGCATGAAAATCACTCAAAAAAGGTCATAGTACAGTAAAGCATGAAAAAAAGTATTAAACACTCAAATACTGTAATAGTACAGTAAGGCATGAAAAAGTAATAAACAGTCAAAAAATGTCATAGTACAGTAAGGCATGAAAAACAGTCATAAACACTCAAATACTGTAATAGTACAGTAAGGCATGAAAAACAGTGGAAAAACACTCAAATACTGTCATAGTAGAGTAAACCATGGAAAACAGTCCTAAACACTCAAATACTGTAATAGTACAGTAAAGCATGAAAAACAATGGAAAACAGTCCTAAACACTTAAATACTGTAATAGTACAGTAAGGCATGAAAAACAGTGGAAAAATACTCAAATAATGTCATGGTAGAGTAAGGCATGAAAAACACTCAAATACTGTAATAGTACAGTAATGCATGAAAAACAGTAATGAACAGACAAAAAACACCTGTCTTCACATAAGAATGGTTGATTAATTGGAAAGTTAGACAAAATGATTGTCTTTAGTCTGTTGTCAGTGTCTTTTTCTGTGAATTTCAGTGTCTCCACTGCAAAACAAGATGAGGTTCATCTGCGCTTGTGTGCTGGAGACAAGATTGTGCCGTATCAACAACGAGCCATGTCTAAACTTTCCACTTCCAGGCAAAGCTTCACATTGTGTTGAAAGAATTTTACACTGGTGTGATTGCTGAAGTTAGGCAGCAGCACAAATAAAACACAAGTAAATAAATGCAAAAGAAATGATTCTGTGTGATTTTGTTGCATATAAAGATGTACGTGCAACAGATATTATGACACAACTACAACAACAGAACTATATTAAACGATACTACTACTATATCAGATGATGACGTGATACTACTATATAAGACAACTACTGATGAGCTTGGATACTTAAAGATCACCTTTGGCAGTAAATTTTGACGCTGTACAAACAAATGCAAACACTAAAAGAAAAGGGACTGCGAGTTGTAAACTTACGTGAAGCAGACAAAGTGCGAGAGCCCCAGCTTTGGTTTACAGGTTCTGTGAACACCTCTCCAAGCGCTCTTGACTCCCTGGCGTAACGGGATAACCGTCGACATGCGACGTCAGACGCAGTTCTTGCGAAACTGACAGCACTGGTGGCGTTATGAAACAGAGAAAAATGAACAGCTGAAATTGTACAAAAAATAATTAATAAGAGACAAGAAGAAGACTAAATTACACTACATGAGACCAGATAGAGACAACTATACTCCCTTAGACTAATGAATTTTGAATTTAAACACCAAATGTGACTGCTCATAAAGCTTGGTTAGCATTCTAGCTGCAGCTTTCAGAATCATTTGTAGACTTTTAGTGCTAGCATGTGGTAGGCCCCAAAACATTACAATAATCAAGTAATTCTTACACATATGCACTTTTAAAGTCTGTGTAAAGCACTAATACCATTCTGAGTTAGTCACACCAAAATCTGGAAAAAATAAGGAGCTCTATTAGCGTGTCCACTGAAGGTGGTGAAGCCACAATTTCAATAATTTCATACTTAATTTATATTACTATTTATTTAAGGTTTTAGATGTATTTCTAACCCTAACCCTAACCATATTTGTAATGGTTTTATATTTATTTTTAGAGCATTTTTTTCTGTGTTGGTTTTATACTTGATATTTAAAGGCCTTCAATTTATCAATTCAGGGTTTCTATTCTGTGTCAAACTGCAACTGAGATAATGACAGAGTCAGACTAAAAAGAATAAACACTGACCTTCTGGAAACATCTTCATGTCAGTCTCTTCTGTGATTTAATGGTTGAAGTTTGAATTCTGTGGAGAAAACACAACAAACATTAATATATAGATGTAACTTTTAACACAATAAAAAATAAAAGTGTTTCTGGGTATTGAACTTCAAACTGTACAGATAGAGATAGAAGTAAAGGACACTAAATTTACAAAGAAACCAGTATGTGGACCAACTGGTTCTGGACTCATCAGAGTTAAATTTGTTTTCTACACAAAGACAGAAGAAGCTGCTCTGACTAGAGAAGTGACTCCACCAGCTGCTCATATTCACACAACAGCAGTGGATGGAAATGTTTGTTTCTCCAATGTAAGTTAAAATTTGAACTAAATTTGGTCAAGAGAGGAAGGACGAGATGGGACGAAACGAGACACAAAAACAGGCAGAAAGAGAGAGAGGGGGAAGGAGACAGACAAAATGAGAGCGATGTAACCAAGACGATCATCGGCAGTTGCTGAAGATATATAATTTAATGGCAGTGCTCTGTGTTGGACAGGTGACGAAGCTGTTTGTGAATTACCTGGAGGCCTCTGTCCTGGTCTAAACAATTCCTTCATTGTACAAAGATTCTCTGATCGTGGACGAAGTGGAGACACCTGGAGGAAATAAAGAGAGAAACATACAAAGCACAATGATCAATACACTGTGACCTGTTCATCAACACTTTAACCATGAAAACACAGTGTCTCAGAAAATGGGCTGTCACATATGACAAGAAAAAGCATCACATCTTTAAGAACCAATCACAATAAATATTTGGGTTAGGGTTACTGTGAACTTTAAAAACTTTCATTTAAGTACATTTTTGAAAGCAGGGTTTTAACTTGTGGTATTTTTAATTATACTTCAGTTCACAGACAGAAAATTACCTCACAACTATTTAGAGTTTTTATGTATTATTATAACTGCTACTATTTTCTGACATGATTAATCAGTCATTATTATATTCAATACTAATCTCATTAAATACAGGGCACAGAGCAGAGGCCTGTACTACGAAGCGAGGTTACTGGCCTATCAGAGTAACTTCAGGAGTAACTTGGTGACGTCAGGTGTAACATCCCAGTTAACCTGTACTACGAAAGGTGGATAGGTTTTACCCGGGGTAATTAATGCTGCATCTCTAAACTGCTACTTCTTCCTTAAATACCGCCCCACAGGTGGATACTGGCACGACGACAGAGAGAGGCTGACTCCGAAGGACAGGGGTTGTCTAAAGACCGTCAGTCCCCCGTGCACCCCCCACCCCCCGACCCCCACCAATAAATGTGTTTTTTATGCTCTGCATTTTCCACTTTCAATTTTTCAAATTTGTAATTTTTCTTTCTCACAGTCAAGCAGCAGAATTTAGCATCATTACTGTTGAATATTATCAATTTCAATAATCCTTTAAATGTGGGTGGGGGCATTATTGTCCTGAAAGACAATATAATGCGACAGGCTGTTGTAAATGTAGAACAGTGCGCAAAGGTGAGTCAGAGGTTTACAGTTGATAATGAACCTCAGGGACACACAGTAAACTTTGTGGAAGACACTGGCAGAGAGATTCAAAACAGTAGAGGACATGAGACTATTAGACGACACTACTATTATATTAGACAACAACAGACTAGATGATAGTACTATTATATTAGACGACTACAACAGCAGCAGCAGCAGCCGAACTGACTAGACAAGACTACTGGATGACTACTATATTAAATGACACTACAACAACAGATTAGATGACGCTACTATATTAGACTACTACTACAACATTAGATGAGACTACTGGATGACTGTACTATATTAGACTACTACAGCAACAACAGCAGAACAGACTAGACAAGACTACTGGATGACAGTACTATATTAAATGACACTACTACTATATCAAACCAAAACATGCAGTATTAATGATGGGAAATATGAATGTGTACCACTTCACTGGAGACACCTGGAGGAAACATACAAAGGAAAATGATCAATACGCTACTGCCTGTTCCTCATCAACAGTTTAACATTACAGCTCAAACTGAATATTTAACAAAATATTTTTATGCCTCACCATCATTTAATATAGTACTGTCATCCAGTAGTCTTGTTTAGTCTGTTCTGCTGTTGTTGTAGTAGTAGTCCAACAAATAATATTATTATCATTAATAAAGAACAATTCACCTCCAACACCTGAACAGCGTAGAAGAATACAACACTGAAAACTAAACACTACAACCAAAAATCACACTTAGACTTTTGAGGTGAATAAATTCATCATGTTACTACAATATGACTTCATTGATCTCAGAGAGAAAAGCCATTTTTAAAATCGTTGTAATAATAATTCCAGTCACAGTGACCACAAACAAATGGTGAGGGGATCGATCAATGGCTATGGATAGATTACTACCACAAAGCTATAAAGACATACAAACGCCAAAGAGGCAAAAAACTAAACAAAATGAGCACAATGCCACACTGAAAACCGCTAGACCCGCAACCACAAGAAACGTGACGACGACGATGACCAGGCTGGAGCTACAAACCACAAAGAAGCAGTAAAATGCTACGGTATGCTAATGGCGTGCTAGCGATGGTACAGAGATGCAAACAGTTGTAAACAGACAGACTAATAAACAGTTGACAACAATGTGGCAGGGACGCCACAATTACACTTCAACCCAAACAAACAAAAAAGACGCCAAAAAGGGAATACTGCCAAAAACATCCTTAAACGATAAGGCTAATGCTAACGCCCTACGTTTATGCTAACGTCAATGTTAACGCTTGCTATTAGTGAGATTGGACGCTGAGCACACCTGCGGCGGCGAGGTGAGGCTAATGCTAATGCTAACACGAGGTGAGGTTAATGCTAATGCTAACACCCTCGCCTCGCCGCCGCCGCAGGTGTGCTAAGCGTCCAGTCTCACCCGTGTTCGACAAAAAACAGCTCCAGAGTTTGTTTTAGCATCTGACCTGTGTTCGACAAAAACCAGCTCCAGAGTTTGTTTTAGCATCTCACCTGTGTTCCACAAAAAGTTTAAGCATTCGGACCTCGGTAACGACGTTCCCTCGCACTACTGGCAAACAGAGGCAATTCTTCGGACATGGCTCATATCTGATTCGCCTCTCTGAACAGCTCCTCCCAGAAGCTCGTAACCAATGACGAGCCACGTCGTGACCAATGACGACATACGTCAGCTAACAGGAAGATGCTCTACTACTATTGCGAATCTGAGACTTCAATAAACCCATTTTAAGCATCAAAACAGTTTAGGACACGAGTAAAGGTGCGTTTTCACAAAATGTTAAATATCGAACTCCATTTCTTTAAATTATAAAACACTTGGGTCTTATATGCAAGTACTTTGGAAGGTTAATTTTAAAAAGGTGTAAAAATAGCATCAGACCCCCAAGGGTTAATGATAAACTGTGCAATATATCTCGTAACCCATATATATATTATAAAGAGATTAAAAATCTATCACATGTACCCCAAGGGACTCATATATTGAGAAGAGGTAGAGGAACTTGGAATGCCAAGCTCAGCATTTCCTTAAGTCATTATGCATAAATAGTGTGTGATATAGCCAATCTATATTTTCCCTATATTTTGAACACCTTCACTGACAATAAAAACTGAAAAACACACACACATTGATTATTACACTTTGATATTAGTATGAGCTTTCTTGAATATTTGTCTTATTTTTTGCCACAGAACATACATGTGTTCTGCATTTTGGAATGAATTCTCTCATTTACTCCAACAAAAAACAGAGCAATCCCAGGTAATCAGAAATAAAATTCATATTTAGTACAAACAAAACAAATCTGTGACAGCAAATGTTCAAAAGAAAAGTATCAAACAATGGTTCTCTTGCCAAACTGTGGGCCAAATATTTTTTTTCTGTTCTGGACACAGTATGAAATTGGATAAAATATCCAAAACAATTTTGAGACAAAGGATGCTGTTGTCGAAAGCTGCATTTTCCAAATAACATAAAAGATCAACAATAACTTAATAAGTGTATGATGACCCCTAATACATAACCCAAATGTATGTTACGATAACTGTGAGTAAATGCATTGTACAATTAAACCAATATGATCATATGTGCCCAGTGTACAGTTTATAACTGTAAAGCAAAAGATGAATGAAGAGTGAATACGATTCTGCGACATAAAGCCTCATTGTTCCAGGAATTATTCCAGTAAAGCCATGATCACTGATATATTATGTATGTATGGATATAACAGTAAATGCACAATGTAAACATACAAGAACTATGACAACTGAGATATTTGGTAGTGTTTTTGACCTCTGCTCTCCACGGCAACATCACACCCAGAAACCAGATGGGTTATCACAATATTTCTATGCAAACTGCGCTCATTGTTTTATAACTGCTTTCTGATACTCCACCCGTGTGTGTAAAAACAGATGTGATGCATATAATGCAAAAACTAATTCTATGAAGTATGTTGATGCTACCAAAACATTTTTTTAAAGATATTAAAGAAAGATATTAAGATATATATTCTCTGATCAATATGGTAAAATTTACCATCATATGTCACTGCTATCACCTTTATATGTTCTTACATCAGGTACAGTAAGTATCCAGAAAACATTGAGTGGACATATTGCCCAGCATAAAGTCCTGCAGCCTGGTCTGACGGCAGCTGTATGTGTACAGTGTCTCTGTGTCGTAATGGGAGTACAGCGCTCCTTGAAACCTGATCCAGCAAGCCCTTTTTTGTCACACTGCGGTGAGGTTTGTCTTGTCTTGGGATTTTGGTCTTGTCATTTCCTGTTTTATTTTGAAGGATTTACTCTCCTCTCGTTTCAGAGCACTTGCCCTTCCTCATGTGTCACCTGTGTGTCCTGATTACTCATTGTTTCCACCTGTTTCCCATTACCTCTGCATGTTTAAATAGTCTGTGTCTCCTTTGTCTTGTGCCAGAGTGTCTTCGATCCGTTCACCCGACTCACCTCCAGCTTTGAAGCCACAGCCAGAGTGTTGCCTCTAGTAAGCCATTGTTCCTCTGTGAGAGTGATTTTTATTTTTATTTTTTTGTTGTTGTTGTTGTTGTTGTTTGTAAATTTTGATATCTCAGTTTCTTGCCTTAGCCTTAGAGTACTTTCATAGTTGTTTGTTTTCCTCCTTTTGGAGCGATTTTGTTTTACTCGTTTATGTTCATAGCTTATCTTAGGCCCTCTGTTTTTTAGGAGAGAGTTTTATTTAGAGCTTTTCTGGTTTTCCTCCTGTTGGAGTGTTTTTTGTTAAATCTTTTCATAGCCTTTTGTTTGCCTCCTCTGAGTGATTTTTATTTTTATTTTTTTTTTGATTTGTTCTAACTTTATTAGCCACCGTTCATTTGTGTTTTCTTTTTTGAGAGTGACTTTGTTTTTGTTTTCTTATCTGCCCTAGGAAAATTTTATAGCCTCTGTTTCTTTGTCACTCAAGTGAGAGAACTTTGGTTGTTAATAAAGTCTGTTTTATTAACGTCATCTCTGCGTCTGAGTCCTGCCTTTAGTCTCGGCCTGACATTTTTGAACTCATCCTAAGTGTACATCACTGGATCATTGTTCATCAGTGCCACCCACACATTACCTCTTTTGCAGTGGACATGGTAGTAAGTAGTAGATCACCTGGTATGGTACAGGTGAAAATACCAGTTTGGGGATTGTAGTCTTGATTGCCGTTGTGCAGGAGTTTGTCGAAGATGACCGGAGAGCTGACAGGAGGGAACGGATTTGTGAGCTTAGCGGTGAATTGAGGCTAAAAGCCTAAAAACCCAAACCTCTGGCTAAAAATGTCACAGTAGAGTAAGGCGTCAAAAACCGTCAGTGAATGTCATAGTATAATAAGCTGTGAAAACTGTCAGTATAACTTTTTAATATCACAAAAGTGATCTTGTAATGCAGAAATGCCAAGTTTCTCTACTTGCAAATAAAATGTAAAATTGAGGTTGAAAACCCTAACCTAACCTCTGGCTAATAATATTCACTTTGATACAATATTAAATACAGCAGCAGAATATTCTTTAGAAGTATTTGAGTAACAATCCTTTTATCAGTCACAACTACAAAAATGCATTATATATACACACAAGACAAGCTGTAACAATATGAACAGTATAAACAGGACTGTGTACACAGTGATAGTGGATTTGAGTACTGATATTGCACAGTTTGAAATAAGAAGTGAGATACAAGGCAAAGTAATCTGTTACTAGATGTAGTTTGAAACAAAAGTTCAATGTAAAATTAGAAGTAATATGTAAAAAGAAAAATAGTATGTAATGGTAGAAGTAATAGTAAACCAAAATAGAAATAAGTCACTTCATAGTCAGGCATAAAAATATTTAGTTAAATGTTCAGTTTCAGCTGTAATGTTGAACTGTTGATGAGGAGTAGGCAGTAGTGTATTGATCATTTTCCTTTGTATGTTTCCTCCAGGTGTCTCCACTTTGTCCATGATCACAGAGTCTTTGTACAATGAAGAAGTTCTTTGAGACACAGGCCTCCAGGTAATTCACACACTGTCCAACACAGAGCACTGTGTATCAGGGAAGTGTAATAGAAGTAATGTAAAAGCAATTAGCAAGTCAAAGTAATCTGTTACTAGATGTAGTTTGCAACAGTAAAAGTTAAATGTAAATTTAGAACTACTTTGTAATATAAAGGCAATGCAGAAGTAATAGTAATCCAAAATAGAAATGAAAGTTAAAAAAAAGTCTAGTCAGGAGTCTAATATGTAAAAAACTATTTGGACTTACAGATGAGTTTGTGTGATCAATGCGTGTTGTTGTCTGTGCAGAAGGAGAAGACGACAGCAGCTGAAGACCTGAAGTGGATGAAAGAATGAAGCTGTTAATGAAATAAAAGAGCTCCACCATCTAACTGCTGTAAACTGTGTTGCTTTCCTGTTGTTCAACTGAAAACACTTAGTTTTTCTCTGCACATGGGCACAACAGCAGTGGATGGAAAAGTCTGTTTGGTTGAGAGAGCAAGAAGAGAAGCGGGGGGGGGGGGGGCAGACAAAATTAGAGAGTGTAGAGAAAGTGTAAAGTGGGGCACACACAAATGTACGTCCTCTGTACATTTACAGATGTAGGCTGACACTGACATGGCGTACTCATCAATGTTTGTGTGATCATTGTAGGTGGCAGCTGTCTTGAACATGTCCCAGTCAGTACACTCAAAACAGTCCTGGAGTGCCTCCATAGCCCCCTCTGACCATACTCTCACCTGCCTCACTGTAGGTTTCCCACTGATGAGCAGGGGCTTGTATGTGGGAATTAGCATAACAGATAGGTGGTCTGATGAGCCAAGATGGGGGCGGGGGGCTGCTCTGAATGCACCTTTGATGTTTGTATAGGTCATGTCCAATGTGTTCTGTACCCTGGTTGCGAAATCCACGTGCTGGTGGAAGTGTGGGAGAACTGTTATTGTTATTACATATTACTTTTTAGGGACAGACCGATTATTGGCGCTGATAAGAGATCAATTTAAAACTGGGTTATTTTGGTTCTGATGCAGCTGCGCCTCAGTCTGCAGTCACTACTCTGTCTCCAGCACTGTCCCACCCACAGCACCATCTGACTGGTTACACACAGAGCCATGGCAACAGCCAGTCAGCAGTGAAAGTTTCTAAGAAAACTTTATAAGAGATGCTGCTGACCCTGGGAACTCCCTGCACTTTTAGTTTTTGTTTGAACTTAAAACAAAGATAAGTGAAATATAAAATAACATTTCAGTTATACTGAAATTTTGGGAAACTTTATTTACTGTAGAAAACTTTAGGGCGCTCTTTATTTGTTTAAGTTTTCATTTAACTTTATAAGACATGCTGTATTGGAGTTTGTATTATTCAAAATTTTGACGCCAATATTTTCACTTTTACTGCAAATGAAAATTGGCTCCAAATGTCAGTTATCAGCCTCCTTGACTACTAATAATCAGTATTGGCCCTGGAAAAACCGTATCGGTCTATCTCTATTACTTTTCTTATCGATTACTCACTGAACATAAACAAACTAATGTCAGTGCTCTGTGTTGGACAGATGATGTAAAGCTGGTTTGTGAATTACCTGGAGGCCTGTGTCCTGGTCTCAAAGAACTTCTTCATTGTACAAAGACTCTCTGTGATCGTGGACAAAGTGGAGACACCTGGAGGAGAAAGAAAACAGAAAAATGAGAAAACAGAGAAAAATATTCAACATTAACGCTGAAACTGAAAAACATTTTTATGCCTTACTAAACTATGACAAAGGAATTATCTTAAAGCAGCAATGTTACCTTTGTTTTCCACAGACATACACATATTCTCACATTCACACTTCTACATAGTGTTTTTGGGTTAAGTTAGATTTTGTGTTTGTCATGTCATTCTAGTATTTTGCTATTTCAAAAGTGCAATATCAATACTCAAATCTATTACTGTGTACACAGTCCTGTTTATTGTTTATGTTTATATATTGTTATATATTATGTTGTTTTGTAACTTGCCTTGTTTATATCATGCTTTTTATATTTTTGCTGCTGCAACACTGAATTTCCCCGCTGTGGAGCTAATAAAGGATTATCTTACTCAAATAAATACTTCTGAACACTGAATATTTTGCCCGTCTGTTTAGTATTGTATGAAAGTGAATATTTTTAGCCAGAGGTAAGGGTTAGGGTTACAGCTCTTTGCCACTTTAAGCTGGAGATAAGAGTTTTTAAGCCTCAAATATACATTTTAATTGCAAGCTGCAAGTAGAGAATATTTGGTATTTCTGCATTACAAAATCACTTTTGTGATATTAATTCAAAAAATATATATACTGTGACATTTTTGTCATTTTTTTACGCCTTACTATGACATTTTTTTGACATTTTTGACCTCATACTATACAATGACATTCATGATATCTTACTATAATGTACTATCTACTTCTATTTTGGATCACTATAACTTCTGCATTGCTTTTATATTACAAGTTACTTTTACTGTTACTTCTAATATCAGACTTTTACCATTACATACTACTTTTCTTCTTACATATTATGTCTAAATTTACAGATAACTTTTAGTGCTGCAAACTACATCTAATAACAGATTACTTTGCCTATTGCATCTTACTTCTGATATTGCTAATTACTTTTACATTACTTCTATTAGATTACTTATACATAATTTTTTATTGCAGATTACTTCTATTATTACACTTTTCTGATATACTGAATAGTGAGCATAAACTATTTAATGTCAGTGCTCTGTGTTGGACAGTTTATATAAAGTTGTTTGTGAATTACCTGGAGGCCTCAGTCCTGGTCTCAAAGAACTTCTTCATTGTAAGAAAACTCTCTGTGATCGTGGACGACATCTCTGCGATTGTGGATGATGTCGTGCACAAAGTGGAGACACCTGGAGGAAATCAAAGACAAACATACACAGGAAAATGATCAATACACTACTGCCTATTCCTCATCAACAGTTTAACCATGAAAACACAGAATAATATTCAACATTACAGCTGAACCACAACATTTTACAAACATTAGAAGGCTGTCAGAAAACGAACAGCTGACTGTCATCACCTACTGAAGAACCAAAAAAGTAAGTAAGGAAAAAGTAAAATGATTATTGTGTGTCTATCAACTAATCACTGAAACAATCATGTATGTTACGGTGAACTGCACAACAATAATAAACACTATCAGTTAAATACATTTTTGAATGTAGGATCTTAACTTGTATTGTTTATTATACTTCAGTAAAGAGTCACTGTGACTGTAAACCATTACTATTGGGATTTAAACAGACTATCAAGAGCTCCTTGGGTCTCCACCCGTCCAGGTTGGGGGTCCACAACTCATGTCAGGGACGGAAATACAAACACACACTGACCCACGTTAAACGACGAGGCTAATGCTAACGCTCGCCGCTAACGCAAATGCTAACGCAAATGCTAACGCTAGCCGTCAGCTAGTTAGCTCCTTGGCCTTATCTTCGCGCCGCAGGTGTGTTCAGCATCCAGCCTCACTCGTGTTCGACAAAAATTAGCTTCAAATCTTATTTTAGCATTCATGCTTCTTCGGTAATTAAGTGTCACAAAACTGACAAACAGTTTAAATATGTTGTCCGACTTCGTTTCTCCGCTTCACGGGCCATGGTCAACGAGAATACACGCACGCCAACAAATGCAGAAAAAACGCCAACTGTGGGGCTGGGTCTCTCGCGAGTGCAGCTTGTGAGGCTGGTAGAGCGCACGGAGGCATATCGATACCAGAAGTAGAACTGAGCTACTGCGATCGATTGCGTTAACTTTTAATAAATTCTTCTTTTAAAATGTGTTTTCTTAACTTCAAAATTTTCGATTTGAGGGGGCAAGACATTTGTTTGGGGGGGCACTGTCCCCTCTTGCCCCTGAAGACTCCAAATAGGCCAACCCACAAAATGCTGAAGAAAGGAAACATCACTGAGACTGATAATTGTGACGGAATTACTAAATTTTGCACTATAATGTCTTATACTATGTGTCACATCTAGTTTAACTTAGCTTTCACATATATCTCACATGTGCCATTCTTTTTAATGCTTCTGTTATTTGTGTAAGGGGGGCTTTTAATCTGTGCTGCTCACTGTTGGCACACATTGGGACGTATGTAAGCATGTGTGGCCACATCTCAAAGAAATTCTGTGTATCATCATAAGTAACTAAAGCCAAAAACAGTTTTGGAAATGGAAGGATGGAAGGTTAAGTGTTGCTTTTAGGTACACCCTTAAAATGTGATTGTATTGGCTTCCATTTCCATTGGGAATTACTTCATGTCTTAATACGAAATATGTGTTTTGCCCCCCATTTCTAAGCTGCAGCTTAATCTCTAATATAAAAAACAATGTACAAATATCCAATGTTCAGTCGCTCCTCTCTCATATTAATGAAAAACTAACTTATTACAGGTTCCTCCTCTAATTCAGCCCCTTGCTCTCCCTGTGGTCACAGTTACTGTTATTGGTGCTGTAATAATGATTATGATAATGAAAAGCTTTAATGGTAATGACTGTCATCAGTAATGATGAAATTATGTTATATTGTAGCTCCTTTTCACTTCCCCTTGGGTTAATGATACGTCTTCAAGTATGGATTTATTTTACAATGACCGCTGTAATTTCAGTTTTATGGGACTGTCCATGTTTGAGCCAGAAAGAAGAAAAGACATGAAACCTCAGCAGTTTTTGATATTGGCCCCGTCTTCCTGTGTTAAAGCTAGAAGAATCAAATCAAGTCCAGACATATATTACATAATCTAATATCAGATTCATGATAGAATTATGCAGAAAACAAATCTGGGGATTCAATTTGCTTATACAGCTATGTTAGATTCTGTTAGTATTTGCTGTCACCACTCTGGCTGCTCTGTGTCTATTAAAGGTCGTGCATGTATTTTCAGAACTGAATTAATATTCTGAGTTAAGAGGACACTTCAGCAGAGCCACTGAACAGATAAAAACCTTTTAGTATGATTGAGCTTTTGAATGAAGACTCAAACGTCAACACAAACTTACAGTCACTCATGAGCTCAGAGCTGGAATATAACCTCCAGCTACTGCCTTGGATCAAACATGGAGCTCTCTCTTTATGCTCTCTGTAACCTGAAGCCAAGTCTCATTTTGATTTCTTCTTTTCTCCCCACTCTCCACCACATTTAAATTCTGATTCAAGACACCACCACCCTAAGGCCAGCTATCGACAAGGCGAAAAACAAGGGTCTCCTCCACCTTATTTACTGCTGCTGCGAGCCAACCAATTTGCTGGCCATCCGCTCAGTGAGCTGTAATGGCTTCTTGACTGTCAGCACTTTAAATCCTTTAGAGACCCTGCTGTCTGGTACACAGTAGGTGAGGCCAGGGCAGAAAGAGAGTAAAACAAATTATCCTTATGGGAAATTAAGGGGAAATGTAATTATGAGAGGTGCACACAATAATCCATGAGAATGCACCTGCACCAAATAATGTGGGTTTTCTGTGTTAATTTTCAGGCCTGACAATCAATATTCTTGTTAAGCTTAACAAATCATTAGCATTATTTATGAGAGAAACTACAGTAGAGGTCAACTCTGAAGAAAATCTACAATTGACATCCACCCACAGTTGAGATCAGAAAAGAGGTGATATCACTTTTATTATTATTCACTGTGATTCCCTGTGTTGTGCTTGTTTATGTGAATAATACTAAGGCGCAGAGGAGCTTACTTATCGCTCTCACACCCAACACAGACACATCACTCAGCCTCTGACGCCTGTTTTCATCCATCAGAATTGCATTGACATTACATGGCACAAAGTCAAACAGTGTCCTCTCGCCGAATGAATTGGCAGGAGAAGCTGCGAGATTAGATTGCATCTGAGGAATGCTAATTTACCAGGAGTCTGGGTCTGGAGATGTCGTGATTAAAGACTCAATTTCCCTGAGGTCAGTGTGGTGTGATCGCATATTACCACTAACTGATGGAGTGTCTCTGACATCTGCACTCTGACAGCATGGCTGTCACAAGCGGCAGCATCAGCACCCGTTAACATGGAATAGAGAATCAGGTTTGTGCGTCAGATTAAATATTCCCGCCAGAGTGGAGAATTCATTCAGTCATGGAGATCTTAAGTAGCTGTGTTGTGTTATCAAACTGCTTATTCATGGTTTAGTTTATGTAAGTGAAAAAGTCGAGGGAGAGGCCTACAGCAGCTCTCTGCCAGAGACGGCTAAGCCCTGAAATGCTGCCATCCAGCATTATCTTCACATAGCAGAAAGCCCTGCCATGCATTATCCTAACATGTGTCTCAGTGGAAGGCATTTCAGAGCAGCAGGTTTTAATGCGGTTGTGCTCTGCTATGCTGGTACTGAATAACACTGACACTAACACCTCTCTGTGTTTATTACAAGCATATCATCTTGTCATTTCAACAGCTGATTGACAGCTAGAATCTAGAAATTCCCAGTTTTACTTTTAAACAGCCGTACCAGTGATTTTTTCACGTTTTAGCTTATTAAATACAAATACAAATTTATACAGTGGCTTTCTCACCGCACCTTCCAGGCAGGATGTGATTTGTATTCATTTCTGCTGGGTGCTGAGACTGAAACTCGCTGGAGATATGTAATCCATCACACTGACCATTTCCTTGCCCTTGTTTTCCTGTCAGAAGTTATTTTATCATCATGTGGTAATGCAGCTGAAAGCAGGAGCCATTTTCTTTCATTTGGTGGTGCATTCTGTGGAAATCCAAGCCCTAAATGACAAAATGTAATAAAGGTTTTACAGTATAGAACAATAAAATGTAAAAAGAAATATAAAACCTATTCCAATAATTTATTACAACTCAAAAAACTTTAGACTAGCTAACCTGTAAACACTGAAACATTGGTTTAATACACTGTGTGCCAGCATTTTCAGCAAGCTAAAGCTAACATGCACTTTAAGACTACAGAAATCAGTGGAGGAAATCTCAGACGACTAAATTCCTATGGAATCAGATTTGTGTCAATATAATCAAACAAAATTAATTAAATATCAAACAAAAATAAAATAAACTGGGTTCATATCATGTCTGATCATGTCGTACATACTCAAAAGAAACTTTGAAATCCAGTTTGAGTGGTCAGAGTCTCCAGACCCAGACACATCTGTAGAAATACGATTTTTCATCACTGGCTGTCCAGACTTTCTAAGACCAATCTGGATGCAAAACTTTGGCTGGCAGTGTGAACCAACCATTTGTTGGTGCAGAAAATATTTACATTTATCATTCTCATTAGTACATGTACCAGGTCTGCCCACCCTCAGCCTGAGGGGAGACCCAATTAGCGTGACAGAACACCTGTTGGGCTGTGCAGGCCCTTTAAATGCACTAAACACAACAAAAAGGACTAAAATAAAACAATTACTGATGATATCTGATCTAACTTTCATGATAGGTTTTTATATTAATTTATTTATAGAATACTTGGAAAAAATGTGATTTAATTACCCTCCAACATAGTTACATTTATTAAAGATTGATAAAGTAAAACAAAAACAAATGTTTAAAAGTATGAAATACATCAAGTTTTCATAATCAACTACTTCACTGCAAGGAATAAAAAGATTTTGTTGGATTAGCAACCTGGATTTCAAATAGCTGTTCTGTCTACTTGAGTATAAACTGTACTCTGAGTATCAAATGTAAAAGTACTTATTGCAAATGGCCTCCTTAAGTGTTAAATTTTATTGGATTATTATTATGGATTTATTTATGTGTAGGTGGCATTTTAGTGTTCTAGCTGGTCAATGTGCAAGGTAATTTATTACAAATAATAAATATGATACAATTGTAATCTGTAAAGTAACAGCTGTCAGGCAAATGTAGTGGATTAAAAAGTACAACATTTCCAGTGTAAAGTAACATGACTCTACTGTAAAGTAAGTACTTACACCACTTGAGTAAACGTTTATGGCCATCTTATAGGCACATTGACTAACAACTGGACTCGAGACGTCGTGGATTGTGGTGACCTGTGTGAGTTGGGTGCACTGCATATTGGCATTTCTCAGATATGGGGCTGGGACACATTGCCTACTACCAGGTAGCACATGAATATGCACATAAGTGCGTAAAACTGCAAGAGTAGGTAATGAAACAGACCCAGTACTCAAGAGATAAACAAAGTAACAGAAAGACATTGAGCAACTACCTTAAAATACCTCAAAATAGAATGTGTAACTCACAAAACCCCTCTCCTCATGATTGGATCCCTTCCCAAAATATAAATACTTTAAGAGTGAACAGGTGTAACTTCCTTTTTTAAACACTGCAGATACTGTGATTTAATTTAAAGCATTCTGCCAGCTCTGGCCTCTCTTGACATAGAGCAGCAAGGATACTCCTCGCATTCGTCTCGGCTGCCTCGCTAATTGGATACTGCTTCCCTGAGCAGTTAGCTGATTGGTGCTCCCGTGGTAACCAGCTTGTAGTAAGCTCCCTTCACAGCCATGAGCTGGTCATGCGTTCCTTTCTCGATCACAAAGCCTCTGGACATGACAGCGATAATGTCAGAATTCTGAATGGTGGACAGGCGATGGGCGATAACAATGCAGGTCCGGCCCTCTCTGGCTTTGTCCAGGGCTTCCTGCACTGTCTGCAACACACAGAAAAGCGCACACACATATGAAGTGACGTTCACACATCATCAGTTCTCCCACACAGAAGACACACAAGCCTCACAATTATAGCAATTTCACAATCATGCGTTGATTACTATCATTAGAATGTTCCAGTGGATCAGTGCGCTGCAGAGGCCTCTTTGCTCCTCAGCATGGTTCAGCCATTTGAGCTGGAAAAACTACCGCCAAGGCCCAGAGACCATTTTAATCCTAAAGAGGCTCTACTGGAGGGTTGGTATGAACTGTGAGCTGCTGGTGATAATAATAGAGATGATGAATGATAATGATGTTAATGATAATAATAATTAACTGGCTGCTCTCCTTGCTCTCTGTGCCCGGAGAATATCAAGCAGCTGCAGTGCACTGTGATATGAAGTGTGTGGATTCAGCAAATGGTGCTCAGAGTTTATTGAAGCGTACCTTCTCGCTCTCGGTGTCCAGCGCAGAGGTGGCCTCGTCCAGGAGCAGGATCTTGGGGTCACGTATGATCGCCCTGGCGATGGCGATGCGCTGCTTCTGACCACGAGACAGCTGAGAACCCTGAGCGCCCACATTGGTGTCGTATTTCTAAGGCAAGGTCATAGAACAAGCTCTATATGAAATGAGCTAAGGATTATGATGAGTCATGTTATTTGTCTTGAAGCCAAAATAACCTTCTCTAATGGCTATCGTTTTGGTTTATAGATTGTCCAGAGAGCACTGTGTGATGTGAACAAATACACACCACATATCTGATACACAATCCTTTAAAGATTGAAGCAGAGTTAGTAAAAACGCAGTCATTTTTAACAAGAAATTACTTTACATAACTCATTCATTTATCACAGGAAAATCCATTTTTATAGTGCTGATGAACTAGAAATGTCTCAGCTGTCAGTCAGCTGAATTATCATCAAACCACAGCTGCACCTTCCAAATCTAAAATATTTCAACAGCCCATTAGTCTTTCATTAGACAATATAAGTGTCAATTATTAAAAATATAATACATAAACAATGCAGATTTTAAATAATTTCTAAATGAATGTGGGTGAGGCAGAATCTCTTTTTTAAACCCATCCAACAACACTGTAATGTGTGTGAAAGATTTTAGTTTTAACGACTCTTGCTAAGAACTGTGTCCAGGAAGTCATGTGGAACTTATTACAAGTTGAAAATACAAATATGCTTTGTAATGCCACTGATATATGCACTGTCATGCAACAGTTTTTAACTAACTGTAGTTTGAAGAGACAGCTAGGAACCTTTTAAAAGCTACAAATCACCAAAACTACACTGAGTAGTCCAGCCTCAGCAACATGAAATTAAATTCACTTTAAATCATCTCCATTAAGTCTTCACATTGGCATTCTGAGTGGTAATGCCAATGCTTTTCCTGACTTATTACAGTTACTGCTAATAACTAACTTTGCTCTATATGTTGACAGCAAATGACAATTATGACCTAATACCATATTACAAATTAAATGTCAGCAAAAATAATTATGTGCAGTATGTGAATTTGCACAAAAAGTTCAAGACAAAATAACCATTTACTTTCATCCACTATTCTTCTGCATTTCTGATGTAAATATCATGGCTAGTCGTGTAAGAACATTTTTGCAGACTTTGCAACTTGCTCCAATTTGAGGTGTGAATATTTCACTGTGAATATTTTCAGTCAGGAACTCATTTTTCAGATTATTCCGACATGACATAAAAGCACCATGAGCTAATTTATGAAACATGTTGTCATCCATAGCAAAGAGGTGGTTAGTGGTGTTTAAGAGGACTCCTAATGGACAGATAAACTCTAGAGATCACTGTAGCTCTACACCTACCTGCACACCTGCTCCTCATTAGCCTGACTGAACATATACTAGCCTGTGTTCTATTGCCTGATCAGCCTGTGTTTGCTTGCCCACTTTTCTCATTTGTTTGCCTTTGTTGACCGGCCTCCTGTTGTCTTTTCTAAACACGAATGAAGTAGACCTCATTTTAACCTCACCTGCCCTTCGCCTCTGCTTTTGTGTCCACACCACTGCTCAACTCATTCAAACACAAAACATCCACGGTACCTCAGGAAGCGACATGACGAAGCTGTGAAGCTGGGCTTTCTTGGCGGCAGAGATGACCTCATTCATGCTGATTTCCCGGGAGTTGTCGCCGTATTTGATGTTCTCCGCAATGCTGCAGTCAAACAAGATGGGCTCCTGGGACACGATGCCAATCTTAGAACGCAGGAAGGGCACGTTGACACGAGTCGAGTCATGGCCATCAATCAGCTGCAGGAAGCAATTGATTTTACTATTAGTAGAAAGCAATATAATAATCAAAGACTGGAAATACAATCCACTTAATGAGCTATCATACTACCATCTCTACAGTAATTTCTCTCTTAACTATGCAGAGGTGATACTGTCCTTTTTAAATCTCAGACAGAGAATCAGGACTACGCGTTTCCAAACCACTTCCAACTCAATTAAGGCCATTTGAATCTTGGCAGTGATCCCTTACTGGCACAAAGGCAAAGCTCCGTCCTGGGCGGAGAGCTCCTTTTTAAAAATACAGCCTAAAGTCAGCATAAATGTCTGGCTGATAAATGATTTGAAATGATATAAGAGTTAGAAATACTTCAGTCACAGAGTACGCTGAATGTCCAGTAATTATTCTTTGACTTTGACAAATTACAGATTTCACTTTATACAGTGACACTCAAGGTACAACTGAACCTCCTAAGAGTGTAAGTTGAAAGCAGATGTGACATTCATTTCAGAATGAAATATCTGACATTTTACAAAAGGTCAGCCTCCGCTGTGACAATATAATGTTGGCTGGTTTAAAGGCAGAACTCTCACTTGCTTATTTCCTTGTTTAAATATGCAAAGAATGCAACAGATTCTTCCTGTTCAAAGCCACATCTTTATAAATTATATGTACATCTAACATTTTGGAAGAAGCGTCCAATTTTCTTACATAAACCTGCAATTATTTAGACACTTTGGGGCAGAGGAAATAAGCTGTGAACACAATCCTGACATTTTATCACTTTGAAGTTTATATTACAAACATGTTAAACAGTTGTCTATTAACAGATCCAGCAGATATGCCAACTCCTGAGGGAAATATCCAGCTCTGAAGCCTCTAAATGCTCTACTGAAAGGTAGTGTACAGTAGCTTCTTAGAGTGTTTTTGCTGGAAATAGCTGCAGGCTGCTGCTGGAAACAACACTATGAGATCAGTGATGGTGAATCAAAACATTAAAGTTGATTCTGTGATGATTTTGTGTGAGGAAGGTCACATTCAAGTAGTGACTTCCACATTCAAGTAGTCGTGATAAATGCCAACTGTAGCAGCTTTAAGTAAAAGTAGCAATACTATATCATAAAATTACTCCATGTACTTCATACTGCAAGTAACAGTTTGACATTCAAAATCTTAAAGGGATAGTCCATTCATTTTGTATTACATTTTCATTACATTGGGGGACTTGAAAGAGACCAGATTGCTATAAAACACTGGCTCCTCCATTTCCTCCTAAATGCCCTCATCATTCAAACCCCACACCTCCTGTTTGTAACACAGGCTCTCTGTGTGTCATTGGTGGGGTTAGACAGCTCTCTCGAGAGCCACAGAAGACACATTTTCACAGGCTCATCTTGATGGTGTCAACTAAACTTAATGTTTAAAATCAGTGGAGTGTCCCTTTAAATAAAAGTATAGAAATAGTGGTAGAAACATGTACTTGAAGTTAAAGTGCTCCAAATGCAGTGTTTTACATAACATTTTATAAGTTAGTCACATGTTTTGAAATTTGAAAAATAAATCAAATAAATGTAGTAAAGATGAAATACTGAAGTTGCATGAAATGGAAATACTCAGTTAAAGTATAGGTGCCTGACAAGTGTACCAGGTAGAGTGTTTATACTATGAAACCATTCATAATTCACATTCAGCATGTTGGCGTCCTCACCACTCTGCCATGGTCAGGATCATAAAACCTCTCCAGCAGCTGCACACTGGTGCTCTTCCCACAACCGCTGCTTCCCACAAAGGCCAACGTCTGGCCAGGTTTCACCGACACATTCAGCCCATTCAGGACCTGGATGTCTGGCCTGGTGGGGTAGGTGAACTTACAGTCGATGAATTCAATGTTCCCTTGGAAGTTATCCTGGAAACGAGGCGGACGGAGGAGGGGGGGGGGGGGGGGATGGAAAGAGCACAAAGGTTACAGTAGGTTTCTCTGTGTGTTAGGGTGCCACCTTCTGTCCGTAACAGGCAGGTTATGGTATGGTGTCAAATAAAAGGACTAACAATCCTTCCTTGTCTCCTCATTGCCATTCACACATCTCTCCTTCATGACTGATGTAAAATTAACAAGCAATAAAGGAATAAGAAATCAGATTTTTTCACTCCCTTCTGAATTTATCATGGGAGGAACAGGCTGGCTCTCATTTTTCATGCACTCAGCTTATAATGTGATGGCATAACACGCAGCAGAACATATGTCCTCGTACCCATTTATCTCCCTTGTCGCTGTAAACGCTGATCTGGGGCACACGGTCCAGCAGCTGGAAGAAACGTGCGGCTGAGATCTTGGCCTTGGCGTAGTCCGGGGTGTAGGAGGAGGCTCTGCCCAGGGCTGTGCCGCTGGTGACGATGGCGGAGATGACCCTGGCAAAGAAACAGATGTACTGTGATTGCTCTTCCACCATGACAGGAGGGTTTATTATTCAGATCTCTGTTTTTATGGGGCATCTTTTGTGTCTTAAGATTCAGTATGAGCTGTCTTGGCTTAGTGTCAGCTGCTAAATAACTGCATATATTTAGCAGCAATTTTGATACAATGATTTCTACCATGTATTTTTGCCTATTTCTTTTGCCCTTTTGAGAGATGACACGAAAAAGGGGACGAGAGGAATGCGAACCGACCTTCAACAAAGGCCGTCAATGTAAATGTCACCTTGTCTTTATGTGGTGAAATGTACAGTAAAAATGGCATTAAATAAATCTTGCTGCAGCACCCATATCCATATCACCCACACCTGTCTCTCCTCTCACCTGAACACCAGGCTGAAGTGAAGCCCCTCCTGCCGCACCAGGTAACCTCCGAACCTGTACGAGGCCGAGTTGGTCAAGAAGACGACGCACTGGGCGAAGCCGTAGCAGGCGCCGTACACGTTGGCCTTCTTCAAGGCCGCTTGGTACGGGGCGTCCAGCTGGGCCTCGTACATGTCCACAAAATTCCTCTCCTTCCCCAGACCTGCGATGGTGCGGATGTTGTTCAGAGCCTCGCCAGAAATCTGCAAATGAAGAGCCAGCGGAGCCAGATGGTTGAAGCTGCTGCTGATTCTTATGTGTTTTTAATGTGCGAGGAAGGATAGAATATAGATAAAGCATTTGCTCTGTTCTTATCTATATCCTATTTTATGCTGCTGCAGTAAGCCACTTTCTCCCCCATAGGGATCATTAAACTTTCATCTAATCCACTTCATTTGGATGGGTGGGGTTTACTGCATCGGGATAATTAAGATAGCGTTAAGGAAGTTCACAGTAAATTGACTTTTGAGTACTTTTTCTTTGATTTGAACTCTCTGGCTCTCGCTATATTGTCCTGAGGTTTTTATCAACGGTGCCTTTCAGTACCGTGACAGCATTTTAAGCATGGGTGGCCCCGGCAGGAATAGAGCCAGACAGTGTTAGTCCTGTGTCTAACTCACCAAATTACAGGAGTGCCTAAAAAAACTGATTTTGTACCTCGATCTGAGTTCAGCTGGAGGGCTGTTGAGCATTTCCTCAGTGATGTGAAAGAGATGAAACCTGGAGCCTAAAATAGACGCTGTTGTTAAGCTTTCTCTTATCTGCTGTCAGTAGATAAGTCAGCTGATGTCACCTTCCAGCTGAAAGTTTACCAGGATTATTGTGATGATGCTTTTGACCTGTCACTCACTGTCTTTTCAAACTAGAGGCTGATAAACAGTCGAGACAGGAGAGATAGTTTTTTTACAGTGTGAACAGTGATATCTGACCCGTCCGGCAGCTTCCATGGCCTGCTTGTCCTGCTTCGCGAAGCCTGTGAGCATCTTGGCCTGGAAGCCTCCCGACAGAGCGATGAATGGCAGGAAGCACAGGATGAGCAGCGTCAGCTTCCAGCTGAAGTAGAAGGACATGCAGATGGCCACGCCGATGTTGGTCAGGGAGTTGACGATCATGCCGATCTGTGAGCCTGTGGCCTTAAAGGGAGACAAATGGAAAAGAATGACGGTGTCACTCGACTCATGGACGGAACTACGTCATCCAAACAGAGTTTAACAAGTCAGGTTGTAGGAAAAAAAGACACTAAGTGAAATAAATGAGTTAAGCCTGGGGTAGGTAGTATTTTTTTTGTTGGTGTCATGGACAAAATTCAAGTGGTCTGAGACCAAACTAAACCTCGTCATAATGCCTGAACACGAAAACTGATCTAATCACCAGTCCACCTTTACAGCCTTGTTGTGTTTATACTCACACTTTTGCTAACTATTAACTGTCTAAAATTAAATTAAATTACAAGTTGGAAGCTTAGCGGTGGTGACACTGACGCCATGGGACTGTGGTGTAGTTTGTTCATAGCGTAACATTAGCTTTTTACTTTTTTCATTGTATTTAGACTTCAAAAATCATCAAAGTGGTTTTTGAAGATTATCTTGCTGAATAAAACGTGTAAGTATCATAAACTTTTGTTTGTCTCTGAGCTTATTTTCTGCAGTAATCCAAAAGCCAATGGAAAAATCCCATTGGCTTTTTGTAAGGACACAGGGTGATGTACATCATGACAGCAAGCCTGAAAATCTTGAATCATTTTCAGTCACTTTCACTGCCTCTGTGGTTTCTTACATTTTGTACAACGCGCCGCCACGACAAACTTACCTGAAAATATAGAAAAACTGATCAACTCATTTCTTTTTTGTTGGTGTATAAAGTGGCCCTGCAGGCTTATGAGGACTACATATGATAAAATAATAAAAAATTTTTAGACTTGTGTTTAAAAAAAAAGTAATTAAACCTTTCATTTCAGATAATTTTACATCTTTTCTCAAATCAAATGATGTTTTAACACCCGCAGAGAGGCCTGCAGCACTGGAGACAAATTTCACCTTATCAGGCTTTTTAAATAAAACTAGTCTTTTCTCTGAATATGGGACTGAATCAGATTATTTTTCACCATATTTCTACACTGAGGCCGCAGCTCACCCCTTGAACTTGTGAGGCATCAGTCGCCAGACGTGTGGTCAGAGCTCCGGGGCTGTTCCTGTGATCATCAAACCAGCCGATCTCTTGGCCCAGCATTGCGTGGAAGCCGAGCCGCCGCAACCTACGGGTCAGCAGCTCTCCGGACTTGGAGAAAGCGTAACCCTGGAGACACCAACGCAGTGATCTTCAATATAGCGTAATGCATCGGTAATCTGGGATCAGGAGGGTCAGAACTCATGAACTGATTCTAGAACAGCAGCAATGCAGGATGTAGGGAAATGTTATTCATCCAAAGAAGGTATTAGTTTGCCAAAATAAAGGAGGTGTTTTATGACTTTACCGCAACCTTGAACACAAGCTGGGGGGGGGGGGGGTTGGGCTGCAGAGAAGCACTGAAGCAATCAGTCTTGCTAAAGCAGACTGGTACTCTACCTGCAGCA
The DNA here is from genome assembly GCF_001640805.2 of Lates calcarifer. Taxonomy (NCBI): domain Eukaryota; kingdom Metazoa; phylum Chordata; class Actinopteri; family Centropomidae; genus Lates; species Lates calcarifer. The sequence continues at coordinate 11,529,215 of NC_066854.1, forward strand.
TCTGGGTGAAGAAAGACACCACGCCAACCATGACAAAGAACAGGCAGATACTATCAATCTCCTTCCTCTGAGCCACAGGATCTGTTACTGAGAATGTCTACACACACACACACACACACACACACAGAGGCACATGCATGTACAAAAACATGTTATTTTTCACAACCAAGCATCAATCGTGACTTTAAGGTTTAATTTTGATGAGAATCTGATTGTGCTTTACCGCCAAGATTTGACTGAACAGTAAAGAGTAGACGGGGTTGACTCCTCCGTTTATTGCAGCTCCAAAGGATCCAAAAAGCATATATGGCCACTCAGGGATGTTGTACCTCAGGATCCTGGCAACAGGAGCAGGCTCCACGAGTTCCTCCTCCTCCTCCTCTGGGATGGCGTTCTGTCGTACAAACACACATCAGCAGGTATGTACAGTAAAAGCTATTACCTGTGTCTAAGAACTCATGTGGAAAAACCATATATACCTCCAGGAAAATTTCAAACAAGTGGTTTTTGCTCCAGCAGTACACAACCACCCACACATAAAATTGGTTGCAATCACACTCTCGTGCACCTTGGATTTGTCTGCCTGTGTAACAGCGTAGGCTCTGGGGCCGAGTTCTCCGGTGACGGGAACCGAAGACTCTGGGATCAGGTTGGACAGCTGGGATCGGGAGCGCTGGCGGATCGAGGCTCTGAAAAAATACAGAAGCTGCTGTATCTGTACCTAGAATTTCTTGCTCATTTTGTACCTAATAGAGGACACAGGAATATAAGTGTTGACACTGTTGCTGTTCTTCTTGTTACTGAGTGCATGTAATGGTGGTGATAGAAGACCTCAAGCCTCCTCTGCTGTTGTACCATCTGTAATTGGCTCTGGGTGATAGTGTCAGCTAAATGCTTCCAAGTGTTGGAGTAAATATAAGAGGGCAGTTAAGTAAATGGAGGTACTGGTTTCTGCCATGACACAAGTCAATTTCAGCCACAAAATGACTTCTGTAATAATCCAATTTAGATGCTCAGTCAGGATCACGTAAATGGATATTATACACAAGTAAGCAAATGGGGAAGTAATGAAGAGCAGGAGGTGATTGGGAATGTGTTTGTGTAATACCTCAAACTGGCACGATAGCTGCCTGCTCTGGATAGACTCAGCCTCTCTGGCTCTTCTTCACTGTCAGCCACTAATGCAGGAGATCCAACACAGGGTGATGATCATACTCAGATTCTTATGGTTTCAGTATGTGATTTAAGTACAGGGGGGACAGACGTTTAGTTGGACCTACTCTGTCGAGCCTTCTCGTTCAGAGCCTTGTCTCCTTGACTCTGCAGGGTCACGAGGGTGAAGTAGACTCCCTTCCTCTCCAGCAGTTCGTTGTGTTTGCCCCTCTCCACGGCCCGGCCGTGCTCGAAGCCGACGATCACATCAGCGTTCTTGATGGTGGAGAGCCGGTGAGCAATGGAGATGGTGGTGCGACCCATGCGGACCTGTGACAAAATCACATTTATAGCACTGTGTTATTAAGTCTTTTGGATTTGATTTTGAATAAAAAGGACAGGTCTTATTGTTTCAAATGCACTAAAGGTTTCCTGTCTAATTATATGAAATTAAAATGTTAAAATATCAGATATAAAAAGAGAAGCCATGTCCTGTATTGATCATCAATGCAACAGATGTCCTTCAGGAAATTATTTTAGAGAATACTCAGTTAAGTATCTTGCCAGTGAGGACACCACTGAGACACCACCTTTTTCAAACAATGTTAGCCTCACAAACAGCGAGCTGATGAGTGTGTGTATAATATGCAACAGCAAATGTCACCAGGATGCCTTTTTTATCATGGTAAAAAAAAGGAACTTGACTAAGGTTTTTATGTATCTACAAATGTTGACACTGAACATATTAGACCAGGGGAGTCAAACTCAATTTCATCAGCATTGTGGTTGACCTCAAAGGGCCAGCTGTAACTGTAAGACTATATAAATGTACCTATTCTCTCATATCACTGACATAACTGCCTCTGCCATCAGTTATCATCAGTTTTAATAATAACTTAATTATCAAAGCTAGCTAAAGGTAAGTTATCAGGTGTGTGTGGTAGTTGCTCAAATGCATTTCTCTTCCACCAGTCCAACCGAGCCAGTTCTCTTTCCTCTGAATTTCCATTCATTTTTCCCACAAATATTTTCCTGAACAGCATGCCATGGCTTACTTGCTTGTTTGAGAATATTATATATAGAGATTTATAGACTTTTCTTCTTGCCTATTAATGAAATATTCTTTAAAGTGTGTTTTACCTCATGTCTTTTTTTACTGTATTATTCAGTTGTTCAGCCAGTTCCTCCACATATATCATGTTTGTTGTAATGGCTGAATAAATCTAGACTCATTCATTAATTTCTTTTTACTTACTTACTTACTTAAAAATTATGTATTCAACTTTTTTTGCCCCAGTGCTGGCTGATAACTCAAACAAGCAAATTTAACACAGCACACCGGACTGGTCAGACTTACTTTATCCAAGGCCTCTTGAACTACAGCCTCACTCTCGTTGTCGAGGGCAGAGGTCGCCATGTCCAGCAGCAGGATACGAGGATTCCTGACCAGCGCTCGAGCAATGGCAATACGCTGCTTCTGGCCTCCGCTCATCTGACCTCCACCCTCCCCCACCAAGGTGTCGAATTTCTGGCAGATTTAAAGTGAGGGGAAAGTTGTTAAAACCACTCTGAATTTGTTCTTATACATTTTGTACACTCATAAATCCTGAATCTGAGACTCTATCTGCTGGCTCCTCAGCGCTGCTCCACCTGTGGCAGTTCCATGATGAAGTTGTAGGCGTTGGCCTCCTTGGTGGCGGTGATGATGTCGTCCATGGACACGTCGGGTCGACCGTAGCGAATGTTCTCGGCGATGGTGGTGGCAAACAGCACGGGCTCCTGCTCCACGATGCCGATCAGCGAGCGCAGCCATTGGATGTTCAGGCCTCTGATGTCGTGGCCGTCCAGGGTCACCTGAGATGGCGGGCACAGAGAGCAGCTGGTTTTGCTGAAATTGATGGATGATGCTATTAAAGTACTTTGCTGCTTTGATGTTTTTTTTTCTTTTTGCTTCAAATGATAAGGTTGTTAGTCTTGTGAGTAACCTTCATTGTGCTTCAGGAGCCTATTTCCTTCTCCAGAAGCAGAAAGGAATATGAATGTAGGTGTGTGAAGACGCTAATTCTAGTAAAGTGAAAAATGAGGCTGTTAGGAGCCATTGGCTGAATAATGAAACAGATTATCATGTACTTCTATAACCCTCAGGGGATGGTTATTTTTGAAACGACTGGAATAAAGCTTAAGAGTGAGGAGGTGGCAGCTACAGTGTGTCGAGGGAATCTTCGGTCTCAGCTGCTGGCAACACAGACCTGAATCACTGTATATTACATGAGTGCCACATGCTCATTTTGTGTCTCAGACCTACCATGCCCTCTTTAGGGTCATAGAAGCGCTGAATGAGCTGAACAGCAGTACTCTTCCCAGCTCCGCTAGGACCAACAAAGGCTGTGGTCTCCCCTGACTTCACTGCAACACTGAGCTGGTCCAGGATCTGAGTAAAGGGGACAGGAGCGACACTGAAAATTCCTGGAACTGTTCTCAGGAATTGAGTTTAAATGCAGAGGCTCTCAGGTACCTTGACGTCAGGTCTGGACGGGTAGTAGAAGGTCACATTGTGAAACTCAATATCTCCTTTGACCCTGTTAAGCTTATATCCAGCCTCAGATAAACAGTCAATCTCCGGCTCCTGGCAGTGACATATATTAAAAGACATGTCAATAATAGAGTACTCTGTAAAACATTGTACAAGAATTTAATGGGATCTACATATCTTTTATCGCTAAAACAACTTCATTTCCCTACCTCCTTTGAACATGTAAACATGAGTTGAAATAATAAAGTTGAATGAGTGAACCTCTGATAGTTCATCCAACTCATTTAATTAAGTTTTCAAAGGTGCAAAACTAGCGTATTAACAGGCTTCCCAACATGCACTTATGTAGTGCTTTCCTGGTCACATCGACCACTCAAAGAGCTTTACACTACAGGTCACATTCACCTAGTCACACACATTCATACAGCGTTTGTTCTATACATTAAGCACTCTAACATTCACACTAGTCACACACCCATGATACATCTGCGCTCTACCTCCTTAATAATAATGAATAATAACAATTCCAACCATGATGAGGGTTAATATAGAATTCAGTCTCTACCTCTGTACACTTACATAAACACAGACTTTAACAAACTCAGCAGGTGCAGTCTTGCATGGTGTCTTTGTACTGACTCTGCTACAAAATAGGTTCAGCAGCTACAGCTGCAAGGTCTTCCTGCCAAATAAAGAACTGACTCTTTAAACAGAGAAACCGTCAAAGGAAAAGCAAACCTGTCTGTGTGACTAAACAGCTATTTCAGCTTAATGTCTTAAGTTTACTGACCTTGTTTTCTAAAGTTCTGTTAACTTAACTCAGCTGATTTTACATCTTCAAAACTCAAGACAACTTTGAACTAACTAATGTAATGTAACTATTTAAGTTCAGTTAACTCACATCTCTATGGCAACAGGGGACCTTGTGTTTCTAAGTCGAACTAACTTAGAATGATTTACAGTGTACTTTGTCAGGAGCAAAATCATAATATCAAGCATTCTCACTCTGTCAATAGTCTCAAAGATGATGGTGGCAGCGCCGCGGCCTGCAGCAAACGCCTCCAGACACGGAGAGGCCTGCCCCAAATTCATGGCTGCGATCAAAACGCCAAAGAACACCTGGAACAAAGAGGTCAATGTATCATGGCTGCAAAAACTTTCTTGACTGGCACAAGACAGAAATGAGTTTTATTTTTCAGTGTAGCAAACTGGGAATTCCATATGTGATCATTTTTCTCTGAGGTTTTTATCAAGGCAGCACTTTTTTTGTTTTGTCTGCACTTTTTTGTCCATGTAAGTGAGAAAGACTGAAAGAATGAGAGGGGGAATTCAAAGGGTGTGAGAAAGAAACACCAAGAGGCTTGTAAAAAGTTCTTATCACAACATGAAACGAAAGAGAAAAATGAAAATGATGTGTTTTTGACGGGCAGGAAAAGTCTTATTCTCCCTTTTGCTCCAGTGCATCAGTCAGTAGGAACCAAAAAAAAGCACATTGTAGCATTTCATCCCATTATGGTAAATGTAATACCTGCAGTAGTGTTCCTGGTGTGTACTCCTCAGTGTCCACCACCAGGCTAGAGCCATACCAGAAGGCCAGACCGTAGCACAAGAAGATAATCAGCCACATATATCCAGTGAAAAAGCCCATAATCAGACCCTTCCTGATGCCCCAGCTCTGTGCTGAGACCAGGTTCCTGTCGTACCTGTAAAGCATGAGAGGAGCTCAACTCAACCGTGCTAATATGGCAAGTCAAAAGTAAAAATTGTGTCATACTTTCATGTTCTTTACCTCTCCACTTCTTTTAGTTCTCCACCGAAAGCAGCCACAGTCCTGATGGAGGAGAGCACCTCATCAGCTACAGCTCCAGCTTTAGCATAGGCCTGCAGCTCCATCCCTGTTAGCTTAGCCACAAACTGGACTCAGAGGAAAAAAACAGTGATGAGAAGTTAATGGAGAGGAAGAAGTCAGGAGAGTCAAGAGAAAAAAATCAAGTCAAGTCTCACCAGAGCCATAAGACCAGCTCCAATACCGATGAGTGGACTCGCTGCAACAATGACAAGTGTCAGCTTCCATCCTTTCACAAAGCCAATGCAGAAGCCGCACACAAAGGTGGTGAAGCGTTGGAGAAAAATGGCAACCTGATCCGCGATGGCATCGTTGATCTTGTTGATGTCACTGTAATATAGATACGACTGCTGTGAGACAGACACACCGGTACTCCAAACTACTCCAAGAGACAGAGGTCAATCGCTTCCCCACTCACTCTGACATGCGAGTGTTGAGCTCCCCCACAGAGGTGCAGTCAAACCAGCCGATCTCCATCCTCATCACTTTGCTGAAGTACATTTTTCTGATGAGCTGAATCTGTCTGGCAGCAGCCGTCACCCACAGGGAGATCTGTCAGTTGGAACAGAGAGGTTAGCCTCAGATTTTTTCATAGTTAGAAATAAAAGGTATCTGGACCCTGACCCAAGCTAAGACCCTGATGAGGTCATCAGGGTCTTAGCTTGGGTCTGGAGGCTACAAATTGAAGGCTACAGCCTACATTACAATCTGATGACATGCAGTTTAAAATAAACATGCATTCATTCATTTCCCAGGCATGAAGAGACACTATTAAGTTGCACTGTGGGAAATGTAGGATCTAACATTTTTGGACCTTGAATTAATGTCCCTCCCTTATTATAGCTCTGATTGAACTAAGGAGAATAAAAATCAGAATATCAGTAATGTTTTCATTTTTATTTTTATAAATCAAGTAGTAACCATAGTAACAGTGAATCGCTTTATAAACCAACAGTAGTAGTTTCAAAATCAGTTCTTTAAAGGCAGGAAGCTGTGTCAATCTTGCTTTCAGTGGAGTTATTCATTAACTGTATGCAACCATACAAGCAATGAGTAACTGAATTAACTTTTCATTTTTGTGTAGATCTGTGTGTTATCAACATCATTTTGTTTGCTCAGTTGCATGAATACCAGCTGACACAAAGTAGTCCCTATCCTCCAAAAAAAGGTTCACACAAGTTTATGAATGTGCCAGAAAGTCCCTCAGAGTTTTCCAATCTGCAGAGTAATAGGTTGTGGGTGACTGTGCTGAGTGTAGCACTGAGATCCAATATACTGAGGCTGTCTGTGTTAATTGACCCATTTACACCTGGTATTAAAAAGCGTTTTGGGTGACTGGGTGTAAATAGACCCAAAAGGCGCTGAGGACAGATTGTGAACTAATTGGCCAAACCACCTCCAGAGGTGATCAGGGACAGGACATGAGCTGGACAGGGTAATCAGAATGTAATGTGGACAGTGGAAACACATATCAATACCTGGTGTAAATGTAATCAGATTAAAATCAGATCTAGATACAGTCTGTATATGAGATGTATTTTAATACCAGGTGTACATGGAGTCACAGTTCAGTCGCAGTGAAAGTCTTGACAGAAGAACAACTAAACAGTTGTTTTAAGCCACTAATGTGTTCAGCTGCTGCAAAGATATAAATGCTATGTTTGCTATGGGCCTGTAATTGTTCATTAATGAGGTGTCTAGATTGTAAGGCATAATAAGTGCAGTTTTCAGGGCCTGTGGCAAACAGCCTGAGAGAACTGTTGACTATTTGCAGAGGATATTATGCCATGCAATTAACAACATTTTCAACAAAGCTTGTGGGCAAAATATCAAGGCAGCAGGAGGAGGATTTAAGATGTTGCACAATTTCCTTTGAGGTTTCATATAATGAATCAAATCAAATTATGCCATGCTGATTGAATTGGTTTTAAATGGATGCAAAGATGATTCATGACAGATGAGTTTCTTTGTATGCTGAGACTAACCTGGAAGTATCCTAGCAAGAACACAGCTGCTCCGATTCCAACATAATAGAAGGCAAATTGGGTCATCTCATATTCAATGTCAAGAATCCTGAAAGAAATCATTACATGACATCAGGACTATAAAACCACATACACACTTAAAAACATATCTACAACTTTTAATATTACATCTTACACTATATTTGACAGTGGAAAAAGCCCACCTCATGCATTTCTCACAACCCACTTACCCACACGGCCTGGCCTTCTGTGTTGAATTGTTCATGAGGCCCCAGACTGACTGGTTCAGTGATGTGTTGAAGGAAGGCCACGCTGTAGTGTAGTTCTGCTTCCACTGAATAGTGTTGTTCACACACTCCTTCCTCTCGTCGCTCAGCTCGTTGAGCTCGATGTCGTACTCGATGAAGGTGTCGGTGAGCAGGCCGAACACCAGCAGCATGAGGGGCTGGGCCGAGCCGTGCAGCACCGCGCACACACTCCCCACCACCATCATTAGTACCTCGTTGCATGTGGCGAAACGGAACTGGACAGGCACGTAACACACACTCACATTAGGTGGGAGGATGTCTCAGAGGGTGCAAGTGTTACATTCTGAAGTGTGAAAACTGGAAAAAGGGTTTTTTTACCAGCTGAAAGAAGCCGACCCTTATCGCTGGTTGTTCTGCTTTTCCCTGAGCTCTGTTTGAAATAGAGGGCCAATCAGTTTTATATGAGGTGAATGTAATTAAGTATCCAGAGACTCTATTGCTATATTTTACTCACTTCTCCTCCTCCTTGGAAGTCGTCATGGTCCTGCAGGAAGAAACAGAACAGACTATAAGCCACTGCACATATCCTCTGGGTAACACTTTCTAATAAGGATACAAAATACATGCTTAAGAAATGCAGGATGAGGATTTAGAGCAGGATGTACTGTGAGTTCCTGCTGCTCATGATTAATAAATGATCAAGTCAGTATGACTGTATGTCATTTTTTAATGTTAATGCATGTTCTTCATGCAGCAACCTTTAATTTAATACATGATCCGTTAAGTACAGAGACGCTGAGAGCTCAACGCTTTGCAACATAAAAACTACATGTAAAAACATCCCTTTGAATAAAAATACTGCAGAGAGAAAACACAAAAATAGAGATAAACTGTAAAAAGTGAGAAAAAAAAAATCTAAATTCAGCAGTGTAAATCATTCTGTTGTGTTCTGTGCAATTTGCAGCATTTTTTTCTAAAGCTGATGTTAAGTTGGTGTTTTTTTTTCATTTAGCTTTTTTATTCTTTTTGCATGTGTTTTCTGAAGTTCTAAAATAAAAAAAATGTTAATAAAAAATGTTACCTATTTTCTGATACAACAGCGCTGCTGAAACAGAATACAACTGGAAATGTATCTTTGGTCTCACCTGAGACTCTATAAACAAACAGCACATAAACACGTGTTAATACACACGTGTACATCGTGTACACACCTATAGACATGTACACAAACGCATAGGGTCATTGCCCGCCACTGAGATAATGCATTTCTCTTTCAAGTAAGCCAACCTGGTCACTCCATTAAAGCCGCGGCCTTCTTAAATAACCTGCCTCTTATTTTCCAGCTGTTTTCATCAGTCTGCCCTGATATTAAAATAGATGTTACCCTCCACTAGACTCTGAGTAGAAATATCTAATATAACCAGTGTTATTTGTCATTTTCAGATCTCAAAACAATCTCCGAGATGATCACTAAAAATGTCATAAACATCGATATATAAAATACTGTACTTACATATAAGAGCCAGCTGGTTCTGTAACACAAGAATTGAAAATGGCACCATTATATTCAAGATTATATTTCAGTATCTTTCTATTATTTTATCATCATTAGAGAACTTTTCTTTAACAGTGTGTTACCGTCATCTGAAACCTCGTAGCTGTGGTTTTCCTGTCCCAGTTTCTTAATGCTTTGCAATTTCACTGATCCAGTCGGCATGTTGACTCATCTAGGAGAAGCAAAGAGAAAGCGTATTTCAGGTGTCCAAAAGCAGAATAATTAGTGCGTGACGGTTGTGTCAAAATTTAAATCCCACTCTAGAGTACATTGATTTTTTTGCTGTCTTTGAGGCAAAATTAAAAAAAATTCTGATACAGCATGAGACAAAACTTACCTACAGGTTTCCTTGTAAAAGAAAACTAGTCATGGGTTCTAACAAAAGGAGCCCAGTCAGATTAAACCAGCAGTATCAGCAGCACGCCTACACTCAAGTCCAGTATCCTGACAGTCAAATGTTATGTCCCCCAGTTGGTTGTAGTTGTAGCAGCTTGTCATATGGGTGTAGGACAACACTGTGTACTTTAGCAGTGATACACATGCTCTTATTAAACAGAACTGGGCTTGGCTGGAACTCGGGGTCAGAGTGTTTTGTTTGAGGGTAAGTGTCCTGTCGGTGTATGCTGCTCAACAGGCCAATGACCTTTCAGAGCAAACATTTTACCTGCAGGGACTCTGCACAGCTCCTGCATCATTACTGGCTGAACGTGGGTGATGTGCTCACACAGGTAATGGCTTTAAATGAACATTATATAATCCACATTCTTTAGATGTGAAATCCTTTAGCTTATGTATCACATACTGAATATGTATATATGTTGACAAGTGGATAACACTAATGAACTGGAAGCAGCATAAACCGTTTCAACAATGACAGTTAGTTGAACTTTTTGGACTGGGGGCTCAGTTCTTCAAACCTATGACAAAGCATTTGATAGAGCCTGAGACTTTGAAAGGTCCTAATTTATTCAGGGATAATGGGATTTAAGTGAAGACTAAAGGCTTCAGTGAACAACTCAATTACCTCAATTACTTGATGGCTATAATGGAATCTGAGAGTTAGGGGTGCATAGATTGATCTCTAAATAATCAATACAACCAATATAGTCTTGTTTTGAGTATCAATACTCATGCCAATATGATCAACATAAAAAATAAAACTGATCCATCACCTTTTAGATCACATCACAAACGTTATTGTATAAAAGTAAAAAGTATCTATCAGTGCTGATATCGGTGGTCCTGGTCCTGGTATTACCCACCCTTACTGAGAGCTGCTCTTTAAATTCAAGGTTGCATCATCAGCAAGTTGACTAATGGTCCAGCAGTGGAGCTGCAGTATAGATAGAAAAAACAAGAAATGGGAAACACTGTGATAATTAGGTGTGAATTACCAAAAAAAAAAATAACTAACACAAAATCTATAACCTATACCGAACTCTAGCCTATATGCAAACACTGTGAGGCCTAATACTGAAAATGACATCCTCCATATTAACTAATCTGTTAGCTAATAATGTTGTCATTAGCAGTCTCTCAAAATGACACTCTGTAACTTTTAAAAGAAGTAATAACACATTATTTTCTATCCAAATTAAAAGTTTACTTCTTAAGCAATAATACTCACTCCTTCTTAATTCAGTACAATAAGGGGTTTTGTCACTTCAGCCTTACTTGGTCGTTCAGCAGCTCAACAGTAGCTAACGATGGCTAATGTTAGCTAACGTTAGCAAACGTAGGTAGATATTTCTAAAAAAACAAGCATTACGGACTCAATTTTCAGACTTTTTTTGACTCTTTCCCACTTTGCCACTGTTACACTATGCACACATTTAACATAATCATCACATTGTTGAACAAATGTTAGTAATGTAACTCTTAAGTTGTTTTATGCTGCTCTAAAGATGTGGGCATGAGTTGAGACTGGGTGTAGATGTTGTGACATTTATAAAAACTGCTCTAGAGGTTATTGCCCTCTCCGTGCTTCCTGGTCAGCTTCATATTATACATACCTCTGTCATCTTTCTTCACTCTGTGTGTAACTAGTAGGCAAGGCATTTGAATCACTCCAGGTTTCAAATACACCCACACTAAATAGAATAACTGAAGCTTTTGTATTGACTCCTTTAAACTTGACGACAAATTAAAATTTTTGTTGACTTTTTGTTCTACCTTATCTAACCTGACAGACATCTTTGTTTGAAAACCAAAAAACTTTGCTGTAAACTGAGAGGAAATTAAACATGAAATTATCATACAGATTGCCAATAGGTATCTAGTCTGTTTGTACATTGGTACACCATGAATATTCCTCTTTGCTGAAAGTACAAATTGTGGAGACTGGAAGATAAACCAAAAGACAGCCCCACTCTAAATCAGCAGCTAATATTATGCTTTCTGATGCTGCTGAAGGATTGGTTATGATATTACAAAAAGGAGTAAAAAATATATCTCATGAGACACACACAAAATGCTTTATTTTTATTTGTATGTCAATTTCTTTAAGTACAAATGAAAATTGTATGTATGGAATTACACTGCCTCTGATTTATATTGTCATAAAAATAACTGATTGGTTGTGTTTTCATGTGCAGGCTGATTTGCTCACTGAGGGTAATATACTGTCGGTCACTGACTGCTGCCTTCAGGTGCTGTCAGGAGACAGCAAAGAGGAGGATTATGAACATGTGTTCAAGATGAAGTTTCAGAAAATAAAGTTGAATAAATCCAACCTCTAAATTACTGGGACAGCCAGAGGCTGGAAACCTGCATTAACAGCTGAGTGTAAATTGTGAGTAGGTCTATTTTGTTTAGCAGCAATGTGTGAATAACAGGTGTGTTGTGTATTGACATGATCTTTTTTTTTTTTTTTAAACTAAAATATCAAATACAAGCCTGAATCATTTATATGTTCAAGAATTTGTAATTTATTATTGGACATAGAACTCTTAAAGGATTGCTTTAAGTCCACATCTGCGCAATTGGAAATAACTCCACAAACAACTCTGCTGCCACCTTGTGGTAAAAATGTGAAGAGCTACTGATGACCTTTGGCACAAATTCTAAAATATGAGGCTGTCTGTACAGAAATAAGATGCATTACTTGTGTGTAATGAGTGCCATTATTTCAGCCATACCAAGAAACAAGGTGCATTAATTGTACTCTTTATTAATAGACAGAGGGTGTACACAGTATATACAGTATCTGTCTTCTGTGTGTATCATCCAGGGATTTTCACATCCTGTTTTGTTGAACAGAGGCAGGATGTTTAATGATGTGCAGAGGCACGGAAACAAAATAGACATAGCAGGCAAGAGACCATTAGGTTTTTGACAAGTCTGATATCACATATCTAAATGATCATGAAGACCTTGAGGCTTTCAGTGTATGTTGTTTACCATAGCCGAGCAAGGGCCTGAAGATTTCCACTCTCTTTTCAGTCTCCTCTCTCAGAACAAGCAACAACAGCAAGAAATGAACAAGACAGAAAATGGCAACCAATCAAACTAACTTGTGCTAAATTTGAGATTAGTGCTAACGTTTGGCTCAGTGTTGAAACATTTTTAATTTAACCAAACATATCTTTGCCTCAATTCATGGGGCTTCCTGCAAGTTACTTAACTTTAATATATGATTTAACATTGTGCTAGGTGAAACGTTCTTTTTTGCACTTCAGAACCAGCATATTATTATACTATTAACTATGAGTTAGATACTCAGCTATATTCAGCTAGATAGAATTTCCTAATACAATGTAGATATATTAATCACTTTTGTATGTTGTTCATTTTTAATTCATTCAGTTATTTGCATCTTGAAGTATTCATGCAACCACTGTCACGTCTGATGTGTGTTCTTATTCGATTTTCTTTGCTTTGAGTTCACATTTCCTAATATTTCTTGATGTCAGACTTTGAGTGCCTGTCTCCATCTTGATACAGTTTTTGCTGGATTGTGTAAAACAACGCAACAATGGAAATCCAGGGCTTTATTATTCTATCCCTGACAAAGTCTGATAAAACGTTGTGAATAAACCATAACACCAGAATAAATGTAACCACCAATACTATGGATGATTACTGTAAGTCGTATATTTCTTCTTCTGGTATAAATGTTAACTGTCCTCTTAATGTTAATAAGTCCACTATAATGCAGTGTTAATTAAAATATTTTGTCATTCACATTCTGGCCGATAGGTGGCGCCCGTGTCCGTCCTCTGAACCCTCGGATCATATGGCTGGACGTGCAGCTCTGCTATCGGTGAACTGGGCTGTTTTCTTTCAGGGGAACTTGAACCTGTCATTAGCAAGAGTGTCTGAGAAGCAGCAGCATCAGTCGAGGAAGACTTCTCCACAACAGGTAAGAGAGAGGGGTCAGGGCTTTCTGCATTAACAGGCTATTCATGATTATCTGATGTATTTGACTTGAGATCATCCAGAATAAATAGAAGTGCGTGACAAAGAAGAACAGTGAATGGCGAATTTAAAAAAAAAAAAAAAAAATCTTGTAGACATTTTGTATCAGAAGACTGCCGTTATCTTAATATGAAATAACGTACAGTGCATACAGGTCATACAGATTATAGTCCAGAAAAACAAAGTCCTTACAATCGTTTAATCGATTAAACGTGTCACCTCGAATAACGCCCGTGTGTTCTCAGCGCCAGGTTGTGAAACAAAGTCCGAGGCCACAAGATGAATCGAATTTGCTTTAATTAAAGACAAAAAAAGTAACTTATTTAACTTTACACAGAGGTTAGTTTCAGTTTTTATCAAAGGCGCGAGCCAACCACCAGCTTTAATGTGTAGAAGAGTTCAGGAAGTGAGATAGAAACTTATCTGAGCTCTTATTATAAAAGGCTACATGGCAGCGGAGAAGTAAAATATTTTTTTTCAGTTGTATCATTGTATTATTATGCATGATATTACTGGATTATTAATAGTGGTGCATTCATGTGTAAGTGAGATTTGACTATTATTGGTTGAAGTGCAGCTAATTTTAAGCATTTTATGTAATGTTGATTGTTCAGTCTATAACACTGACAATAATATAGACAATAATAAATGCTTATTATAGGTAGGTAGGTAGGTAGGTAGTAAAATGATCAAAAAGGAATGATATGTAGTGGAGCAGAAATGTTAAGTTGCATAAAATGGAAATAATCAAAGTACAAATTCCTCAAAACTGAACTGAAGTGCACTGCAGTGTCCTTGTATCACTATCTTGCACAATAATGTATTGCCACATACTGGCTTACCAGGTCAAAACTCAGCCATGGATAGATTTTCCCTCTTTGTTCATGCAGTCATGTTCCTGTACCTCCTGGGGCTGGTGGTTTTCTTCTACCTGTACCGCTGGGTCAGGGAGTTGCCCAGGGTTCCAGACAAAGGCAGCAAGCATGTGTACATCACTGGCTGCGACTCAGGCTTCGGTAACCTCCTGGCCCGCCATCTGGACAAGCAGGGGTTCAGGGTGATCGCAGCGTGCTTCACGGAGAAGGGAGAAGAGGATCTGAGGAAGGCCTGCTCCAACAACCTGATCACTACACACTTAGATGTTAGGTCTAAGGACAGCGTTGCCAAAGTGGCAGCGATGATCAAGGACAAAGTGGGGGAGAGCGGTGAGTGAAACCACTGGATGGGTTATCAAACCACTTGTTTTCCTTTTTGATTAAATACTAAGGAACACTGTGCTTGAGTGCGGCCTCACAGGGTTCATCATTAATTATTCTATATTTGCTGTAGCTCAAATTCAAGAATAAAGTTTAATGTTTGGTACTAAGTGTGGTGTTTTAGAAAATGCTGCCTATTAAATATCCAAAATTCACACACTGTCAAACATTAACTGACTCCACCCTCCACATTCCTATCTACTGAAATGTTAACATGCTCGGAATTTTCTCGGAAAGTTGTGAAAGAACTTTGATTTTTTTAAAAAATATTTTATCAACTGGACGTCCATTGTGCGATCCTCCTAGGCTTATGGGCTGTGGTGAACAACGCAGGCGTGGCCATTCCCTCCGCCCCATGTGATTGGCTGACCATTGATGACTACAAGTCTATGCTGGACGTGAACCTGAACGGGGTGATTGCTGTGACACTGAGCGTCCTCCCGCTAATCAAGAAGGCCAGGGGGAGGGTGGTCAATGTAGCCAGTGTGTTTGGGAGGATCAGTGTTACTGGAGGCCCCTACCCTGTCTCCAAGTACGGTGTGGAGGGTTTCAATGACAGCCTCAGGTGACACACTAAATCACATAATGAATTATTTGTCACAAAGATTTCATAGTTAGAACACAAGAACTGATTCAATGAAATGTCTTGCTCAGGTTAAACATGGCACCCTTCGGTGTCAAAGTCCTCTGCATTGAGCCAGGCTTCTTCAAAACAAACGTGACGGACGTTGGTATCCTGAGTAACAATGTGAAGATGCTGTGGGACAGACTGCCTCAGGAGGTCAGAGATGACTATGGAGCTGATTATTTACAAAAGGGTAAGTGTGGATCATCTCCCTCCTTCATTTATGTGTTTGTTTTTAACTAATTCATTTATTTGTTGCACTTATTTTCCCTCCTAGTATTCGTAATGCTAAAAGACAAAGTTATCAAGATGAGTGATGGGGATCTGATGAAGGTGGTCAGCTGCATGGAGCATGCTGTATCTGCTGTCAGGCCCCGCATGCGCTACTCTCCAGGCTGGGACGCCAAGCTTTTCTGGCTGCCGCTGTCGTACATGCCAAGCTGCATCTCTGACTACATCATGGCAAAAGATGCCATTCCTATTGCCAAGCAGATACAATAAATTATGCTTCTTCGTAACCCTTTGTCCACATTTTATACTCTCCAAACAATACAGATTCACACGTTTATAACTAAAGGTTTTTTCATATGCACGTTTGGTGGCCAACATTTGGCTAGAAAGCAAGTAACCATTAAACAATAGAACCTAAAGAAGTGCTTGGCCTGTCTGTTTGTGACCCTTCTCTCAATATTTTCGGTGAACTTGTTTTTCTCACAGGTTCATAAATAATTGGCATTTTCAAGGCCACCTTATCTACAGGCAGATAGAGGTTCAGACTAATGCTGGCCTTGATGATAGGTGTGTGTGAAAGGTTAAAGAAGAGTAATGAGGAAACAGCCAGAATCAGACTTGATTACAAAGTACATACGTAGCACAAGTCAAGTTATGTCTTTGTAACACTGTGCAGGTTGTGATCTTCTACAAGACTTAGAACCAACCCACACCTGCAAAGCTCTGAACTGGAACTGACCCAATATTTTTCTAATAAGTCAAACTGAGACATTAAACACAAAGGCCAACAGTCGCTCTCTTTTAAACTCATCCAGTTCATATTTCAGGATGCAAGGCTTGCATGGTGGTTAGTCTGAAATTATCAGAAGTGTTGCATGATCTATCCTACCTATTCAGACATGCAGAACTCCCTGACTCCCTGCTGGTACCAGTCAGCTGCATTGTCAGTGCTTGACTGAGGATGACTTCAAGGCTGTAAGGCTTGTGTCAGAGGAATTTACAGGAAATCATAGAGGCAGAGTGATATTCCATAGTAGTTTTTAGAGTCCTAATTAAATGCATTAACTTTTCTTCAAAAGGTATTAAAAAGTCATTAATATTCCATCTTGTCTGCTGTATGTAGTTATATTAGTGATGAGATGTTTTTGTATTAGTTCAGGCTGTCAGGAGACATTACACACTTATAAAACTAGAGGTGGGACCGTTATGACTGAACTTGTTCAGAGCTGCTTTTCTGTGGAGTTTCAGTCAGCACTATCAGACCTGTAGAACTGTAATTACTGCCAGCTACAGCAGCAAGGAAGCTCATAAACTCACGAACAAGAGTTGATTTTGGCAAACTTGCAAGAACTTAAACAAATTAATCATTTTTAATTGGCCTGTTTGTCAATTTCTGCCACTTATCCAGGTCCAAGTCACAATAATAATACTATTCTAGGCCACGTTGCCCCTTCTAGTCTTTGGTATGATTGTTAATCTGCTAAATTACATTCTCTGTAGATGAAAAGTTTAACAGTTTAAGTGTCTTGGCACTGTGTGACCCTCTACTTGAGTTTTAAAAATGTGTTGGATTAGAAGTGTAGTAAGTCAACTGTAAAAGTCTGCTTTTCTCAATCACTATAAACACTGCTGTGATGGTCCAAATCACAGCAATGGTTGGTTTAGTATAAATATGACTGGCTGGAAACAAACACACATTCCAATTGTTTGTCCACTGTTTTATTTCAGTACGTGACAAGCTGCAACACAGTTCAGATAGCTTTTAACATGGCTCAATAATGCCATCTTGTGGTCAGAATAGATGAGGACAGCCATTTCATGAAATTCCCCATTAGGAACAGGATTCTCAACTACAACATATTAAAGCCTATAGGAAATATACAGTTGACAAGTTGTTTTTGTGTAAAGACAGTGTTTTATTCCATCTTTCATTGGAAACATTAAATAGAACTTTCTTTCAGGATGACAAGACAGGTACATTTGCATTTTGACATGTTTTACAAACCAAGTGCTCCTAACCGCAGGACCCCTCTATCCTTTGTTTTTCTCTTCTCCCCACACCAGATTGTTTAGATGTTTATGAGTGCTCCTCAGCCAGCTTCTCGGCCTTCTGAACAACTTCCTCGATGGGGCCGACCATGTAGAAGGCCTGCTCGGGGAGAGCGTCATACTCACCTAGAAGGGAGACAGGCACAAAGGCAACATTAATATTACATATGGATTCAAAGCAGGTGAGACTCACCAGCATAATCTTAAAAATGTGAACAATTCAAGTGCTGTAACAAGTCACATCAATGACTTATAACACACTTACCGCCAAGGATGCTCTTGAAGCCCTTGATGGTTTCCTTCAGGGGCACCAGCTTGCCCAAGTGGCCAGTGAAGACCTCAGCCACCTGGAAGGGCTGGGACAGGAAACGCTGGATCTTGCGGGCACGGGCCACAGTCAGCTTGTCCTCCTCAGACAACTCATCCATACCCAGGATGGCAATGATATCCTGCAGGGATTTGTAGTCCTACAGGAGGGAAGTTCTAAATGTTTAACTGGTACTGTCAAAACCAAAAATACAGGTTTCAAAAAGTCAAACTGATGAAGTCCCAAACCTGAAGGATTTTCTGCACACCACGGGCAACATCGTAGTGTTCGGCTCCAACGATGTTGGGGTCCATGATACGGGAGGTTGAGTCCAAGGGGTCGACAGCAGGGTAGATACCCAGCTCAGCGATGGCACGGGACAACACAGTGGTGGCGTCCAAGTGAGCGAAGGTGGTGGCGGGAGCAGGGTCAGTCAAATCATCAGCAGGCACATAGATGGCCTGGTGGAGAGAA
Source organism: Lates calcarifer (assembly GCF_001640805.2). Taxonomy (NCBI): domain Eukaryota; kingdom Metazoa; phylum Chordata; class Actinopteri; family Centropomidae; genus Lates; species Lates calcarifer. The sequence goes on from NC_066854.1 coordinate 11,547,892, forward strand.
ATGAGACTTGTCACTCTTCATCAAAGTAAAAATACTCCCATTGGGTAAAGTTTCCCATTACTAGTTTAAGGGTTCTTTTAACAAAGTACAGTTATGAGTGACAATGAAGTAACCGTTTACCTGCACAGATGTGATTGAACCCTTCTTGGTGGTGGTGATTCTCTCCTGCATGGTACCCATGTCAGTGGCCAGAGTGGGCTGATAACCCACAGCAGAGGGGATACGACCCAGCAGGGCAGACACCTGACAGGTAAGGAGATCAATTCAGTCAGTATCAAGCATACTACGTGACACTTATAGCCAAGCCTGACGTTTAGATTTAGCTGCACACAGTATGAAATACATGGCTGTATTGTTATTCAAAATTATAAGATACAACCTTAATATAATCCTATTAACCCTTATAAATTAATGTTGTGATATTTAGTTTGTTAGTGAAGTTACACAGACCTCAGAGCCAGCCTGTGTGAAGCGGAAGATGTTGTCGATGAAGAGCAGCACATCCTGACCCTCCTGGTCACGGAAGTACTCAGCCACAGTCAGTCCGGTCAGGGCAACTCTGGCACGAGCGCCGGGGGGCTCGTTCATCTGTCCGTACACCAGCGCCACCTAACGGGGACAAGAACTCCGGTCAGTGGTTGATGTTCATTTCTATGCCATGGTAAATATTTCATTTTGCCCAGTGTCAAGATCAGTCTTTTTAGTGGCTTTCCACAATCCTCACCTTTGAGGTGGTGTCCTTCAGGTTGATGACACCAGACTCAATCATTTCATGGTACAAGTCATTTCCCTCACGGGTACGCTCTCCCACACCGGCAAACACAGAGTAACCACCATGGGCCTTAGCCACATTGTTGATCAGCTCCATGATCAATACAGTCTTGCCTACACCAGCACCACCGAACAGACCTGTAACAATGAAGAAACCTAAGATTAGATTTATATTAACAAGAGGCTTGTCTTGTTTTCAGATTCCAGTATGACAACAATCTATCCAGTCAGTACAACATTTAAATGCACATACCAATCTTTCCTCCCTTGGCGTAGGGGGCCAGCAGGTCCACAACCTTAATGCCAGTAACCAGGATCTCCTGCTCCACACTCATGTCAGTGAATTCAGGGGCCTCAGCGTGGATAGGTGCAGTCCTGAGGAGAGATGGTAACAGTTGCCAGTTATTCATTTCAAACCAGCAAAACCTTTAAAGCTAAGTCACTGTCACTTGTATTTTTTAAATTGAGCCAAATATTTTCATTCTGTCTGATATATCATCACATTAGACATAATCAGTTCTGTTGTTGTTTTCAAAGTGAACTCACTGCTTGGTGGAGATGGGACCTCTCTCGTCGATGGGCTCACCGATGACATTCATAATCCTGCCCAGGGTCTCAGGACCCACAGGGATTCTGATGGGGGCACCAGTGTCCAGCACTTTCTGTCCACGGACCAGACCCTCAGTACCATCCATAGCAATGGTACGCACTGTGTTCTCCCCTAAACATATAGCAAGTTTTAAGTTAGTTGTCTATTCTAACATGTCACTGAGTGGGCTGTGTCGACTTGCAGGGCTCAAGGTTATGATCCAAGCAGCTCACCAAGATGCTGTGCCACCTCCAGGACTAGCCTGGACTCACGGCCGGTGACTTCCAGAGCGTTGAGGATGGGAGGAAGGCCCTCATCGAACTGCACGTCGACGACGGCACCGATGACAGCCACAATGCGCCCGGTGGCGACGCTGGCAGCAGCGGCAGGTGCGACATAATCTCTGCCTGTAAAACAATGAGGACAGTGTGTGCATTTAACTGTGTTATATTCATGCCACAGTCGAGACATTAATATACATGTGCCACTAGTGTTTACTTGTCCCCAGTATTCATTCCTGACCGGTAAAAGCCCCGGAGGACAGCTCGACAACTGCGTGTCTGGCCGCTCCGTCTCAATGTCAAGTGATTGTTGACGGACAAACTTTGAATCAGCTTTTCGACAATTGACTGAGTATAGCACACCAACAAAACCAAACAACCTGCGTACTTACGTTAAGATTCCGTAATAACATTAACAAGCAATTATTCAGGCTATATGACGTTAATGCTATGGAAAGGACAGATGAATGAACTGTACTTCGAGCTAACGGTGCTAATGTTGCTACTGCTAACACCAGACGCAGGACATTCAATGGCAAGTATGTTTATAGTTGGTTATATTCTCAATAGCTCAATTCTGTGTTATTAAACTACCTCAGTGGTCATGTAGGCAAATAATTTTCTAAGCTAGCTAATCTACTAGCCTTATCTTGCTAAGATGCGATCTGTAACGTCAGTGCTAAGTTAGCAGGCTCTGCACAGTCTCACACCGCCTCATGTCATTACACAAAGGTCATTGCTGCCAGCCCGAGAAAAACACAGCCTAGTCATTGTCCATTGCATGACATCTGTCAGTTGGTGCATAAGTGGACATGTGTACCCATTTTATATTTTGGAATAATTCCAATACATTTCAAAATCGACATTTCAAAATCCAGGCCTGCTACACCGCCAGCGCTGTGCAGCCAGCGTGTTGCTAGCATCAGCTAACGTTAGCATTGCCCCTGCCCTCTTTTGACAGGCGCCGAAATGCGCCTTTTTCCTAATACAATTTCGTTTAAAACACCAAGCATGCAGAACTTACGTGAAAGGACGGCCGGGGATCCAACAAGGGCCTTCAGGGGCTGGACTCCAGGCTTGAGAGCCTGCAGAGCCCCGGTGCAACAGCGTCCCACAGCTCCTAACATGGTCAAAATGGCTGAAGGTGGAAAGAGACAGAGGAACTTGCGGCTTTATAATGAATGACCGCTCAGGCGAACTGCGCCTGCGTGCAACGTCAAAAGGGCACACTGAGCATGCGCAGATATTAAGCGCATCCAGCTGACATTCTGTCCTCCACAGAAGTGGCCTATTTGTCTATGAGACTTTTGAATGACAGTCCAAACCAAAGGTTAGTCATGACTGAAGCTGCCATTACAATCAGTCGTTCAGTTAATACAGACCCACATAGGTACACATGGTCTGGGCATCGTAGTGGTGTCACAGTCCAGTTTGTACACAGTGTTCCATGTTAAGGGGAGTAAAGTTTTCTGCTGCAACCCTGACTTGATTTGTTGTTCAAGTCTGGAGTCCTGACTTTGTTTTGGTCACTAATATCAACCTCGTTCCCTATTAAAACTGCAAAAAATTCTATGGTTGTTAGTTGCACACTGCCTGTGTTTACAAAACTTGAATTTAATTGTCAGACATCATTATATTATTTTACCTCAACATAAGATGACAGTTGATTTCACCCTGTCAGTGGTAAAGACTTAAAGCAATGTATCTGCTTTGTACATCATGTACATCATACATCCTTATATACATCATGTATGATGTACATGGAGAGTTAGTGTGCTTGGTCTCTACAGAGTGGCTGAGTAGACATACAATCATGCATACTGATGACAGGATAATATACTGATACAGTATCTTCTAGGCTAGTCATTTTTAACCTTTTTGGTTTGTGAACCTTTAAAGCACAGCAATGTCAACTCATTACTTCTTGTCACATATGTCTGAGTTGTGAGCAGTTCACCAAAAAACCTGATCCAGATGTAAAAGGAGCCTGAAGAAGCTCAGCTATTCAGATATTCTCAATATGTGTCAGAAAATAGACATTCCTGTTGCCAAAAGTTTTTCCCCCTCATTTCCTATCTTATTAATCACTTTGTGACACTTTGGGGGTCTTGGGAACAACTGGTCTAGACAATCCTAAACAGTGCCCCAGTTCCAAACTACTCATTAATTCTAAGTAGGTTCTGAGTATGTAGTGTGTTCATCACAGGAGACAAAATAAACAATACTCAAAACAGTCTGTCAATTTACAGTATTGTTCCAAAATAAAATGCGCAAGGGAAATGGTGGAGCTGCTCACAGCTGCAAAACAAACTGTGAATGGTGGTGAGACAGCTTCACAGACAGCTCAAGAAAACATAATAGAAGCTTTCATGGCAGACATTTTGACATGTCAAAGCATGAAAAGTACAACTGTAATTAATAGCATCAATGATGTACAGAGACAGGGTTAATGTCAGTAGTGGCTCCTGTGCTTTTTTTTTTTTTTACTAATACATATAAAACAAAATGTCTTGTGTGAAAAATATCTTTCTTTTCCTGCTACTACAAACAGTAAATTAAATTGACTCAATGTGTTGTTCACAAAACAGTATACTATAAAAATGACTGTTTACAGTATTAGTATATATACAGCAGGAACATGGCACAGGTTTGCATTGCAAGCCTAGAGAAGTGACTCCACCACATGTACAGCAGAGGGCGCTGCTGTACCAAAAGAGACAGGAGTGTAGGAAGGCTTTGTGCAAGTGTTAGCCTGTTCATTTTGAAAGGGTTAAATCACCCATATGCCAAAGCCTCAGTTTAAAGCATAATATAAAATATATTTAACATATTCTTTGCAGTTTTACTTTCCCAAATTCCCATGCTAAATTTCATGTCTATTTTATGACTGTTCAACCATCCACAGTGTCAACAATTACATTGGAGTGTCAGAATGAGCATGTCCATTCATTAATCCACTTAAATGTCAAAGGCAGGAGGAATATCTAAGTACTGTAGCTATGTTTAGTTAGGATTAAGATATTCACTGCTCCTTATCTACTGTAGACACTCCACATACAGCAGAAGTGTGTACCATACAGATCAAAAGTGTGTTCAGTCAGAATGAGTTCATTAAGTTCAGTATTTGCAGCATGTCACGCACAGCATCGGTATTCCTTTTTATTTCATTTGAATGAGTTTTTAAGATACTCATAGCATGTTGGATATCACTGTAACTGATTGAACAAGGCTTGGAATCGCTCCTCCTGCCCACAGATGGCTACCTGACTCTGCAGGCACAGATACATCTCGACTAGTCTGTATTTGTCTGTGAAAACACAGCACATACTTGAATAAAGCATCCTGTGCGTGCCCCTAAGTAACGCCTGATGAGTGATGGCTGAGATTAGTTTGTGTTGCTAGGCTACTGTGGTTTGTGTTAGTGGATTATTACAGGTACATATGTACTGCATCCAAGAGTCAGCACAGATCATCAACACTCTGAATGTCACACTGAATGGCAAAAATCTATTTTAACATTTCTTGTGAAAAACTGATGTAATGTTGGCAATGTTTCCTCAGAAGTTTCCATGTAATACTCCTTAGTGTTTAGACAGATTGTGATTGTGTTGGGTTGCTGTTACTGTAGCTACAATGATTAGGCTGAATGAGTTCAGAACAGTATGAGAGGCCAAGTGATACAAGAATCAACATGTTCTTTGAAATGATCCAGTGAAACAGAGGCCAGTGTGTTTACCATTTTAAACTGTCCCATCAAGTTTGAGGACTCACATTATGGATAATCTGGAGAACCTGTTCCATATCTGGACCCATAAAAATGCCTCTTTTCCCCCAAATGTTTCCTATGTCGGAAACAAATCCCTCACCTGTGTAATGTCTATGTCAGGTTTTGCAAAGCCCTCCTTCATCATATTTGGGACATTCTGACAGTAGGCGACCTTTGACCTCCCACAGACATGTTCCAAGATTTTTGATCAAAGACTTCATCTGTGAAGAGAGTGTGTTCAGAGTGGTAGCAGTGGTATTTGTCTTTTTAGCCCTGCTAGCGACATGACTTAAAGCAATGTAGAAATGTCAGTCTGTCACTCCAGTACTTTGGTCCAGACTGAAATATCTCAAGAATTACCTCATGGCATGGAGGAAACCATGTCCTGAAGACATTTATGGTCCCCAGGGGATGATGATTGTGTCTGTCTCCTTGTTATGCTGCTTTGCATTATACAACAGAAAACTAAGGCCTAACCTGTCTCAGTACGCCACCTAACTGCTGGTGCAGGCCATGGTTATCTCTCGTCAGATGCAATGCCCAGAATGTGGCATTGCACCTGATCCTTGATCAGCCGTAAACCTCCCTGCTCTGTGACCTCCACTGGTTACCCATGATCACCCGAACCAAATTCAGGTCACTAATGTTCCCAGATGGTAGAACAAGCTCCTAAATGCTATCAGAGCAGGTGTGTTCCTTAAAGAATCTCTTGAAGGCTCATCTCCTGTGAGAGCACCCCCTGAAATGCCAAACGAGCATTTACTATGTCTTAATTATTAGTTCTTAATACTTCCTTAAAGGTCTCCTACTGCAGTGAAGCTTTACAGTGATGTTCCCCCCAAGACAGACTTTTAGATAACAATGGCGATCCTTGAATGTTTCATCTAGTGCCTTCAGCAGTAGTTTAATTTATTACCAAATACCTGCAAAACTAATGTCATTAACCCATTAACCTCAGGTGTACTGAGGTATGCTAATATGCTAAGCTAAGATGATGGCTGTGTCCAAAATCACTTCTTTGTTCACTCATTCATTACTCCCCATATATCAAACAATCCGTAGTCAGCAGTAAACTGAGATCTCACACATTTGTGAATCAAAACCACAAGGTGCAGAATAGCCCAACTGCTAATTTCTATATCTATAAAATACAGAAAATGGAATTGTTGTAAAGTTGTTAGCAGAAAGTACTATACACTACTTTTTCTGTTCCAGTGTGGAAATTAACTCACATCTGCTGCTACTTAGCAAGTCTTTAACACACTAAAGGCATACTAAACCCCAGCTGTTAATAATATTGTTTGCATGCTGATGCTACAATTTGCATGGAAGACAATGTAAAAAAAGTGCATGAAATTTCAGTCACATGTTTGAAAGTCATTTATGTATTTTATCTTTGACAACTTGTGCAATTCTATGTGAACATTTCACTGTTAACCTGCTCTGTGGTGTAACTGTCAGGTCAGGTGTTTGTCGTGTTGCATTCAGTGCTGTATCTCTATGTTTAAAGAACATGTATTATCTTGTAAAAACTGTGGTTACGCTAAATGTCACAGGAAAGATACCTGAAGGGATTGGGGAGTATCAAAGAGCTAAGTGGTGGCTTCTGCAGTGTCATTAAAGAAAGACTCACTCTTGTTTTGTTTTCCCTCCTCTCTTCATGCAACACACCTTTTATAAGGAACTATTTTCTCATAAAAATTCAAATGTTGTGGCATTAAATAAAAAATGCCATGCCCTGCTCTTTATTGATGCCCTTTATTGGTGTCTGCATCTGCTCAGAACATCACTGTACTGTTTTAGGCTGTGCTGTTTTACGTGTTTATTCCCACATATTCAGTGAACGAATGTCACCTAATTGCTGGGTAGTTTAGAGACACTGTGGGGTCTGCTTTTAGAAAACCTTTCAGCAAAGTTAATGCATCCTTTAAATGCAGTATTATGAACATGTAGACTCATTATTTCAGAGCTCCTGCTGTGAGATAAATCAGAGAGTGAGAACCAAAGGCTTTTTTTAAAAATGGTCATTGCAGGCGTGTGGATTTGCAGCTGCCTTTTTTAGGTTTTCAGAAGCTAAGAACTCTTTCTTTTACCATTCCTGGAAATTCTGTGGTTTTCCATTTGTATGATGGAGATCATACTGATATGCAGTGCTATGCTGTGTCCTAGTTTTGCCATATTTTGTGTATTATGCAACAAAACAAGTGTCTAAGCTACACGTGTAAAATAGAAGCTATTTCTCACTGCAAAGTAGCTCCAGACAGACACAACATTAAAATAAATAATTCCTATAAGTCCCTGCTTTGCTTAATCAGTACTCCACACTAAGGAAAGAGAGCTGAACCAGATCTGAGGGGGTCCATCTTTCAGTGAGAGCATTCTTGAGTGACAGCTCACCCTTCCTTGCTTTCAATATACAGTAGGCAATAAAAACACACGCCGTCATCCCTGTTGTGGACTTATGTGATTCCAACTCCAGCTTTTATGGTTGCAGACAGTCTCATGGGATTTTAGGACTCCTCTGATCCAGGACTACAGGAATTATAATAAGATTAAGGAGTTATGAGACTTTTCTTTGGTGCTGAAAAGGACACGCACCAGGTTTCAATAAAAACTGGACTGATTCTGAAGAAGTGAACTGTTATATCCTTTCACATCCAGCTTTGAAGGAACTCTTGGGTGTGTAGGATATAAAAGAAATGCAGATCTCACCTATTTTAATGATATATGAGCAATATAAATGGATAAATAGTCTGGCAGAATTCCATTCACCAAGGTGAAATCTTTCCTGTCAGATATTAATGAAATATGTATTTAACTTTACATGCTACAGTGGCACTACCTTCATACTAATTTACCTCTTTTTGGCTTCAGGAATCTGTGTTTACAGTAAATCATGCAGAGAAAGAGTAACACATAACCGCTGGTTGTTTTCACAGGTGAATCATGGTATGCTGCTCTTGCCTTAAGGTACAAATCTCCTTGCCAGACCTTTCCATCTTTCTGATTACTCTGTGGGCAACGAGGCTTCAAACTTAACTAACTTAAAGAGCAAGTAAATAATAATTACTTTATAGCAGCTATAATAGAAATTTTTATAGCAACAATGGATTAAATGATTATGTGTAATGTAAACTTTGCTTATAGTGATGCACCCCCAGAGAATTATGCAGCACTGTGCTTCCTCCTGGTTTGGTGGAGCTTTATGGCTTCTTTTAACTCAATGTGTTTGTTTCATAGACTGCAACTTTATTTGTTCAAACAGACCAAACAGAGCTAAAAGGAATTCAAATGAATGCTAATGTTGCTGTGTAAATGTGATGTGATGTGCAGATATATAGAATTCATATTACAATAATACAGGGTGTCAGCATTGTGTTCACAGCTTATTACTGCTGCCCCAAAAACATTGGTTATTGCAGGTGTAAGTAAAAGTGGAGTTTACTTAGCCTTTGATTGAAGGTTCTTAACTGAGAGAAGTGACTCAAAAGTGTCTCATGATAAGAGCTGGTCCAATTCTCTAAATGCTGAGGAAAGATGCCTCAGTGTGTTCTCTTGTCATCTTTAGCATAGGATACACTGGACCATTCATAATGAAAGGAGAGGAAATAATGCCATCCCAGCATTCTGTGCAAAGCAAAAAATAAAGCGTCCCACGTTAATAACATCCACCATCGCATTATTACTATATGTAGCTTAGTGTAAGTGCAGTTGAATTCTTTTGGCACTGTTGCTGTCTTTTCCTAAATTCCTTCCATTTAAGGAAAAACTACCTCAACCACACAACAATATCTATCTAAAGTTTGTTGGCAGAAATTGATAAAGCCCTGCTTTGATCTCAATCAGCTGTCTTAGTGAAAAAAGCTAAGTGCTATTATTCCCCACAGACACTGCTTCTTGTTCCTGTTGTAAACAGCATGGCTAACAAAGTAAAAATGACACTATCAAAAAACAAGGAGGGGTGTGGGGGTGGGGTGGGGGGAGTGCACTCATTGCCCTGTCATGTTGAGGGATTTCTCACACACTCTGCCCAAAATGGGAGTGAGTTTAAAAAAGGGCTGGCCCTCCTTTCATTTACTGCAAGCTTAGAATGGCTCCAATTTGAGTATCCTGAGAGTCGGGATACAGTCCAAACTTCTGCCTACACACCACTGCTGCTGCTGCCACTACATGCTATCTGCTTGACCTGCAGACTCTCAGCTAATATCCAACCACTGGAAGACGACACGTGATTGATGCTCAGGACATGGAAACAAACTAACTGAACTGACTGAATGAAGACTCTCTCCTTCCTCTTTGCACTTTCTGTCTGACTTCTTCCAGGAGAGCTTTACAGAGCTGATCACATTGGAGACCTAAGTCAGCAACATTGTGAGTTATGCATGCCTGACGCCTGACTCTCAAACATGCACGCTTGTTAAAGCTTGTTCACTGAGTGTATGCAGCTTTTACAGAGGGTATTTAAATGTGAGGACATGTCTGGGTCTTTTGTTCATCCATCTCTTTATCTCTTAGAGGAGTCATGGTCCCCTCACTGTACTGGCTCCTGCTGCTGTGGGGACTTCAGGGTCTTTGCGCACAGGACTATGAAGAAGACTATGAAGAAGAGGTGGTGACACCCAAGAAGAAGAACAAACTATATCCATCCAATTCCATACCACAAAATGGCAAATGTAAGTTTAAAATAGTCTCTTTTTTACATTTTTCTGGGGAACCAGAGAGGCAGTTTGTTTTCCACTGATGCTCTTACATGGAAAAGTGCTGTGGAATGTGCAGGTGGCACATGTTCCATTTTTTCATCACTGAAAAAAAAAAAAAAAAAAAAAACCTACTGCCACAGGTGAAGAAATAGAACATGATAACTCAACAAGGACATGCTGCAGGATGCAATCCACTTCGACTGATCATATCTCTTATGGCCTCTCAGAGCCATCCATCTCCTGTGTGACTATTCAGTGCTCCGTTACCCAAATGTTTGATTCGCTCAGAATCCTGTTTCCCCAGGCACATTCTCTCTCTGACATATTTCCGTGAAGATTAATGTGATTTATCCTCAGCCTATATTAGATCTGTGACCTCCTTCCATTGCTGAAGGTTGGTGCAGTAAGTTGAGTTACTTTTATTTCCACTTCAAAATTATATGTCACATTCATGAACTTATCACACTTTTCTTGAAAAGACATCAGCCTATAGCCTAAACAGTCAGTAAATCACCTTTAGCTCTTCTAAAGGCTCCACAGATAAAAATGTCATAAAATCCATTTGGCTCTGATCAGTTGGGTCTTTATATTTGGCTGGATAGGAAAGTAATAAATGATCAGTTTAGCAACAAAAAATACAGGAAAAATAAATTATGTGCATTTAACTGAGTAATTTAATGTGTTAGGTTTGTCACAAAACAAGAAGTCTAATGATGAAATGCCAAAATGTAATCTTTTCATTCTGCTGCTGCTTTTCCGAAAAAGTTTCGTCTTTGCTCTTACTGATTATGAATCTAGTTAAGAGAATAGTTTGGCACTTTCGGAAATATGTTCGTTAGCTTGCTTGCTGGGAGCTAAATGAGAGGATTGATACCACACTACCACACACAGTACACTAAATATGAAGCTAGAATCTGAGCTAGCTAGCAGCCACTTAGCTTGACTTAGCATAACGACTGGAAAGAAGGAAACAGTGAGCCTGGTTCAGTCCAAAGGCCACAAAACCTACAAAGAAATGTAAATATAAAGCTCAGTGATTAAGATGTTATATCTTGTTGGTTTAATCAGAACAAAAAACGTGTAGGAAACTATAAAAAATGTCATATTGAAGTTTTTTGATTTATGTGCTTCTTATGCCAACCACCTGCTAGCTCCACCTTCTCATTTACCATAAAAATAATAAAATCCACACATAACTGGAATATAACCCACAATAACCCACAATTAGTATTTTTTTTAAAAAAAATGTATTTATTGTTTTCTTTTTTTTTTTAAGTTTTACTACCTTTGAATAGAGCCAGGCTAGCTGTTGCCCCATTTTACCAGTGCTAAGATAGACAAGCTAGCTATTGGCTGTTGCTTCATACTTAGCATATAGACATAAAAGTGGAATCAATATCTCAACAAGAAAGCTAGCAGCAGGTTAGTTTAATGAATTACAGAGACTGGAAACAGCTAGCTTAGCTCTAGCTATATATTCATGTCAATGTAAAAATCCTTTAGTTCTTGCTATCACACAGTTAATTAATGGCTAACTTCTCTTTCTTCTCAAGCTCTCATTGATGAGGACTGTGGTTTGGAGATAGCCTTTCTGATAGATAGCTCAGAGAGCGCAAAGGACAACCATGCCCAGGAAAAGCGCTTTGCCTCTGACATAATGGACCGGCTGCAGGGCCTCCGGCTGCAGACTGGCCGGAGCCTCAGCTCCCGTGCAGCCCTTCTTCAGTACAGCAGCCATGTCATCATAGAGCAGACCTTCAAACAGTGGAGAGGCATCGACGACTTCAAGGCCCGAATCGCTCCAATCGTGTACATTGGTCATGGCACCTACACCACCTACGCTATCACCAACCTCACCCGCATCTACTTGGAAGAGTCTGACCCCAGTAGCATCAAGGTGGCCATTCTGCTCTTCGATGGCATCTCACACCCCAGGAACCCTGATATATTTTCAGCTGTGGCTGATGCCAAGAACCAGGGCGTCCGTTTCTTCACCATAGGCATCACACCTGAAGCTAATGAGCCAACCAATATAGCTCAGCTGCGACTAATTGCTAACTCCCCAGCTTCCCGCTACCTTCATAACCTGCAGGACAGAGGCAATGTGGAAAAAGTCATTAAGGAGATTGTGAGTAAAAATATACTTACTAAAATTTATGTCAGATTTCATCCAAAATTGTAGATGGAGACACTGGTACTGAAAGTCAATTTAAAACCATTTTTTTTAGGTTTTTATGTTACGTTTGATGAACACACATATGGACACAATTCTGCTGTAGGATATTTAAAACAAGACAAATTTTTTGAAAAAAAGAAATATGTTTTTATCCTCACACAAATCAAAAGTTAAATTTAGAGGCAATAAATTGCACCTTTGCTAAAGTTAAATACACTCAGGGGTTTTGCTGCTGTGGCTAATGTTAGCAAACCCTAGTTTGATATTGCTTATTTCAGGACATTACTGAGTCAGTTTGCTCAGCTAATGTTATACTGTGTTTCAGTATTTACTTGTCTGCCTGTACAATCACTTGTGGTCACAGTAGTGACAAGAGTTACATAGACTTTCTGTAAGTGTGATTGAATTCCTCATTATTCACAAAAGTTTTATTAAATTGGCAAATTAGCTCTGTTCAGAAATGCATTGTAACAGAGAAAAATCTTTTCACGATTTCATAAATTACTTGCAAGATTGTGTAAATCCCTTAAAGTCAGCTCTCTAAATGCATTTTCATTAAAAGTGAGAGTCCAGAGGTTTGACAGGAATGAATATATGGTTTTTTTGGCGTAATAACATGCTCAGACTTGCACATAATCACTTTGCTAGCTCTAATGTTTCTACATTTCTTTGGCGCATGCATTTTATGAAATTACACGTATGTTTGATAATTGCTTATTACCAGAGGGCAGACATTTCTGACAGGCAGAAGCTTCAGAAATCCATTATGCAGACAGTCTTTTGCCAAAAGAATGAAATGTTACTGTCTTTGACTCTTCCATGCCACCCAATAAGCACCTCCACTGTGCTGTCTCTGACACTATACCCTGCTGTCATTTCTTGGCTTATTGCACCCCTGATGTACACCTGCTACCTGCTGCCATAGTAACAGGTTGGCTGTCTTCACCAAAGTCATCACAATGAAATTCACTTTACACACAGACTATAAAGCTATCAAGTTCTTCTGTAGCCATACATGTGCTGGGCATTAGCTAAGACAAAGTTTGGCTTTATTTCCAATTGTTTATCTTGACTCGAGTGATTGGGGTTACTTTCAAAAACCAGTACACTTCCACAAAGATAATTATAACATGTGCTGCACAGCAACATCGTGCAGACGCAACCAAGCTGTTGGCTGTAACATGTGCTCCACATTAAAACTCTTTGTGGGAAAATTGGGTGCAGTAAGTGTAGGAACCTAGCAAGAACATGCATGCAACCAGCTCCTCAAATACCACTTCAAAATCAGGCTTACTGTTGACACAGGTGGTACACATTCAAAAATGATAAGGAAAAACTTTATAGAAAACTTGCACTGAGCCTCCAAGAGCATTGAACCTGACAGCCTGCATTCTGCTGGCATGCAAGAGCCCAGCGGCAGCGGCTACGTTCAGACTTTCATCTCATTGCCCTGTGCAGGGCAGCATCTGTATGTCATAAGCATGATCCTCTGTCCCAGCTGAGAAACTGTCTTTTATCTTTAGTCATAGTATTCAAGTGAATTGCTCCATCCTCTAAAAATGGACAGACTGTGTGCGTTGTCTTCAGACACCGCTCCCTATTGCGGAAACATCCGCTGGATGCTTAGCAAAGCAATTTTACTGATCAATGCATGTGGTTTGTATTTAGTCTGAGAGGAATTTGGACCATTCCCCTTTGTGTACAGAATGTGGTCAGCTTTGAAGAGAAAAGCAGCCGGTTGGGTGAAAATCAGGACTCTCAGACACTCAGGCAAGATCTATCTGTTACAAGAGGATATGAGTTCACTCGCAGAATCAGGTGGAGGAGGTTGAAGGCCATTCGACAAACTGAACCCAGGCTGGCAGTGAATGAGTTTAATTGGGATGTCTGAGTAGCAGGTGTTTGCAGTTGCTGTTGAATCCCACAGTGTAACTTTGACACCAGAGTTAAAAATTCGCTCACATTTTGAATTGGGCTCACATCAAAACACTGTTTTCTGTAAATGTCTTCTGGTGGGATATAAATTGACATCAAACATATGGAGTACATCTGACAACATCTTGACATTCTTGCATTTCTCGCTCCACAGACGGCGCTGGCGGATGAAGGGGTAAGTCTTGAGACCATCAGTCTTTCTGCACACACCTTGATTTGTGTCCTCGTGTGGCCCGTCTGACTCTTCCCTGTGTTTGAAGTGTCCCCTGGCCCAGAGCAAGTGTGCGTGCGACAAGGGTGAGAGGGGACCCAGTGGCCCTCCTGTAAGTATTATTCTTACCCAGCATTTGGCCACATGAATAAGTTATGTACATAAATGAAGTTAAGTTGCATTATATTAGCCAGTTAGTTCTTGCTAGCTAGTGCAACAATGTCAGAGTCATTCTGAATCAACCAGCTACAGGCTACTGCTGGAAGTAAACATGGTACAGAGAAAATAACATCCCCTTTCATTTATGTCACAAGGCTAAACATGCTACTTGTCTAGGTGGCTAACTAGCTATGCATCATTGTGTTTAATACTCATCATTAAAGTGTCGAGACATTGCTAACAACAGCAGATAATAGGGGCTTGTTAATTCAGAGTTATTTGTGCAACAAGAAAGATGTTCCTCAGAGACAGACACGCAACTCTGTGAAAGACAAAAGCTATTTTCTCTCAGTTGCGTTGGCCAACAGGTGTTAGCTAACGCTGCTAACAGTATCTTCACTTTGCTGAGTACACATCCAAGTTCACTGCCTTATTAGCTAGCTAAGTATGTAGCTTTAGCAGCCTTGGTAAGCTAAATATCTGAATTTTGAAATAACAATGTCTGTACTGAAATAAAAATCCAATTATATTTATTATTACAGAAATGAAAATGATTAAATTGCATTTCTTAGTACCAGTGAGTTGAATTTTAATTATTTCTTAAATCATTCACAAAATGTTGGTATCAATATGCATTATGCAGTTTGTTCGTGTGATTATTTTTTCATAATGTCTTTTTCATTTAGTTAATATTAAATACTTTGGGTTCCATATTGCCCCCCCCCGCCAGTTCTCTCTTTTTTAAAACAGAAAAGACAATTACTCCCCAACTGACTGCTTTGGAAGCACTGTAGAGAGCAGCACAGCTGACAAAGGCTCCTTTGATGCTAACAGGCCACATAATTGCAGGTTTTTGGGGGGGTTTAGTAAATCATGCAGTTTTAGAAGCTCTGTGTCTCTGCAGCAGTGAAAGTAAAGCAAATGCCTTACATTCCTATTACAGTTTATTGAGAGCAGGCCTAAACAGATATTTACATGGGAAATCACTACAATCATGTCTGGCAAAACGCAGCCCCTTGGGATTGTCTGAGGACACATGCTGTATAAGATGTAACATGCATGACTTTCTTCGCCTGCCAAAGCCATGTCGTGATATGAACACATCTTTTATTACACAGAAAAGGCCAGCCACAATTAGACATAGTGGTTTTGCTTTGATGTATTTTCACAGGATGAGAACAGAGTAATTACCCCATTAAACCTAATGCTCCAAACAAAAGCTGTTTCACATCAGGGGCAGCGGATCAGAGACATATAGAGAGGGACATACTTGAAAGATAAGAACAAACACAATCCACAACACGCATGCATGGAAACAGAGAGAAGAGTCAGACAGTTGTTCGGGTAAGTCCTTTCACACACATGCAGATGACTTAAAGCCCTCTCTGTCTCATCCACTCCCAGACTCTGTGTCCTTCTGATGGACTTCAAACATGTTGCTTTCATGAGGCATGGCCCGTTTAGGCCGAACAGAAAGAGCTCTTATATTCCTGAACATACGACAGCTTATGGGGGGGTTGCTTAAAAGACTGTTTAAAGTCCATTTTTGATTCTTTTTCTGCCCACCTGATCGACACATTTGGCTTGTTCTCAATGGCAACACCTGAGGCTTATGGTTATTGTAGTCTTCAACCATCTGCTAAGCTGACAATCAGAGACATTGTTAAAATAATTCAGACTGGTGGTCATAACATAAATCTAGTCTTTCTAGTCCTCCCGCTAAGTTAAGATAATCATCCTCTGTCTCCAGCTTAGTACTTAACAGATACACATAAGATAAGATAATCCTTTATCACGTGAGTGATATCAATCTGTCATTTCTCAGGAAGACAGCAAAATGTTGAACTATTCACTTAATATATGGTATCATTATAGTTTCTTATAATTTCATGTTAACAGTTTCAAATAAAGATGTGTAAGTTATCTACTTGGACTAACTGGAGTGACATTAATAACTGAATTACTTTGCTGCTTTATTGACCTTGCATTTCCTTTTCTGTCTGAGAGGGTTTACTTTATGATATTACTCATATTTAGCATTTTCTTTTTTTTCCTATGATATAATTACATTAGTTTTGCTATTATGTAATTGCATATCGAGAGAGAATATATCTACTCATATATTTTTTTTAACTTGAATGTATTCTCATATAACTTAACCTAGGTGAAGTCTGCATGTTGAATTTGAATGTATCCCATAGTATGTCTTTTGTATTATTGTATAGCCGATGTTTACCAGTGAGGGAACCTTACCTCAGAACATGCAACTTTGTATACACTGTTTCACAATTGAATTATTTAAGAATATGGCTTTCATACATTCAGTTGGCCTGTAAACTGTGAAGATGATGCTTTTCCTGTAGGTGTGAGGAAGATGTTGCTGAATGTGATGAAACATCATTCTGCAGTGCTCCTGTTGTCTTTCTTTCCTGCCTAATGTCTAATTCATAATTTTCTCTACAGGGCAAGAAGGGCCGTCCTGGAGAGGATGGAAGTCCTGGTCCAAAAGGACAGAAGGTGATGCTGACTCATTAACCATCAAACCATCAAATCTGCTACCAGTTAAAGATATTACCAGTAGGTTGCCTTTCCTGATGAAACTAGAATCTTTCTTTTCCTTAGGGTGAAAGTGGGCTCAGTGGACTTCCAGGTCGAGAAGGAGCAGAGGTGAGATCAGAGTTTTACATCAAGTTAAGATTTAAGTTGACAGGTCTAGATACAAGTACAGAATAAAAACTTGTCCAATTTGTTTCATCTTTCACTCGAGTTGTTGCTGTAAAGAACAAGAGACGATCTCGTTCTGTGGCTGTGTTGTGGTTATTATCTGTCTCCTTCTGACTTAACAAGACTGTTTTGTACACACAGGGAAAACCAGGATACAAAGGAGAGAAGGTATTGTATGGATTCTAGTCTCATAATGTTCCCTTATAGTTAGTTAAAGTATAGGGTTCCCACGCTTGTGGAAAATCTGCAACAATGAGAGAAACTGGAGAATTATGTTTTCCAGACGTACAGTGCTATGAAGGACACATACACAGAAAAGACTTCGGAAGTATCATGGCAGTGTGTTTGCTTTTTTCATCTGTGTTTAATGTCAAGCTTGTCTGCAAGTATCTCTTGTTACTTTTCTTTTGAAGAAATCTTCTGAAGTTTGTAATTACATAAATCCCATGTCATTAGTCTTGGCTCAGCAGCTCCTGGCTGGGATATTAAAACCCATTACTCCAAGATAACTGGTTGGAAATTGTGCTCTGTTTCATAAAGTTGTTTTAGGGAATCCATGGAATTTGATGATAAGTCTGAAACTGTGCAAAATGACATTATGCCCCACTGAAGGATCTCACTAAACTGTTTCTGTTCTCTTATAGGGAGAGAGAGGGGAGTGTGGCACACCCGGAATTAAAGGAGACAGAGTATGTTGCCCTTTAATGTTATAAAACCTTAAACCTAACAGAACCACTTAAGATTAAAATATTGTTTGTGATCATCATGGAGTATGGACTTTAAATAACTCTTACTTTTTTCTAGGGTCCTGAAGGTACTGTTGGTCCAAGAGGAAATCGTGGACTTCAGGTGAAATCTACCTTCCAGTTATCATCCAATTGATCGTTTGCTAAATCCTGCCCCCCCCTTAGTTACTGTTGCTCAAGCTTTCCATTCTAGCAAGACACATATGTAATTAACAATAACAGTGGCAGATTTACCAGTTGAAATGCCTGATGATTTTGATGGCTGAAATTTTCATTTCAAAGTTTCCCTCTGTTACCTCACACTTCAGGGTTTGCCTGGTCCACCTGGTGACATCGGACCTGAAGGGGCAATGGGTAAAAAAGTAAGTATTCCTCTGTTTAATTCTTCTGAAATTACTGCTTAATATGTTTGAATCAAACTCTGAAATGAGGAGTGTTAAGTACAAACAGAAACGAAGGCTGTTTTCATATTAGGTACAGTTGCTTTGTACCATGTCTGAGTACAGTTGCCTCCCCTCTCCACTGCCCAGACAGCTCTCACATTAGCATTGCTGTTCCGTACCTGAGTGCACTTGCGTATCTACACATGTCGGAAAAAGTAGGTGACAGTACGCAGCAGGTTGGTTTTCAACTCCCCAAAAAAACACAAAGAAGAAGAGAAGAGTACACTTAACACTCAATAATACTCAAGACCACCTTTTCAAGTGGAGCCTTGCATTCAGTGTTCAAACTAATCAAATGAACTGGACTTTGGGGTCAAGTGTACCCAGATCCAGGCCCGCGTCTCTGATGTGAAAGCCTCCTAAGATAGGAGTAAATCAAAGTTTTTCCTGTGACTGGTCTTTCCTATATACATAACAGTGTGTTCACTTTGTGTCTGAGACTGGCCTTTCCCCTTCTCCTGTCCAAATGCATTGATCAAAGGTGACCCACAGTCTCAAAACCAGATGCATACCTGAAGGATACTGTTTTTTTTGTTTTTTTTTGGGTTGAATGCATAAACTACTTTCCAGTCTGGTTTGAATTAAGCCTCTTCCATAGCTGTATGAAAGGGCTGTCCATGTCATTGGATTCATCAGCACAAAGATAATGAATAACCCTGGTACCTGTGGAGCAGCAGAGGTGAAAAATCACATATGTTGCTGCGTGTGGAAGAATATAAATTAAGAAGACATGTGACATAATGAAGTGTTCTCACTGTTCTTTTTTCTCAGAATAAGATTACACTCACGAAATTGACATTTAAAATGCGTTTAGATTAAATCAATTCATCATGGGCATAAATAACATCACAAATGTCAAGTAGCCCTACGAACTGATCGGGTGACCATACATTCAAACACTTATTTGTGAGTTATGATCCATCACCACTGGAACATTTGAAACCCCTCTGAAGTACCTCATCTGTTATTACCTTGTCAGCCTATTTGTCTGCTCCTACTTTTTAAGCCCCCTCGCCCGTGTTATAGCTGCCAATTCTGCCATGAGCCAACACTCCCCACCAAGTGTTCCCTCCTTAATTATTTTGGAAGAATGTTCATGTTGATTGTCTGGCTGTCATCCTATATCACCTGAATGGCAGACTAATGTCTGGCTTTAAACAATGTCCCAACTTGCCTGAAAGGGCAAGGAAAAGGAAAAAAAAGTGCCGGTATGCACCTACTAACATTTCCACGCCCTCTTCACGTCTCTTGTGTGCCCTCCTGCTGCACACTATGGCCTTGATTTACAGCTCCTGAGTGAATAATTGCATTCTTTACCAATAAAGTCTTGACTGAAGGAATGAAGGAACCCCCATAGTACATGTTAAAACCCCCCAGAATAGCCGATTATTAGAGGAAGGAAAAGCAGTTTATGTATGTTTATATGAGTGAGCAGCGGAAGAAACTAGAAGCCTTTGCTGTCCAATCATGTCAGTGAGGCCAAGAGTCAGATTAACAAAGCTACTGTATTTGTGCAGCTGTTAATGCATCTCTGTGCATGTACTGACACATTCTGTCCCTGCCTGTCTTTTTATAGGGGGAAAGGGGACTTTCTGGGCCACCTGGAATCCAAGGGGAAACAGGGATTGGCCTTCCGGGACCCAAGGTGAAGTGTGCCACCCTATTGTTTGGGAAAATGAAGTCATGAAAACATAATAATCCACCTGTGTCTCACCCTGTTTGTGCTCTCCTCTCACGCTCTGGCACTCCACAGGGTGATGTTGGTTTCCAGGGGCAACCAGGGCCCCCCGGTCCTCCAGGACTTGGCGAGCCTGGACCACCGGTGAGTAAGAAGTCCGTGCACAAGACTGAGGCTAAAGCTGCATGACCCAGGCAAGAATTCAGCACGCTGGGCAGCACTATTGTCGTACTGCAGGGTGAAGCTTTGGTGAACTATGCTTAACTGTTGTAATGTTAATATGTATTTTAGTAGGTTTCACATTTACATGACGTAAGGCTAAGAGGATGAGGACACTATAGCAGATTACTACACTGGTGCTTTTAATGTTTTTAATTCTGATATTGCAGCATCTTAGCTCTCACACACTGGATGCTCCAGTCTTTAACAGAAATGTTTCCTAATATATCTTCTAATCCCACAACTGAGAACTGAGAAATGCTCCTTGGCTTTGGACGTAATGCTTGGTCAGGCTTCTTCTGTATAACATAAGTCAGTTAGTTGGGCTAACATTTGTAGCAACATCAGCAGACAAATACACCATTTCTTATGCTTTTGCTCTTGTGTTTTTGGTTTAGAAAGCCTAATGAAAAAAGACATGACCCTCGTTTTCAGTGTCATGTATTACTCTTAAAGGACCTGAAAACTTGAATTAGTTTTGCTAGTAGTTTAGCACTTAAAGGAACTGTGGGGGTGTGGTTTGATAAGATTTTGACTGACAGCGCCAGCAGCATAAGCAAATAACTCAACAACTGTCATAACATTTTGTTTTGAATGTTGCTGAATCTTCATTCACTTATTTCCAACCATTAAGTTAAGCAAGGACCAAGCCACAAATACAGAAAACACAATCACAAGAACTGTTTGGATTCTGATGGAGAAAATACTTTTTAGGGGCCTTTAATAAATCTCTGATTTGAAAAATCCAAAGCTTGACAGGCCTGCTATGTCTAGATACAGCTGCAAAGCTATGACTACACAATCATTGTTCACTGGTGAGGGTTTAGTGATTTAAAATGTTCATTTTTTAAATGTTCCTCCAGTGGTCATTTATATCATTTTGTTTTACTCAGGGGCCTCAAGGGCCACAGGGAGTCCAAGGAGAGAGAGGACCAATAGGAGAGGGTTTCCCTGGACCAAAGGTGAGCTCGTGTTAATGTCTTTTATGTTGCAGCCTCATGGGGCTCACAGTTTTTTCCTGGGAGGCTTATGCACCGAAGCCAGTTAAAAGCTTTGAACCCTCTTAACCCCATTTTCATGCATTCATCTTCACTTCACCCACCTACCCACTGACCTGCACAAAGGCCCCGTCTGGGCTCCAGATTCCAGGACGCAATGACAGGAAATTGACAACGTGTATGGTTACAAAAGATGATAACACAACACAGAGGTTCCATAAATTCACATACGTATGGCTCTCATTACCTCATGGTACTGATCCAGTCCATTGATTGTCCTCAATAGAGGACATGAGAACAGGCCGGTACTGAGTAGGAGATGCAGAGATAATACAGGAAAATAGCCAGGACACCTCAAGACATGACAGACTGAGTGACTCAGAGAGAGGGGAAAGAATGAGTCTGTTCCTGCATCTGTGTCTTGTCAGGATGTACAGACACACACACACACACACACACATATATTGTCTGTCTCCCACATATGGACACACACCCACACAGGTGCACACGAGCAGAAGTTCCAGAGAAGAGACTGGAAACTGCTCCTCAGTTCATTTCAAAAATTACACATGGTGACAGATTATTTTCAGCTCTGTAAGTGAACAAAGTCAACACTTAGTTCTATGTCATTGTCGCTGCAGAAGCTGTTATTAACAGTGGAGATGTTGCTTTGTAAAAACATGAGTGCTTCCTTCAAGATTGTAGGTGTAAAATCTGAACAAACCCCTTTGATAAATGCAGACAGTTAAATTAAGTGTGATCAAGTTGATGGAATGTGTTTAGGTACTGATAAAGATAATCACTTTGGCTTTGTTACAACATTAACACTGGCTTTACATCAGAAGGTGCACTATCTGTAATTCAGGTTAAATCCTTATATTTTCCACTTGTCCCAGACCTTCATCTAATTTATCATCTGTCAACTTTCCTCTGAGATGGTAACTGCTGGTTTCCACCCTCAAACAGGCGGAGGTGTACCCCCCCCTGTTAAAGATTGGCCTCAGGGTGTGGGGGTGTTGCTCGTTTTTTTTTTTTTTTTTTCCTCCCCTCAACAGGAGATTTGACCGTGACTCGCAGATGGCGTTCTAGCTCCAAAGCAGCGTTCTTCACATGACGTGTCTCAACAAGCTCCAGATTCACAAGAGCTCAGCAGCAATATTACCTTTTTTCCACATCATTAGCACCTCGGCTTGTGCACTAAAATGAGGGATCACAGAGTTATGACAATAAAGCTATACTTTTTGAAGCTGACATGCAAATGCAGCATTACTATGCTAATAAATGTAGTCCTGTGTCTGACACTGTATTTCTGTTGTCCTTGGATGACCTTGGAAGACAGGGAAATTATCTCGAGGGAAATAAGACTTCTCTGCAGAGTCATACCCAGACAGACTTTATGCTGCACTCTTTTTATTGTACTTACTGTCAACTTGGATTACTGGTCTAATCCCTCACTGTAGTTCTATTCCTGCTTTTTTCCCTGTTTTTTATATTTATAGATCCCCTCCAGACACATTTAAAGTCACATAGAGTACTTTGCTTTGAATCATATTTTTGTCCAACGTGTTTTAAAACTGGTCAGTAAAGCGCTGAGAAGGGGTTAAAATCACACCTACTCCCTCTCCCTCTTTACAGAAACCATCATGCAGTTATGAATATGCCTCAGGCTTTTGGCCCAGTTACACACAGAAAACCTAATATAGTACAAACCCCACACTTAGAGTGAGAGCGTGCAACTTTTTAAATAAAGAAATGTCAATGACCAGCAGTTTATGGTGGCTAATGTTAGCTAACAGTAGCAAACTTAAGATATAAATTGCTGTGTAACTGACTAACTAATTGTGCTTCACTTACACTGTGCTTTAGTATGTGCCATTATCCTGTATTTGTATCTTAATTATCTCATATAGTTACATAGTCTCTCTTTACAAGAAGCCAAGCTGATTCTAACCATGTGTGTTTCACGAGTCTGATTTTGGAAGCATACTGCGTGTGTCGTATAAAACTTTTACTGAACTGGCTGGAAAACACTTAGACTGAAATATCATGTTATCTGGAACAGTAATCTGAGCTCATTCTAACAACATGCGTTTGGTGTCTGCGCAGTCTGAACTATTAATTTCATTTACATCATAAAGAGACTGACCAATATTATTAGCTTACCACAGACTGAGCTACCTCAGCAGCTACTGGATGGACAGCCATGACATTTGTTACAGATATCCATTGAGATCAGTTGCACTATCAGCACACATAACATCACGTTTTTCACTTTATCCCATGAAATAGCTCAGCATCTACTGGATGGATTGGCATGAAATTTTGTGCTGACATTCATGTTCCCAGTGACTGTGGTTAACTGGTGGATCTTTTCTCTCTTGTTGTTTTGAGTGAAATGCTTCAGCAGATTATGGGATTGCCATGAAGTTTGGTACAGACATTAATGTTCCCCTTTAGATAAATTTTTTGAACTTTGCTGATCTTCTGACTTTTCTGCCACCACGCTCCTATGTGTCATTTTCTCATACATTTAACTGCTATTTCAAGAGGCAAAATGGTATAACTTATCTATCTGTCCTCACAGGGAGAGCGAGGCTTGGAGGGGCCACGGGGGCCCAGAGGACAGCCGGGCGCTGGAATCAAAGGAGACAAGGTAGAGTACACAGAGGCTGTAAATAAGATGCCTGGCTGAAAAGCCTTCACACAGGCATGAAGATATAGCTAGAGTCTCGTTACTAAGAAGGCCAAGAGTTGGCAGAGTCACCAGTGAATGCATTCAGTGTGGTGTTATGTAGGAGGTCACAGTCTATAGGTGATGAATTAAGGTTAAAACTTGGGGAGTGTAGGAGGAGGGAGGACTGATGAATGTGGGAAAGTTAGCTGTACACTGCCACAGTCAGACAAAGGTATTCTCTCTACCCTTCAGGATGTGTTTGCAGCCATCTGGCTATCTTTGAGCTTGCAGACGTTGACAGAGACATGACCAGGAGACTTTAAAATGTGTTTTAAGTTATGTCACTGGAAAATGACGTTAACATTTAGGAATGAAGAAACTGTCACCCCTCAAAAACACAGGTCTTTTAAAACATAAAGCTTTATATACATGGGAGTTCATGCCAAAGATTGTGATGACAGTTTTACTGTGGCCATGTGCTGAAGTTCATCAAAATAATTGCAACGTTTTCATGTGGTAATGACAAACCGCTGCCTACAGGTTTTTCTATGCGTTAACATATTTATACTGTTGATGCTGCATGTGACGGATGAAAAGACACTGAAAAAAAAACAAAGAAAAGCAAATGTCACTGAGTTGCTGCATGTGTATATAAAGCTTTTAATGCATGTGCATGAATGTACTCAACACTATTCATTACTGAGCCAAAAGGAAATGAACAGGATCTTGGCAAAGACTCCTGTTGGGTGCTTTCCACACGCAGTAAATCATGAAATGTCCTAGTTGGCATTTGAGTGTGATATTGTCATACTATCAACATGCTTTACATGCTGTTATCATCATTAACCTCCTCTCTTACCTGAATCTGTAGGGGGACTTTGGACCACCAGGTCTTCCAGGGCCGCTCGGCCTTCCAGGAGTAGGCATACAGGGCGAGAAGGCAAGTATTTTATTTATAAAGTGACTCCTACTGTGAAGTAAACTGCTATAGAATGACAGTTTTGCATGTTATTTCTTAATTCCTTTAATGCCCCCCCCATGTAAAAATAATTCTACCATCAGGGTGACATTTGCAGTTTTGACAGTTCCATCTAGAACTTCCAACAATCTCTGGATTCTTCAGCTGTACTTTACTACTTACTTGTGTTTAGTGCTAATTAGCGAGTGCTAGCAAGCTAATATGCTAAACTAAAATGGTCACTATGGTAAATATTATTCCTGCTACGTGTCATTATGTTAGCGTTATAATTGTGAGTCTGGCTGACTGCTGATCACATTACGTTTGATTCACTAATACTCCACTGCAGAGCACTGTACATCATTTGTATGCTGCTTTGGACAAACCAAATGAATAAATGTAAAAGTAAACATTAGCATGCTGATTATAGTATTTAGCTGAAAGCACCACTACAGCTAAGTAGAGAGCCACCAGCATGATTTTAGACTGAATAATGAGCCACTAATACATTAATGCTTGTTGCTGCCATTGAAAAAAGGGGGCTTGGAAGAGGCACCAGCTATGGGGAATTCAAAATCCTGAAAATAAAGATGAATTAGATGATGTAGCCTGTGTATAAGGTCAGGCTGACTGATTGGCCATCATAATTAAACCAACATGATGCATAAGTTTGCATAAGTGTTTGTGTTTTGGAGCAACAGCTGGAAACTCAATGGAGACCGTTTCCTGCTGACAGCTGAGCCAAAGATCACTTCTCTGATATCAAAACACAAGTTAATTACTGTCAGAAAATGGTTCTGGTTCGCTGCTCGCTGACGTGTGGAAAGGAGGGAGACAGGTTTGTGCACCATGTGCTCTCACACTGCACTACTAATAAACTTTGGTTTTATACAAACCTGATTTTGTTTAAAGCACAAGGCGATGTGTATAAACAAAGCTCAAAATGTTCCGTTAACAGTGTGTTCAGATCTTGTCTGGACTGAAGAAAAGATGTGCAATAATGAATTGTTATTTGATATTGTAACTGCTGGACTGTAAATAGCCAATGATAGATGGTTTCTCTCTTTATTACTGCATCCATTTATCCTTGCAGGGCATGGAAGGACCAAGGGGGCCACCAGGAAGCAGGGGCCTACCTGGAGAGGGTGCGCCTGGACCCAAGGTGTGTAGATACACCCACAGAGTTGTCTGAGAGGCTCTGTAAAATATTATTCTTTCAGGAGGCCAGAAATCATAGTCAGGACCCGGCACCAATGGTTTAAAATGGGATACAATAAAAAATATTTTTGTCTCACACAGGGAGACCAAGGGCTGCCAGGTGAGGTTGGTGCCCCAGGAGAGAGAGGGGCTGGAGACCCTGGAGCTAAGGTAGGTCTAAGCCCTGCAGTGAAATCCACATCAGCAGAAACCATCTACAGTTTTCCAGAGTTTAAGGTTTCCATTTGTGAATCTGTCCTCAGGGCGAGCCAGGATCACAGGGAATGTCAGGTTTGCCAGGGCTGCCAGGAGAGGACGGAGCCCCTGGACAGAAGGTAGTTTGGAGGTTGTTTTCTCCTGTATAAGTAGTCAAAAGTGATTTCAGTGTGTGCATATAAGTGTTTGTGTCATTAGGGTGAGCCAGGAGCTCCAGGTCTCAGAGGACTAGAGGGGGCACCTGGCATTGGCACTCAGGGTGAAAAGGTAAAGAAAACAAAAAGTGACCTTCCCTGATCACTTTTTTTGCTTGTCTTGCAGTAAGATTTTATTGCACTATACATGACAATTTAAGCAACTATAAGATTAGTTATTGTATTCCCAATGATGAACTTTTAAGGGTGACCAAGGACAAAGAGGAATAAGAGGCTTGACTGGTCCACCTGGCATTGCTGGACCTTCAGGACCAAAGGTGAGAAGCTATTAAGACATCATTAGCTACTTTATAATTCTCTATATTTGGCACTGTGGCCCTCTGGGAGGGTATAAATGTCATGGAGTGATAAGAAAAGATAAACAGCTGAGTTAATGATTTTAACCACTTGGCTTGCATTAATCTTCATCAGGGAGAACCAGGGGCACAAGGCAGGGCGGGGGCTCCTGGTCCACCAGGCCGTTTCATTGCAGGACCCAAGGTAAGTGCTATCAGTTCCTCTGCAGTGACTATGCAGTTAGAAAACTGTAGAAGCCTGCACATTGCCTGATTGATGTTGAAAATCAGGACTCAAGTCGGACTCGAGTCCAAGTCCCGTACTTGAGCACTAGAACATATAATGTATGGATGGATTGATATAATCTCCATTTTAATATTGTGACTCAGTGAAAGTCAAAGACACATTTTGACAATAGCAAATGCCAGTCTACAATCTAAAATCATTACAGGAGAGGAGGTCATACTGTCAGTGAACTGACTCAGTAATAACAGATACACAGCAAGATCTAATATAACATTTCTGAACGTTAGCTAACATTAGCCACCACTTACTGAACTGAGTGGGAGCAAATGTGTGTTTTATCGCTTCATTTGCAAGACGAAGACTGTGTTATTTCTAATTTCAAAAGTTACATAATCTCACTGTAAAATAACTACTGCATTATTACCTCAGTCTGAGGACTAGTGTTACCTAGCGTTTAACATTTCATTTGGTATTATACTCTCAGAATACATGTTCTTAGATATTTTTCACTTAATTAAATTGTAACCAAACTAACTCGGGGGACTCAGGGTGGAAAAGGAGGGTGGGCTGTGTAGCTTTTGGGCCCAAAGCATATTTTAGCCCCAGTATAGGGAAACGCTGACTGTTGGGTGGTTTGATCTCTAGCAATACACCATATTTTGTATCACAATCAATTAGCATGTAACTAAGTAAATTTCTAGTGTTACAGGAATATTAAATGTTTTCTAGGGTGACAATGGCCCAAGTGGTCCTCCTGGTCCGATCGGGGAAACTGGCTACGGACTTCCTGGTCCAAAGGTGAGAAAACAACAATGTGCAAATCTAATTCATGCCTTGGATGTTTGCCTGTTAACACACACTCAAAGTCAGATTTTGTAAGCATGTTGTCACAGCTGAACAGTATGTTTGGAAAAACAGTTATAGGAATGAGATGTAATGAGAGGCAGGTCCAGCAGCATGTGTGCACTTTGATCTTGACAACCATATTCTAGGATCCAGCAAGAACAGAGAAGATGTCAAAAAGAATGAGAAACACAAAGCTACATCCTGTCGTGCTATTCTCACTCCTGCATTTGTTGTAACTTTCAGCAAATAAAATGCTACAGCATATTTAAGTTTTTTCTTTCCTCTGTTTTGATGTATTGCGCAATACTTAGAATACAGAAGCACGCAAAGGAGCTGAAAGCACATGTGTCCATTTACATTCACATTCCACTTCAGCTTCCTTTGAAAATTGATCTATAAATCACTTTGCATCCTGTGCATGAATGAATTATTGACTTATTTTGTATCCGTGTGCCGTAGGGTGACCGTGGAGATCCAGGGTCCTGCAGGTCCATTTGGTCCCAAAGGAGATGGCTATCCTGGCCCCATGGTGAGAAAGTTATTCAGCTGCTGACATGCCCATCTGGCCACTCATAAATCTGTACATTCACACCATCCATCTACACATTATATCAACACCTCCATCCATCTGTCTTTTGTCTTCTGTATTCTACCCATCAGTTCCAGCCATCTATCCGTCAGTGTGACATTTATTACCAAAAGTTACAGTAGCTGGCCTTGTATACCTCCCGAGTATGTTCTCCTTAATTAAGACCATAGCACAGGAGACACTGTGGTGGAATCAGGAGTATATGTGACCACTGACGAAGAGATTTAAAGGAATAGTTCACAATTTTGAGAAAATATGCTTATAGGCTTTTTTGGGTTAGATGAGAGGATCAGTACCACTGTCATGTCTGTACTGCAATATGAAGCTCCAGCCAGCACATGGTTAGCTTAGCTTAGCATAAAGACTGGAAACAGCTAGCCTGGCTCTTTCGAAAGGTAACAAAATCCATCTACCAGCCCCAGTGAAGTTCACCAGCTGATAAGTTACGTCTTGTTCTTTCCAAAAGCTGACGTGTAAAAATGATAATGTGCTGTATTGTTTAGGGCCCTCCTGGTCTGCCTGGACTTCCTGGAGAACCTGGCCCAGAAGGGTTGGGCATCCCTGGACCAAAGGTGAGAACTTGGTTCTGTGAGACCAAAAATAATGTTTGTCAAGTAGGTGTGGCAGATGAGAACAACACAACAAAGAAAGCAATGTGTCTGTCATAGAGTTGCAGTGATGTGTGTCACACTAGTGTAGTTTGTGTGAGATCATTTTACTTGTTTAAACTTTTAAATACTTTTATTACATTAAATAGCATTAGCAATATGAGATCAGTCTGGGTGTTGCAGTCATCTGCCTTACTTTACTGTATTTTACTGTTTTGGCCGGTCAGTGTCTCAACACACAGAATACACACACCTCATATCAGCACTAGTTTCAATGCTCATTATTACATATACATGTCACAGAATCAATTCAACACGTGTACAAACATTTTTCTTATTTTACCCTGGTGAGCAGCATTGCAACATAATTGCAGCCATACATTTGAAATGTTTGGCTATGTTTTTTATTACTGTATCTTTCCAGCACTTTACAGTGTGATGTAATACCTAATATGATACCAGTGACTTCATTGTGCGTGCCACGTGAGGCCAAAATTAGTAGTGCAGGAGTTTTGCAAAATGAACCTCTGTTGTGTTGATGTAGGATCAGTTTCAGAGCTGCAGTATGGATGGAGATAAGTGAAAATATCTCCCCAGTGAAAGACTGGCTCATTTGTTTGAGGAAGCTAATTAAAGGAAACAAGATTTTACAGGGGTTCATTTGCCTGATGGATTGTAAAGTGCTGCATCAAGTATTCATATATCTTCACTGTTTTCCTCTTTGCAGGGGGATATTGGTTTCCGAGGGTTGCCTGGTTTACCAGGACCTCCAGGCGAAGGACTCCAAGGACCTCCGGTACTTGATGACTTTCACTTTTTCCAGATTTTACTCCTAAGCCTAAAATGACTTCAATTTTGAGTTGATTTGTAATGCATAAAAAACAGACTTTATGCTGTTTCTGCAAACACGAGTCAAGGACAACATTCTACTGTGTTAACTTATGCAGGAAGCTGTCTGTAATTTTATTTGACATACAAGCAGATGGTTATGATTGAGTCATATTCTCTGAAGAATTGTGTCTTTGCTGCAGTCAGAGACTTCCAGATTGAAAAAAGAGTGCTTCATCTTGTGTGTGAACATGCCCACCACAGGGGCTTTATATTCAAAGGCTGCCAGTTCATTTGTTCAGGGTATTTATCATAATTTCCCGTACAGCACTTGACACATTGGTGCGAAGTGTGAATCTCCACAGACATATGTGTCTGATGAGAAGCACTTGGCCTAACAGGCCTATATGAAGCAACACTCGGCACCCATATGTCCTCAAATATCACGCCCAGATTCCCTGCAGACTTCAGACCAGTGTCTCTGCAGGTCTGAGCACTGCCACAGTCCTGCAGCAGTAGGCAAGATTTAATTGAGGACTCAACTAAAGCCCTCAAATGGGAAAAAGTGAGAAAGCAGATCATGCTGGCAGACTCCTGTCCTTATCATGCTGAGAAAATGGTGGAGTCAGAAATTCATGACTCAGTATTATGAAACAGGGATAATCCTCACCTCGAAAATGCTATTTCCTAGAAAACTGACAGGTTTTTAAAAGTGTGTCTCACATTCATCTTACATCAGGTGTGGAAGTTAAATCATTGATCGAACATGTGTGACACTTGGCTGACCTGTCCTGATGGAATATGATCTCATTCTCACATTTGAAAGTCAGTTGACACTAGAAATGTGTTACATCAGAACCTTAATATACAGATTTTTATTCCATTGGATCATCCCATGGGGTGATATCATGGATTAGTTTCTCTAATACAGTTACACTCAGTTCAATCAAAAACAAGCAAAGATCATTAAATCAGAGCAAGGATATGAAGCCCCAAAGTGAACAGTGTTAGATAAATAAATCTTATTTCATGTTACTGCAGAAATGTCACTAATACCCACCCTGTCATCTTTGAGCCAATCACATATCCCCCTGTTATTACTGTTACCAAATGTAGCCAGTTAGCGCCTAGCTGGAGCAACATCAGCCCCGACATAATTCAGAATCAGTCAGAAACAATGCACAGATGACTAACTTCTCCTTTTGTTCATCTTAACAAGGCTACACATGATACTGCTGCTCTGTTTGTGGTTTCTTAAGAGTGTGTGTGTGTAGGATGTAATACTGTAATTTTTTTATTGTGTTGGATAAGAAGTCAGTGTTAATAGCAGCAGCTAAATGGTTAATTTAGTTCACTCCAGAATTGTGTCTAACTTAAACTAAAGTTCAGATTTTTGAATGATAGGGGATAGGTCTGTACTTACAGCTGCAGTTAAACACAGGAAACCTGACCTGAACCAGAAGAAAGGGAGTTCAGTGACTGGACTTGCCACACAGCTTCAGTTGCCACAGACCAAGCCAGAAAACCACTACATGTTCAATCTCCAAATCTACTAAAATCTACATGAAAACCATCTATCAGCATATCAGCATTAGAAAATATAAATAATTAAAGGACTTCTGTCTCAGCAGGATTTAAAAACCATGTCCATGCTTTTATCTTAAGTAGGCTCAACTGCTATAATGGTGTCTTTACAAGTGGAAAGACAAGTCGATCAGACAGCTGCAGCTGATTCATAACGCTGCTGCTGAAGAGGAACACATCACTTCAGTTCTTCAGTTCAAAGAGCTGATTTTATAATTCTACTGTTGGTTTGTAAAGCACTGAATGGTTTAGGGCCAAATACCTTTCTGATCTGCTGTTACCTCATGAGACATCCAGACCCCTCAGGTCGTCTGCTCAACTCTCAGCTCTTTTAAATCAAGGCTGAAAACTTATTCATATTCACATTTTAACTGCAGTGTCATTTTATTCTCCTGCTTCATTTAACCTTTAACTTAATTCTATCTTCTCTTTTATTTTATTCTTATCAAATCCTATTCATATTAATCTTTTTATATGACCCTGTCTTTCTTTTCTATCTCATCTTACTGCCTTGTTATGTCTTGTGAGTGGCCTTGTTGTTGAATGGTGCTGCAGCATACTAATAATCTTACCTTGCCCTGCAGGGTAACCCTGGGCGATCTGGCCCACCGGGGCCAACAGGGCCACAAGGACAAGGAGTTCAAGGGCCAAAGGTAGGCTGTGATTTGGTGTCTTGCTATAATAATTCGGTAAACTATATCTGAGAGCTTTCTGCTGCCTTGCACATTAATATTGTCTCCAGTAGTTTAACCAACAGCATATCCGTATATTACCTGTATCTGTGTGTTTCTGTCACTTACTGTGTTGAATTGTGTTTGACTCAGGGTGAACAGGGGGCTCAAGGTGTGACAGGGCCAAGGGGGCTTCCTGGAGAGGGCTTTCCGGGCGCTAAGGTGAGTTATGGACTTTTGAATGTGAGGTTGTGTGTGCGCGTCATGCTCCGATCACTGACATTCATTTTGCCGTGCTGCGTGTGACAGGGTGACCGCGGCTCGGCAGGGGAGAGGGGGCTGAAGGGAATCAAAGGAGATATGGGAGATCCTGGAACCCCGGGGCAACCTGTGAGTGACACCTATGATGCTTTTATATCCCTATTTACTGTATATTGCTGTGTGACTGGCTTAAGCTTTCTCAGCTGTGTGAAAATGTAATATAATTATATTCTAATCCTTGTTCTCATTCATTTCAGCCAATATTTGTTTGGTAAACTGAGTTCAGAATGTGTAGACACCCAGCTGCTTTTAGAGTACTGCAGCAATTCTTGTTTCTTTAAAAAATTTTTGCGTTCCTGTCTCAGGGCCGAACTGGTATCAAAGGTGAAGCAGGACTCACTGTGAGTGTTCTCGCTTTTTCATATAGTTTTTCATTAGTTTCTTCTCGTGTTTATTTATATGCTCATACTGTGTCGGTGTGTTTATTTCAGAGAGAGGACATCATTCGAATGATCAAAGAGATCTGTGGTAAAGTATCTTGTGATCTTTGCAATATTTATTTCACTTCGCAGTATTGACTTATGTTATAAGAGAAGATTTAATTTCTGCATCTAAGCCACTGTCTCGTCTTATCTGTTGATCATTAGATCAGATTTCACAGACTGAACCTCGTCAAAGTGACATTTCAGTCATGATCTCATATCGTGATGTGATGTGGTTACAGGATGTGGGATCAAGTGTAAGGAGAGGCCCATGGAGCTGGTGTTTGTCATTGACAGCTCAGAGAGCGTGGGCCCAGAGAACTTTGAGATCATTAAGGACTTTGTAAACGCGCTGGTGGACCGGGTCACTGTGGGCCGCAACGCCACCAGGATCGGCCTGGTGCTGTACAGCCTGGAGGTGAAGCTGGTGTTCAACTTGGCCCGCTACGTCACCAAACAGGACATCAAGCAGGCCATCAGGAACATCCCATACATGGGAGAGGGCACGTACACAGGTACAGCCATTCG
Source organism: Lates calcarifer (assembly GCF_001640805.2). Classification (NCBI taxonomy): domain Eukaryota; kingdom Metazoa; phylum Chordata; class Actinopteri; family Centropomidae; genus Lates; species Lates calcarifer. The sequence continues at coordinate 11,581,467 of NC_066854.1, forward strand.
TAAAGCCACACAGGAGGCCTTCTACAGCTCACGTACGGGAGTCAGCAAAGTGGCCATCGTGATTACTGACGGCCAGACGGACAAACGAGAGTCAGTGAAGCTGGATATTGCCGTGCGAGAAGCACATGCTGCTAATATTGAGATGTTTGCCCTGGGGATTGTGAACACGTCAGACCCGACGCAGGCTGAGTTCCTGAGAGAGCTGAACCTGATCGCCTCTGACCCAGACACAGAGCACATGTTCCTCATCGATGACTTCAACACCCTGCCAGGTAAGAGGCACTGTGTGTTGGTGTCAGTAAGAAATGTCACTGCAAACATGCTATATTGGAGGTAAGTGGGGAATGGTGTTTGTCTTCCAGACCTCTGACAAGTTTATTTTTCAGCTGTAAAATGTCTCTCTTTTTTCAGTGTTTTTAGGTAAAAAGAAAATATAAATCAGATGATAAACTGCCACTGATTTATTTTTTTTAATGACAGATACTGATATCAGTATCAGCAGCTGTCAGGTTACACTCACTGCATCATTATCTGAATTTTCAGTTAGTGTAATAATTTTTAACTTTGTAACTAGTAGCTAGTATCATGAAAATGTAACCGCAGACAGTCACACCTTTTGCACATATTGGACCCATGTTTTTAGATTTCAGATGGTGGGTTATAATTTGAACTGTTTCTCTCTGTTTTCACTCTTTTTGCTAAGATAAACTAATCACCTGCAGGCTCTGGCTTCATATTTAGCATACAGATGTGAGACTGGTATAAATTTTCTCATCTAACTGTCAGCAAGAAGGTGAATAAGCAGATTTCCAGACGATGAGATTTTCACCAGAGGCTGTTTTGAAACCTCTTGAAACCAGTGTAATCTTTTCCTGTTAGCTGGAAATATTTTTTTTACCAAGACTGATAGTCTACAGCCATGCTAGCAGCTCTGTAGGGGAGTACTTACTGTATTCACTGTTTTGGTTTAGTGTGTCAGCGTGTTAACATTTGCTAATTAGCACTACTTGTAAAGTATATTTGAGGCTAATGGGAATGTCATCAGTTTTGTAGGTGTTGTTGTGTCGCAGTCTTGACCTGATTGTGGCAATAGATAAAAAGTTAAGCACAGTTGTTAGTATTCACCCTCTGAGGACCATGAACCTACAGCCAGGTCGCGTGGTAAAAAGTAAAACTTCCGGTGTTTGTTTGGACAGTCTTTAGAGACGGTCAAAGTGCCCTCATCCTCTGTCTTTGACTCCTCTCTGTGTTTTTCTGTCTCAGCTCTGGAATCCAAGCTGGTCAGCCAGTTCTGTGAGGACGAGAACGGAGCCCTGATTTACAACAGGATAACTAATGGCTACAACGGCCATGGAAACAATGGCTACAACGGCAACAGGAATGGCATCAATGGGAACTACGCCATCGGTGGCTATGGATACCGGCCTGTGACTGAGAAGGAAATCGTGAACGGTCGACAGACTGGCACCAACACTGGCACCAGCACCCACAGCCATGGAGGCAAAGTAGAAACCACCCAACATGGCAGTAAAGGATCAAGCACAGCACATGTATGGAACATAAGAACTTCAAGTTTGATTTATATTATACAAAGATCATTATCAAAAGGCACAAAGTGTTCAACACTGTTTTCTGTGTTCGTCATCAGGGTGGAGGAGGGCAGGTGTACACTGATACAACAAACTGGGAGACTGAGCGCGGGGACACATTTAACCGCGAAACCGTAGATATCAGACCTGTTCCTCCTTCCAGAGGGGACTCCTCCAGCAGCCGAGGCTCTTCCTCATCTTCATCCTCATCATCATCATCTTCTTCTTCTTCTTCTACAAATATAACCATATCATCCTCAGGTGTATCTGTACCATACGTGCCTCCCCCACGGCCAGCTCTCCCCAAAGGTACAGAAAGTTTAACTCACTTCCATACTTGTATATTTACCCATTTGATTTAATTGCCAGTGCGGGTATAGACATGACACAGTTACAAACCCATTCCTGAAACAGAGCAGTCACCCACAACAAACAGTCTGATAATAATTACAGAGAAACACTATCAAGAAAAAGAACAAGAAAAGCTGTTTCCTGTAAATGACGCAGTCGCTTCCCAGGCAACAGAAACAAGATGAATCATTCCTCAAGGTTTTAGTAAAATTAGACAAGTAACAGTTATGTGATATTATAGCACAGGAAGGTGTTTGCAAGTGTTTTTAAATGCATCATTCCTCTAAGTGTTGTCCAAATAGTATTTCTTCAGATACACATTTGTGTTAAAAAATTGTGACAATGAGCTATTGTTGCCCTTTTCAAATGAGTGGTATTTTAATTTCCATGTACAGTCTGTTTTGAGTTTTTAATTAGAACATATCCAAAATGTCAGTTGTTTTTCAGTCAGAGTTTGACCAGCACTGGTAAAATCATGTTTGAGTTCAACATCTTTATGCACAATTAAGACCTATTAGTATGATTGAACTATGGTGCTGTTGTTCTGTAATTAGCTTAGGAAAACATGGCCTCACTGCTGTGTGTCAGAAGCTGCGGTTTAAACTGCACCTGTGGTTTGTAAACCAGCTGCAGTGGTCTGTGGAAGTCTCCTAAATGCCACCAGAAATGATTGTATCTCATAACATACTTAACTTTTCCCAGATCAGTTATGATGTGTGAACAAGCATATGATTGCAGGAAAGGAACCCTGCTGCTGGCAGAGGAGCTACATCCGAGAAAATGTATAATAAAGAGAAATTAGTATCACAATGACAAGTGCTGACAGTGGAGCCAAAACTGTCCTATTCTGGATTTTGCATAATGTTTTGGTAAACTATTACTGATTCATCCTGACTGATGATATTGCACAATTACTCCAAAACATGTCTCAGAAGGTGTGTTATCACCTCTTCACATCTGTGTCTGTAATCACTGGAGCTCTAAGCATTTTGAAGTCTTAAAAAAGACATTAGACATTTGCCTGTGTCTGCAATACAAAGATTTTTACACAGTGTTCAGTGTAAGGGCAGATGTATACAGCTCAGATAGTTCAAATCCTATTTACCAAACTAAACCTGTGTAAGTTCTGTTGTAAAAAATGATCCCCATTGTGATTTTATTCTAAGCTAATATATTTGAGTATAAACACTGCAGTAGATTGCTGTAGAGGCAAATTATTCTACAGTTTGATTTGTGTTAGCATTAGACTGATGAGAATTTATCCAGCTAGACTGTAAGTAACTGAACAAAACTCGTATATTGTTCCACTTCTATTTCTAATCCTTTCCCTGGCAGTTAGTGCTCAGGTCATTCAACTGGAAAATCAGAAAGATGAAACCAATTTCCTTAATTATCATTTTCTCAGTGAAGAGAGCTGTGGTGGCTGAGCCCTGAATCACCTGAGCAGGACTGAGCTGTCACCGTTTTGAATCTGTGCCCCGGCAAGTGCCAGTTTAGCTGAACCTGCAGCAACAGCCCCATAACCATCCATCCATGTTTTGTCAAAATGTGAACAGTGATGGTGATCAGATGTGCTGTAATGTCTCCTGATGAGTCCCCAGTGAAGCTCTGGTCCTTCATGTGGCAGAGGGGAATCAGCGCTCTTTAAAGTGGCCTCTCCAGAAGAAGCAGTCCCTGTACCTGCAGTAACCACAGTGAAGGAACATGACGTGTTAATGGCCTGGCTCTGGGGTTATGATACGTGCTATGTGACTGACAGGCTCCGTAATGAGGTCATGTAGGTGAGGAGCAGGGAGGCCAATTATTTCTGATGTGGTGTGGATGATTTTATAGAATCTGCTCCGTCCTGAGAGTACAGTGAAGAAACAGATGTTGCCTCAGAGGAGAGCAGAAGTGGCTAAGTTGCGGTGGGATTAGACGGACAGGTCATGAATCCCTTGTCATGATCTGACCTTCTATTTTTCCCATTACACAACATCTTTCTCCGCAGAGACCGTTCCCTTAGACCCTCGCTGCGGCTTGGTCCTGGACCAGGGCACGTGTCGGGACTACAACATCCGCTGGTATTACGACAAGCAGGCCAACGCCTGTGCCCAGTTCTGGTACGGAGGCTGTAACGGCAACAAGAACCGATTTGACACAGAGGAGGAGTGCAAGAGGACGTGTGTGATCACCAGATCCTACTGGTACACTCTCATGATTCATCCCTGCCATATTAATATCATTTATGTCATTCACACCTACCCTGTCGACCAGCAAATCTGTCATTTTCTTTGATTTTTTTCTTCTTATAATTTCCCCATCTGAAATGACGCCATAACAATCTTGAGTGTTGACTTTCATGTTTTCTTTTTCCAGGAGGCTGAGTGAAGGCATCTGCCATACATCTGCTGTAGATACGTCAAGGAGGGGCAGCTAATACCAGCCTTTTTCACAGGGTTATGCACAATATTTTGCATAATTCTCAGGCATATACATTTACACTGTTGCTCCATATCACCACCACTTTATAGTTCCTGTCTTTGTGCCCCCTCCTGTAGCACTTATGGTAAAATTGTCCTCTAAGTACACAGAAAGAGAGCCTAGCTCTGACAGATACCTCCATTCTTTTCTTATATTAGCATCTAGTGCAGGAAATACTCCATCAGTCCTTCTCAGGAATACATATGAGCACTCTCAGTATGTTTCCACTTCCCTAGGGATTCCCACACCTATGGGACATGATCTTTTTGTTTATCATCCACAGTCTGTGAGTGCTGCAAAGACTGTGAAAAAATGGACTGTTTGCTCTACATGATCAGTAATAACTGGTGCCTTATCAACGTCAGAATCATACATCACATCCATCCATCAATATGTCATTAGAATAAAGTGTAGCTATTAATTTCTTTACTCAAGCAATCACTGTAGGGTATATTGGTGTTTTTAAGCATAATCACAAGATCCAGTCACACACAGCAGAGATTAAGCCTCTCGTCACTTATATCAATCAAATATAGTTTGTTTTGTTTTTCTATAAAATGATTGATGCTCTGTAACTTCATTTTGTGCATTTGAAAGTGTTATTTTAGGTTCTCTGAATGAAAATGTGATGTTTTGTGTTTACATTGTTTCACTTCTTTCTTCCATTTTCAGTCTATATTTGTTCAAGCAGTACATTTCCAACACTGATGGACAGACACACACACACACACACACACACACACACACATACACACACTGCCCCCTACTGGGTAACACATGCTGTGTACTGTACAGGCAGCATTTTACTTCTGTTGTTGAGCAACTGATCTGTCTTTGTGTTACCCAGCTGTACTGACTGCATAAATCCATACTGTACTGTTTATTACATGGTCAACATTTGATGTCAAACATTTAAATAAATAGATAAACTAATGTGTGAAAAGGCATCACATTTATATTAAGGGACTGTATGAAAATGATTAGAGACAGAGGGATGGTTACAAAAAGGAGGAGGGTGTTATTTTTATTCTTAGTTTTAGGGAGGGAATATTTCTATTTTAGTTAAGTTATCCATCATTAAATCTACTGAATAACAAAGCCTAGTTACATCAATCACAATCAGATCGCCTCATCATAATCAAACAAGTATCAAATAGAACCCATATGTCTGAAATAGAAAAAACATGGATCTTATTAAACATTATCACTAACAAAGGGTGTTCTTTTCTTTTTCTTCATTAGTTTGTAGTCGCTCCTTATTAAATACAGTCTTATATAAAGTTAATGTATAATATGAGTTCAGCATCACATGTTTGACTAATCAGTGTAGTGAGATGAAACTTGGTGATCTGACAGTTCCAAACTGTAACAAACACTTCATTTATACACAGTATCACTTTTCTGCATGCATATAACAAGAGCTTACCATTAGCATAGCATTCAGTAGTTGTAGTCTTAGTGCCTGGAACAGCTCCTATAAGAGAGGAGTTATTTGTTTGCCATAAAGCCAGTCATTTCCTATCTCACTTCTAATGTGTGTATTTCTTCTCTGTATTTAGACCTCTGTGTGGGTGTGGTTTGATCAGATTTAACTGTCAGTGGTCTGGCAACATCAGCAAACAACCATGGAAGTGTCATCAGATTTTAAATGTTGATGAATCTTCATTGGTCCACTGAGGTATGTGAAATCACCTTTTCCCAATTGAGCCAAGCCTTGCTCGACTAAGCAGCCATGAGAAGCTACTGACAGATTCTCTTCTCCACTGGAAAAGAAAAGGAGTCCGGTGGAGCTTTGACAGTCACTAGAAGCACATTTATGGCCCTTAGAGAGAGTCTGTGTGGGAGGCTGTGTTGTAGCTGAGCCACCAGTTCTACTACTAGAGGGTATCCAGTGTGTGTGTGTGTGTGTGTGTGTGTGCGTGCGGTGGTGTCAGTATATAGCCAGAGCCATGCTTTTTTATCGTGATTAAAATGACTGTGTTTCAGCCTTAAATATCTGAACATAGAACAGTTATCTGTTGGCCAGTGTGCTGTGTTTACTGCCACTGTAGATCTTGTACATGTACAATGTTCTTTTTGTTTTTGTTCTTGTTTTTTTCCCAGTGCTAATCATGCTTGTGCTACTAGTGGATGTGTGTGGGGCTCTGGTTAGCCAGTGTCAACATATGAAAATAAAATCAGAATGCCTATTACATGATGGTTAGAAAGAAGAGAGAGTTTCAGCTCCCCAATGTGTACCAACTCATTAATGTTGTTCATGTAATATTATTTATTTAAAATATTAGAGAGAGAAGGGAGGTGTTGCTCCACCACCCAACCCCCTCTCCACCCCCAGTGCAGGGGTCCAGAGAAAAATCTAGATAACCCTGGGATCTTGCTTTTTTAAAAAGTGAAACATAAGTTTCAGCACGCCCCTCCCTGTCCCAGTCATTTTCCTACAGTCCCTAAATATTCATAATTCCAAACCATGTTTCAGAACTTTACTTAATTCATCTGCTGTGGCTGTAGTTAAGTGGCAGAGCTTCCTTGTACAGAACCTGCTCTCCCCTTCTGCTTAAATTACGTGTTAGACACTCCTCGACAAGTGGCGTAGTCTGATCTATCTTTAGTGCTGCCCACGGGAGACACATTACCTAACTCTACACACTGCTCACACTTCATCAGGCCACAGAAATAAGACTTAACAATATAAGATCCTGTTGATCCAGACACATCAGTAATGGCCTTCTTTAATTGCTGGTTCTAACCCTTTGTACTAAAACATGGCTGTGTGCAAAGTGACACCATTTACGGTCATGAACAACGAAGACAACGAGTAAATATTTTCAGCACTCAAATTATCTCAGTGACTGACCAAAGGTTTAACTGTAGAGCACACAGTCACACACAGCCACAAAGACACACACGCAGTCAAGCAGCTGGACAATAATCCATCCAACAGGGAAAGGGTAGAACCATTCTGATTGGTGGACAGGGCTGCTTGTCCAGTGTGTGTGTGTGTGTGTGTGTGTGTGTGTGTGGTGTGTCACCTGTTTCTGCTCACAGCTGCTGCACCCAAACTTCTCTGCTCCATTTTTAGCACAACGTCTTTTTGTGCTCTTCAGTCTCACTTCAATAATACCACACTGTGGTAAGATAAAACACGGCAAGATTTTGTATTGACTCAGGTGATTGCTTTGACAAACTGTAGCATGTACAAAATAGTTTCAAGAAAAAACATACCTGAGTGCTAAAAGTATATTAGCACGAGTATAAAATGATCAGTAGATGATCAAAAACGAGAAGATATAACAGAAATAAATGCAAAAAATCATTAATTAAAATGATTGAAAATTAAAACATTTGTCGATTTTTCTCAGGGGTCAGTTACTAGAATCTAGAGTTGAAACTAATTTATCTGCAACTATTTTCAGTCATTTCAGTCATCACTGTTTGCTAACTCTAGCTTCTCAAATCTGAGTATTTTTTTACTCTTCTTGTCATATATCACACTGAAGTAAACATCAATATTATGTCTTGGATTATTGTTTGAACAAAACAAGAACAATCAAGATTAAATTATCCTTTACTTTTTACATTTTATAGTCGAGAAAATAATTAGCTGAGGACATGAAAACAGTCATAGATCCTAAAGTGAGAGAGAATAAACATACTTTTGAATCTGCTCTAAATATGCTCCCAGTCATACGTTGAGTTAGAGGTGAGCTATTTGAGGGCTTTGACAGCATTGTCTCTGCTGTGAGCCTGCCACATGACACTCTGGGAGCTGAATCATGGTGGCATATCCCCAGCCTGAGCAGCCAGTTGCTTCTTTCAGTCTGTGACAGCAGCTGCTCGAGCCGAGGCCTGCGCTGCACTGTGATTTGGCCCAGTCAGATTCCACTGGAGCTGAGGCAGGCAGGGGGCAGAGGGAGCTATATTTAGAGTGGGACAGGATTAAATTGCAGGGTCTTCACACTGGGAACCTTTTCTCTTCACTGCCTTTTCCAGCCAGGACCGACTGCCAAAAGGACCTGTGGCCGCCATCTCCTTCCTCTCTCCATAGACCCCCTCGTTCGCCCGCTGTTTCCCCTCCTGACTCACCATGGATCCAAACGCCATCAAGGAGGAGCTGCGCCTGTTTCAGAGCACCCTGCTCCAGGATGGGCTGAAGGAGTTGCTGAATGAGAACAAATTCGTGGATTGCACTCTGAAGGTAGGCGACCGCAGTTTCCCCTGCCATCGGCTAATCATGGCTGCCTGTAGCCCATACTTCAGGGAGATCTTCTTCACAGAGGATGGGAAGGAGGTGGAGAACACCAAGGAGGTAGTCCTGGATGATGTTAACCCGTCCATCCTAGACATGATCATCCAGTACCTCTACTCGGCCGAGATTGACCTCACCGATGACAACGTGCAGGATATAATTGCTGTGGCGAACAGATTCCAGATCCCTTCTGTCTTCACAGTGTGTGTTAACTATCTTCAGAAGAAACTCTCCCTGGGCAACTGCATGGCCATTTTCAGGATGGGCCTGGTGCTCAGCTGTCCCAGACTTGCTGTGGCTGGCACGCAACTACATCGCCGACCGCTTCGAGATCCTCTACAAAGACGACGAGTTCCTCAGGCTCGCACCCCACGAACTGTTCGCCGTCATCGGTGGAGATTCCCTGAATGTGGAGAGGGAGGAGCTGGTGTTTGAGTCGGTCATGGCCTGGGTCCGCCACGACAGGGAGAAGCGCATCAAGGTCCTGAAGGATGCTTTCAACTGCATTCGCTTCCGCCTGCTGCCGGAGAAGTACTTCAAAGACAGAGGTGGAGACGGATGAGATCATCAAAGCTGACCCAGAGCTCCAGAAGACAATCCAGGTCATCAGGGATGCCTTCAAGGGGAAACTTCCAGAGCAACCCAAGAAGAAAGAAGGAGGGGAGGGGGCTGACAAGGAAGGAGGCGACGAGGAGGACAGCCTATTCCCCGGGTTCCTGAATGACAACCGCAGACATGGCATGTACGCACGTGACTTCATCGTGATGATCAATGACACGGCGGCGGTGGCGTATGATGTCAATGAGAACGAGTGCTTCCTGGCGGCCATGGCGGAGCAGGTGCCACGTAACCACGTCAGCCTGGCGTCACAGAGGAACCAGCTCTACATCATTGGTGGACTGTTTGTGGATGAGGAAAACAAGGACGTGCCTCTGCAGTGTTATGTATATTTGGTAAGTAGGTAGATACTCCTCTGATTCACTTCCTTTACTAAACATTATATAAACATGAATTACTTAAAGAAACTGTTTGACATTTTGGGAAATATTCTTGTTGGTTTTCTTAGCCACAGTAAGATTGATACCATTCTCATATGTTAAATGAAATGTTATACTCACCTTAGATATGGTACTACATCTTCATTTAGGGGGATGGTCAGCTCAGTTTAGCTTAGCTTAGCTTAGCGTGTCCATGCAAAGTCGACTGCATGGGAGGGGAATACACCACTTATTACAATACGGGAGTGTTATTATTGACACTCACACATTATTTGAAGGCAACCTTGTAGTCAGATTTTAAAAAGTCAAGTATTTGTAGCAGTTTGTTACCAAGTCAAACCACGTAAAGTGTATAGCTCCTATGAAGGTAGACTTTTTTGTACTTTTACTTTTGTCTTTTTTTATGGAATTTAACAGAGATATTAATGAGATTAAACAGATATAATATGTTAATTAGTAAGTTTTAGAGGTGCTAGGCTAAACTAAACTAATCCCCTAATGGCTTTAGCCTTTATACTAAAAAGACAGGGGAATAGAATCAATATCAATATATAACTCTTAGTAAGAAGACAAATACACATATTTAGCGACATGTTGAACTATTCTTCATAAAACGTAATGTGTTAAAAGTATGAGAATTCATGAAACTATGCACCTACTTTAGCTAACAAGCGGTTTGGTTCATCCAAACCTCTTTCTGTCCTTTATTTTTCATTGCCTTAGTAGAGCTCTAACCACAAATAAACCAGAGGAAAAACTGGACAGGAACTCAAATACATTTTTCAGCATGTAACCACGAGAATGATTGGGATATACAGTTTTTCCTAAATCCCTCTACGAGCAGTTGATGGGTTATGTTTCCCATGTTGCCCATGAGGCCTAAGCAATACAAACACTGAAGGATGTGATAAAGGCCTTGAATACCTATATTTTACAGCATAATCAATATGTGGGTACCATTCAGGACAATGATTCATGAGGAGATAAAGACAAAGAGCTAATGGGTACTAAGAGGGCGCTTGCTTTCCCCACTCTTGTGTTTTTAATGTACCAGTATTATTTTTTCACCACAGCTGGATCCACTCACTTCTGACTGGGTTGCCCTGCCACCCATGCCTTCCCCAAGATGCCTTTTCAACATCGGAGAGAGTGAGAACCTGCTGTTCGCCGTGGCTGGAAAAGACCTCCAGACCAACGAGTCGCTGGATTCTGTGATGTGCTACGATGTAGAGTTAGTGGTATTATTTGCTTCTTTGCTTCTTCTCCCCCTTCTCATTTCCTTATTTCTCACTGTCTCACCTTTTGTAAAGTTTTCAGGTGATAATTAACTTCAGGAAGTTGACAATTTGCTTCCTTTGAGAAAAAAAAGTTTAATATAATTAATCATCATGTTTTGATGTAATCTCACCTTTTATTTTGCTCTGGTTGTTTCTGCAGTAATTATAGAGCTGTTTTTCTCCTATTTATGATGTAATATTTAACTTATTTACATTTAACACAAATACAGATTGATTTGACTCAACCACATGGGAAATCATGCATGTCATAATTACTCATTTGAATTTCTGAGCAAGGCAGCAGCAACAAATTCAAGGGAACAAAATAACACTGATAAATAAACTTGTTTAAAATGACCACCATGTTCTTTCTTTAGGAAGATGAAGTGGAGTGAGACCAAAAAGCTTCCTCTGAAGATCCACGGCCATGCTGTTATCTCCCACAAAGGACTGGATCTACTGCATTGGAGGAAAGACAGATGACAAGTGAGTAAATGAGGCTGTGAGTGTGTGTGTGTGAGAGAGAGAGAGAGAGACCTTACACAGCGAGCTGCAGCTGTTTGTGGTCTATCATCCTGCTAGACTGCAGGGCTGCACGGCATGTTATAGACAACAATTACTGAGCTGCAGTCCAGGATGGTCTAATATGTTACAGTAATGAAGAATACTGACCCTCTGCAACTCTTGTTGCATGCTACAGTGAGAATACAGGGCGTGCTTATTTTCTCTGCCTTAGAGTGTAGCACTGAATATATGTTTGCAGTGCACTCAGCAGTGATGGACTGTGCTTTACATGACCATGAAGAGAGTATAAAGGTCAACAAACCTTCAGATGTAACACCATGACATATAATAGGCTAATCAGTCTATTCAGTGTTTTCAGCTGCCAGTGGACCACTCTGCTAATCATCAAGAGGCACAGGTGTGCTTCTCCTGCAATGAATTTCATTTGGGGTTCTGCCTCAAAAAAGAAGGTGTGAAAGCCTTCATCATCGTCTTTTTAAAGGACACAATATGCAATTAATTATCAGCAAGCAAGCAATTAAATCTGTGAGAAAAAGAGAAGATCCACAAAGGCAAATAAGCCAATAAGTATGTTCATAAAAAGTGATGGAAAACAAATATAAGATTAATGAAAAGAAAAAAGTTGTTTTTTCTAATTAGGTTTAGGAAGAAATAAGTCCAAGGTATAAACAAAGGCATATTATTTAGTTTAAAAAAAGGAACGTACATACTCTTGCATACAGTTAAATGCACAAACACAAACAACATATCGAGCAATGTATAGATACCCATAGTATAGGCAGTTAAATGTGCGCACATATAAAAATATGTACATTCACAATTGATTATCTAAATTAGAGTGTTGCTTAATTGTGAAAAAAATGACCTTGAAAACCTTGTTGTCCCTTATATGAAAGTAAAACTGTAGCTTTAGTTATTTCTTCTTTTATTGTATTTTTTATTTTTGTCTCTCTTATTTCTATTGGTTATTTTCTCTCTTATTTTTCCACTTACTTATTCAGCTGCTTTTTCTGGCCTGTGTAACTGTTTTCCTGCTGAGTGTTGATGAGATGCTGTGTCCTTTAAAAAGAGAACTCATTGATGCTCTGATGAAAACTTCATGGTGAAACATGCTGGCAGTCTATTAAGTGTAAATAGAATTAGCATACATAATTAGGACATGAGGTGAAATTTTCATCTTCAATAATGTCACCTTTTTGCTTAAATGTCTTTGGGGGAAAATAATCACTTTGCTAATCATATTTACAGATCGGTTTATTCCAAATGATCCTTATTTACTTTGCTGCTACTTGTATTTTTTAATGTTTCATGTTGAAAGAAGGAGCTTTTTGTGACAATTAGTCTAAACAAAAATGGGAAAAAAATATGAACAATCCATTCATTAGTGCATGAACACTATAAATGAACATCATCTGATTGTCCTGTAAACTAAAAATCCCACGACTGCATTCCTCCCTTTGTCTCCACAGCAAAGCTCTCAATAAGATGTTTGTGTACAACCACAAGCAGTCAGAGTGGAGGGAGCTGGCAGCCATGAAGACACCCAGAGCCATGTTTGGAGCTGTGGTCCACAATGGCAAGATCGTGGTGGCTGGTGGAGTGAATGAAGAAGGCCTCACGGCCACATGTGAAGCCTACGACTTCACAACAAACAAGTATGATTCTGTTTGAACATAACATTAAAACCCAATTGTGAAATAATTTTATTCACAATTATTTAAAAAATGATGGCACATTATATCATAATATCTTACTTTCATAAATTTTGAATTTTTATTTCAAAATGCAATTTAAAAAAATTAATTTCATGTCACAATGAAATGAAAAACACTTTGAAAAACTTTTTCATTTCATCATAAAATAGTAATTATTAAATCTGTTCTGAAAATAAGAATGAAACAAAATGTAATAATGATTAGTTAGCAGCTAAAGCTAAAGAAAAAAGAAAGAGGCTGAGTTTCAACAAATATACCAAGAACAAAAGACATCTACAGTGAGAGCTCCATCTTATACCTGACCTTCTCCTAATGTTGTATCTCCTCAGGTGGGAGCCCTTCACAGAGTTTCCCCAGGAGAGGAGCTCCGTCAACCTGGTGAGCAACAGTGGCTCCCTGTACGCTGTGGGCGGCTTCGCCATGGTTCAGACGGAGAACAAGGAGGTGGCTCCCACAGAGGTCACTGATGTCTGGCAGTAAGTCTTCTCAAGTTATGGGACCAAGATTTACATTGTATTTACATTACATTGTCATTGTTCTAAGAGCTGACTCTCCTCTCTCTTGTTAGGTATGAAGATGATAAGAAGCAGTGGAGTGGCATGCTGAGGGAGATGCGTTATGCTGCCGGCTCATCCTGTGTGTCCATGCGCCTCAATGCTGCCAGGATGCCCAAGCTGTAAACAGAACCGCTCTCTTTCTTTCTTAACCCCTTCTAACAACATCTCCTGACCCCTCCAAGCTGCCTCCGAGGCGTCTCATCCTCTGCACTCGCATTTCTGTGTGTCAAGTTGATCTTTGACATTAATTTTTCTCTGAACTCAGATGATTTTTATCTGTACTATAAACACTTGGTTCTGCTGCCTCTTCAAAGACTGCACCATCCCCACAGTATTAAAAAAAAAGAAGTCACAATTTAGATTGATCTATAAAGCTCTGTTTACATCATTTCTAGCTCTTCTTTTGTAAAATAAACATTTGTAAACTCTTCTCTTACTGTTTTGATTTTGTCTGATCTACAGAAAAGTGACATTGCAGAGACCATATCAACATGTCGAGGGCAACTGACGGAGAAAAGATGTATATTTGTAGGTTCTTTGTACTTTCAGGTAAACAAGGAAGTGGAACTGGGTTAATAGCAGGTAATCTTGACATTTAAACACAGCATAATGATCTTCAAACATATGTCTCACATTCAAGTTTGTCAACATAACCTTGACTTTACTATGAGTAATAAACATGACTGGAAAAGTGTCTATGCAGTTCCCATTTACACTGGAAAAAATACATTGAATTATAGTGTTCAAATGTGCACACTTACATTAATGAGATAATGGCACACGAGAGGAAATTACACTCTGTCGTAATCAATATTTTTTCAATATGGTTTTAAGTGTGCCCCTGTGCTCAGCAGCTGTAAAGATGGGAGGATGTGTAAGTTGAGAGACCAATAACCTGTTATTTAAAGTAATCAAATATACTTAGAATGGAAAAGATTATATGTTGTGAATAAATTTATACATGCTTTCTGCTGAAAATTTGCATTTGAAAGCTTAAATACAATCAATGAAAGTGCTAACAAAAGTGCTGTGATGCTAGCAAGGCTAACAAAATCTGAGTTAGCAAGATTTCTTCAAAATGCAAAATTAAACAAAAATGTAAGCAATATGACAATATTTCTTATAGTTCATATTAGTTTGGGGTATGAGGTGTAAAAAAAATATCAAGACTGACTAACGATACTGTCATTTAAGCGTTAAACTTCCTCATTACTTTAATCAGAAACTAAGGTCTGCTGTGTCAGTGCCAAATTTAGCTCTGCACTGTCACACAGTGGCAATCACATGCCTGTTTGAAGAAATAACAAAGACCCCAATAGAAACTCCTGAGTTCATTTTTTCTGAACAAAAGGTGCATTAGAGAGTTTAATTTCTCAAGAAGTAATGAGTGTTTTGCTTGACTTGCCTTTCCCATAAGTCTGCAAGTTCACCTGAAACCTTATCTGAGTAAATAACGCAACTCTTGAACTTTATCACTTCAAGCATGACACCAGGAAGTTAGTCCACATGGCTGACCACGAAGCACACAACAATGAGCTCTCAAACAAAAATATGTTGGAGTTCCCCTGGGAGGGGAAAACTGGAATGGGAGTGACGATGGAATGGACGTAAAAACAGTGATGAGACGCTGAAGGCTCAGAGTGAGCGCTGATGAGGACACTGTAACTAAAAGTGAGTAGAAATCTTTTTCAAACTCTTCTTTTATCAGTCAGCTTCTCTGTATGCATTTCAACACTCATGTGAAATTAGCTTTTGGATAAAGTTTGTGTTTTTCTAAGGATATAATGATTTTAATGAGTACAAGTGTACGAGTACGAGTGTATATAGGATGTGTAAATGACAAATCACACATCTCCTCACATCCATAATGAGAGCAGATTCTACTGACAGCATTACAGGAAGCTGCCATCAAGCCAGGATGCCATAGGTGCTGTCATATCCTGAGAGGCTTTCAGAAACCAGACTGTTGACAAGGAAAGAAGAGGATTTTGTTTGTTTCTTTCCCACTGAGTTTGCTTGATTGTTTGTTTCTTTCCTAGTCTGCTCTCCTCTGGGTTTTTTTTTCCCCCCTTCTCTCTACTTCCTTCCTCAAGCAGTAATTGCCACTGACAGTGATATGACAGGTGAAGGAGAAGGGAATGATGATTTGCTCGTAGCCTATTTTTTCCTCACCCACAAACATACACTGTATACATATGTATTCATTTGAATTAGGAATTATTATTTATATTCATTACAAAAATGCACAAATTCAGCATTTGTTCATGTTTGAAAAAGTTAAAGCTGCTCTTATCAATATTTTTATATTTAAAATACTATTTGTAAAGTGAAAGTTGTCACTCATAGTGAAAAATCCACAGAGATTTATCACCTAACTCTGAAGTTTGCCTTTTTTTGTTTTTGTTTTTTTTTTTTGCATTTTTAGCTCATTGTTTTGGTTTTTTAGTTTTAATGTTTTGGTTCCCTGTGAATGCTCTAAAATTATCCTGACTATAGAACTGAGAGGAGAGTGAAAAAGACACACTCCTCCTAATGAATGCTAATTTTGCTCTGCATCATCTTTGGCAGCTGCTTGCTAACATGCTTAGCATTGGCTGATGGTGATTTACCAAAGCTGTTCGAATGAAGGACAATCAATCAGTTAAGTGTGTGAAATTATGGAATTGTATAATTTTTTTCAAAAACAGTGCAATTTTCTAAGTTCAGTTGAGAAAAATGTTCAGAAAATTGTAATTGCAAATTGTAATTGTAAAATGTACACTGAAAAACCACATTACCAGAAACCTATAGGACACAATGTTCTGACTTGAATGTTTTAAATCTGGTTTGTAATTATTATTTTTTTTTAACACTCAAAAGGACTCAGCTATGAATAGCATCCTCTACTACGGAGAATATCACAACTGCACCAATGTGGACCAGCTGATGCAGCGCTATTTCCTGTCTGTCTCCTACGCCATCATCTTCATTGTGGGCTTTTTGGGAAATGTAACCTCCCTCTGTGTTTACCTTACAAAGCTGCAACCCTGGAAGAGCAGCAGCATCATCATGGTCAACCTGGCACTGACTGACCTCCTCTATGTCCTCAGCATGCCCTTCCTGGTTTACTACTACAGCAGCGGGAACTCGTGGATGCTCGGTGACTTCATGTGCCGCTTTGTGCGCTTTGGGTTTCATTTCAACCTGTACGGGAGCATCCTCTTCCTGACGTGTCTCGCAGTTTTCCGCTATGTGGTGGTGATGAATCCTTTGAGGTCAGCACAGGTACAGCAGAAGATTTGGGGTATAGCAGCATGCTCAGCTGTCTGGATCATCGCTGCTGCTGAAATCACTCCTATGTTGACGATGATAACCTTGGAAGAACATAACAACAAGACCTACTGCTTGGACTTTGCAAGCACCATACCTGTTGACGTTGTGCGGTGGTATAGCTTGCTCCTCACTGTGATCGGATTTCTACTCCCCCTACTGGTGGTGTCCATGTGTTACATTGGTATAGTAAAACAGTTAGCAAAAGGGCCCTATACGACCACTCCCTGTCGGATGCGAGCACGGCGCGTGACCATACTAATCCTGGTGGTGTTTATTGTGTGTTTCCTGCCATATCACATCTTGCGCGTGTTGCGAATAGAAACTCGGAACATACAAGAGTCACCATGCATGGTGGTGCGTACTGTTCATGCTGCATATATTATCTCCAGGCCTCTGGCCGCATTCAACACGTTTTTTAATCTGGCTCTGTACACTCTTTCGGGTGATAAGTTTAGGAGTGCGTTCCTCAGCATTTTTTACTGGGATAATTGGCTGACCAAGGCCAGGTCGCTGCTCCACGTGTCCACCATCAGCAAGGCAGGCAGTGACATGCCTGCTGTATGAGTGAAAACTGTCCAACACCTGCCTTTTCTTTCTTTTATCTCTCTTGGACTCATACCAGTGGACATACGGTAAGCTTACTCCCTCAGACATGTTGAGAAAGCTTCATAAAAGCTGCTTAACAGCTGTGGTTTATTCACTGTGTGTTCCCCAGAGATAATAAACCTCCCCTTTAGTTTTGGTTTGTCTTGGGCAAAAACTGTTTACCAACCCCTTATTAAATAAGGGGTTATAAATGGTAAAAGCTATAAAAATTTGCATGTCAAGTCAGACCTTTGTCCTCACCTTTTCTTTCTTAGACTGGGAGTCTCGTGAGTGTAATTTACCTGACTAAGAATACAATGGAACCTTTTGTTTGGAGCTAAACAAACAGCTCTACTTTGTGAGTGAGTTTGCATTTCTGAGCTGTGTGTCTGCTGTTAAAAATAACTGATGCAAAAAAAAAAAAAAAAAAAAGGTTTGCGGTTTTCATTTTCATTTGCAGATTTACAACATGCTGCCCGCCCCACCTGTAAATATCTCTACAGGGAATCTGAAGCTGTTTTGTGCCTTAAAAAGAATTTTTTTTTTGTTTGTTTGTTTTAAATAATTAAACTGCACTGGTTTTAGTGCCTGAGCTTCTGCTATTCCAAACCATTTTTATGATCTCCTTATTTTTCCTCAAGCCCTACCATTAACTGCTCTGTAATCCATGTCCCCCCCAGGATGAATTTTTAATTACCCATCTCCTGTTATCAGTAGGACAAAAATCATCCAGATCTTTCATTTATGACCAAATACCGACAAAATTAATGACATTCCCTTCAGCCCCAGCTTTATTTTGATTTTAGTGCTAATCAGCATATGTTAGCATGCTAACATGCTAAATCAAGATCGTAAATGTTGTAAACATCTAACAAAATGCAACAATATATCTGTCTGATATCAGCATGTTAGCATTGTCATTGTGACCTTGTTAGCATACTGACATTAAAACCAAACATTATGAACACAGAACAACGTCAGAGCCACTTGCATGGCTCTAGACCTTTCCCTTGCTGTACATTACACCTCTTAATATCTTCACTGTGAATTTGAAGCTGTTTTGTGCTTTAAAAAGAATTAAACCATACACGTAATAGTTACTGTGCACTTGCAACTTCAAGCTAAAAGAACTTTGTGGAAAACTGTAGCTAGCTAGCTAGCTCATGCTAATGCTAGCATTGGCTTCATGTTATTTTGTCTGGTTCAAAAATCATAAATAACAATAATCTTGATTAACAACATATGACATCTTTACGTTTTAAGTCTGTTGTTGAGTTTACTGTCATGCTGTAAATTAAAACTTGTGTTTTTAAACAACTTTGACAAACTCTTGTTCTTTTTTCTGTTGAGAGAGGTTACTTTCTTGAATTTCTAATGAATAGTTTCACACCGTTGTACATAGTTTTGTATTACCTTAGTGCACAATACTTGAGAAAGGATTGAAATTTAGAAATGATAGCAAAAGGACATATGTCTCCCCACCAGTGCGTACAAAAGATTTTACAGCCCTGCATCTCCTGCAGCTACTGAACTGTGAAAGGTTGCATCTAAGCACTTAGCTGAGTTCTCTGTGCAGATGCATTCACCTTCCCAATGAGCTAACAAGGCAGGCAGCACATTTCTCATTTTGAAAGCCCACATATTGCCGTCTGTATTACAGAGAGTGTTGACAGCTAAAGAACCAAAGAGTTGGAATCAGAGTTCTTCGAAGATTGCATTAACACAAGAATTTACAGAATGTTTCGCTACTAAGAAGAAATCCTTGAGAGCACGAAAACACCAAACACCCGTTTATCTTCATCGAACACAAATCTCGTGGAACAAATTCTCCCTGTCAACAGAGAGACATCCTCCCCAGATAAAGGAGGCTTTTACATTATTTGTATTTCTGCAAACTGCTTCATCCTGGATAACAGATGTCATTCTGCTGCATTGCCCTTCCCTGGTTTATGGCTGAGATCACATTTCATAACAACTATCAAGCTGCGTCAAATAACAAAGAATCACTGTTACGATACAAGATGGAATTAGTGTAATATTCAAGGTGTCTGTTGCTTTTCTGTGTCCATGTACACAAAGAAGTAAAATCCAGCATCATTATCATAGGCTTATATAATTCTAATCTTGCTCTGTTACATGCTGTGCAAGTAGAATAGAGACTGCAGCTGGGGATGGAAAGGCTATTTTAGTCTGTGGACATAGCCATTTCCTTTTCTGCCTCCTGACTGATCTCCTCATCCTCGTTCTCCTTCTCATGAACAAAACGCCTGCGTGGAGTGGCCCGGGAAGTGCTTATTACAGCGACTATTTCCCAGAAAAAGGATATTAATATTAGCCAATCACTCCACCACCTAACATCTCAAAGGCCTGTTGCTTGTGGAAATGTGTCGAAACAGATAGTTTCTCTACTGAAGTGCAAATGGAAGCGTCAGTCAAGCTGAGTACTGTACGTTAGTCAGATTATAGAGGGGGAAAAAAGCATTCAGCAAGCCACTGGGTTTCGGCTATTTTCTGCTGCGCCAGAGTCATGGTCAATTGAACTTTTAATGATCAATTTGGGAGCGAAGAGCCTGTGATCAATGCTCTAATGGTGGAAATACCAATGTTCTGTCTCTGTGATGTAAGAGTGCTGAAACGGGCTCTGACAGCCTGTCTTTCAGGCTTGCAGCTCTCCTCTGCTTCTCAAGGAAAAAAAAAAAAAAAAAAAAAAAAAAGCCTCATGCATGCGTCAGTGTGTCTGTGCGTGCGTGGTTATGGAAGAAGTTGGCACACGGCGTGAAGATTTCAGGTTTTTATGGTGAGAACATGCTGTGAAAAAGGAGCAAAGCAAGAACACGTGCATGTACACATGCATACCAGACAGAGTCCATCAGGGACAAATTTACATCGCTGGATGCTGCATATTTTTTTATTGAACACATTTCCTGTGAGAAATTGCCTTGATTGTTTCTGTATACTGCAGCTTAATCAGTCAGAAAGAAAAACACACTGCCAAGTTTGTGCTTTGATATTCTTATGAAGCCAAACACCACAGAGTAACTACAAGATTTCACTTATCAACACGGCGCTAGATCACAAACATGACACAGAGGATCCTTCGAGTCATTCACCATTTTGAAAATATACTAAAATTGGCCTTCTTCATGAGGCGTGTTATTTTTTTCAGTTCTACTAATTCTTAGCGAAATTTAAGAAAGTTTTTCGCTGCTTTGAGAACATTCAAAGCACTTGCTAATGAATAAATAAATATGTTTCACAACTGCAGTGCCAAAATAGCCATAAGAAAAAAAAAAACATAAATACAAAATGTTTATGTTGCCATGACAAATACATCCATCATAAATATTAAGACACCATTCGGCAGTCCAACAAAGCGTTATGAGGCTATGAGGGCAGGAGGTTTTGGCAGATTCACAGCAGAGGAGAGACGGAGGGAGATGGAGGGAGATGGAGGGAGGAGAGTGAAGCACGATGAGTCAAACAGCGATCAGTCAGTGCATTAGGGTTTTAAGTTCCTGTGTTCTCCTCACCACCGCACCACCTGGCTGCTGTAGTCCTCTGTGGTGGCTACCTCCTCAAGCACCTTCACCCCCTCCTCCTCCTCTTCCTCCTCCTCTCCTCCTCCTCCTCCTCCTCCTCCTCCTAGTCTCCACAGCTCAGCCAGATAGGTCCTGTGCAGCCGTTGCCTGTGCTGCCTCTCCTGCCTCCTCCTCAGCCGCTCCTCCTGGTGCTGCTTCTGCCGGTTGTACTGGTAGCGCCGCAGGAACAGCTCCTTGGCGTACTCGTACAGCTCCATGTCGAGGGCGTTCAGCCCCTCGAATGCGCCACCGCACCTTCTCGCTGATCCCCACGCTGGCTGCACGCGTGCTGTTGATCTGCGTGAAGGCCCGGATGAAGCGCAGGCCGAACGTCCGCTCGAACAGGTACTGCGTCTTGCGTTGGAACTCCGTCAGGCCGTAGAAAGCCATGTTGCGCAGGTTGGCCTTGGCGCTGGCGAGCAGCACGTGGCCTCGCTCCAGCTCGCTCATTGAGGACATGTTGTAGCAGCCCACCAGGCTGAGGTCAGCCAGCATTCGGACCTGGCGGTTGTTGGCAAGGTTAGAAGGGCAGTTCATGAAGTCTGCCAGGGGCACACCTGTCCAGTCTTCACCGCTGTAGCAGGCGGGGAGCTCGTCCTGAGTGGGCGGGCGGCCGTCACACATGTGGCAGGGCTGTTTTCCAAGTGGCTCCACGCTGCACGTGCTTCCACTCACTGAGGTAGCGTGACACAGGGTCGCGTAACATAGTGATGTAATAGAAATTCCTGCAGAGACAAGAGATGAGATACATTAGATGAAGTGTTTAGTTCAGAAACATTTCCCCAGAATGCCATTCTGGGAAACTTATTCTATACCTTCCCATACAAACCCCCATTTCTTTAATGCTAAGCTAACTGCCTGCTGACTGTAGCTTTATAATAGCATACAGACACGAGAGTGGCATCTAGTGAATTTCCAAAATGTCAGACTATTCATTTAAACTGCATTTTCCCTTTAACATCTGAGATTGCACACAGCTCTCAGATCCTTCTCCTGAAGCGACACACTTGCAGGCCAGCCTTATTTTAGACATCCTTTGCCTTGTTCCTTGTTCTGAGATGATGTCAAGATACAGAGTCACTAATACGATCTATTTGATTGTACTCACAATCTAGTATATAATCGAATAAACAGGCACAGTAGGCCATCCCTACCATGCCAATATTCTACCAATTCTACCAATATTCTCATTGAAAACACCCTTTTTCAACTGAATAACCTGCACATAGTATTAGGTTTAGATAGTACCTGTGTGCACCTGCACAGTGACTGATAGGAAGTGTCTGGAAAACACCATGAACCACATTTTCAGCACAGTGAGGGAAGATGAAACTATACATCAAATATCTCAAATCCTGCTGCAGTTTAAAAAGAAATACGAGCCAGAGGAAATACCACAGCGCTGGAAGTATATAGAGTGCACTGGAATTGTGATTAGGGTTTAAATGAAAAGCATCATCGAGTGTGTCTGAGGGTGTTAGAGTATAATGACATAGAAAGCAATGCAAACCAAGTATGTATAGCCTTTAATAACCTGCAGATGTGAAATATTTTTGGTTTTTGTCACACCAATTTGCTCCTGCCTACCTCTGGTAATAAGTTTTTTTTTTGTTTTTTTTTTTGGTCTCCAGCACCTTTCTTGTTTCTAGATCGCTCTGATCTGCCATGAACAGCACTTCAAAAATTGCTGTAACCCAGCCACACGGAAACCTTTCAGCTAACAAACACAGCTTTCTGCTCTTATCTATTGAGTTCAGAGATGACCGGCAAAACAGTGAGGTGACTGAGGGAGTCAGCGCCGGGAGAATTTCAGCCATTTTCAAAAAGTTTTTCAAAAGGAAAACAACACAGATAAAAGGGAAATTGAAAACGTTCATCTTGTGTGCAGAGATCACCATGACCTCACAGAGTCAGACAGAAACCAAATATAAAGCCCAAATAAAAAGCTGAACATTTTCTTTCTTTCACTCCACAGGGCTGGTGTTTATTTTCTGTGAGCTTTCAGTCAACAGCTAAATAAAGAATTCAGATTCAAGGACGTGTTACAGCAGTGCTGCTCTGAAAGCCTCTCTTTTAAACCCTATTACACGAATGCTCAGTTTTCAATACATGCACATTCCCGTTTTCCTATATGCAATCTTATAACTTGTTGATGTTCCTTTCTTGAACTACCTGTTACTTTTCCCTTTGATTTTCTCTCCTTGTGAGGAACTCTCAGTGGACTGAATTTGGCTGAAAAGAGCACAGACTGCTGGTTTGTGGGTTTCTTTGTGCACAATACACACACACACACACACACACAGGTGCTGTGTGTGTATTTAGGTGAAATACCTAAACTGAACCCTCCACAGTTACATTAAGGACAGATAATAATAATACGAAACCTTTTTCCATCATTTCTAATTGAAAAGAAAGATTATTGAGGTGTGGAGGAGGCTGAAGCTTATGTTTCCTTTTCCCAGTGTTAATCATTTCTTTACACTCCCCAGATTCAGTAAATTAAGCTAACAAATAAAATGGAGGATTACAACATTGAAGCATTTGAGAAGCAGAGAGTTAGGTATTCTGGCAAAATTACCAGTAATGGTAACGCTGTGTCCTGACTCCCTGACTCTACAACCACAACAAATCTACCTGCAAGCAAGTGAGGCAGGCAGAGAAATGAATGGTTCAACACTGACTGTACCACTCTGTCTGGCTGCTTAGTCCACACAGCATTAGTGCAGTTGCATGACTATACTGAAGGTAAAACACACTGACACATGGACATAGCTGGCCACACATGCATATGTAACAGTCACAATTAACTGTATATTATATTACATGGCTGCATTCGGATTCATTCAAACAAACTATGTGTTCGTTCGAATTTGCTCGGACTAACACTTTGAAAAGTGACGGCCAGCAACTCTCAGTGTTTGAAACAACTACTAAATGCTGTTCCCCTTTTCTAACCAATTTCTCTCCCTTAATAAATTTCATACAGTCCCTAACATCCCTTGTTATCTCACAAACTGCCATTCTATCCCTGCCCAGTTGTCTCGAGTGGATTCCATCCAATTGCACACCTGCTCCAAATTTCCTCATCAGCTCCCCAGTTTAAATTCTTGCCCTTTAGCCATGGTGTTTCAGCCTTTTTATCTGTTCCTGTCTGCTTTGTTAATGACCTCTTACTTGCCTTTCTTGCCTCCCTGCTGCCAAACTCCCATTTTACTGAGCCTTTGCAAGTTATACTTTGTGACTCTTTATAGCCCAAGAAAAAATGTACTTTCACTTTTTTTTTTTTTTTTTAACAAAGAGTAGAATAAAAAGGGAAAGGCTGGTATGAAATTCTTCACTCACGACAAAAGGCATGACTGCAGTCATGTCTTGAAATGAACTGACACAGAGAACGTATAGAAGAATGAGTGATTTGTCTCATTGTGCCTGCAGAATTTTCACTTTCTTATAAAAAAAGAAGAAAGAATTTAAAAGAATTATTTTAGAATTTTATAAGAAACAGATTTGATGGGCAATATATATCTAATTATGCTTAAATGCTTGCCAATTTGTAACACTAACATGGTATACATTTTTTAAAATGCATTGATCTCCATTAGTTAAGTCCTCTATTTGTAAATGTGCTGTGTATCACGTGTAAAAAGCACCAACCATGTAAACTGGAACTTTTATAGTGAGAGCGTCTGTACAGCTGTAATTGTTTCAGTTCGACTGCTAAACTGAGAAATTTGATTAATTAAGGGACAAGTTGTGTTACTGAGGAAAGAGTGCACGGCCAAACAGCCTTAAAAGGTCCACAATTTAGCAATTATTGCCAGACGGCAGATATCAATCAGCTGTGATATATACTTAAGTGAGTGGCGTGATGATATCATGGCAGAACACACCCGCAGACAGGCCACACCACCCAGAGATAATGGCCATCCACAGTGGAAGCTAAGTGAATTACCCTGCCATCTTCGCCGGGTTGAACAGACAGCACTAGATGGATGGACACACACGAGCGCCTCACAAAGCGGCCTTTGTTGTACTTCCTGGAAAACAGCTCACTCTTTTCCTCCTCCTGTGCCTATCATCTATCTGTACAGCTAGCCGCTAGACAGCCAGATCAATAAATGTCCATGCAACCCCACCTTTCTGCGTCTGTGCTTTCATTGACAAAGAGCAGCAAATGTCAAAGCTCTCGCCTTACCCATGTCAGGGACAGAGGCAGGGTCAGATTATGAAGGTCAAGCATAATTACTCGTTGGATAAATTGTTAAAGGTTTTCTCATGCAGTCAAGTGTCACAGTTTACAGGTTTTTAGTGAAGCAGAGTAGACACTGCATCACCAGTAGGAGGCGCTCATTCTGGAAGATGCTTTTCACTCAAAAGCAGAATGTCTTTGCTAATTGTTTTTTTTTGTTGTTGTTTTTTTTGCCCACTAGGGGGCAGACAAGCTGGAAACACATGTATATTACACTGACATATTATCACCCTTTAAGTTTGAAGTAGCTAATGTGTTAGTGAGCAGTTGCTAATTTAGAAATCCAGCAGATATGACGTAACAATAGCATTTATTTGTTTAAGTCACGTTTCTCGCAACCTGATCAATGTAATGCAAATACAAACTTGTTTTTTAAGTGTTACATTTACACAAACTACTGATCATAGCAGTTTTAAATGTTCCAAGTTTTTGTTTCCTTTTTCCTTAGCTTATAATGGTTTGTGAGTCAATAAGGTTTTCCTGAGCTAAAACAACTCCCCCTCACCATCCATCTCTCTAAAACATCATCCGCTGTGGTTTATTCCATGCCGGTGCCTAAGCTCTTTGCTAATGCGCTAAATGGCTTTCAAGTCTTTCAGGCCTGAACGGGACAAAGTGGGAACATTTTCAGTGTTCTCATATACCTGATTGATCGAGCCCAAATCTAATGTTCTCAGACAGATTTGAGTGAATATATGAGACGGCGAAGCTACTCTATCGTATAATAGCACGATCATTGCCAACACACAATCACGCATGTGTGTGTGATCATGCAAGGTTGTTCCTGAAGGGAAAGTTAAATCAGCTTGTCGCATTTTGCTACCGATCAATCCTACGCCTCGTTCATGCCCTTCTCCCTGCCTGTCACCTTTCTACACACAGCAAACCTGCAAACACATTGATCGGCCTCTCTCCGTCTCTCTCTCCCCTTCTTCCTGATTGTCTCTCTCTCACTCTCTAAATCACCATCAAAAAGCTACAGAGGAAACTCACAGCAAAAGATCAATATCTGCCTTGTTAATTCACTCACTACCATCAAGGACACTGTCAGTCTCATGATAAAAGCCTTGATGGAAACTATTTATGCCACTGAATGCAGCGAGTACAAAAAGTATCTGGATCGACAACAATCTTATTTATTTCATCTTTCTGAAAAATGAAAATACATCATGTTGCTTTTAGTTGAGGCGTTTCTGAAGAATGGTTTCACTACTCCGACTCAACCTCACACTGTTCCAATAAGCACTGTCAATGAAGTATCACTTTCCAAGTCATTGCTATCAGCCAAGCTGCAGAAAGAAGCAACTTTGAAAACAAGCACAGGACTG
Source organism: Lates calcarifer (assembly GCF_001640805.2). Lineage (NCBI taxonomy): Eukaryota > Metazoa > Chordata > Actinopteri > Centropomidae > Lates > Lates calcarifer. Next base: position 11,608,237 of record NC_066854.1, read on the forward strand.
CACATCGATTTCACACTGAAGTCAGGGTGTTGATAACTCGCACAGTTGGAGCAAATCCATTTTAAAGGTGTTTCTGTGCCCACAAGGGATCCCTTAACCATTGTCTCCAAGAGGGAATTACTGTCTGATAAGAAAAAAAAGAAACATCACCCTCAGTCATCTCAGTCTCCAGTCACATGTTGTCTTTAACAGTTCACTTTTATCTCCCTAAAATCACTTCTAAATGCCCCTTTGGTTGTGATAATGAAGGTTCTGCTGAAGGCTTTGGGGTGTGAAGCACACTTTATTTCTCACATTCAACAGCTGAGAATTAACCCCAGGCTCTTTGAAGAACAAGCGCACTGTAAAAACATAACTCATTGAATCTATTTTGTTTTTTTAGGAAAACATAGAAATGTCTATGAGAGACCGTTGTATGTGTTTCTAATGCAAATATTAAATTTAAAGCTGCTCTATACAATAATCATATGTTAATGGATCGAACTAGTATGTGTAATGTGGAAGGTGTTACTGGCAGTGATCCACCCACAGTGAATTGACTTATTATCCAACTCATTTGCAGATTCCTATCGGCTTTGTGAAGCTTATTAATATCTTTGCACTCACCGTTTTGGTTATACAGCCTGCAGCTTTAATGTTTTGGTTCATTTAGCAGCTGAAGAGACCAAAACAGAGATGTCAGTGAATATTAACATAAATTCATTACATCGTCAAAAACACTCCATCAATCCAATCAATGCTAATGTTGCTTTGTGGCAACTGTTTGCTAACATGTTAGCCAGATCAACTTTATGGACACAAAAGCTCAATGTTGTGGTTACAGTTTGGCCCAAAACATCTTTCACTACTAACTCTTACAAATCCAAATCTAAAGCCTTCTTTCTTAGATAGTGATCATTTCACATGTAGATTCTGGCAGTGTGAGAACAGTTTTGGTTATTTTAAATGAAGGATTTCTGTGTTTGTGTTTTTGTCAGTGGTTTTCTCACTGGTTTGAAGAGGCTAGAGCTCAGTTTGAAAAAGTTGAGGTGACATACAGTACCTCAGTCAGAGGTTAGTAACACTTCTCATAACAGTTGTGGGGTTGTCTCACAGTCTGGATCAATTCACACCCACACAGTTTCTGATGATGCAGATCAGCTAAGATTTTTCCTGCAAACTTCAGAGTAAATAATAACAAAGGACTGAACTTTCATTTCTGCATATTCAGTGATGAATATTCAAAGTTATAGAGGATACTTGCATTTTGAGACCACATTTTAACAAAAAGAAAACAATTATCTGATTTTTTTTTTTTTTTACCATAATACACCTGAAAGTGAAACTAAATCTCTTGTTAAAGTGGTTCTTTTTGCAGCGAAAGGGGAAGTGTTGAATGAAATTCTCAGCAGGAAGAACATTCAGCCCTTAGTCCAAGAAGGATACGTGTAAATCCTTAGCTAACTTTGGAGAGGCAGGTGAAATATTAGCCTGGTTGGATTTTCAGTTAAACCATCTTGTCTGTGGGTGAGGGGATAAATAGTGGGGAGCGGGAGTGACAAATGGGAAGAGCTATAAAACACAGAGGGGGGGGGGGCACAAATTCCAAAAAAAGTAAATGAGCCTGGCAATTAGACGAGCGAAAGAAGAATGTCAGAGGGAAGAGATCCAGCAGCGGCAGGTCTGTGTGTCAAAGGCGATGTTATCAAGATGACCGAGCGAAGCTGCTCGGTTGCGCAGAGACCGGGGAAGTCTCATCACATCAGTCATCGGACCAGGAGGTCAAGTGGGATCCATTTTCACTCATCTGTTTCTCTCTCTTGTACTAATTCAATCTTTGTATGCCAATTACAGGCAAAATGATCCCAGTCCCCATCTGCGCACAGCTGGTTCACTACCCAACAAGCAAGACACACACACAAACTACAACACAATCTGCTCTCTTTCAACCCAAAATGATTTGTCAATATTTCACTGTTCCCTCGAAAACACAGCTCAGCTGTGGGGAATATCGGCAGGTAACGCTACTTGACACACAGATTAAGACGGGCAGAGTGAGGAGAGAAATGATGAGCGAGGAGACTGGCACTGCACTGTGATCTTCATTGGACGCAGATATGAGATGCTATTTTGGGCAATAAAGGAAAAGCCCCAGGGATGCTGGTGTGGAGACGAGGCAACCGAGAACACTTCTAGAAAGACGAAGTGTCCAGGCAAGCAAGGGTGTGAAGATGTGGCTTTACTGAAAACTAGGTGATAGACTATGTGAGGAGCAGCAGCCAACACACACTTAAACAAATTAAATTATGCAGAGTATTTCAGGGTTCAAAACAAAATGAGGTATCATCTTTGCATAAAAAAATCTTCCTCTGGAGACAGAATCATCCATCTGCATTTATTACATTTTGGCTGCATTTCAGGTAGCTACATTCTTCCAGAGTTCCTAGAGTTCATTTGGTTCTAAACACACCCACGACAAGTGTAGTGTCGAGGACATCCACGCACACAACAGCCTGGTGTGTGAAGCTTTAGTAGCTTTAGCGTCTTAGCCTTAACCTTTGCCTGACATCTTAATCTTTGCAGCTTTGTGAGGTGTCAGCCAGTGCTCTAGGTACATGTAGATATGGAAAGGATAAATGGGAGACTGTACTCTGCAAAGGTCATATCTACCCACACAAACGACAGAGCAATTTTTGAAAGGCAATCCACTTTTTAGCAATATATGAAGGCTGCTTTGAACAGTGTGCTGTATGCTTTCTTGTAGCATTTCGACTCTGAGTCTTTCAAAGTCGTTGAGTGATTCATAGCTTTCATCCTTCCTGTAATTATTACTCTGTAAAATCACAATTCATTTTAACTATACAGTGTGCTATATCACACCAGTATAAGTACAACTTGGTCAATAACAGCCTAGTAATCGAATGATATGAAGGACTTTGTTGAATCTACTCTATTTCTCATACGACTGAAAAGTTTTATTCCATAATAACTTATCTGTCATCCTACAAAAAGTCTGATGGCACAAAATAGAAACCATGAGGCATTTTGATGGATAGCACATAATGATCTGTCTAGCTGAGACTTCCTCCCTGTGATGTTTTTTTTTTCTCTTTTACCAAAATTGATGCACAGTGTTCTGTAAGAAAGGAATCTTCAATCCAGTCGACAGGTTTCTGTATAAATCTGGACTTGTGAATTAATCGCCCCCTTCCTCCTCCCTTGTATAATAAAACCTGTCTTCGACTGCCCCTAATCCCCCTAAGGACTGTGGAGATTACCAAGATCCTCTGAATATCTCACATTTCTCACAAGAATACAAGACATTGCTCACTGTCAAGAAGGGAGTGCACTGAGGGGTTTGATTTAACAGAAACAACACTGTTTATTTATAGTAACCTCTTTAACTTGATCCTACATTCCACTATAAAATTATTTCTTTAAACCAGTTTTTTAAATTGTGATTTAAATTATATTGCTGGTTATAATCATCCTAGGCCTTTTTTCACTGTTTTTTTTTTTTTCCAATTTGACGACTGACTGCTGTGAAAATATTCTCACATACTCCACTGTAGAACTTTAAGTAGTCCACTTTGCCAGAAGCGCATCTCTTAACAGTGATGAAAGATGTGTGTTCCTAGGTTTCAGTGATTTCCTACATTCCCACAACTACAATGAAAGCTGCTTTTACAGAAGCTGCCCATTTCTCTCATATATTAAAAAAATAATCAATTATTTAGTGTTTTTTTTCCTCATGATTATCTATAATTGTGATTTCATAACTCATAATTATAAGATGTAAAGTCATAACTTAGCATCTCACAAACACAAGTGAAGATATTTTGAAAACAACAATTATGTCATAATTATGATAAAGTTTCTTGTAATTAAAAGAAAATGTCAACATTATGAGGAAGAAAGATGATTTCAACACACTACAATGAAACATTACACCATGTTAAAAAAAAATCCAAATATGCCACCACTGCTAAATCTTTCAGTATATTCTTTTTCATAAATTATGGTGTAATAATTATCTAATAATTATGACTTTGTATCTCATAATAATTGGAAGGTTTTTCATTTTGATAATTTCTCAGTCAGATTTATGAGAAGGGTTTTCATATTTATGAAATGGTACATCATAGATTCATATAATAATAAAGGAAATTAGTGAGGATATATTGAAGTAATTTGTCAAAAAGACAGAAACTAAAGGGAAAAAAGTTAATGATAACCAGATGTATCCGAGTTTGAATCCCACAATTAGAACTAGATTCTTTGAAGACCTGGTTTAAATAAATCATTGTATAGTGGAATACAGGATTCGAGGTAAAGAAATGAATCACAAAGTCTGCTAAGTCATAATTATGGTAATTAATTAAGTAATAGTAATAATTAAGTTTCTTATAATTATGAGGAAAAATGGTATCTGTATGATAGAAGTTCATTTCTGCCACTAAGTAAAAATCATCAGATAGATATCATAATTGTGAGAAAAACATTTAAAAATGAACTTGGACTAAATTGGCTTCCATATGCCTTTACACAATGTATTAAATATATATACAATTTAAATATGTGTTTTCCAATGATTTATACACATAAAGAATATGTTTTACCTTCAGATTTGGCATGAACAAAGTAAAACCCCATCAAGATTCTAACAACAAGGTGTATCCAGTGCTAAAAATGTATTTATAAATGGGGTGTTGTCACTGATAATAGTTCAGTTGTCATCCCAGCTACTAAAGGATGTGTGTAAGTGTACTGCAGTGTGAAAATTATTGTCACAGGATGTGTTTAATTGCTTTTTGCAGTTAGAAAGCAGTTCTCAACTGAGGAGAATATAAATAGTCAGTGGTGTCAGTTTGAAAGAGAGTTTAACTGAGTTTAACTTTATAGGAAACATACATATTCGCTTTTGTGCCAAGAATTAGATGAGAAGATTGACATCAGTCTCATGCCTATACCCTAAATAGCTAGCAGACGATTAGCTTAGCATTACTCACAAAGTAACTGCATCCTGCAAATAAAAGTAGCATGCAACTCCCCATAAAACAGCAACTTTTTACATTTACGAATTAAACAGCTGACATAGATAGTATTGTTTTATTGATTAGTAAGCTTTACTTTTTTATCTCTGGACATAGCCAAGCAATTTCGCCCTGCTTCTAGTCTTTATTGCAGCCTAACCAGAGAGTGGTATCGATTCTCTTATCTAAGTTTTGACAAGAAAGCAAATTATAGTATATTTTAAAAAAATTCAAACAATGAATTTAAGGATTAAAAGACATTTAAGGGTTTTACAACTTTAGGCTCTAGAAAATATGTGAATTAAAGCTAATAAATTGCTAAAATAATACAAATTTTAGAAGGTCAGTATAACCCGTAGGTTGTAGTCACTTTGGTAACAACATCAATATTTCATAAACCACAAATTCCCTTCTTGCTGCTGTCCCTCCACGGGGAGTTCAGAGGTCATTCAGCTCTCTGTTGGGCCTAATTGCTAATATTATCATCAACCCGCTGTAAGGCATGTGACCAAGGTCACATTTGCCACAATACTGACGGAGCAGACTGTGGCATAAATTACCATATGCCAGCTCATGCAAAAGGTGATATTTTTAATTCTGCCAGACGTCATCAACAGCTTGGTGAAGATACGTTGTGTCATGAGTGTGAAGAGACGTACTGTAGCACGTGCCGCTGAATGCACACACCTGACGTCTACACCACGTTAGCAAACAGGCAATGTCCTTGCCTTTGCCTCCTCTACAGGAGATATCGACGAAAACTCAAACTAAATGCTACCTGAGGAGATTTTATGTTTTATCAGCCTACATCACAACATCAGGCTGCAACATAGGATCTCCCAAAAGACCTGCACATTCACCCTTTGCTAAAAATAAAACTCTGGTGTCAGGTACTGTACATATACTTTTCCACCCACAAGAAGTGACGAATCAGAATTGAGTCAAATGCAAACTGTCTCTAAAGCAAGACATGTACAGAACCAGTTCACCAATTTTAGATCTTTATTTCTTTTTGTTGTTTTAGTCTCTTTAAGTGAACTGTCACTTTTGCCTACAAGTGACAGTTATGGCTGTTATGTTTATTATCTATTACACCAATATCAGCCTAAACACTGGCACCATTAGCTAACATTTAACAACCATACTGGTTCTACTAGACCAAGTGAAGCTGTATCATCAAAACTCCTGAGTGTGCTGAACTGAGGAATGGTGCATTTTACTGCATATGAATTCAACTTTTCATTTCCAAGAATAAGAATAAGAATGTGGTATTTTTTCTTACAGTCTCAGTTGAAGGCATCAGACATCCACTGAGAGCAGTTTCTATGATTTCTGGCCACTGAAGGTCACATTTTTTTTGACAATCAGCGTTCTTGTCACATTTAGTTTTAACAACAATGTGTGGCTGTCAGCAGCTTGAAATAACTTGATGTGTAAGCTTAGAGACTGACATTACAGTCAAAAGCAGTGGTGACAGTAAAGGGGCAGTATTACGTCTTAAGCTTTAAGAAATGCTCTCTGCTTCAAACTGAACACATTTTCACAACAATATACATCCCTCTCTGAAATCTCTGCATATGGCTCTCTTTAGCTGAGGATTTAAACTGTCTCACTGTGACTGCAAAGATTAATGTCAAAACTTGCAACCAGATGTTTTTTTTCCCATATAGTCTACTATGTAGTTCTGTGAAACATGATTTAGCGAGAGGAAACAGATCATCATATATCTAGAAAACCGATAAAATCTAAAATCTTTTTCACCCTGTTTTGCTACAAAATGTATCAACTTCCTGCATATTTTCAAGCCCATTATACCATTGTGATAATCAGTAATAGGGTATCATTACCAAATTAATAGCTGAAACCACCTTAACTGTGTGCAGAATGAAGTGGGCTAATTAGACTCAGGCTGAACTGTATTTTGGCCAGCCTGCATTCTTTGCTCTAATCTGAAATAATGAGGTCACTAATAAGGTTACACTCTCTGACTGCTCAGTGTGAGGCCGGCTGCCAAGGACGACCAGGGCAGCCCGGCAATTGAAGCAGGTTTGACGTCTGGCCTTACAGCAATTTTGTAGCCTGCTGCGATGTGAATGCTGTAGCCCCATGCTGTGAGCAAAGCCCTGCAGGAGCCCCTGACCAGTGGTGTGCCTATCTAAAACTACTCGAATCGGCCACATATTACTCAGTGAAGTTTGCGTGTTAGGAGGAAATTGCCGGGCATAAGGAGGGCGGATGGATAAATGCAGGTTAATGCAGCATATGCTACTTAAGTCAGGAGTGAGTGGATAAAGGAGCAAACAAAGGAAAAACCTACAGGAGGTACATTACACTTCTCAATATGTCCCACTTTATAAATCACGTATCAGCACCAGTTTGCTGGAGAGTCCTCTAAACAAGAGCTAAATCCAACCAAATGCCCTGATTTGAAAAAGATGTGCCGCTAATTATCATAAAGAATCACTATAGCTGAGCTTTAACAAAACTAGGAATGGTTGCTATGCCAACTCATCTGGTAACCAAGGAACTAATTAGCGATCATTCACTCATTTTCTTGGTTTTATATTTTTGTGCATGTATCTACTTTGAAGAAAGTTTTCATATGTAAACAATCCACAGTCACAACAAATGAACTGTATGGAAAAAATATCCTTAAAAATATAAAACATATCCACCTCTTACATCGCAACAAAAGCAAAGATTTGTAGCATGGTGCTCTACTTGATGTATTTGCTGGTGTTATTATTTTACACTGGTAGGGTGTGTAGGAGAGAGGTGGTTTGAAGGTGACTATGAATTGCTCAAAAGCAAACAGATGGTGCTTCTGTATTCAGACCAGCAGGACTACAACTACCTAATGTGCACAATATTGATCTTTTTCACAAGGAACAGTGATAAGATGAGTCCAGGTAAAAGTCTTCATCTGTTACCACTGATCATGATCATGAAGGAGGACAACACTGTGACGTGGACTGTAAGACGCCCTGAAATACTCTGTACACGTTCAGTGTACAATGAAGAATTTTTTCACAGGCCCCCTGGGACCTAAATGTATTTCATCAGGGGGACAGAAAGTAGGGAAATGAGGCAGCAGCAGAGGCAGCCAGCTACAGTGAGGTGAGGAGGTTCAGTGGACATAAATACACTCTCACTGTAACCACTGCTTCTGCAGAAAAACAGCCACTGACAGATATTCCAATTACATATTACACTATTAAATTATTAATATTGTTAATATTGAGGTGAAGCTGATGGGGAAGGAAAGAAGAAAGAAAAAAGTGTTTTAAAAACTTTTCTCTAATCTTTGTTTTGTTAAATAAAATATTCAATAATCTATCTTCTTTATGTTATTGCTATTCAGTTGTTAGTTGTTTACTGTTAAGTAGAACTACCTGATGAAACTGCTCACAACTCACAATGTGATTCACCTCGCTGTTTTTAATGCTGTGGCTGAATGGTGCAGTGTATGTACTGTAGTCTGTATGTATTCTTAGTCTTAAAATGAAGGTCAGTTTCTGCTGAAGGGTCTGGCTGCAGCCATTTAATGTGAGACTGCTTTCTTGCTAGCAGCCAAGAGTATTTTAAGGAGGTATTCATCCTGAGTCATGAGTTTCTCAATCAAGAAATTTCCAAATAATTTCATTACTTCTTCAGCAATCTCTTGCCAGCATGAAAAAGGTAAAGGCCAAGCCCAAGAATACAAAGATAGGTGAGCCATGTTTTAAAACACTGTCTCCTCCACTCATCCTGTCCCTGATAACTCCTCTGAATGCACAAAATCATTTATGTTTTTCACCCATGCACTGCTTTTTATGTGCACTTTCAATTTCCAATTTACATTTGGTCTCCCATCGTTTGTGGATTCTAAATTATACAATCTTATTGAACCCTCTTCTTCTGCCATTTAAATGGCATCTGAGAATGTCATCAGCTGTTTTGTTTTCAATATATAATATTCACATTTCTTTAGTGAATGGAATCATTTGCAGATTTTTTGGATATGTGGGTAGAAGTTCCAAATAATAAATTTGGGTGTAAACCCCAATTTCACTTTTTTGTGAGGGGTAAGGAGGGCCCACTTGGAAACCATTGTAAACACAGTGCAGATACTGATCTGAACTGTCGTGAAGCATTAGTATTAAGTAGCAGAAAATGCAATTAGTCGAGTAAAGCACAAGTCCCTCAAAGTTGTAGTTGCAGTATTGGAGTAAATGTACTCTGGGAGGGATTTGCAGGAACACCATATGTTATATCTTGCACTTAAATAAACCAGTGCAGGGTCTGAGGGCTGAGATAAGACTTTCTGCAAACTACATCACACCCTGCTGGATGTAGCCTTAAGGTAAGTGTGGGCGTCATCCGTTCCCATGATGCTTCATCCCTGACTGTCTGCACTCTTATTGCTACATGGGACTTGTATAAGACGAGTCATCCTTCAATATCAATGTGCTGTTACTGAGTTGGATTGTCTTTGGCGATCAAACTAAGAACAAATGTTATGAGTACTTTGGAAAATACATGAAATGGGCTCAGACTTATGAAACACTGAACGATTATGTCTCAACTTCAGGTACCAAGTAGAGTATAAAGCAATAGGGATTATATATTATATTGGAAAAACAACTCTAATACTTTTTAACCTGTCTTAACCTCTCTTCAGAACAGTGGGATCAGAGTTGAAATACAATAAATCTACCAAAGCAGAGTGATCTTAAGGGATAGATCAGAGCAGCATTAAATACTGTATTAAGCTGAGCAGTAACATGACTTAGTAACACACACTGATACACACACATATACAAACTCAGCTCCAATCCCTCTGCTGCCATCATCATGTGCGTCACAGTCCATCATGGAGGGGCTACATTGCCCGAAGTGACAGGACAAGAGCCTTTCAGGCTTGATAAAACTGCAACATGAAACCTTGTGGCAACACATCATCAAGTGCAGAATAGGATCTGTGTAGTCTTTATTCCACAGCTTTAATCTGAAATGACAGGGAGGCTTCACTTAATTGTTCGTCTATTTCCAGGCCTATCAGTGCAGTGTGATGGTTCCCCTCGATATTTTTTTTTTTAAGTATGTGGACAGAAAATCAACCGGGCATTATCCACGGGAAATGAGAACTTCATGTGACAGATTTGTGGCTGTTGAATGAGTTATGACTCACAGCTCGTCCGACAAATTCACGGGTATTGGCTGAGTTATGATTCATGGTGCATTTGGCTCAAATTTGATCCCTTCCTCTAAAATATATACTGTATATACAGCCTGCATCTGGTCATATGTGCACACAAGACTTCACTATACACAGCAGATTTGTCCTTGAGCAAGACTGAGTCCTCAAAAGCTGCTCAGGAGCAGCGACGACCTCTGACCTCTCTATTGAAGGGCCAGGCAGAAAGAGTATTTCATTGCAGGGATCAATGAAGTATCACATTATCCAGATTGCTCAGTGCAGTATCAGATTCTATCTGATTTGTCTGGTGCTGTGGTAAGCCACAGAAAAATCTCCATCAGTCAAAACCTGCAAGAGTTTCTTCAGCACTCATTAACTCTGTGAGTGGAAACATGACTCTCCAATCAACAATCCCCTTGTCAAGATAATTAATACAAAAATCAACACTTAATAGCAAGAAAATTGCTGCCCAGATTTGACCCCATGTTTAAAAATGAAGCCATCTCATGTCTGTAATCAGCCTTGAACACAACAAAGTGCCAATGTTAATGAGCGCTGATTTTTCACTAACTATTATATTGAGTTGACAAGTGTTGACTGGAGTGTTGTTGATTCACTCATAGTGCTGATATGGCTCTGAGGCGCCTCTTCAAAACTATTTAAAAGCGTTAAATTAAGTCTGATGGCTGCCACAGAGGACAGTTAATGGATTGGAAGGATTCGTGAAGGCACTCCTGGTCCTTGTCGACCCCCTTTAACGCTCTCGGTAACATATGGAGATTTGCTCTCTGAACCAACTGCAAGGCAAATTGGCTTCAACACGCAGGCGGCACACCTCGGAGGACCCTGCCCTTCTTAAGTGATTTACTCCCTTAAGCTTAGCTCTGCTGGTTCTGTAATTACAGGAAATTGAAACAGACCTTCAGACGAGGAAACGGTCTGTCTGCTGGCTGTTTCTGCTGCTGGTGTTGTCATGCCATGTGGCGTGCATGTTAGCACTACAGCTTGATTAGCTCTGCACCCTGCATTTAAATGTCATCGAGAATGTACATGTTTGGCAAGTGCAGCCCTGGAGGAAAGTGAGAGCCAAAGAGAATTGGTTCCACAACCTACAACGTTAAAAAAAAAATCCTTTTACATTTTGACTTGGTGCCTCTAGGTAAGCAATAGAAGCTCTCAGAAGCTACTGACATAAATCCTCTTGCAGGCTCAAAAATCATCTATTGTAAGGCTGCTAATGACGATTATGTTCATAACGGTCTAACTGACTAAACGCTCATTCCACAACATGTAAGAAAACTGAAAAATGCCCAAGGCTGTGTCTTCAAATTGCTTGTTTTGTCCAACCAACATTCCAAAGAGGATATTCAGTTTATAATGATGTCTGAAATAAGCAGCAAATGTTTGATATTTTTGCTCTGTAAGTTTCTTACAACACATTCCTTAGACTGTCATCCATTCATTGTCTGTCAATCAGCTCAGTTAATTGAGTAATCAGTTCAGTTATACATGAGAGTGAACAACAGAGTCGTTTTTGATTGATTACCAGTCCTGTTTGTTTAGTACTTACTTGTTTGGTTGTTCTTAATCAGCATATTCATTATCCCTCTCATTAGCTTGCTTGGACGGGCACTTATTCATTCATTCACTTGCATACTCACTCAATATCAGACTGAGGGAGCCGGTGACAGAGTGAATATGAGTGAGTGAATAAGTAAGTGAATAAGTTAATGAGTGAGTGAGCAATTTAATGTTAAGTACACAAATCTATACACAACGTAGTGAACCATTTATTTTAAAAATGAGTGAGTGAGTGAATGAGTGAGTGGTGAGTGAGGCTGCTCCATGCTCCTCTTACTCATTTAGCAACAAGTGAATTGCAATTGTGAATGAGTGAATGAGTTAGTGAGTGAGTGAGTGTGTGACTTAATGAACTGAGTATCTGAATAAATACAGTGAGAAAACAGGATGGTAAGCAAATGAGCAATTAACCATTCACTCACTCACTCAGTGCTGACTCACTCTTTCACGTGTTCATTCACTCCTTTATTTGCTTATTCACTCATTTATCAACTTGCTTACTTGTTAAAATGAATGAGTGAATCAGAATATGGGTGAATGAGTGAGTGAGTCAGTCTCTTACTTCTTCATGCACTCGTTTATTCACTTCAAGTTCATTTTCTCTTTCATTTACCAACATACAAAAGAAATGGGTGCGTGCATTAATGAGTGAGTGAGTGAATGAATCAGTGACTGCATATTAAAATGAGCCCATGATTATACCAGTGAATCAATGAAGAAAAATTAAATTGTAAGAATTTGTAAATGAGTGAGCGAGTGAATAAATGAATAAGTGAGTAAAGGAATGACTCACTTAACCTGAGAGCACTGGCATCTGTGAGCAACCTAATGGGTCATTTTATGTGAGTGAATGAGTGAGTGAATAACTGAATGAGTGACTCATTAGTGATAATTAGTTGCAAATGAACAAGTGTGTTACAAAGTTAAAACTGAGTGAGACAATGAGGAAGCAATAACTCGATGAGTGCATGAAAATATGAATGAGTGAGTGAGTGAATGAATGAATAAGTTAATGATTTTAGAAAGTGAACAAGTGAATGACAGACATTTTATTCATTGCGTTGTAAATGAGTGCTATCCACCTGTCAACCACACCTGTCTTGCAGGTCACACCTCTCACCTCTTGCTCTTTTGGGCACTCTTCTTGTCCCTCTTGTTCATCACCACGGGGACACAGCTCGTGAGCTCGGTCCAGTCCGCGTGCAAACCGCAACTCCAGCCAGTGGAGAACCGGGAGAAGAGCCACGACTCGGCTTTCCCGGGCCGGTGGCAGGTGCATTTCCTCTGACCGGGCATACAGTCGCAGGGCTGCTCCAGCTGGATATTTTTGACCAGGTGCCGCCCAAACGTCGTCCCGCCAGTCTTCTGAATATGGAGGAACACCATCACATCGTCTCCTCGAATGTTGAAGTCGACGTGCCTGTCCAGGTCCCGCTCCGTGAAGTTAAATTTGGATGTAATTTTGGAGGGAAGGTCTTCGTCCGCCTCCGACTCCGTGTAAACTAACTCAAACCCTGACGAGTACCGCTGGAAAAGCCCTTTCTCGTCACTTCTGAAGTAGCAGTTGTTGCTATCCGCCGGGCACACATACTGGTAGCCGATCATCAGAAAGAGCACCGCCGCAATGGGAACGAAGATGAGTCTATTGAACTTCTCCTCCATGGTGGAAAACTGTAAATCACGCCGTCGGCACAAACGGTAACGTGATGTCCGAGTCGTTTTCCTCTTCCCCACGTCTCATCCTGCACTTTCACTTCAGATACGCGGTGGTTCTGTCAGTTAAAACGCTGGAGTTCAAGTCCCACGAGCAGGTAAGAACATGTCCTGCAGGGCAGCTTTGACTGGCCTCGTCCTGCAGGAGAACAGGTCCACTTTATAAACTTGAACATTCAGTTATTTCCTAGAGGATTAAGACATCTTTTTCCCCTGAAATACGTCAGACTAGTGGTTTAAGTCGCGTGCTAAAACACCTTTCGAAGCGTCAGCGCGAAAACGGAACATCCCCTCGTGAGGAGCGTTCGGGCTCGGCTGTCCTGCCAAAGCCAACTGCTGATCGGTATCTGAGCCAGGAGCACCAGCGACAAGCACGACAAAATTAACACAATAGCTTCCTGTCAAGACTTTCAAAATAAAATCGTTTTCGTGAACATGCATTGATATTAGAGCAAAATAAGGAAATTGGACTGGCTTTATAGTTGGAGTGGCTACCTTGTTCAGTTTTAATCAGGAAAAATAACCACTGATTTTGCCATGTGTATTCTCTCAAAATCATCAAGATTAATAATTATTAGACAAATTATTAGTATTATTATCAACTCTATATTGTCACAAGAATGTACTGTTTTGTTACAATTTGTAGGTTCAGTCATCATTAATGTCCCTGTGTCCCTGTTGGAACCTTCCTATATCCTCCCTTGGTTCCAACCATCCCTCATATGCACTTGAAGGAGTGGGCTATAAATTCCCCTTGAGTCTGGGATCTCCAGCTTTCAGGCTACCGTTAAGCTAAAAACCACTCATCATTAGTCATACTCTGGTATATGATGGCCCACCAGGCCTGCTTAAAATGGACATATCAAAATTTCAGAAGTGTGTTAAAGACTGAACCATTAAGCAAATTTACTGAATATGAAATATCAACTGTTAAATGTTGCTAGTTCTCCATCTAATTAATCATAGTAATGAATCCCTACTTGATAAAGACCATCACCATAAGGCCTTAAACCATTAGAGGATAACCAGTGTGTGTAATCAGCTGCAGTTGAAATCATCCTATCCACCTCAGGCTTGCTTTTATTTTGACGATGGAGCATCCCGCTGCCTGGTTTTACTTTGGGTGGTTTGACTCTACATCTGCGCCAGTCATCTGTCCCGGCTGCCTGGCCGGTGACGCAACCGCATCTCTAATCACACACACACAAACACACACGGGCAATTTGAGTGGCCTAGAACAACTGGTGGCGGAAAATCACCAGAATTACAATAATGTAGGAAATATATGGGAACTTAAAGCGGAAATGACGTAAAGAATAGGGAATTTTAATAGTATTTTTGAATTATTATTCATAGTATTTGTTTTGTATTTTCTTGCAATTAATAGTGGTCGTTTGTGCTTATCATATAGTGACTTTAGCATAACAAATTTAATGTCATATGTTAATTTAATAGGGTGTCATTTTAATATTGTTTTAATGATCCTATTACATTCATAAAGGGGCGCTGGTCTGTGGTATTTAATAGTGCGTCTGAGCACCAGTAGAGAGGACAGTGTGTTGATTTGTGATTGTAAGCATCTCTCCACAGTTTTGAAGTGTAACATATAGCCCGCTGTATGACTGAAGTTTCCATCCAGGCAACAGGAAAGGGTTAAATCCTCAGGCGAGCGCGAGCCGAGTCATTTCAGCACCATGGACAGATTCCAACATGTCAAGTCAATAATTGGTATCGTGCCTGAGAGAGTATGCCCGCGCGCACATGTGTGTGTGCGTGTGTGTGTGTGTATCTCTGTCATCATCCTACATAGGTTTTCCTTTTCCCCTGGACACCAACTGACTTGAACACGTGATGCAGTACAGTTGAATTTACAGCGCTGTATGGACACTGGAGGCATTTTAGCCCTCAGTAATGGACTTCCTCTAAGCCCTCACTGATCAAAAGCCTTTGTTATTTTGCTTAAGATCCCCTCCATCAAGGGATTTAACCAGGATGCGCTTTGGTATGTATTCTGTTCAATCCTCTTTCAGCGCTGACTGCACTCTGCCCTCTTGCTCTGACATTGACTTAATCTGTATGGGAGTTTAGTCTGTGGCTCACCTCTCTTTGTGTCTGAGGGCAGTCACCATCCCTCATCCTAGGAGAAGGTGGAGGGTAAAGCAGTGGGGGGGGGGGGCATGAAAGGAATCTGTTATGGAAAGTGTCAGGACAAGAAATATCTCATTTTCTAAAGGTCATGCAGAAGTGGACATTAAGTTTTTTGGCTGGGTGATGATAACATCCTGTGTCAGCATGCTCTTTACCTGTAAGGCCTCTCTTAGATACGATATGATACAGCCCTCATTTAGCAAAAGAAACCCTTTCTCCTTTTCTCCAAATGGCACGCTGATTAAAATCTGAGCAGAATCCCTGATGGGAAAGAATCTGCATTAATGTTGTGTGCACTGAAGCGAGACTTGTGTTGTTCTGGCTGTGCAGCTGGGATATTTATGAGGTCCCGGACGCTCACTACACAAGTCTTATGAGAAATAACCCTGGGAAGTGCTGATTCAGCAGGCTGCAGCAATGTACAGGCCTCCCAATAATGGAACTGAAGCTTCCTGGAAATTATGATTGGATTGGTTTGGGATTTCTGTTCATCTGGTTTTGTCTTTTTCATTTTCAGCGGGGCCAGTTTGATGCAGCCACAGATGTGTATGTATTCTGTATTTATTGGAATTAGTATTGATTTTTAAAATGATGTTGAGAGGCAGTCGGACAGTTCACTTTTGGACTCTTGTGATGGGACCGCCGGCGAGCTGAGTGTTTCTGGCCATTTCTAGCAAATGAGCAGCCTGAGATGCTATTAAGAAAAGCAAATGGAATGTAAAACTGCCGCACAAGAAAAATTGAGAACATTTTAAGGGAAAAAAAGCACTGTGGGGTATCAAATAGGGCGTCTTGTTCTCCTGTTGCTGATTCATTTTGTAGTAGAGCATGAAAAATGATCCAAAACTTAACAACCATAGCATCAAGAAATATCTCCCTCTTGCTGCTAGTACTCCAGGTTATAGAGGAGGATATAAATGAGAAGACAAGTACAAAGAGTGGAAGATAATCAAAATGAATAATTTTAACAAGCATATACACTTTAAAGTAATGCAATAAATTAGCCTGTCCTCCCATAAAAAACAGTCACAATCTCTTTGTTGATGTGCTCTCAGTTGATTGTTAGCTATGTCTGTGCCAGCAGCTTATTACGACCCATAGTTACATTTTCTGTAAGCTGTCACCATGGAAAATGTACAGATGGCGGTGCTGTCATGGCGACAGCTGCGCCTTCGCCCTCTCCTGCCTTCCAGCACCTCCATGTACTAACCATCTCCTGTCATGTCAGACTCCTAATATGTCTCACCTGCCCACTGGCTGCTGTCACTGATCACCTGATCATCACCTGACTGCTCAGCTGCTGCTCAACACCTCATTAGTCCCTGTGTATATAATGGGAAGCTTACCTGCTGTTGTTTATCAGGTGTTGCTGCAGTTTCCTGTCTAATTTCCTTCATGTGCCCTGACTACCTTCTGTCTCTGATGGTTTGTTGCCTACATCTGGATTTGTTTGTTGTGCTGACTGGCAACCTGTTGCTGATTACAAGCCTGGAGTCTGCTTATTGGCCCCAGTTCCGTCATTAGTTGTTACAGGTGCTGAAAATACTAGGGTGAAAACAATGAAGATACCATATCATGGTGCCATGTTAGCATCAAGAGAGAGAAGCAGCAAACTCTCTGGGTTTTTGCTGGTTTCTCGGTCGCTTGTGATACAGCACAGTTGAGTCCAAATTTGATCCAGTATTTTTTTTTACTGATTTGAGGTAGGTCAGATCTAAAAAACTTCTTTTTCTTAAAAAAAAAAAACAACAACTGTTAATCATGAATATTTTATTAAGAGTTTCATGGAGAAACCCTGTACCTTTGTTTACCTTTAATAATTTAGCACATGAAATAGCAACACCTTGGCAGTCAGTAGTCACTTGATGTGTTTTTATTCAGGTTAATTCATCCCAGTTGTTTCATCACCTCTTACAGATGCTGGAAATACTGAGAAACAAACAGACGACGCAGTCAAACTATGCCAAAATCATCCTTTGACTGTCATGCTAGCATTAATGGACAAAAGTCGTTAGCAAAGGCTTGAAAAAAACTGTTACATCAAAAAGGAAGAAAGTCATTTGGATTTCTTAAATCTGGACCACTAATCACACTTAGTACAGTGGTGCTTTGAGCTAAATGCTAACATCAGTATGCTAACACACTCACTATGACAATGCTAACATGCTGATGTTTAGCAGGTGTAATGTTTACCATTTTTGGTATCGTAGTTTAGCATTTTACCATACTAACATAACTAGCTACAGTCAATGCGACAATGCTACTTTCTTGCAAGGTCTGGAAAAAGGAAAGAAAGAGATGTAGCAATCGTCACTTTGCAGCCATTTTAGCAAAGGTTTGTTGACTTATTATGAAATTTGTGATGTCTCACACTCAGACTTAAAACTGTGAGCCATTTTATCCATCTCAGCTGCTCATAATTACAGCTCAAATAATATGCAGAGATCGTGTGAATGCAGCATAAACATAAAGTACAGCTGGGGGTGTTATTAATTTTGCAGTTTATTAGTATGTGGTATGTGGTAAGTAATGGACAAATTCAGACTGACACCGAGATCCCTTAACAAAGTAGTTACTTTGAGGTTCTCTCAGTTTAAAAATGTTTTTCAGCACTTTCCTCTCTCATGTTAGAAAGTGCCCCAGAGAGAAGCTGAGTACCTTTATTGACCTTCATCTGATAATTGTGCGCATTAAAAAGTAACATCTTGGCTGTCAGTACCCATTTACTCTGAACTGTTGGCAGAAATTGACTTTCTTTATTTCCAGGATTTAATGTTTTGATTGTAAATCATATTATTAGAAACCATACAGCATCTTTGGTTTTAGTGAATTGGCAGCTCTGGCCATTTGCCGTGGCTGCAAGCAGCATGAGTGACTGAAGATGGTGTGAACTCTCCACCACAGGGATCCTCCAGCAGTCCCACAGACCTGCAGCGTGGCGACGGCACCATGCCAACCTGTGCCAGGCTCCCACCATAGCCTCGTCCAAAACGCTTAATCAAAAGGGACACTCTCTCCTCTTGGCCCCACATGAAAAAGAAGCTGTTGGCCCACACTGTGCACCTTGGCAGCTCGACAGAGAATAACCCAGATTGGTCTACTCTCTACTACGCTGTGAGGACACTGGAGAGGAGGCCTGCGATACAATCTGCATTTTCTAGCAGGTAATTGAAGCTTTGGGGACACAGTTGATGGTGATGTGTCCTGCCGCGGACCAATCAGCCTTCCTGTCTGTACCATCAGCACTGATGGATGTTTATTGTCTCCTCGAAACAGGGCCTGCATGTCACTTCCCTCAGAAGTTGATTCGAGCCGTCAGAGGGTAAATTACTGTTATTTTACTCGTCAAGCTTTATTGTAGAATGTACCCCGATATTAAGGTCACCTTTCTCTGACATCGCTGTCACATTTAGACACTGCTGTGCAATTTCACTGCCAAACATACCACATGTATGACTCTGATTTTTACATTTAAGTTTGCCTCTTTCTTTACATTGTGTCCTCGTTTCCGCTCATAACACTCATGCCTATGTAATGGCTTGAGAAAATGCTGGAGTAATTGGTTATAAATTCGCACCCTGTGTCAAACTGCAGAGTTTTTTGTCACCCTGCAGCACAGAAACACTGTATCTTTGAGATTACAGTGCAGTGGCAGTCAAACCTCAGGTGAAAAGTTTGACTCCCATTACACCAGTCCTATCAAAACGTGCACTGGTTACACTATTAGCTTCTTTAGAGTCAGTGTGATAATGATGATGATGACTATAGTATTATTGTTACTGATGGCTGAATAAGTTTTACACACTATTACTTGTCTCTTAAACTAATGAGACAACCTTTTCTTTATGTATATAGTTGGATAGTGTCTTTAAGTTCATTATACTGCTTACACTGTATGTGTATGCAGTATGGTCTGAATGTAGTGTGGATGGGAAAAAATCATTCTTTATTCTGCATAAAGCTTTCAAAAATCTGAAACAGGGTTTTAAACAGACATTACAGCTACAAGAAAACACCTTTTCATTTAAGTTTCCCTTAACTCTCCCCTTAACCCCTCAATTAGAAGCCACCTGCAGCATCGTAAAAAAGTTCTGTAATGTCCTAAAACCTCATAGTGAAAGCTTCACTCAGTAATTGTAGTATGTTGAGAAAAGAGGGCTGAGATATACTGAGATTTCAGGTTTTGAAGACTTTTTGAAATACATTATGAACACTAAATTACTAACTGCTAACCACTACAGACACATGAGTTTACTTGATAATTCAGTTACATGTAAAGTAATGACAGTGGATGTATAATGTATGTTCAGGGCCCAGACTTTTGTGCTATACCACTGGTTACAGTAGCAGCACTAGGGGCCAGCTTTAGTCACATAAAGGCTAAAATGAAATTAAAATACCTACGACATACACTGGCTTTTCTTTAGTAGAATTAGCCTTCAAAGAAGTGTCTGAATTCCTGACACATTTTAAAGTAAGATACACAAAATTTAAAAACATCCACTACTTTTTATTGAGAGAGATTAATTGAAAAAGATTCATTGCTCACACTGACTAAATAGATGTTACACTGGCTGTTCCAAGGGGAGGCTTTAATGACAGTCCCAAGGACGAAATAAATGTTCTGCATTAGATTTAAAAGGGTGAGTAAAGGAGCAAACAGGAGTATAATCAGGTTTAGAATAAAAGAATACCAAGACGTTAAGGGCAAGAATCATCCAAACCTTACCGGTAAATATCTTTTAATTAACATTCCTTTTTCATTCTTGAGAAACCCGTTCAAATAAGCTTCTCATGCAGCAAGATATAAAGTGTTCAAAGTGAAACCCTGAAGTAAAATGTGATTATTGATGTGTGTGAGCACAAGTTGTGATCAAGGCAAAGAAAAAAAAAATCATGTGGAATTTTTTGACAGTCGCTAAGGCTTTTTTTTATTTTCATTTCTTATCTTCCTTCCTTTGTTAACACACACACTACCTCAACCAACAATTCACAAATCTACCTAAATAGTCATGTAATTCTGGATCAAAAAGTTTAATTAGGTCAGTGTGTTCTGAGGATGACTGTGAATGGAGTTTTCCTTTTTGAACTTAACTGTGTCAAAACACTTCTTCATCTTAAAAAGCTCCATCTGTGACTGCGTTGTGAGGCATACATTTGAGAAAAGTGTGTGTGCATGTTTGTTTACACAGCAACTTATTAGTGAAACAATTCACCACCTGAATTCAATACACTCACTGTGAGAAGAGGATGTGATGTCACTTATTTTGCTGTAAATCTATAATTTCATCAGTGTGGGAGATTGTAATAGGATACATATTAATTAAAGGTGTAAATGTAAATGTAAATATTTTATTTTCAAACATTCAAAAATCATTTAAAATCAACATCAGAATGTGAAGAAATAACAGTTTTGACATTACATTAAAGACGTCTATGTATTGTGTTGCAGGTATATCTACTTGAGTTAGCTAACCAGCTAGCCTCCTAATACCACTTTGTAACTCAAGAGGTCAGCCCAGTCACCCTGGTATACAGTCTGCCATCATCAGAGACTGAAGAAGAAGTGATAGAAATAAAGGCAAAGCAAGAGTTGGCTGGCGTTGCTTTCCACCACTGGAGACAGCTCTTGGTGAGTAAAGAATGAAGTTTGATGCTGAACTTGCTATGTTTCCTGTAGACTGGTCAGTAAATAGCTGTTAATGCTAAGGATGACAGTTGATGTTTGAGGAGCATTCAGCATCAGCAGTTACAGTTACAAAAAGTATCATTTCATTTATTAGAATCCTCATAAGCTTCATCATTACAGACTATTTTTCCTGGGGTTCCACACACACACACACACACACACACACACCACACCCACACATGATGAGACATGACTGATTCTTCTTTAAAAACTGTGTCAAACACATTCCATATATTGAACCCCCAAACACTCAACTAGAACCATTGGTTACTTTCAAGACTGATTAAGTTTCAGAACACAAAGATATTCCATTTAGAGTGGTATGAAACAGAGAAAGGCAGCAGCAAATCTTCACTGGCACCAACAAATGTCTTGTGCTTTTTTAAATGAATTTTATGCCACCATCAGTCAGAGCCTGGTTATGTGGGCATTCTTGGATAAGTTTATTACTAATATATATTTAGCACTCTGAGAACATGGCAGTAGTGAGATCTTATTGCTTACTGTCCAAAATATTAATTGCACAATTAATTTATTATTGTTTATTATTGTGGATGCTCCTTGTGTGGAACCAAGATGTTGCACAGTAACATATTGTGTTTATAGTTGTTTTAATGTGTTAATGGTTAGCTTAGCATAAACACTTCAAGTATATACTGTAGCTAGGCTTGTTCTATCTGAATGTAAAGGAGTTGTACAAAATGTCCATTACCTTGAAATTTAATTTATTAACTTCTGGTGAGGGCTTGCTCACAATGAAAAGCATTCAGGTTCAGTGTGATTATGGGAGTTAATGGTCCATCCAGTTGGTGTGTGTCTGTGCCAGGTTAACCATGCTTTTGAGCTGAGTCAGGGGCTGTCTGGCCCACGTGCCCAATAACTCTGGCAGCCGGTTCACTATTTTACAGCCAATTTACAGCAACATTGCTTAAGACTGCATGCCGCATGGATTTGGTCATCATACATTCCAGGCACACTTACATTGGAAACTGTCCCAGTCTTCAGCCTTGTTTACGCTTCCATTTTTCCAAATTGCGTCTATGCCAGATACCTGGCAGCTGGGCCTCTTTGTTGTATTAGCCATAGAGATGAAATAATTAATGCCTGGCCAAATCTGCCATGTGAACTCACGCCTATGGGTCATGATTAAATTCATGTCACAACATTTGCAGGTACTCAAGCCTTTAGCGTGTAAGAATGAAAAAAAAAAAGATTTGTGCAGCACTCTTCGGGTGAGGTGCGAATTGAAATAAGTCATTATCTACAGAAAACACCTTCCCGAGAGGCAGCAAGGAGAGGCTTCAAAAGGATACTTTATTGTCGCAATCCAGACACATTGCAGAAAATAGGAAAAGCGTGCAGGGAGAATCTCTGTGAGGCCGGTTATGGCAAGCTGCTTAGGTAACTGCATTAGACACCAAACATCAAAGCCTTAAATATTCAAGGAGCCCTGAGATGGCGAGAAATGTACAAATGGATTATTCCTCGAGTAAACACACATAGAATATAAGCACGTGGCAGAGTGAGAAAAGGGGTCTGCAAGGGAGCATTTGGCAAACTGAGGTGGTTCAAGATGATGGAGGCAGGTAAAATATGATGAGAGAAATAAGAAGAATGTGTTTTGGAGACAAGAGGTGGTATTACCACAGACCAAACACAATCAGACGCCTCTCTCGCCAGCTCTTACCAGTAAAATCAATTCAGCTACCCACAATATCCAGCTGTCACCAGTGACAGTATTAATATTGTGATGCTTCCGTCGTGCTCTCCTCCTACATTAGGTGCCATTTCTAAGGAAAGTGTTCAACAAGGTGTCTGAGGCTGTGATGAAGCATAGAAACCTGGAGCCTACAGGAACGAGTCACCATATCACAGACAAATGGAAAAATGAGTCTGTGGAACTTCTCCAGATATATGGGTAGGATGTCTTGTGATGAATAGCTAACCTTGTTTCCTAAACTCTGCTCCTGTGGAGCGGCTTCATCACTATGCAGCTCTATCTTCATACATCTAGCTCACTGCCTGATTTATTGGAGGGTATGGCAGAGTCGTTAGACCTTGCATCAGACGCAGAGGCATTTTGTATACAAATACAAATGCTTACATAGACTGCGTGAAGAGCGATACATTTGTGAGATAGATGAATGGTTCGTATTTGAATTGCAAAATATTCAGATGCTTGTTTCATTGACTTACATGGATTTATTTGTTATAATGTTATCTCAGTGAAAAGCTCGGTATAGGGTGGCAACACACACTTTAAATGGGACTAATTTCACATAGAAATGATGTCTGATTAGTTCACTCTCAGCATCCATACCAGAAGAGTGACCTTTCTTTACCTGATGAATATTCATGCTGTCTTGTTGTGGAGGTCCCTTCAGGATAAACCCACATCAATAAGAGATATTTAGTCTAGCATTAATGGAAAGGAGATTTTCCAACAGTATTCAGGGGGCCGAGCGCCTTAAAACATGGCTTTGAATCATAGTTATGATGTGTATTACGACCATCTGGTTAAGATTCAGAATCCCAGAAAGCTTGTGTCGCCCACTCATGAAGCTCAGTGTGTCCTAGCCTGTGGCCGACTATTTAAAATGCACGGTGCATGTGTGGATTCCTTCTACGGATAACAGCAGCCCTAATGTACAATCTAAGAAGATTGTTCGGTAAGCCTTAAAAGATCATATCAGATAGAAACAAGATGAAACCATTTCAGACAAAGCTTAACGTGAGCCCCAGCACCGGTGCAAGAGGTGCAAGACCAGAGGCTGGGTTATTCTCTTATCTTTGTGGCCAAAGCTCTCAGGCAAAGCACCCCTCCTGGCATTTAAAACACATGTCTGCGATAACATCATTGGTTCTTTTCTCCCTCCCTCTGGCCTCCAGAGAGAATCCCTGAGCGTCTCTAAATGTCACGTTAAGTGCTTCTCTTGTCCCGTGCTGACACAAAAACGAGGTGCTTTCTGAATACAAAGAAGGCCATACTGGATGGCTGCCATAGCTCAAAGAGAGCGACAGCTAGCTGCTCTCTTCTTTCCTACTCTCTTCCTCATTTGTTCCAACTGTCAAAAGTAACATTTAGTCTCTAATAGGGCTACCCAAAGGACGGCAGAGACTTCCACTTCTGGTTGCAACTAAATTTGATTGCTGGACTACATTCATAAAACACCAGTCAGAAGGCTGGTATTAACATTATAGTCAGTATAAAACACTCCTCCCTGTAGAACAGGTACACCTAAAAGCAGAGAGAGCATAAGCATTGCACTAATTGTCTTGTAACTTAATACTGAGAGGACAATATAATTACAACCTCCAGGTAAGAAATCATGAGAGCTGATGTAGAAATTATGACTCCTTCAAATGCTAATGTCATAACAAGATGCTATTTTAGCTGCCTGGAGCTGAGCTTGAGCAAGTGTGAGACAGGAATCAGATTCCTCCTTGTTGGGCTTCCTGTTAATAGCAGCTTCCACAGCGCCATTTTCATTGTTGTTCACATGCTGACGAATTTGAACATAAGGTGGGAAGGTGCACCTAGAAATCAGCAATTAAAACAAGAGGTTACTTCAACACAAAGTCAAAGCTTCTCCTCAGTGATCTCCTAATTCTAGCTCCATTCAACAGATATGGGAGTGATATAGATTGTCTCATTTTACCATTTATAAGATTATTTCTATACCTTATGTATATTTAAGACATTAATTGGCACAGACATTTACTTAATTGAGTCAATTCAGTCAATTCAATGTCATTAATTGGTACACATTTCAATACTATGTCACTTGGGAGAGAAAATCTATGCCCCCATGTGAAATCATGGCGTCATGTCCGGGCTAGCCTCTCTCCCATTAGCTTCAGTAGCTCAATGCAATCTCCTATTTAACATTTTTTCATCTATATCTTTATAATTTTCATTGCCAACCACTACAACACTGGCTATCAGGAGCTGAAATACTCTGCTAAGCTACAACATTTAGGCCACAAATGTCAAAGGGCTTATGGGAAATATTCTTTGTCATATGCTGCTAAAACACAAATGTTGGATAAACAACAGTATTACATTGTTTTACACAGAATTATTGTTTCAAGGCTGGATTTTTAGCTAACAGCGATGTTAGAAACATCATTGGGATGTTGAATGAGGTTTTCTCACCTCTGGAATCCGGAAGTTCCAGGGAATGTGCAGAGTTTTGGTAATGCTGCAGACACAAGTAGGAGTTTGTACTGTCTTACAATAAAGTCTGAGTTTAGTTTTATACCCATGAGCACATTCATCATACATTACGCTCTCCACATATTCGATCTCCATTACCTGTGTTCCCTCCAAAGGATCCACTGCTGCTGTGGCCAATTTGCCCTATAGAGCCCAGGCCTCCTCGCTCAGTGGGAGGATAAGAAAAAATCAGTGCAAACCTCATCATTTGTCTGCTATATATAATTCTTTAGTGCTGGTACCTTTTCTGACCTGAGCAACATTCATAGGGGACAATGAAAGGAAACGGTGGGATGCTTCTCTCTTTTTCCCCTCCCCACTGCAGCGCTCTTTCATCTCTCCTTCCCACAAGGCTGATTCACCACTTGTGACCCCTGCGGCTGCCTCGTTGAAAATAGACAACAAAGTGTCTGAGATGAAAACCAGTGGGCAGTTACGGGCTAGATCGCCACTCGGCTTCAAGTTGCTTGGGCAGTGGCGAGCGCTATTGCTGCTCTGACACTTCCATTTGTCTGGATTCTGGTCATGTAAAAGGGAACGAGCTTGCACTGCTATGCACACACAGCTGTGAGCATTAACGTGAGTCTGTCATACTTAAAAAAAAAAGAATCAATGTGCCTTAAAAACATACATAGAAATAAAGTGACCATACGTTCTTATATATTTTCTTTTTATGTATGCAATTACTGATATAATTCAATGGGAAACATTTATTAAAGGGGCAATAATTTAGCTTCTTTAGTAACTGAATACATTGTTTTTCATGGTGACAATTGTAACAGTGAAGAGTAGCACCATTATGCAAAAGCAAGCTAACTAACGCTGATTAGCTTTTAACACTCAGAAAGAATTTAGCCAGTGTTTATTATATAAATTCTTTGTCTGATTTAATTTAGACATTTTAGAGCCTCCATATTTTTTCCCCTGACAGAAACACTCAAGCACTTTTGAGAAAGTTGTTGTTACTGTGATGCGAATCTCTGTGGCAACCTTTCACTCTGCCCTCCTCCTTTGAAGACGCATCTTCTTAAACCGTTTTGAAAGATAAAAGTCTATATTTGAATGCACCTCTCCCTGATTTATAAACTGCATGTGCACACATACACATAGACAGAAAAGTCAGCTGTATTAAAGGTCTCTTTTCACCTCGCTATCATCCGATTCTTCAAAATATCCCAAGATGCTTATCGGAGAGCAGAGATACAGTAAGAATAACTGTACGCAGCATCTCAGTATGCAGAGTGGTCTGAATCCATCTGGTCCTCTGCAGGGGAAGATAAGAACCTCATTCATGAATAAAGATATTTAGGCATCCTCTCTTCTCTGTGTTCAATGTGTACTTGTTACAGCGGCCATTATTTATAGTCCCACTAAGGCCCGGAGTGGTGAGAGTAGGTCTCATGGGGGTTTGGGAAGTGGAGCCACTGCTACCTATAGTGGGAAGATATACCACCTCACCCCCGCTGAGAACTTCGTGCAGGAAATGAACTCATAAATCAAGCAGTAAATTGAGTATAGGGCTGTGCTTACTCATCTCAAGAGGTCCGCTCCTCTTCCTCCACACACCCCTGCTCCTTTTTACTGCATGACTAATGCAACACGGCAACTTCTCTGCCTGCATGTGTGTCTCTCGGTCTGCTAAACTCAAATCAAAAAGTGTGGATTTTATTTTCAAGTAAGCATCACAACTTCAGCCTGGAGGCTACAGTGAGTGTAGGAACATCTACGAATAGGGGAAAAACTCCACGAAAGATTGAGTCTAGTTGGAATTTTGGGTCCAGAAACAAGCACATCAGCATCTTGTCCTACAGCTGAACTTCAGCAGTTCATTGTGATGCCACTGGTGAGAGCTGCCTGTCTTTACCCGGACACAGCCTGTGAGGAGAGTCTCCCCTGCTTGCCTCAGGCTATACTGACAGTCACAGGCCCTGTCCGGAGGAATTAAAATCTCTATTTATCAGAACTCGACTGAAGCTGTCTGGGGACTGGCCAGGGAAATGGCACACAGTCAGCCTCCTCTAGCAGTGGGACTCTGACGGGGAGTTCAACATGCTGGGATGTGCCCATGCAGGGTGTTTCTTGACAGCATGTGTGATGTTAAAAAAAGAAGAAGAAAAAAAAAACCACTCTCATCCAGGCTTCTCACTTTGCTTCACTTTGTTTTAGCGCTGTGCCAGCACCGGCACTGTCCTAAATGTGACTCACTCTTTATTTCTCTCTTCTTAAAAGAAACATCCAAGGAGCAATTTAAGACTGATCCTTGAATACAAGCAGTGAGTGAGTGTGCATGTGCAAATGTGTGCATATGTGTGGATCCTTCCTGCTGAGCTCTGCTCCTTATTAAAGCAGGGACTGTGTCGCCTCCTGCAGCTGCTCTCCATCACAGCAGCAGTAGGCAGCATTTCCTCTGACAGAGAGAGGAGACAGGAGGGAGGAATTGCCATCGCTCCGCAATAAAGCCACAGGGCCTGCAGATCTGAGATCAGATCTATACTGACCTCTGCTGGTAAAGTAGTGTTCATCTTCCACAGCCATGGAAATCTACTAAATCAAATTATGTGGTCACAGCACAGATGTTAAAGGGTTAGTTAGACAAAACGCCAGCGAAGAAATATGTTTTTGTGTCATATTGTTGATGATGCAATGAAATGACACTTTTGTCTTCTTCATCTCTCAGTACAGACCACGTCAGACCTAGGTTCAGGTTCTTATAGCTCCAGGACAACGGATGTTCCTGACTTTTTGTGTGTTTGACCATTTAGACTTGAGACTTTCCAGATAACTGCAAGAACAACTATAACTTATAAACATGGATGCATCTAACCTGCTGTATTCTATATTACTTTTACAATTTTACATTTTTAAAAAGCATGTAATCAGCTTATTAAATACAACTCTGATCCATGCATTGTTGCAGCGCTTCCCAGCCTTTTTGGCTTGTGATCACTCACAAAAAGGCAGTCTTTAGTTGGAGCCTCTTGCCATGTTTCAGTTGTGTGTTGTCAGCAGTTCTATGCCCCAAAGTGGCAAATTCATCCAAAATTTCAAATGTTCACATTTTAACCAGTAAAGGATCTGAATACTGTTATTTTTAAAGCACTGCTATGACCATGTGTGTTTGGCAGTGATGATAATGACACTGTGAATGTTGCAGTTAAACTTTATAAGAAAATGACTAAACTAATATTACAAAAGAGAAAAAAGTAGCCAGTTTAACAGCAGCAGGTTACTGAGTTCAGCGTGGAGAGGAGCTGATAACAACTCTACCACAGGGTGGAGCCCTTCCCATGTCCAACACACCTAGTGTAGTATTTCGCAAAGTTTTCGAAATCTTCACTTGCATCCCTGGTGCTGTGTTGATGGTTATTTTCGTATTGAAAGTGCTTTCGGCTTTCCACGTTCATTCGAGCTCCTTCAACCAACGTGAGAACAACTACAACCCCAACTCCCTCATCCTTGTTTTCAGACTCCCCATTTTAAAGCTCAGCGGTCTGCCTCTCCCTTCCCCCCTTCTCACTCCGAGCTGCGTCAGTCAATGCCCCCAGAATAACACCGGAAACGAGGAGACTGACCTTTCAGGATGATAGATTCTTGGTGGTAGTGCGTTAGTCTTTGAAAATTTCTTTGTTTTAAATCTTACACCAAATGCGATGAAATTGTTTCACACTGATATTTAAGTGGTAGACACAGGATTTAAAACGATGATAAAAACGGGGAGAAATAGAACATATATTGCATAAATGCCAGAATATGGACTGAGTCAGGGTTTTTTGCTAAATAGAGGGAGAAAAAGCTACAAAATTTAAATAGTCAGATTTTTATAAATAAATATCATGACATGATCATAATGTCAGGTGACAATATTATATGACAGATTTGAAGAATGTAGGCTAACAACATGGGAAAGCGGTGTGACCTTATTGTAGCCTATATGTCAGAAAACAGTAGCATGGCTATGAACCAAGCAGTAGAAATTATATTTATTAATGAAGAATACCCGGAATTTGTTGTTTTTTTTTTTTTTTTAAAAAATGGTCCTTAAATGTGTCTCATACTAGTAGAGGTCGTTTACATCAAGAACAGGCTACAATAAGTCATCAAGGTTTTACTTTGTAGGTAATAGCCGGAAGTGTCGTGTTTTTTGTCGTTAGCTTAATGGCGGCTTTTCTTCTCTTTTTTTGAGCAGGGATTTAGGAATGTGGAGACCAGCAGCTACGTTACCCTCAAATTGCCTGGGGTCCCTTCGTCAGAAAACGGGAAACTAACAAGACAAACCCTGCGGTAAGTTGTTTTAACGGAGTAGTGCAATGTGAAACTTAACAATTAATAGTCACATTTGTTGGTGATGTATAACACTGTTTTACGTTGTTTAAAAGTTTTGCCCTACACGCTGACTAAAAAAATGTCCGTTAGCTAACGTAGCCAGGCAAGAGGCGGTTTGAACGACGCGAGCCATTAACAGTTAGCTAGTTGACTTTCAGACTTCTCGAAAAGCTGTATGTTTTATTAAATGTTTTGTACTTCAGAGTAGAGTTAAGTCCTTAGATAGACATCTTAACCGTTTCTCGGACAAGTTCAAGCATGTGTGCTATTGTTTAGGTCGAGGTCAAGCAAGGGGATAAAAAGCCTGCCTCAACATGAAATGATTGTTTGGGAAACGTGATGCCAGCAGATGAGTTGTTTTTACTGTTAGCTAGGAAACTGTCCTCGCGACACCTTTTCGTGCTGAATTTGCAAGAAATATTGTTTAAAATTCAGTTTTACACGCTGCTAAAGTCGATAGAGGGGGCATAAAAAGCTTTAAACTTCATTCCTGTCATTCCCACAACACACAGCTCGTCTTCCACTCGGTGTAGGGAAACATGGGCTGATTGCCTCCAGTGTTTTGATAACACTTCTCTCCCCAGGGACGCTCGTCTGTGTCTCCATGGTAACGTGGCGGACGCCCAGCCTCGGCGTTGTCGCGTTGAGTTGCCTGCAAAGGGGGCGGAACCGGAGAGCAACGACGGGTCTTCGATTTCTTTCTCCTCGTGAAGGCAAAATCAGTCGAAGATGGTAAGGAGAGCACGGCTACATCAGGACAGCAACAGCGCTATAGGTAGATGGACACTGAACCGGCAGTGGTGGAATCTGTGCTCTGCTGTTTTACCTCGCTACAGCAAATGATGCTGAATTTTTTTGCTTTCACTCTCTCCTCGTGTGATTGTGTGGTGTATGTAGGGCATTTGATGCTAATGTGAATTGCTCTGCCTTGCATTGTGTATCTGTTGTAAATGAGGATTTCTAATCCGGCTTTGGTCTTTGTTGCAGCCATTTCACGACAGAGTCTACTACCCCTACACAAGTGACACCCAAGGGACCCACTCATCAGCAGGGATCCCGTCCCTCTTGAATTCCCCGCTCAGCCAGCACTCTGTAAACGGCCACTCTGTACCTGCAGCAGGCATGACTCCATCCAGCGGAGCCTCCACCTTTCTCCCCTTCAAGTTCCGTCCGCGAAGGGAGAGTGTGGACTGGCGGCGGATTAATGCAGTGGACATAGATCTGGTGGTGAGCCAGCTGGATGTGGACATTCTTCAGGAACACATCAGCATGGTGACCTTCTGCAGCCTGGACGGGGAGCGATGCCAGCGATGCCAGAGCCCCGTGGACCCGGCTCTGGTCAAGCTCCTGCAGCTGGCCCAGCTCACGGTGGAGTGGCTCCTCCACTGCCAGGAATTTCTTACCCTTAACCTGCGCGCGGCGGAGGAGAGACTGGCGGCTGGCGGCAGGGAGCGTGAGCAGCTGCTAGCTCAGCAGAACAAGCAGGAGGAGAAGGTGAAGGCGCTGACCAATGAGCTCAAGCAGAGGAAGAAGGTCATTCGCACCCAGCAGTCCCTGCTCGCACCTCGAATCATCAGCAGCCAGAAGGTACTGCTGACATGCTAAACGTTCACTCTCTGGGGGGGTATTGGTCACCATTTGCATTTCACAAATGTATGGCAAGCAGACAGCTAGCTCCATCACCCCCACCCCTCTACCTCCTCCTCCTCAGGGCCCCCGCTCTGTCATTGTTCCCAAGATCTATTCACAGCTCCCGCTTTGTGTGTTTCAGACCAGGGTTTGGCGAGAAAAAAGGGAAATAGATGAAGGCTTTTATCAGAGGAGGACAAAATTCTGTTCGGAAGATGATTGTTACGTACGATGTAACCTGCCGTGGCCGAGTTGTGTTGGTACAGTTATAATAAGCTTTGTTTTCAGACTGGAAGAATAGGATTTAGAGCGGGAGAGCAGATGGTGTCATCTGGTGGCAATTAGTTTTCTTAATCCACTTACAAAAGGGTGACAAGAGCAGTGATCAACACGACTGGCTGATTCCCACCATCATATAAACATATCCTTGTACAGCATGTTGTCCCCTGGAGTGTGCTGTTGAAAACATTTATATATGTATTAGGTACTGTTGATGTATCTATTGAATACTTGCCTGTGAATATTGTCTTTGTTCAGTAGCATAGCTCAGTTGCTATCAGGTTATTTATAGCACAAATCAAAAATTGCCCTGTTCTTCAAGTGTACGGCTGCCGCTGACCTGGACAGGCGGTTGCCAGGGCAACAGATATAGTGTGTCATGAGAGCATGTGGTTGCTAGGTGTGCACTACCAGCTCAGCTAACAGAGGTGGCTCAATAATTGATAGAGAGGCCATGTGTGTGTCCTTCACTGACTTTTGGCATTTGTTGCTTGTCATAGGAAATGTTCACACTCACACACAGCTCTCTAATTTAATTTCACTTCCAATTTCCACAGTTATTTCAAACCAGTAACTGCATCAGTAAAGACCTACTCACACTAGCACCACATCTCTCATGTGGCTGCTTTTGAATCTTTGCTGCCATATGGTGCGAACAAGATATCAGTAGCAGCAGATTTAACAATGAATGAAGTCACAGGCACAATGATCCACAGCCTTAAATGTAGCGTGTGATGCGTGTGTGTATGTGTTTGTGTGTGGAGCAGAGGCAGCATCTCCTCTAGATGTTAAGTGTTAGTGAGCTGGAGTGTGGTGACGCCTGCCGCAGGGAGCAAATCAACATCACTCACGCTATCTGTCTGTTTGGAAACACTTGCTTTAACTCTGGATGCTCCTGTAATCAGCTTCTTTATGGTGACCTAGGCTGTGTTTTAAACCACTCACTCATTCATTTGTTCCTATACAATAGACACAATCTAAAATCTATAAAATATGACAGAGGTGATGACTTGTCAGCAGAAAGTAGTCCACATACTATGGACAATTCTGGGTACTTTGAGATCACTATATAGAGCACAGATTTACACTGAGATATATAGACACAAAAGTAAACAGACTCACAGTAAACACTGGTGTCCTATATAATAGAGCTGATACAAACAATGATAAATGTTATAAATAAGTTCTTTTCCTTGTTTTACATTACAGTTTAGTAAAAATAATCATCTGGTGAACTATGATTTTCACTATTTTCTGATGTTTTATAGACCAAATGATTACTCCAAGATACACACAACACAAATGTTTCTGTACTTGGTTTTGTTTTCTGTATTTGCAGCCAGTATCTTAATGCTAAATATGTGTTTTCAAATTGGTGAATGTGTTTCTCAGTTTGCCTGATTTTATTTCTTTGCTGTGTGTTTTCTAAATGCAGTTCATCTAAACTGTTCTTTAATTCTCCTGTTTACTCAGTAATAGGAGTCACCATATTTTCTCCTACAGATTTGCTTTCTTTGTCAGAAATGCAAAAGGTGAAATATTAATGTCTTTTTTTTTTGTTTCTTTCTTTATTTTAGTGTCCACATTGTGATAAATCCTTCCTCAATTCCTCCTTTCTCCAGAATCACATGCAGCGCCGACACCCTGATGAATATGAGATCCGTAAGTCAAGCTGTTATAAAGGTTTGCTGAGCAGTTTAGGAGAGGAACAGGGAGAGAGAGTGAGAATATTAAATCATAGAAAAGGTAGGAGTCAGTTAAATTACAAGCACCGGACAAAACAGCAACAAGGTAAAAACATTTAAGTTTAAGAACAGAATCTTTTGATGTATTTGTGGATGAAATGTGAACCATTCCCCCATGTTCTATTATTGCAGCATCAGGTTTTTACCCTGTTATACTTCATTGCAGAGTTGCGATCAGACAGTGAAAAGAAATCTCAGATTGAAAGCCTCAAATTGGAGATCAGCAACCTGAAGGAACAGATTGTTCAACAGCAACAAGATCTGCAGGCCAAAATTGCTCAGGTAAGAAAACCTGAACACTGTCACAGGAGCAAGCTTTACCTCAGAATGTCCTATTTTAAACTTTTTAGAGTTATTATTGTCTACTAGACTCTTTAAAGTTTGTTTCCCCAATATTTAAACATATAAGCATGTGTTCTACCATGCCTGAAAACTGTGGCCTGCCAATAAACAGTGATTTAAAAAATAGTTCCAATGTTGATGCTAATTGCTGACGCCTGGCATGGAGAAAAGTCTGTACAAATTAGATTAATGTCTGATATAGTCTGTCTCATCTCAAGTGAAGTTAATTAGATGGTCTATGTTTTGAAAACTGATTTTGAGTAATCATCCAAAAGCATAACAGCTTGAGTAAATTGTAAAATCTCTGAGCAAGTTTCTACTTTTAAGCCAGTCATGTGTGGTTTCATAGACACTGGTAATACTCATTTTTGTGTAATTCCAGGAAAAAGAGCAGCAGTCCGTGCACAAAGCTGTGCTGAGAGAACTGGACCGTTTTAAGGCTGAGGAGATGGCTCGTATGGACAGAAAGATAGAAGACAGCAGGGATGGCATGCGCAGAGAGATGGAATTCCTCTACACCCGAAATATTCAAGCTCTCAATGTAGGAAAAGGATAATCCCTCCAGTAGCTCCTTAATAGTGTTTGTTAATATTACATTCATTTGGTCTTATGGACATATATCCTTTCTTCAGTTTCACACATGTTTTCATCCCTAGGAGGCAAATCAGAATCAGACAGCCAAGCATGAAAAATCGGTCAGTCCTGTTCAGTCACAGCCTGAGAGAGACGTGGACATCTACAAGGAGATGCAGATACAAGCCATCCAAAAGCTGGAATACCAGATGAAGAAACAGGTCAGAGTAGAAGGAAGCTAATATTTTACATCCTTAGAGGAGAGTGAAGTGTTTGGATCTAAAATGCTCAAAATATTCTTTTCCAGGATAAAAAGTGGGAATCCAGGCTACAAGAAATTAAGGCTCAACATGAGTCTGAAAAGAATCAGGTATAGTTAAGTCATAATCATTAAAGCATCAACATCTGAAGTATTGAATAAGCTTTTGGTAGAAATTACCCAGTTGGAAAATGCATCCTCTTCCTGTTGTTCTCCAGTTGCTGAATGAGCTGAGCAGAATGCAGTCATCTCTGTCCGAGCACCAGGAGCAAAGCCAGAGGCTGCAGCAGGAGATGGGGAGGAGGCTGCAGGAGAAGGAGCAAACCATCAAGGCACAGAGAGAGCAGGTTAACACTCATTCACACTCACACAGTCAGCATCACTGCCCAGTGTGATTATGTCGGGAGAGGAAGTGAGGCAGAGGGTCAGCCCTTGTTCAGGATTTCCTGTATTTGCTACATGAGCTCAGATTGAGCTGTACTGAGATATGATACTGGACATTTGACAGGAGCCACAGTGCAGTGTTTTTCCTGGAATATCTCCACAATTTTAGATAAGTGGCTAAAAATGCATTTTATGTTGTATAAAGTATTTCAGGGGTGTATCTGGCCAAATAAACAAATAGCACTTGTTTTGTAGACATTAATTATAACATTAGTATATTTATTACTGTGCAAAAGCACAATCAAGAGCTACACACAGGTCTACAGCCCCCATCCTCACACATAATCACAGAAAAATTCTATTAAAAGTGGGGTTTCATTTCATGAAAATCTTATATTTGCGTTTATTAATTCATGGAAAAATATCCTTATCATGAAGTATAATAAGTGATTATTTTTTCTTACTTACAGATAAGGAATATTTCCTCAAATCCACCCACCAAAGTAGTGGAAATACCAGGTATTGATTCCTTTTCCTAATTTTTCATCAAGAAAGTTTATCATTGAAGGAAACTGCATATATGATCCTAATGAATTCATCTTTCTCTCTGTTTTTCAGTGATGGTCAGTGCACCAGCACCAGAGCCAAAACCAAAGAGAGTTGTACTTGGTAAGTTAGTAGAATCCAGCTGTCATCAGAAAATTACAACATTAAAACATTGCGACTCCCAGAGAGTTTGAGCATGTGCTTTCTTGCATGAAGGGTTTTCATAATCCTGTTTGAGGCAGCAGTATTGTTACCACATTCTTGTCCCCACTCTCTTAACGCCTGTTTTATCTGACTCCCTGACTTCCAATGACCTTTGACCTCATGTGCTGTCCAATTAGAGGAGCCAGTCTTTGCTCTTAACCTGGATCCTATACAGGAGCTGTCAGAAGAGGAGAAAGGTAAAACAGACAACGAAACCAACAGAGCCAATCGACTGCATGCTACCTGCATGGATGCATCAGTCTGTTCTGGGCAGCCCTTTCTTTAAGTCTTTCAAGACTGACATCATCTTATTCCACTCTGACATGAAAGGCATTAAGATGACCTTATCACAAGGAAGCTTTTTGGAAGGCTAGCTCTTGGTCAGCGTTCTGTCATGCCTGTCATGTCAGTTTTATGATCATTACATCCATCTGTCATATTGTTACCTTGTTTGTGGCAAATCAACACGTAGACATGTCCACCCCATGGCAGTCACATCCATCTAACCAGACTGAATCTGTGGCATGGAGCTTGCTGTGAAAATTGCCAAATGCATGCTCATTTTATTTTCTGCATAACATGATCCACCCATGGTTGGAGCTCGAATGTTAATACAAGACTGACTGAGCAAGGTTTCTTCTCTTACAGACTCGAGCAGCATCTCTGAGAGGAGGCCAGTGGAAAAGAAGCCTGAGCCTGTACCAGAGAAGAAACAGAGGGCGACCACCAGCGCTCTGAAAAGGAACCCCAACATCAAGAGAGAGATGCGACCAGAGCTTGAGCAGGCTGTTATTAAGAAGCTGGAGAACCTTGGGGTCAAGGCTGTACGTTCATACACACTTCTGTGTATGGTTCAGGAAGCTTAGAAAGAAGAAATACTCTCTTTATTTAAATAGAATAATTCAACAAATGTTCTAATCCTTTTCTATATATTTGTACAAACCTAGAAACTAGATTTTATTCCCTCTTCTTCTTCTCAGGATCAGAGTGGTCTGAAGAATAAGGAGCTGACTTCCATGCTGGCCAAGGTGCATTCAAAGCGGGAGAGTGTTGCAAAGGGGATGCCTGACTACTGGCAGCACTGGGAGGAGATAGCCAGCACTGTGGACCAGAAGCTGGGCGGTCAGATGAGAGGCAGCAACCCTGCTTCAGAGTCACAGGCCAGATCCAGGCAGTCAGTTCAAGGTGCTTTCCAAGACTGAGTCATCAACAAGCCTCTTGGCACATGACATCATCTTTTTAAATTCTTACTCCACACACAGGCCCAGAGTAACCCCTCTCACTAGACTGTGAACTTAGTGAATTTCAGCTAGATAGTTACTGCATTCATGGCTTATTATGATTGAGAAATTTTTGTTGCCTTTTGATAAAGCCTAACTTGTAGTAATTGGTTTTGACTATGTGTACATCTAACACTATCAGTCTAATCTGTGAAAGCTTGTTTGTCGCCACATAAGCTGATTTCAGCTTTGACACACCGGCAGTGTCTGATCCACTAATTGTGTTATCTGTTCTTGTGGGTGTGTAAGTGTTGCAGATCCGGCCCCGATCCAGTAGCCTTCCCTCCAGAGCCACCCAGTCTGGACCTGCAGTCAAACAGCCTAAGACCCCACAGCCAGCGCCAAGGACCAAGAGCACCACCCAACCCAAGACATCTACACCCAACACCAAGACTGCTCTGAGGACCTTCACAACCAAGTAAAGACAAAAATGAGTTGAAAATATTGTGAATGATTGTTGAATTATTCATGAGGCAATGGACAAATGTGCGTGGTACTGTTGGCTGACATTACTTTATAGGTGTTTTATAGTGTTTTATTTATCCAAATGCTACGCTGGATAAAACATCACTCTACAACAAAGCTTTGATTAGAACTGCCTGGTGTAGCAGTTAAAACTGCAACTAGTTACAACATAGCAGTACGTGTGAATGATTTTACCAGTTCTCACCTCAAATCAGTTTAAGGGAGAAAGGGCTGAATTGCTCCATTTTATTTGGGGATTGAAGACTTTCAGCCAACCAGACTGACTGAATGATATTTCCCTCAGTCATATCACACAAATCCAGATGCAACACATATACTGATGCTAACTGGAAAGGGTCTATTTGACATAGCTTTAAGAAAAACAAAAATGTTGAATGTTGAATGATGACGTCATGTTTCTGTGATTCTTGAGGACTCCTCCTTTCAGCTCAGATGAAGATTCTGAAGAAGAGGTCACAGACATGGAGGAGGAACAGCCCCAGAAACAGCAGAGGGGTAAATCACCACAGTCCAGACTGAACCAGGCGACCTCAGTCCAAATCAAAGCAAGCAAAGCCAGTCCGGTCCAGGCCAGGCAGGCTGCTCCCAGGCACTCATTCTCCTCCAACCCCCAGCAGTTCCACGGGTCAGTGGGTGTGACCAAGACGGCAGTCACAAATATGAGTGATGATGACGAGGACGAGTGGTCTGAAGTCAGTGAGCTGCAGGAGATTGACCCCAGACAGCTCCAGGGTTACAAAGACCAGAACGGCAACGTAGACAAGAGAAACTTTGGTAAAGGTAAGTTGTCCTTTTTCAAACCTGTCAACTAACACCATATGTTGAAATAATAAGGCTGTTTAGTCAGTCAGGAAAATGGGTATGTTTGATAATAGTGAAAAGCTATGTTTTCTTTGTTTATCCTTATTTACATGTAGGTATTAGATTAGATCTATTAATACGTAAAGTTACAAGCTGTGTTGTATGCATTCCGGGTTCCAGTGAATCAGTAAAAATAATCTATCTAATGTATTTTATAAATTACCTGTTTCTTAAAGAGAACAAAATCAATGTCCTGGCCAGAAAAATGGAGAAGCAGTTTGCAGAGAGAGCCGTAAAGAAACCAGCAGGGGGCGTCAGTGTTTTACCAGAGAGGAACGATGAGGTGCAGGACCTCACGGTGAGATGAAAGAAAGTACTATGAAGTTGGCATAACTTCTGTTGTGGATTTCTATATAAATAATTGTTTTATTTGACTGTTAATGTTGTTTGTTTGTGTGTGTGTGTGACAGTACACAGATCTGGAGGAGAGCAGTGAGTGGGTGGTCTCCTCTTTAGAGGACAAACAGGAAATGTCTAAACCAGCTCAGGGCTCTGGACCACTGAGGAAGAGTCTGGACTCACCCAGCACCAGTGTCTGGGGAACCTCCACAGGAAAGGGTCCCAAATCAGGTCAGTGTCACATCTGCTCACATAAATAGCTTACTGCCCTTTATGATCTTTATAAGAGGATATGTTGGAGTATAAAGGTGAGCTGAAGATGATCTTGACTGTACTGAACACATGTCCTGTCTGTAAGTCAGTGAAGTAAACTCAGCTGTCTTGTTCCCAGCAGGTCTGACTGAAGCTGGAACAGGAAGTACCCTGAAGAGCAGCCTGTGCTCCCTCAGTGACATCAGCGACTCCGAGGACATTAGCAATAAACACAGTAAACACTACAGCTGATCAGGTGATGTAGCGCCACGCCAAGCACAGACACAAAGACCTCAGTCGACTCCTGACATCAGTCCATGCCAAATAGCCATATTTTATACTTTCATTACAAGGAAGCTGTAATAAAAACACGAGCAATACTTTCTTAAAGCAGTTAGTCTGTTCAGGATTCAGATTTTAGCACAGAAAAGATAATCTGATAAATATGTTAGAGATAAATGAGATTATAAATTGATTGACTTTTACTTTTCAGTCCCACCTTATGCCTTGTGCCAATTCTTTGCTTGCCTTACATCTTTTCAGTGTTCCTCTTTTAATAAATTCTGTTTTGTATATTCAATTTAATATAACCCATACTCCAAATGAGGTACTGTATGTAGTCTGTGTCAAATTTTGTACATCAAATTTTATAATGCCTACATGTGCTAAATGGAGCGATGAGATGTGATTTTGTATAGAAAATATTTATACGAGCAATAAAAGATTTCTTTGTGGAATACATGAAACATGAAAGTATCTACATGAAACATTACAATTCAGGTACATGTCAAGGTTTTTTCTATTCAATCAGTTAATTACTTAATTATTTATAGATTTTTTTTTGTTGTTGTTTATTTCAAATCTGGTGAAAGGAAAGTCTAGTGGCTATGCATTGATTTAAAATGTCTTAAAAACATATTTTCAATACAAATAATAATAACAATTGAAACTTACTATAAACATTGTTGTGCAGTGGAAATAATCCATACATGTGATCGAAAAACAGGCAGTAATCTAGTAAAACTAAACTGACACAGCAGTAAAACTCCAAAACATCTTTCCATTACTGACATTATCATTTCTGAATGGGCAAGGCTGTGAAGTTCTGCTTTTTAATTAATAATCAAACTGTCTCTTCTTATTTCTTTTACTCCATGTTAGCCCAGCCACCTACAGAGCAAGTGTGACTCCTTGAATTAATAGTAACTGTCATCAGTAACTGTGGGGCAGCACATAAAATCCCTAGTGTCACTGCTTCATTCTCATTGGCTCACTCTGCTATGAGACTGACTCGTAATATGAACAATTGGGTTTTTATGGGGGGTAACAGCTGTGATGGCTTCCTGTCCTGACAGCTCCAGTCTCCTTGAATATGATTGGCTGTTGTATAGAAGGCTGATAGGCTGTGATAGGAGGACTGTCAGTATAGCAGGGTACAGCCACTGAATGAAATGGATTCTATCTGAAATGTCTTTATATCTACATATACTCCTGAGCAGGTCTCAGCTCCGGTGCCATAATTCCTTCCCAGACATTAGCCTGTCACAGAGCCTACTTAAATTTCATCTTCTGATACACAGCCTTGCAGTGTGGAATGTTCATTTGCATGTCACATAAAGCAAATAATGAATGCTTGTGTATCTTTTGTTATGAGCACACACAGTGAAATGCAGACCAGTGTGATTCAATTCAATGCAAATCTATCAAATTTAAACATGTAGCACAACTCCTCACCAGTGCACCAGGATTTATCCACAACCAACATTTTTGGGCACTTTGCCTGCATTATTGTGGTGTCTGAGGTCGTCTACTGATCAGTCATGTGACTTGGAGATCACCAGCGATAGTATGTGTATTAAACAACATCAAGATTTGTTAGTTGTCTAATTTTGTGTGCCACTTTCTGGCAACTCAGAAGAACGAGCAGAGGATTTACAGACAAATGTTTTGAAGCCACAAGGAAATTAGGGACAGACAAAGGGAGGACTTGTTTCAAAGGAAACCAAATTGGTTATCACTAAATATACAAAACTTCCTGAAAGTATGAGAAAGTATAAACTAACAAAAACAAAAAAGGTGTAAAGGTGTGTGTAAACTTAATATCCCTGGTGATATATAAGTCACATGACTGATCAATTTGCTGCGTCTATGGACAGAGAGAAACAATTTCAGACACCACCCTGATGAAAGTGAGATGTCTGAAAAGGTTTGGTCAGGTCGACGAAGCATGGAGCACTGGAGAGGAGCTGTTTTAATTTTGATCAACAGATTTGTAAACAAAGACTAAGTCGTATCACATGCGATGAAGCTGCCTAGGTAGAAGGGAGTGAATTATGTGCACTGTTCCCTTTTTTTTTTTTTTTTTTTACTTAACCACAGAACATGATGACAGAATGAAAGACGGATGCTTCTCAAGAAAAGACAAAAAACAACTGTAAATACAAAATGTTTTTAAAAACAACACTTATTGCTTTGCACACTGACAATATGACCACAGCTTGCATATGTTTGTGCTTGTGTTTTACTGCTGTTATAAAATATATTACCAGCCTTATTAAAGGGTTAGTTTGATATTTTGGGAAATCTACTTATTTACTTTCTTGTCTAGAGATGAGAGGATTGATAGCACTGCCATGGCTGTGCACTGAATATGAAGTTAGAGCCAGCAGCTACTTAGCTTAGCTTAACATGAGGAGTGGGAGCAGGGGGAAACAGCTAGCATGGTTCTGTCTGAAAGTAACAAAACCCATCAGACAGAGCGAAACCAGCTGCTTCCCCTCATTACTAGACTTTATGCTAAGCTAAGCCAGCTGGCTGAAGCGTCCGGCTTCTTACTGAGCTGAAAGACATGAGAGTGATGTCAGTCTCATCACATTCTGACTAAGAAAGCCAATGAGAGTATTTCCCAAAATGTCAAACTATTCCTTCAAAGTCTTTAAAGTCACCTTCTGAGCTCAGAGTTCTGCTCTGGCTCAGACGAAGCTGTCCCTGTTGAAGGTTCGGACGGTTTTTGGCGTGGCCGTTGCTCCTCGGCTCCTCCTGCCTTCATAAAACAGAGGTGGCACCAGAGTCACTCTGGACGACGAGGCCGGCAGCATGTAAGTCCGTCTGGTCCGGGCAGTGGCGTAAGTATGTGGCCTCCGAGGCCTGTTTGAGGAACTGATGATTGAGATAGGAGTTAATGTATTGAGGTAATTCTCAGTTTCTGTCTCGTGAAGTTATTGTAGGATAGGTGGGTAAGATGGTCAGAAATATAGATAACAAAGATAATACAGCTGATTAGGAGGTTTTATATTTACCCTGATGGTAGACCTTCTTTTCCAGAGAAGAAGCTTAGCACTGCCCCCCCACAGAGGATAAGGATGGTGCCTCCGAAGCCAACAAAAACAGCAGCTCCAATTTCAAATCTGAACAGCAGATATTGAGGTGTATCAAGAGTTGTGGTTTGTGCAATTTTGTTTAAATATCACTTATAGGACCTTGTCATAATATTTATACTGCTTCAAAATGTACTCACTTCTGTGCTCTGAAATTTGGATTCAAGAATTCTGATACAACTCTGTGGGTCCACCATGAATAGGTGACCATACCACAGAATCCTAAAAGGAAAATATGCCAGATTTTTAACATTCGAGTGCAGAGGTGAAATATTATAAACATACACAATATATATAAACATCCAACATTCATTTTTACCTGAAACCAGGTAGGTCATAGCGCCTGCAAAGGTCACCCTCGCATTGGCAAGCTCTGACCCGCCTAT
This sequence comes from Lates calcarifer, assembly GCF_001640805.2. Lineage (NCBI taxonomy): Eukaryota > Metazoa > Chordata > Actinopteri > Centropomidae > Lates > Lates calcarifer. Next base: position 11,651,040 of record NC_066854.1, read on the forward strand.
TTTTGTGCATTTCATCCCAATGAGTGTGAGGACACCACCAAAGAAGCCAAAGATAACGGAACAGACTGCCAGCGCTCTGCAGACGTGTAAGAACGCTGAAAAAAAAAAACAGGTAAAACTGAAATGTAGCAAAAGGCTTTTAATAAAGTCTTTAAATAAATGAACAAAACAAGTATGTTAGATGTACCTTTGGAACATTTAAAGAGCTGTGTTCTCCAAACATGTAATCAAACGGACTGTATTAAAATTAGGACAGGGGAACTTTAATTCCTTTAGGGGTGCTGCATCACAGATTTATCCTTCCAGTTTTAGTTGTATCGTTAAGAAATGTGAAACAAACAAACTACAGCCTGTCAATAACAAGTGGCTTGATTATTTAACATTTTGTTATGTTTCCTGTATATATATTATTTTGAATATTCGGATGGATGCTATTTTTTTCAGTTGTCAAGGGAACGGCACAAAGAAAGTATTGGTAACACCTCCTTAAAAAATTAAATATATGATTCATCCCCAGTCCCTAAATCTGCTCAGCTGTTAAGTACTAAAGCCTAAATACATTTTGATATTTTTACAGTTGATATTGAAGTTTGCAAATGTTCCTACCAGGCAGGGCCAGCATGGAGGGGTAATACTTGCAGTCAGAGACCCCCGTGGTGTCAGAGATGCAGTCCATCCACAGGTTGGAGTAGTAGTTGGAGGTAGTCAGCACGATGCTGCCAACCTCAGAGAAAGTCCAGTACTCGGTTGGAAGAGTTGAACACACCAGGATCCATCCACACAGACAGGTCACGAAGCAGCCGATCTCCATGTACATCACCACCGTCCTGTACTTCATGGTGAGTGTTGGTTCTCAACCAGAAACTACTAGAGATGAAAACTAATAAAGATTTCTTAAATGTAGAGATTAACATCCAAGCTTTAATAACTTCTCAGTGTGGGAAACTGGACTGAACTCTGTCTCTGTGTCATGTTGATTTGGAGGTGTCGCACCAGCAGTGTGGATGTTTGCCTGTATCTCATCTTATCTTGTAGATGGTTTTGCCCACTAAGCGTCCTTCATGTTCCCAGGACTGACTGAGGGACTACGTCTTACTGAATCATTCTACTGTTGTAGTTAACCCTTGAGTTTTGTTTTACTTCCTCATTGTTGCAAAATCAACAAATTTGTTTTCTGTCAAATATTTTTTACTTCTTTTCAGCCCTCTTTAAAACCCAAAGTGTAGTAGTTAGTTAGTAGTAGTTATGAAATGTTAACCCTTCTTTTTGCCACAAGCTTGAGTTTTATTTGATGAAGGTGAAAAATACAGCACTGGGCACTGGGATCAAATAACAAAGCTTTATTTATATGTTACATTATCTATATACAAACAAAAAAAGTAATTCACAGGGACTTATGTAGGGTCTATGTATACATGTAGAGTATATGATACAAAGATCAGTAGTCACATTGAGAAGCTGAGCAAGTGAATTTGCATTAGAAAAAAAAAAGTTGATGATGATTTTTTTTTTATTATAATCTTTATCTTACATGTACATTGCTTAAGTTGTGTTAGTTCATCACATTCAACTCTAATACTGACATTCAAATAGTCTAAAGATCTCTATGATGCAAGTGAATATGTTTATTTTCTGTGCAGACTCATCATGTTACAAATCTATAAAATTAGAAAGTATAGTATCAGCTGCTAACTAGATGTGTATATTATACATCAGGTAACATTTCATATCATATCATTCTGATATGCTACAATAATAACTAAATTGATTTCTTGCCACAGTTATTTTTTACTTATATTCTGTATCTAAATCTGAAAGATGTATAATCAGATCACTGAAAGTATACCTATGAGTTTTATACCACAAGTTATGTTCATTTATTTTTCAATCTCAAATATATTTTGTTATCTGTATTATGTTGAATCAACAAAAACTAATTTGACATATACATTATGAACATCATGTCATTTAATTCAAACATATCTGAAATCCATGTTACAGCCCTGATTATGTTGCATCTTAAACTCGCCAATCTGTTGTATTACACAATCACAATAGAAGCCACCTTGTATGCAGAAATGCTTTGGGAGCCACTTGGCCTTTTTGATCCTCCATAGATGCGTCTTTTTCCTCTTAACACTTCTTTTTCTTCTTTTATTTCTCTGATAATGGAACCCGTGGGACGGCCTCTGCAGAGAGAGTATGATAAGCACTCAGAAACAACTGTAACAAAACATTTGTCAGAAATTGCCCAAATTTCTCCAGCAAATGGCAACTATTATTTGTATGAGAGTGATTCAGTTAAATGGTATGTTAACAAACCTTTCTGGGTGGTTAACTCTGTGCACAGTTGCACATTGAATTGCACAGCCAATAAAAATGAGGAAACTCCCCACCAGGCCAAGATATAGGGGTGGTCCAATTTCGTAGCTGAGGAGATAACAGTTAAAACAGGCTAATGTATTGCATTTAGTCACGTTTGCTTCTTAATGAATGTTATTTAAAGACCAAACGTTACCTCAGTTTTGACGGATCTGCTTTGCTGTGTAAAAAAGCTGCAACCACTCTGTTTATGTACAAACAATAACCAGCCACGGCTGATGCACCTGCATGAGGGAGAGCCGATGACATGGAAAAAAAGAAGACAAACCAGTGGAGTGGATGTCCTGAGAAGCTGCTTTTTACATAAACTTGCAAATAGTTGATACTCACAGCCGACCACATGGAAAACAGATGCTGTTATTAATAGCCTGTCATTACTTCTCCAGTTTCCCCCAATGCGTGTGCACTCCATTCCAAAAAATGTGAGCACTGTGCCAATCAAGCCGAAGCAAAGGCTGCTCATCAGGAGCCCCCTGACTGCCTGGACGTAAGCTGCATAATAAACACACACACACACACACACACACACACACACATTCCAGACATAATTTATTCATTAATGGTTAAAATAACATGTCACAGCACTTTTACTGTTTAAAAGCACTGTGTGAACAGGATCAAGAGAAATCAGTGATCATCTGTCAGTGTACCCACATTTGACCATCCACAGCACTCTGAAGTCTACACAGTTCACCACAGCAGTGGAGTCTTCATAGCAGTCCTTCCACAGGTCTGACCAGTACCAGGCTGTCACTACCACAGAGGAGCCTGCTTGACCCCCCAGCTGGGCCACTCTTCAGTGAGTAAATACATAGTATGACTAAATGTTTAATAGGTTTTGGCACTCATTTACATATCTGTGAGCAACAGATAATGAGAAGGTAAGATAGCACTTTCTTAAAGTAGGAACTATTAGAGGACTCACAAGATTTTAATTTCAAGCTTTTGGCTCAAACTGTAAAAAATTATGGATCCTACATTTCCCATAATGCAACTCAATAATGTGTTTTATTTGACCCTCCCTGTCTGGTAAATGCCACACAAACTCTACACCTCTAGTTTAGCATTTGGTTGGAGGTTTGGAGGCAAGGGGAAACAGCTACTGATTCATTCTGAGGTTAACAGAACTTGCCAAAGAGCACATCTAAAGCTCACTATTTAATTCATATGTTTGTGTAGTTACAAAACAGTCACATGACCCTCACCTTAAAAGAGTAGCAGTTTACCTTTGGACGGAATGGGCTAACCGTTTCCCCCAGTTCCCAGTCTTTATACTAAGCTAACTCTCTCTTGGCTGTCATATTTAGTGTACAGGTTGTACTATTGAGCTTTTTTAACATTTGGTGTTCCCTGCATGATTTGTTATCAATTATTACTCCTGAAAATAATCAGTTTCAGTCAAATCAAATTAACTCTCAAACTTAGTTTCAGTTTTTCTTTCATCACATTAAAGGTTGTTTCAAATTCTTATCACGATAAAATAAAATTCTATCATCTACAAATAATTAACTTTTAATGTTCTATGTTCTGTCCTCTCTTGAGACATTTTCTCCTCGCAATTTTCCAAAATAAAGTGCATCATTCCTATTTGTATCCTCTGACTCTTACTCTACTTACCTCCAGTGGTCCATGGCAAGGGTGCAGCCCACCAAAGCCCAGCCCAGGATGCAGAGCAGCAGGCCCAGGATCTGAGCCAATCTCCTCCACATCCTTTCAGTCTGGTAAATAGAAAAGCTTGTCTACAATACTGCAGTAGTAAAGTTAGCAGTCGTCTTCAAGGTTAAATTCAACTGTAAATGCAGAGCCAATAATTCCAGATGCAACCTTTCCACCTTGTAAAAGAAGTAGTCCACCAGTAATTCAAGAAAATAAAAGCCTCAAGGGTTTTGCCTCAGACTAAAGCTGTGGAGTTTCAGTCTGCTGCCCATGTATTTGAGTGAAGGCTTTAATAACAGCAAAACAGACACTGTTTACTGTCAACCAGACCTGTTAGCCTGGTGGAGTTTTATTTGTTGTCTAAAAGGTTACACAAGCTGTTAGAAATTGATGTGTACTTTAGTAGAGTAACCTTAGGTTAAAAAAAAAGAAAGGAAAAAAATGAAGAAAATGTTTTTAATAAACAGGATTAGCATTAGTTTTTATTGATATAAAAACACAATCAATTGACTTTGCTTTACTCAAAGATTAATAATCTGATCACCTGTTAATCACATTCATTAACATTTGTCCCACACATAATAAGTCACATTAGTTCAGATATAAGAGTTTTTGATGAATGGTATAGTCTCACTCCTCGAACTGCCTGATAACGATGACACTGTGCGGCTGCTGGCGCTGCTCCTCGACTCAGACAAAGTTGATACGCTGGACCTTGACGACAGGCCGGACTCTGATCCTGACCCTGATGCTGATCCTGACCTTGACCCCGCAGACCTGGTAGTTCGGCCTGTCTTCGATAATCGTCCTGACTTAGCTGTGCGTCCAGATTTGGATGTGCGTCCTGATCTTGAGGAAATGCCAGACACGTCTGAGAGCTCAGACTTGGATGACAGCTCAGAAATAGAGGACATTTTGGTCTTGGATGTGATCTCTGACACTGTGGACAGAGCAGTGGTGGACTTGTTTTGCTCGGGGTCTGGTAGTTGCTGGACGTTAACCACCCTGGAGAGAGAGTGACACACATTATTGTCAAACATGACAAGGATACTGAGCCACCATGAGAGGCAGGGATATCTCTGTCCAAAAAATCTTTAACCCCTCTTTAGAAAAAAATGTTAAGTTATGATTTTTCTAACTGTTTTTACTAATGTGAGACTTTTAGCCATGCTAGTAGCATAGCGTTAGGGATGGCAGTCTATCTTGAGTACAAGACTATGCTGCAGGGTTGGTCAGCACTTGTGTACATTAATGCTCTCTGACTGCCTTCTAGTGTTGAAACTGAACTATAGCATGTGGTTTTTCTGTCCTAATTTAACCAGGGAAGCTTTTAAGACACCAGACCTCCCTTTGTTTACACCAGTGGTTTAAGAGTTATGCAGTGTGAGCATACCCACAATGCACATGTGCACACTGCCATCTTTAATTTGCTCAGTACTAACAGAGACTCAGAGACTACATTTTAGTTAATGAGTCATTCCACTGGAGCACATGAGACACTGGTATTTATTGAGGAAGTGGAGAGTGGAAGTTATTTATTCTCTTACCCTGACATGTTTTAACAACAACAGCATGTGTGTACTCACGTGTACTGTCCTCCACAGAGCAGCTTACACACAGACCACAGATAGAAAGAACCGCCAGTCATGTGAAAAGCTGATCCGACCCAGCCGAGGAACAGCGGGGTCCCAAGGTCATACCTGTTAGTGTAAAAACAGAAAGAGATACATATTTCAAGACTTGTGTTTTAGTATTAAAAGTCATTTTTGCTGATACAGGTTACAGAATATGTAGCATTTCAGCCTGTTAACTTACTGCAGTCCATCAGAGTCAGGGCTGAAGTTTTCTACTGAGACGTACTCTGCATAAACAGCATATGCAGATGTGGACAACAAACCTTAAGACAAAGAGAAAGAGAGAAGACTTGTAAACTGAAACTGACAAATTCTTTGTAATAAATGTTCACCGTCTAATGAAGACCAAATTCAAAATACAGCTAAGGCTGAGGGAATCATTTTGCAGGTATTTCATCAAAGTATTGCAAAAATTTAAGTTTTGTATTTCCAAAACCCACACAAATAATATGGACTCACTGACAAATGGCTGCATTTATAGCATGTAGGCAACTCCCAGACATTAGCTTAACTGACCATCAGAGTGCACATCTAATAAAACTAGACATTTACCACCAATTATGTGGCACCATCCCCCAGTGTAGACCTTCTTGTATTTTGACAGGTCTTTTCCCCCAATGTAGGTGCACTCCATCCCCATCAGACTGAGTACAAACCCCAGCATGCCCACAGAAAGAGATGCCATCAGCAGACCTCGCACAATCTGGATGTGACCTGGACTTACACAGCAAAGACACAAACAAACATTCATAAATGTACACTAGACTTGCTAAATAGAGTAAATACAGTGTGAACTACACATAAATTGGTGTACTTACCCTCCACAGACCAGAGCACAGGGAAGTCATAGCAGTTGGTGACAGCAGTTGAGTCTGTAAAACAGGATCTCCACAGGCTGGACCAGTACCAGGCCACTGTGATTATAGAAGAGCCTCCCTGGCCTCCAATGCTGCTGATCTTCCAGCCCTCCATGGCCATAGTGCAGGCCACGAAGATCCAGCCTAGCACTGTCATCAGGAAAGCCCAGATCTGGACCACACGGATCTTCATTGTGGAGCTTCTCGTCAAATGGATTCCTCAGTAGATTTCAAATCCAAGACAGCTCTTTTGTTTTTACCCTTAATGACTCATCTACAATCTAATTTTCATTGATTTTTCTCTCTTTTTTGCTTCGTGTTCAGATGGAAGACCCTTACTCATGCAGCCATGTTCATCCTGGGCCAAACATCTGATTTAAATTCAAATTCAAACAGATGTTGAGGTGGCCTCCTCCTCTGCTGCTCTTCTCGGGTAAAGGAGAGGACGACTGGATCACAGGTACAAAGCAGGAGTGCAGTGTTGTTTTCCAGGTATCACAGCACATGTGGGTGAGAGACAACAGTCACTTAGTTTCCCATGGCCCACAGTTAGGAGGTGTCAAGTTTGAGCAAAGAGAGAGTGCTCACCTAAGCATGTAGCTCAAATTACCAAAGACATCATGTCCCCATCAGACTGTTTGGGACTTTCCCTCATATGCAGACATAGCTTAAAAAAGAGATTTGATTATAGCAGGAATTAATGTTTAATTAAATGGAGAGAAGGTCAAAACTGAAGCAGCAAAGGCCAGGATATCCTAACCTAAAATCCCTAGTTTTTAAAAAAAAAAACCCTGGGTCTTACATTTCCCATAATGCAACTGAATAGCATCTTTAATTAGACCCTTAATGCTCATGTCTTTGAAACACCACACCTTGGTTCACAACACTGGCTTTCTGTTAAACACTGTTAAGAGACGAGACAGCAAGACATTACCCTGATGACATCATAACAGCAACATCAGGTTTATTTCTCAGACTTATACGTCACAGTGAAGTGGGAGGTAAAGCACCTCATGCTTTTGTAATGTGACATATTTCCAAGTGAAACTGAATGTTTGGTTACTAGAGAGCTTCAAATCAAATCAGCAAAATTTGATTGGACCACTCAAAAGTGGGCATGGCTTTGCAAACTGTGTGATACATAGCTGGAGTGACTTATGAAGTTGTATGATATTTCTTCTATTTCCTGCAACCTAAGAGCTAAAAGTCAAGCTTGTTGTTGTTGAGTTCAAGATGTGCCATTAAAAAAATTAGAGAAGTTCTACACAAAGGGAGAAGAGAGAGCTTTTCCTGTAAAAATAATTTAAAAGTATTTTTAAGACATATTTTTGCATACATCAAGAGATAACTGAACAATTAACCAAGGGAGACAGAGTTAGAACTCAGAAATTGCATTTTATTGTTTTTATTTCCTTGTGTCTTTCAAAGCTCCCTTCAGAGCCACACAAGACATTATACTATTGTTTTCACAGGGTGAACAGTTCTCCTTGTGACAAGTAAACTCATCTTTATGTGTAAATTGGTGATTGCCTTTAAATGCTAACAAATTGACATTTAAAATTGAATGTGAATCACAAATATCACTAAGTTCACATGTATTTATTACATCCTTCTTTTTTCTAAATAGTTTAGTTGTGTTTAGTTTAGATGATGTTGCTTGAGATTTGACCAAAAGCAGTGCACATCTCTGACCTTTCTATGTTCCATGAAATATGTAATAACACTGCTGCTCTGACCAAAGCTGCTTGAAGCATCAATCTTGACTTTGCCTGCGGCTTTAAGCTGCTAGTTATTAGTAATTTTACCAAGACCACACTGTGCTGTGGGTCTCATAATTGCAGCATAACGTCTTTGTGCTGTTATAATTAGAGTTAAATCTGAGGTAATGAGAGTTACGGGGAGTGATGAATGTTCTTTCGGGCATGAAAGAACTCCTCTTTGTTTCCAAGTCCTCTCGGCTTATGACAAAGTTATTGGTAGCGGTGGGGAGATATTGGGAATGGTGGACGGCTGGATAGCCTTAATTTGTTTTGTGAGGGTGGCTTTGATTAGCTTTAATTAGCATGATGCTAAAGAAGAAAGGACAAAGGAATGCTTATATGAGCTGAGCTGACCAGACTTTAAACAGACAAGAGACCATAACATCAAGTGACAATCTGAGTGAAAGTTATTACTATATTGTGTTTTGTGGTCTCTCAGCAGTTAAGCAAAGGACACAATCTTAACTATGACAGATCTGTCCACCATTAAATGTGCTTTAATGCTGCTCTCTGCTGGTGTGATTGCAGCTTTGGGTGGAGGGAGGGAGCGGTGGCTCTGTGCTCTCAGACTTCATCCTTCCTTGTTTTCCTGCTACAGTTACCACTTTCCCAACGGAGGTCAATAAAAAGGTCAGTGTGAGCCCCTAATACAAAGCAGTGTCTTTTATACATGCTGCATTCCCTCCTTCCTTTCTTTTGTAAAACTATACAGTATTTATCAAGAAAAAATTATTGCTGCAAAATATGCCCAACTGTGAGGCAGAATTTGGTATTTAGAAAGTACAGACATTCATGTTCCCTAGAGCATAAATGCAAATGACTTTGGTGATCCCCAGACTTTTCCCGCAGTCCCACGAGCGAGTCAAACTTGGTTACTGATAGGTGTTGGGTAACATCAGAATACACCAGAAACAAGTTTATATGAATATAGATTATGATTAGCTAGATATCTGAGGCACTTGGAAGATTTTTTTATTTTCAAATTATGCATTCAAGACATATAATTGTATAATTAATTCATTATTTTCTTTTGAGATATAAAATTGTAACCAAAAAGACCTCAGTTTTGTGAGTTGCCTTTTAAAAAATGATTTGAGAAGTTTAAGCTAGAAGTAGTTTGATGCATTACATCTGTGATTTTTATTATCTCTGATAATAAAGTAATGCTGACATTAGACCATACAATACTACCATTATATCAGGGAGCGTTCTGCAGAGCCTGGATACCTGACACTTGTTTACGGATGCAAGGCGGTGGAAAGCACAGGGCAACTGCTCCCTGCCAGCTGGTTCAGGTATCCAACCCATGGGCCAAGAGGTTTTGTGTAACATAGCCTGGGGTTCCTATTGATAATAATTCCTAGGTGGGGATGGATGGCTGATAGGAGGGGAAACCTCCGGTCAGGCCTCCAGATCTGCATAGCCCTCTCTGGGGTCAGATGTGATGTGGTGACCTTTGGAGGTCAGATCAGTCTAGACCAGGAAAATGAGAAAGGTCTTTAAAAGATGCATCTGTTCAAGAAAGATTAACTGATGCACCTTTAAACTGAAGATGAGTATATTTGTTTGAAGAGGAGATTAACTGGAATTACATCACAGCTACTCAGGTTATAAAAAAATATTGCTTTAGTTACTTATTAAAATGAAATTAGGTCATATTTTGGTTTACACAGTTTTGTATTTGCCAAAAAGCATGTGTATAATGTGTCTAATAATAAAAATACATTAGAAATAGTGACTCTTTGAAGACAGACTGCTTAAAATGATGTTACCATTTGTGGAAAAATATTGAAAAAAAAATGTTTACAACCACTGAATTTGCAAAGCTCTCTTACTCATATAACAAAAGCTCACACAAAAAGGATGCTTGCTATCTGTGTGATATCCTCTAGTCTTAATGAAAAAAAAATATGCTGGAAATGTTTTAAAATGTATTGCAGACTCCTTAAAATATTGATTCCTCTGTAGATTTCAGATCCAAGGAGGACTGTCCAATTGGGCTTTGACTCAAGAATTATGAAATACAGATTTATTGTGTGTCCAGTCAGTATGAGACAGACAGGAAAGGCCAGTTTGTTGAAGGTGACCTGAGAGTTTGAACTGTGTTTTGTGCCAAATCAAATTTCCTGCCCTAAAAGAAAAACAAGCCTCCTTTTGCATATATGGTCCACTGACAGAAATGGCGCAAAAAGTAGTCATATTTATAAGATGAATCTGGCCACTATGTAAACTGTCACATTATTTTCATAGAGTTCTGGCACAAGAGTTGATAAAGTGAATGCTGTCCTTTGCTTTTACTGGTGAGAAAATATTAATAAGATCCACAATCAACTCGTGTAACTGAATAAAGTCCAATTTTACACATAGGCATTCCTTCCAAACTGTCTTGATGGCTGCCCTGTTTCCTTGTGGAGGCTGCTGGTTGTCTTGTTGTGCTTGTTGCGTGTTGTCACAAATGTTGCAGCTCCACTGTAAGAGTATTCAGCTCTGCAAAAACCAAGATGAAAAAAATGAAGCCATAAAAAGCAAAAACATATGACTCTATCCTCATTTCAGTCAAGTACCCTCTGGCATTGGATGTAACTAGAACAAAGAATTGAGAAAACATGAAATTTTAGGGCTGCCGTGCTAAAATGTTCTCTTCAGATAATGAAAAAAACCTGTGCAACTGTAGGAGAGCCTTTAAGTGGTTCTAGTTACGTAATTTCTCTTAAAGTAACTTGAATGAGAGGATACAATTAAGAGGTTTGGTGGAAGTAAGACAATATGTGAAGATGACAAAGAAAATCTCATTTCTGGCACCAAGTCATGCTTAATATTTCTTTATGTCTTCCCTCCGTCCTGTTTCTCTCAGTTTTCTTCCTGTATCCTCAATATAATAACACTAAGGGTCTACAGCTATGCTAACAGCTCTGTCAGACTGAAACTACACACAGTTAAATGCTAATGTCAGCGTTGCATTGACAGTGTAGGTCACAAATGGCAATGCTTGCATGCTGATGTTGAGCAGGTGTAATGTTTATCATGTTACCATTTGCTAACAAGCTTTAAAATATAAGTCATATATATATATATATATATATTTGATGATGGCGCATATGAAAAATTAAGGGATCCTCAAAGTTCATTAGTGTTCATCCTGTAAGGACCATGAATGTCTCTCCCCAATTATCATGGCAATTCAGTTGATTTTTGTCAGAACTTTTCAATTTCAATTTGCTGCTGGGACTAAAGGAAGGGTCAGAGGATCATCAGAGTTATTAGGCTTCATCCTTTGAGGAACATGAATGTTTTTACAAAATTTCATGGCAGTCCATCCAGTAATTATTTAGTCTGGACCAAAGGGCTGGACTATCTGACCAACATTACCATCCCTGCAGCCACATTTATCAGTCCCTTTAGAATAAAGAATTGAGGAGGACCAAGGACCTAGGACCAATCCTACTAAATATTTCTTTGTGATGACCCAGGATGTCAACAAAGAGAAGGCTGGCTCTCTTAGCTTGCCTGATGCAACAGTTCCTTATAGCTGCCCTCAGTCAAGGTGACTTTCACTCATTACTTAATATAACAAAGGAAACATTCATCCATCATTGGCCCTGTAACTAATCAAAATGACGATCATACAATTTGCCCTGTAGGTTCAGCAATTATGAGACAAGATGTTGAGAGAGATTACTGGATGTTTTCGACTGTAACTCTCCATTGCAGTTAAAGTAATTATTTAAATTGCCTGATTGAGTTAACAACTCAGTGCAGTTTACAGTTTGTCCAAATCAGATTTCCTCTAAGCCCTTGATCCTGATGACAGATGTGGGATCACATTGTTAGCATCCAGCATGTCAGGGACTGAGCAACTTGCCTGATACTGAAGGCCTTCAGACAGGGAGAGACAGAAGACAAGTCCCCCCAGGATACACAGCACAGATCCAGCCCAGCCGATGAAGAGAGCTGCTCCCAGCTCAAACCTGCAAGGTGAAGATGGGAAACAAAAGAAATTTATGACCGTACTTTCATCTGAATGTGCGTTTGATCTGCTGTCAAACAAATCTTTCTTTTAACAACTTACTTCTGAGCAACAAAGAGAGGGTCAAAGAAGTCAGTTGTGATCCTGTGAGCATATATGGAGCATGCAGTCATGCAGCACAGGCCTGTGGAGAGAAGTAGGAGGATTTCTATTTGAAATTCTGACTGAAATCCATGCAGTAATAGCTGCTAATGTAATTTTGCTCAATAGTTTTTAGATTTTCGATTCCTAAAATGCATGTTTTACCACAGAGGATGAAGTGGAAGCCTGAGAGGACGGTCAAACGAGCTTTGGTGGTCTCTGAGCCTCCTATTTTCGTGCACTTCATTCCCACTAGGGCGAGGATGGCACCAAAAAACCCCAGACAAACAGAGGAGATCATCAAACCCCGACACACCTGAATGTAGGCTTCACGCCAGAGAGAGGGAAGAGGGGTGAGTGCTTTAAAGTGTTTGTTCTAAGTCTTATTGGCTTGTGTCTGCTGCCTTCAAGTGGCCAAAAAATCAGTTCTTGCAAGTTCACTAATTTTAGATGAGAGGAGGTGAGAGAATCCATTATTACACAAGAAGGGGCAAAAAAAATGAGCAAAGAAAAGCGACATGTTTCATCCCCCATCTGGTGACCCCTCAGATTCATCTTGGGACCCTTTGGAGTGTCCCAACCCCAGGTTTGGGAACCGCTGCTTCAAGCCAGAGGTTTGGAGGAAAAGGGTAGGAGTTTAAAGGGCTTTAATTTGTGTGTAGCCAATATAGTATCATGTGATACTGCACAAATGTCTCAAATTGCCTCAAGACATTGGAAATTCAGGAAAATTCTACACTTGCAGGCAAAGACTTTCCTAATTGTCACTAGCAAGTAATGGGAAGTGACAAGTGACCACTGTATGACTGTATGACTTTCTCAGATTGCTTCATTCGGACACATTAGGAGGTTCTACCAGTCCAGGTCAGCTCCTTCACTAAAATATGCCTCTGGTGGCCTTTAGCTTTAAATGTGGTTGTTGTTTATGGCCCGAGGCCAGTGTCAGAGAAGGAAATATCAAGTTCCGAATGCATTTCTTCACAATGGTAGTCATTCATCCAAAAACAACAGGTGTTGAAGTTTAGGGCGTCATTGTTTCGGTCAGATAGATATTCACAAATAAACAGTTATAAACAAGATAGAGATATTTCTGTCTCTTCTTGCTGACCTCGGAAAGACAACATCACATGCCAGTGTAGCAACAACCACTGTAATCCCAGAACTCACCATCCAGAGCCAGCATTGAAGGAAAGTCCTTGCAGTTAGACACACCAGTGGAGTCAGTCACACAGGTTTTCCACAGGTTGGACCAGAAGGTGGCCGTGGTGATGACCGTCCCATCCACGGAGGACACCTTCCAGTAGTCCGTCGGCAGGGTGGACGACACCAAGATCCACCCAGAGATGGTCAGGAGAAAGGCAACAATCTCTGTCGCCATGTTGCCCATTTTTCCTCTGGCTTGGAGGTCTGGACTGGGACAGGGGCAGAGATCTTTTCCTCAGAAGTGTCAGACAGGAGGTGGGAGGGTCGATCCTGGACAGGTGCGTCAGCGTTGGCAGTTCTTCAGACTTTTGCTTCTCTTTTACCTGCTCAGCCAAGCATCTATGTCAGAGAGCCAATACTCCTCAGAGCACATCATTCACTGACACACAATCAGTTGATATATATCATGTTTGTGTGTGGTGATGGGAGGGTGAATAGCTGCACACACAAGTCATCACTCTACACTGTGTCCACAGGGTCTGCAAGAGGATCTGCAGAGAGAGGAAGTCTTTAATTGAAAGGATCTGAAAAGTCTTTGACAGAAAAGGAACACAAGATAGGAGACGTTGCAAGGTGAATTGAATGAATGAATGAATGATGTGTATTTTGTATTTTTCTTTTTTTCTTTTTTTTCATTTCATAGTGCTGCACCAGAAGTTAGTTATCCAGTATTTCAAGTCCTCAGCACTAAATGAATGTGGTTTGAGAGTTAGAATATAGTTTTATTCTGGTTTAACCTGTGCTGGTTTTACAGCATTACAGCTCCATCAAGTGGCAGAAAGGAGCAGCTGTTTCAAGTTATCTGTCTTGGCTTGTCCCTTCATCAGTACCACTCGCAGTGTTCAAAATGTGATTGATTTTAAACATAATGGTATTTAAGGCTATTACTTATATAAAAGTTGACTTGATTTTCATGAAATGTTTTACACATATTCATGATTCTCAGAGCATGATTTGCTGGTTGCTTTGGTGATCCCCTGACTTTTCTTCTAGGACCACCAGTCACATTTATGGTTTTGGTCATGCAGATGATAGCATTCAGGTCAAAGAACTGATGTGCCTAAGTACAGCCTCAAAGAGCTGCTGTCATGGCTATAGACTCTTTAGTCTTGTGTCTTTCCCTTTTTTCCAGTTGCTTTGGTCAAGTTGAGGTTTGTGCTATTGCCTCTGGCAGAAGCCAACTGATGTTGTCCTGTTGTTGTGACTTGTGGCCACAGTGGTCATTGTTGTAGCTAAAGTTATATAGAATTGCTTAAAAGTGTTGCAGCTGTCTCAGGTTGATGTCTGTGCATTTAGCTTTAATTCAATACAATACAGTACAATTCAGTTTTCTCTATGTAGCACCAAATCATAACATATATTATCCCCAGGCACCTTACAGAGTAAGGTTATCCAGACCTTTGTATGTAAGGAGAAGTATTTTGAATTCACCATTCAGGGTTTATGTCTTTAAAACATGCCTGAAGGTTGACTACCTGAGTACTTTCATCTGTAGTGAAGTTTCAGATAGTTTAGAATAAATGTAGTGTAGTGAAGTGGAGATATTAAACAGGAAGACAATTATTACTTACATTCCACTGCTGGTAATTTGTGTCTACTTAATTTCAAGTACAAGTACTTGAAGAAATAATATCTGATCTACTACTTTCACATGTTTTTCTCCTGTTCACACACAGAAACACTAGCACCATTTCTTACAGTTTGTTCTTGTTCTCTATGAATTTTTATCTCTTTTTTTATCAGTGTTTTTATCATATTCTGTTCTGTGCTGAAGCTTTTTTAGACTTAACAGCACACTTTGTGATTAGGTTGTTACTGCAGGATCACATTATTTCATTTAATTATCAGTGACAGTGAGGTGAGCAGGCAGAGAAAGAGAAAACAAAGTAAAGAGAATGGAGCTACTGTATGATAGAACAACATTTAGTGGAGAAATAAATTAATTAGAGACTGAGTGGCTTCCTGTGTGTCCTGTCTCAGCTCAGCAAGGGCTGCCAAGCAACTATAACAACAGGACTGAACTTGGGGAGGAGGGAAAGAGAAGTAGCATGATGGAGAAAAAGGGCAGTCAAAAAGTCCCTACCATGTACCAATTAATTAAATTCTTCTTTTACTGAACAACTGTTTGCAGTTGTGGTTCACTCTGTTTTAATGTGGAGATTTGTCAAACAAGGATTATATCTAATCTCTGTAGAGAGAGGGGGATTGTTTCCAGGGAAAATAATTACCACAAACATTTCCTGAGCCCTCCTGGTTGTGCTGTAGCTGCCCCGTTGGCCTTGAACATGGGGTCATAAAATGGGCGCATGTTAAATGTTCACATGATCAGCGTTCCAGGAAATCTAAACCTAGGTGTTTACTGTCAGTAAACAGCAAGTGAGAAGGTGCTGAGGGCACCGTACCTTAAATCTCTAGATAGTTGCAACCTTGAGGGCATGTTTCCATGGCTGCTGTTGCTGAGCAATCTCAGAGGGGACCCTAATCCTGTAAACCTGCTAATGAAAGGGAAACAGCTGCAGCAGGTTGTTATCTATGTTAACCTGTTGATGGCATCCCATTAAAGCCATGAATGGGATCTTAACCTTCAGTTGGGAATACATTAATTGTTAATTATATAAGCACATATTTTTCTTGAAAACTACTTTACTGCAGTATTTTGGTGCAAATATATGGTAAGTAAGGGTCTGATACATACATATAGCTAATAATGTATACCTATAAGAAGATTTGCCAAGAGTGTCCAGGTCAGTATAGACTACTAGTTAGACTAACACTATAGACCAGATACTTTGGTTTATGACCAAATACCTTAAGAACTAACGACATTCACATCAGCCTCTGCTTTACTTTGCGTTTAGTGCTAATTAACAATTGTTAGCATGCTAACACCCTAGACTATGATGGTGAACATGGTAAACATTACACCTGATAAACATCTGCATAAACATTGTCACTGAGCATGTTAGCAAGGTGATGTTTCCAGCTGTATTTATTTATTTTGTTTGTTTGTTTTGTCTTGTCTTGTTTTGTGTGCTAAGCAGGTAGCACTCTGAGTGAAATAAGTTCATTCACTTTACAGGTCAATGGCTTCTTGTCTTTATGTTTTTATGTTTATATTTTTGTAATAGTAAAAACAGATTTCTCTCCCCTGTCATGGGTTGCTGTATCATATGATATTGATATTGCATGCATATGATATTGCACATGCATTTCCTGAAGACAGTTGAATTGAACTGACAACTGTTTCCACAAAGTGCTACCTAAACGAGTTTTATCCTTCCTGAACCAAAACAGTAAGACAAGCTGCATGAATCTCCTAGACTGTAATTAAAATCTAAACAAAGTGAGCATTTCTTCTCTTGTACTCACTGGCAGACGAAAAGAACCTGAAAAAAGAGGCCGATCATTCGGCTGGGATAGCATGGGAAAAGACTGTTGATCCCCCACAGATGAATGTTATTGGGCTGAGTTCAGCTCCCTGTAATAATCTCCTGCTGGCTTTTCTCCTTCAGCCCTTTTCCCAGTCAGTGCTGGCTAAACATCAACAGGAGGATAACATGCAAGGTGTCAGGGCCAAGGCAGCTGCAGTCTGTTATCATTAGATCGTGTGTGTCACGATAATAATTTACCTCAGTTGCATGCGGCTGGATTTCTTTGAAAGTTTCCTTGAACATTGAAATGGAAGAAGGAGTGTGAGGAGGGAGGTGTTTTTGTCTCCCTACTCCTTTCTCGCTCTTTTATGTCAGTGCAGGAAACACCTGTAGTGTGTCAGAGGATATCTGTCATCTACAGTACTGTTTATTTATAGGATATCCTCTTTGTGTGTGTGCACCATGTGTCTGTGTGTTTGTTTAAGGGACCAGAAAGGCAGAGAGCAACAGAGGGCAAGCAAACAAAACTTAGACTTAGGGTAAATTTTGCCATTGAAAAATAGGATTAGAAAACTGCATAATTCTCCCAAATTGCTTTGTGTAAAGTCCCACATATTAGCACTGGCACACTATAGTATATTTCCTCTTATCAAGAGTGACACATTTTTACACCACTGTCAATAGATAAATAACAGTCAGTGAGGCTGCATGACTGTACAAATTCAAAACCACGTGTGTGTGTGTGTGTGTGTGTGTGTGTGTGTGTGTGTGTGTGTGTGGAATAAACAGAGACAGAAAACGTGAAACTTTGCTGAGTAATTCTGAAAGGTTTGCTACAGGTCACATGTACAAAAGGGAGTTTACTTTTGACTCCTACTGTTTTAAGCACTGAACATTTGAGATAGTTATATTTTTGAATGCCAGCTGTTTCTTAATATAGATTTACTAGTTCACATCTTTTTCTTTTTTCATTTGGAAGACACCTTATATTAGGTATTATAAATGACCCTTTAATACTTAATGCCAGTCAGTAAAATTGAAACTGATTAATCTGATAGTGAAACTGTGTTCATTTATGGTATTTTTAAACTCCTGTAAACACATTTTCAATCTTACTTGTGAAGCAGTATTTTCAGATTTTCCAGTTCCACAAGAAGAGGACTTAAAGGACTTATATAATAATAACAACTGTAAACTGTGACTGTAAATGTAGCCTCATTCTGACAGTAAGTGCAGCCCATGCCTCACTTTTCCTGAGTAAATCAAGGTAAATTTGACTCATTAGTTTTTGTGAAACGCATAACCAGTCATGTGGGTGGTCCATATTCTAAGCCAGTCGTGTCAACGAAGAGCAGAAAGCGCAGCCAATAGCAGGGGTTCATTATTTTTCAGCCAATCAGGTGTCTGCAGGGGGAACCATTCAAGGTACTCCTGTAATCTCATCTCGTGCCACTGGCTCGTGTGCCTCAAGGAACACCTTCCGACCTCCGCGTTACAGATGTAACCACCGAAGTTACGCCACATTGCCCGGAGCCGCAGTTTTTAGAGGGGAGAAAGTCAAAAGGAAACTACTGTGTGAGTGCGGGCTACCATGGAAAAAGCTAGTAAAGATGGCAAGACAAACCCGGCAGCGACGGCGAGTCTTTTGTCAAAGATATTTTTCTGGTAAGTCCACAAAACGCACCGGGTTGTAAATACTGTTAGCCATTGTTAGCGGGGGATTTAAAATGAACAGAACACACCGAGACACCGTGTTTGTTCATATTTAAAATACTTTGTATTTTACTCAGTTGTAAAATGTACCTACTTATTAGATAAGTGTCAACTGACAACAACCTAAAACTACTGCTACCAGAAGTGTTTCCGTTGTACTTCGGTAAAAAGCGAATGTTAAAAAAGTTTCACTGTGACAAAAGATTTGAATGTAAATCAGTGAATATTCAACTGACATCATTCCCGGCACGTTTATGCAATGTCACTCTCTTGTTGAATCACTCGCTTTGGTTACTCAGTGGGAAAGTTGGACATGTGTGCAGTCTGTCTTTGAAACACACACAACACATTAGTTGCCTCCAGCCCATCAGAACATGAAGTACTGGTTCACCACGCTTATCACACTTGATGTTTTAAGGGCTTAATATGCATATGCACAGCTGCAAGTGCCCTGACAACACCATGTTAAATTGATGCTCATGTGAATAAACTCATGAACTGATGTGCTCTCTCTTTATGTCTTTCTCTCCATATCTTTCTCTTATTTCTGTGATTATTCCTCATTCAGGTGGCTCAATCCTCTGTTCAAAATTGGATACAAACGCAGGCTGGAGGAAGATGACATGTATGACGTGCTCACAGAGGACAGGTCGGACAGACTGGGTCAGGATCTGCAGAGGTAGACGAGCCTTTTAATCTTCTTTAAGCCTGTGAATAGTTACCACAGTAAACTATCACAGGTAGTGTTTTAACGCAGCAGTGGTACCAGTTTCACGTCACATGTATCTGTTCTCTAATAACATTATGACTTGCTATGAAGTTGCAATAATGGAGCCTCAACTTATGGTATCAACAGCTTCAGTTACCTGGAACATAATTTCCAGATATTCCAGGTTTCAAGTTATCACCACTTTACTCCAGAGTACTCCTCAGTGAAAGACATCCTTGATTCCGTGTGGTTAAAATCATATAAATGATTGTTTTTTCATATCAGTACACATAATACGTAATAACCGCTATAGTGGAGCTATAATCACTCCGCTCTAAATTGGAGATAACTGTTCAAAGCCATTGTCAGAGGCGAGCTTGTTTTCTTGTGTGTATCAGGAGATGAAAGATGTCTCAGTCGATATCTTGAACAGCTGTCAGTAGAATGAATCACACCCTCACCAACCACAAATTTCTTGATGATGAGCTCCTTTCAATTCACAGCACATCTATGGTGTTATTGTCAGAACAACCACTTCCATCTCTTTAACAACATACTGATCACCACATTTGCAAAACAACATGTCCCAGAACTATGATGCAAAGTAACAGAAAACTGTAATCTTTATTCAGTGTACATGACAAGCTGAATTAGTGTATGATATCTGTGACTTATTTGTGGATACTTTAAACCAACGCTTTTTATACAAGACATGCAATAAAGGAACTTGAACAAACTCATTAGGGTAGCAGCATCAAGGCCTGTTGCAGGCCAGACTGTGGAAACACGTGGTGTGTATCTCAAAGTTGAAACATCACGGCCTGTGGCTTCTTCTACTGAGCACAGCTCCTCATCAATACTTGGCTCACTGGTCATTGTCTGTGGGATCCCCTTCCCAATCACCACTGCCTCTGTCTCCTTCCAAAACACACAGATAAGATGATGCCAGTAGAAAGTACTTCTAAATGTGTTTTGACTAATGAAAAGTATTTGGAGATTACTTCTACTTCTCAGGTTATAACAAAGGATATTTTAAATTCATTACACTAACTGTTTGCACAAAAAAGACTTTGTTACTAGAAGAATGTAACCAGTGGTCCCCATATTTTTAGCTTGTTACCCTCCTTAACACTGGTTAGATATGTCAGACTGAAGATAACATTTCAGTAACTCACAACATAAGTAGTAGACTTTTTCTGCTTTGTCATCTTGTTAATTATCTCATAATTCCTACAGTTTATCTCATGACCCTCACTTCCTTCAACCTCCAGGTTGGGAAGCACTGATATAGACCATCAGCTTTGCAAAGATACCAACAATCACCCAATCTCAAAAACCCACCTACAGACCTAATAATGAAATGGTTAATGGTTAACTAGTTGCTGACAAAACCTTAAAGTTGAATGGTAGGTGGTCATGACCCATGTCACCTCTCGAGTGAAACATTATCAGGAAGCTGTGTACAAGTTTTCAAGTATATCCTCAACAGTGATGAACAAATGGAAAATGTTGTGTCAGATTAATGAGTAGATGTACACACAGAGCTCAAAGCATTGCGTTTTACAACATCTACAGGCTGCTAACAGGAAAAAACACTGGAATTTGTCTGGTTTTTAAACACAAACACCCACTCCGGTAACAGTGCACTCCACTTCCAGTCACAAAGTTCATTTAAACTCTGAGACAACAAAAAAGATGTATTAGTTGTGTCCTCTGCCTGTGTGGAAAAGTAGGCTTGTAGGCTCATTATTCACCGTAGAAATGTTGACTTCACGGCATCCAGCCCCTAAATTTTACACACAGATATTGATTAGTGGGTTATTTCATGGTCTGTATGCTAACAAGGTTTTTTGGTGGTAATGTAACCGCTTGTTGTCAGCTGTTTAATTGACAGTGAAATTTGAATTTATCGATGGTCAAATGAGCATGAAATCCTGTCCCTAAGGCATGCAACAATGAAATTAAATTGTTGCAGATGTTCAAAAGTTTTGTGACTGCACAAAGTCTGGTGAATAGTTGTTGCAGTTTCTATTGTAGTTTATTTCATGACTGGCTCACAGATAAATTCTGTGTTTCATCTCAGGAGGTGTAACAAATCAAAAGACCAAAACCAACAATGAACTGATGCCTCTAACAAGTACAAGCCTGATGTAACTTATTCCTGCACCATAGAGTTTTACTGTTGCCACACTGTTGCACTGGATGACCCTTATTTCCATTCATTCCCAAATACACTGTCCTGCTGCAGGAAATGCACACTAAAGCAGGAATTGTATATCAATCCACAGCTGAAAAAACGTGGTGCTTTGAGTAATGTTTTTTAAAACAGGAAATTACTGAGCTCCTTTTAAGAAATGAAACTATATATTGGTGAGCTGTTTTTAATGCGTCACACAGTGTGGGGAAGTTGGAAACTACCATGAGGTGGACTAATACCACCTCATGGTAGTTACCAGTTTTTGTATTTTTTATTGGATTTATGGTGCTAAGAAGCAACAACAGTCTTATCTTTTTAATTGATTTGCCTCTGAAGTGTGTGTTCTGAGATGCTTGACCTTAACCTGGATACAGATACATTTACTTGCAGGCAGAATAAACTGACACATGTTTAAGAAGGGTTCTCACTGGTCATAGGAGGAATTGTTTTGTGTCACTTTTCATGAACATGCTATAAGCGGTTTCTCAGCTACTGTTAGAACCCATTTCATGACCTGAATAAATGATGAGCAGTGCCTTTAAACAAGACCATTGGATGTCTTTCTCCTTCTGTCATGGAAATGAGGCTGCTTTACCCTTTTTGTAGCTTTTCAAAGTCATATAAAAGGGGATATGGTTTTATATCATGAAAGCACTTTATCTTTGTTATTCAAAGTTGTTAAATTTTACATCAGGACCGTGTGGGATGATCATTAGTACTGTTGCAACTACCACAGGAATCACCATTGGCAACCAAGACTGGCAGCTGTGGGTGTGTAAATTATCAGTGCAGGTTAGAACTTGTCTTTGACCAGATTGCCTGACTGATGCTTGTCTTATTAAGTGAAAGGGAAGTCTCAGTTTGACTCTGCAATTATTTGAACTCTGCTTGAGAGACGAGTCCTAACTCATCTGGATGGAGAGCTCGACTTCTTATAACATACAAAAAATGCATCAAGTAACGTGACATCTTTACATGACAGATACTGGGATCTTGAGGTCCAGAAGGCTACCAAAGACATGCGGACGCCTAGACTCACCAAAGTCATCATCAGGTGCTACTGGAAATCATATGCGGTGCTGGGATTCTTTACTCTGGTAGAGGTCAGTGTTTGGTCTGTGTTAAGCTTTGGAAATGAGGTGAATAGGGAGCATTAAGTCTCAAATGATTTTACATGCTGTTGAAACTCATTTTTTAATTATTTATTTATCAAGCAAAATCACTGGATCATTTTGATTCATGTATAAAAATAGTCAATATAAAAAAATACATATTTATATATAGTGGTTATTATATTGGTTGGTTTGTTAGCAACATTTACACAAAGAAAACTTGAGAAATGATGAATGTGTTGATTTCATCTCAGCCCAACAACCAAAGCAGTGTCACTGTTCATCAGACTTTGATCAGAACATGCTGTGATTTATCATGTTATCAGAGCTTTAAGAATATAATCATCCGCTGCCTCGCTGTAATTAATGTGTTGTGATGCTCACCCTTCTTCATCTCCTTCTCTGCATATCAGGAAGTCATTAAAGTGGTCCAGCCAGTCATCTTAGGGATGATGATTCAGTACTTTGAGAATTACAACCCAAACGATAAGAAGGCTTTATACGAGACCCTCGGCTACGCAGCTGCTTTGTCTATCTGCACCATCGGCCTGGCACTGCTCCATCACCTCTACTTCTACCACGTCCAGAGAGCAGGCATGAAGATCAGAGTGGCCATGTGTCACATGATCTATAAGAAGGTCAGTAGGAAGATGCATTGCTTTTGCGTGAGAAAGGAGAACAGAAAGTTCAGCTCAGTTGTCACTGAACACTGGTCAACTTTATATCAAGGGTACTAAAGGTCATTACTGCATTCTTGTGCCTGGAACAGTCTGCCAAGTTCTGTCATGTAATCCTTAAAGAGCTGTATTTGGATAAAAGGCACAAAAGCAGGATAAAGGTGAGAGCATGAATGACAACCTTTGAATGGGTTTGTTCAGCAAAATTAATTAAAAACTCCCTTTTGCATTTTATCCACACCCACTTATGTACAAGCACTTAACACTGTTTGAATGTACAGTGTAGGTGATATTTAAAATGTAGGGGTTTTGTGACTGATGTTGCTTTACTGATGGTGATTCTTCTCTTTTTCTAGGCTCTGTGTCTCAGCAGTTCAGCCATGGGAAAGACCACCACCGGCCAGATTGTCAACCTCCTTTCCAATGACGTCAACAAGTTCGATGATGTATGTGAAATTTAAGGCTTTTGGAAAAGAAAAGACACACATGTTGCTGTTTCTACTGCAAGGTCAAGGCAGTATTGACAGTTCTTAATGGTATCACTTTTAACAACTTAACTAAAAATGATCCAGAGAGCTGCACTGACACCATTATCTAAAGCTAACTAAACTTAAAAATATAGGCCTGTACAACTGAAAGATTATATATAATTAAAGCTAAATATTGTGATATTATTAATTGACAGAAGGCCTTGTAGAGCAGCTGACGTAAATGTTACGCAGTCAAGATCACACCAGAGATTACTACCTGGATGACTGAGAATCTGCGTAGATTCTTAACTGGATCAGATATAACGTGAAATGAGGTGTCACCTGGTGATGTAAACTAGAGGAATGCGTCTGACCTAATTTTGCAAGTGAGCACATATGAAGCGTTTAAGTTCCTGGCATGATTGTACCAGGTGTATTGGTTTGATGGGTGTGACACATGACATGAGTCAGCACTGTCCTGACTGTGTTTACTCAGAGAAACTCTAACTCTCTGGCAGCTCTCTCCTAGCGTGAGGTTCAGACTTGATTATGCTCTGAGCCTTTGTGGCACCAATCCAAGTGTCTCATTGGAGTGTTGAGTTTCAGTTCAATCAGGGGGTCGAGCCTGCAGCGAACCTGCTGTGAAAACTCCACAGTTTCTTCAGGGCATTTTGCTTCTTGGCAGTGGGCTGTTAGTCACACCATGTCATTCCCACATGGTGGTTTGCACTGAGGTCTTTTGAAAGTCCCTGTTGAGTGACTCTGCCCCTTGTGTAAAAACTGCCCAGTTCTGAATGACAGGAGTTTACACACGTCACCAGAACTAACTTTGATCATCACTCTGACTCAGATGTGTTTCCCGATATTTGTGATGAGAAATTGTTGTGTCTTGCATCTACCTGTTTTCTGGTGCTGATCATATTACAGCATTTTCACAGCAAATTCTCTTAAACAGGTGACTATCTTCCTGCACTTCCTGTGGGTCGGGCCCCTCCAGGCAGCTGTGGTCGTGGGGCTGCTGTGGTTGGAGATTGGTCCGTCATGCTTGGCAGGCATGGTGGTCCTAATGTTCCTGATGCCTGTGCAGACCCTATTTGGAAGGCTCTTTTCTAAGTTCAGGTAACACTCACACTAAGATGAGTAATATACATTTAAGTGACAAGAGTGAGAGTTACCACTTTTAAACAAATGATCTCTAGATCAAGTAGTAAATAAAAGAGGTGTTTCTAGTCTACAGATTTGTTGTGACTGAAATAACTACTACCTAACTAACTGACTCACTGAGTTAGCTGAAAACAACTATGTCCACACTAAACTCACCGCTCTCTGTTCACACTACTACTACTGCTACTACTCTGCAAAATTGAGTTTTAAAACACTGCCTAACTAAGCATTTGCAAAACAATGACATAAACCTGTGTCGTGAGGGCAGGGGGGCTGTGTGGCAGTGAAGTTAACACCTTCCTTATGTTTCTCTGTGATTGTTTAGATTTTAGTTTGTTTGTGATTTCGTCAGATGACGTTGTACCCATAAAATAATGATTTACTTCACTGGTTTGTTTGTGGCAGTTTTAACCAGATGTTGGCTGTGATGCAGTTTTGTTGCACGCAACTAACAGGAATGAGAGAGCGTAGTCATTTTTCATCATTCTGGTTCATTGATATGTAAGTACTGGAACACTAAAATTCTTACTTGAAATCAGCTGACTCTGAAATGTTTCCAGCTGGCCGAGACTGAAACTACATGTCTGTACATGTCCAGGTAGCACTGGACAAGGTTCAAGTAACATAGTTGTAAAGCAGCATGAATCCTAGTTTATGACCTCCTCCTTACAACACAAACAGCACTGCACTCTGGATCTCCCTGTTTACTGACTGAGGTGTAATTCCAACTGGCAAAACTGATTTTAGTCTATTTCAAATAGCCTCAAGTAGAAGTTCCTGTTTGTTAAGTAAGCACAGCCTAATGGATACAGAAATGTGTTTTACATTGTGTAGAAAAGAATTTGCAGTCACATAAAAACATATTATGAATGTTGACAATATTGTTTCTTTTGTATTAGACTATATTTAAACTGTGATCTTCAACTTGTCTTCACAGGAGTAAGACAGCAGTTCTGACTGACAGCAGAATCCGTACAATGAATGAAGTGGTGTCTGGAATTAGGATCATTAAGATGTACGCCTGGGAGAAACCATTTGCTGCTCTGGTCTCTGAGGTCAGAAGGTAAAAACATGTTTTTAGATCAAAGTAAGATTTTAATACATACTGGTTCTGAAATGAGATATCTACAAATCTGCATTACTTTATAAGGTAGTGCTCTCTTTTTTTTTACTTTAGTGTCCATAGATTATGTCATAATTAAGTTTCATTATTTACAGCATGTCTGATTATTACGTTACCATTGTATATTTGTTTCAGTAGATATCCACCAGTCACAGAAACCAAGTTACAAATTGAGAACGCTCTCCTCTGTTTTTCTTAGCTGTGTCATTGTACATAAAGCTTACTTATGTTTTTATACTTACATTATAATCTGATCCACACCAGGATAAATTATTATCAGAATACAGATAATACTTTATGTGCACTAGTGTGTCTATATCCTGAACTAACAGCTGTCTAAATCATCCCACAGTTTTCAGAGTGAGAGACGCACTGCACCACATGTGAACAAAGCCAGTGAGCCGTTTTTTCCCCATTTGTTTCAGTGATATTTAGCAGATGATCACACCTCTACAGTGCTGCTGTTAGATTGGCATTTTGTTAATGTTGAGGTCAGTGAGTGTCTGTCTAAATCCTCTGCAGACCCTCATGCTACATAACTCACACTGACATCCTCTCTCCTGGTGTAGGCCTAAAGCCTGCACCGAGTGTCTGCACTGTAGAGTCAACAAATCCACAGGTTAACACTAACCTGATAACGTTCGTTATATATAGCCTGAGAATGGTTAAAACCAGGATTAGTGCATGTGTAAAGATACTAATTGACAGATGATGTTGATGGTATAGCACAGAACAGAAAGATGAATAAAGTTACATTTGAAATGATAGAATTATTATAAAATGTAATAAAATATTCTAGTGAAAAATTCAGAGTTAGTGTCGGCTACAGAAACGGCCCGAGGCTGTAGATTCATGTTGTGTTCAAGTGGCGTGTACTGTTTGGTGCGCTCGATTGAAACCACACTCGCACTCAGCTGGGTGGTGTCTTAGATGTGTTTAAAAATTACTAGTCTAATTGGTTTTGAAAGTGAGACATGTCCTTTAGACTGATTTTTTTTTTCTACATAAAACTTCCAAGGGGCTTATTCTAACAGATGAAGAAAAAAGATATTTAGAACACACACATTTGTGATGGTCGTCTTTGGTTAGTTAAATTGATTCCATTTGTGTGCAGCACAAGCAAGTCTCATTCCTCAGTTGTACTGATCCTCCATCAGTGTTCAATAGAAACAAATTACAGTTTGGTTTCTTGATGAGTTGATGCTGCTCTGTAGTGCTGCCAGTTCTTGTGATCAGGAGTTCATCTTAGTCTAAGAGAGTTCATTGCTCATGGCTACAGCAACCTACACCACATGGCTTTGTTTTTTGCATGTTTTTTTTAAAATTTTATTTGCATCTAATTGTAAAGCCTTTATCTATACCTAGTGTCTGGATCTGTATGAAAACAGTCATGAAAACTGTTTTTCTTTTGTTTTTCTTTTCTTTATGCTGTTGATGTTTTAATGCTATTAATTAAACATCTGATGGTTTACACAGTACATCACATGCATAACTAAATTTAAATTGGGGAAGAAATTAAATTCTAAATCAAGTTTCTAGTACCTTTTTAAAATGTTCTATCTGTTGGATGATTTATTAAGTGTGATTTTTTTTAAACACAGTCATGTGTATGAGCAGACATAAACAAGGCTCTGTGTACAGATATGTGTAACAATGTCAGCTTTGTGAACTGGTTTGGTTTTGGGCAGAATTTGGGCAAATTATTTCCTGCTCTGCCTGTACCATCCACTGCTCCATTTCCCTCACCGCATTTAGCCAGGCACGCAGCTATTTAAATCCTCCTCTGCCAAACACTTCATACATCTCCTGTGTCACTCCTGACCACTGCTGATCTGGATCAGGAGTTTTATTCAAGGATTAAAGCAAATCCTCATGTGCTTCTAATAAAGGCATTTTTGGATTTCTTGACAAGATACAACCATTCACATCTTCATTATTATGAGGAAATTTCACTTCTCATATTGGTTACCATCAGTCCATGTATGATGCTGCAGTAAAATGAAGCTTTAAGTTAGGTCATGTGATTTTTTTAAATTTTTTTTTTTTTTGTCGTTTCAGGAAAGAGATCTCCAAGATAATGAGTAGCTCCTACCTTCGAGGTCTCAACATGGCCTCCTTCTTTTGCGCCAGCAAGATCATCGTCTTCATCACCTTCACCCTCTATGTCCTCCTGGGAAATACTATCTCAGCCAGTCGTGTGTTTGTGACGGTGTCACTCTACACCGCCGTGCGGCTCACCGTCACACTCTTCTTCCCTAGTGCCATCGAGAAGCTGTTTGAGAGCCGTGTCAGCATTCGCAGGATTCAGGTAGGGTACTCTAATATTTTGAGAATTTATAACAATATGTTTAAACTTAAATGCAACACAAAAATGCAGAATTTATTATAATTTCATACACATTTTAATAAAGTTGTATTCATAAAACAGCATATTTTTCAGTGGTATCAGCTGCTTCAAAAAAGCTTGCTGCTTTTAAGTCTGAGGAAGGAGAAAATACAAGTCAATACAAGAGATAGGCCTGGCACAACTTCAGTGCATGTTTAAGGACACTGTCTTCCTTGGAAATGACTGCTCCCTCATATAGTTGACAGAAAGGCACGCGCCTGCAGAGTACAGCCATACCTCTCTCTGGTCAGTGTGCAGAAGCCTATTTACACCTGGAAATTTACTTAATACCATCTATATCTGGAGGTTTTGTGTACTTCTGCATTATCTCTGCAGACCTCTTTTCATATTCGCTTCCCAAGTTATTTCTCTTTTCATAGAGTCTTCAATACACACAGTGTTTCATCAAGCTTATAGAAGCAGATCAGAGGTGGCAGTATTTGGCTTCATCCAGCTCTTGTGCTGATATTACAGTTGAGGCTGCTGATGACTTATTATTTAATCCCTGTACTGCCTCTGTCACATTGCATCAACTTGAATGTTGGGTTCTGTAAAGCCACCACTTCCCCCTTTCTCTTTCTTTCATAAAGATAAGACCATCTTGAAATGTAATTTTAAAACTGACAGTTATGTAACATTATCTAATGATTTACCCGACCACTGCAGGAAATGACTCCGCCAAAAACATCTCTTGATTCCTTACGTGTGCATGTTACATAATACTTGTGGAGACAATAGTGTATGCAAATTCACTGTTTATGATGGATGGGATTTTATACGACTCTATTTTTTTTATTGTCCAGGAGTTCTTGATGCTGGATGAAATCACAAAAGGCAGCACTGCACTGCCGCAGGAAGAGAAGAAGGATGCTTCTGTGGAGATCCAGGATCTGTTCTGCTACTGGGACAAGGTCAGATACCTTGGTCTCACTAGTATATGCTGCATACACAGGTTTCAGTTGTGTACTCTGCACTATGCCTTCAGGTTGCAGATAAAAAACAAACATGTTTAAATTACTAATTTAAATACAGGCTTCTTTATGCTAAGTGTGCACTGTGTGGCTGTGTTATTTACAGAAACTTCACTATCCTTTTTTCTACAGAGTCTGGATGCTCCATCCCTGCAGAACATCTCCCTCACTCTGAACTCAAATCAGTTGCTGGCTGTAATTGGACCAGTGGGAGCTGGAAAGGTCAGTTATCTACACACTTCATCTTTTCAGTCAAACAGCAACTAGAATCTTCCCTGCATCATCAGTCAGCTCATGCCTTACCTCTCTTTGTGCCTGCATGTCCATTCAGTCCTCCCTGCTGAGCTCCATCCTGGGAGAGTTGCCCACTGAAAAAGGTGTGCTGAAGGTCAAAGGTCAACTGACCTACGCTGCTCAGCAGCCCTGGGTGTTCCCTGGAACCATCCGCAGTAACATCCTGTTTGGGAAAGAGCTGAACACCCAGAAGTACGAGAAGGTCATCAGAGCCTGTGCTCTAAAGAGGGTGAGAGATTTGATTATGACATTAGATTACATACATTTATACCAGATACACATTATCATTTGAATATATAGAGAAAACTTAAAACAAACAAACAAACAACAAAACTTAGAAAAGAGAGTTGGAGCTTTCTTCTAAGCCCTTAATGCAACACCATCAGATGAGAAGCAGAGTATTTAATATAATAAAAAACATGCCTGCTGAAACATTATGAAATAGCAGTAACATCAGCAGATAGAAGCAGCATATGTAAGAAGATAAGATAAGTTTCTGATTTCCACGAAATGCATTCATTGTAGCCATAAAAAGTAATGATTCAGTCAGTCAAAAGTTATAGACACTGGATGCTATAGTTGGTATAAAGTTATGGTTTGTCACTCTAATGTTGTAATCGACACTCGGTGTAAATGCAGTATGGGGTCCTGTAGGAATGGTGAGTATTATTTTTTCCTCACTGTTCTTTCATATGAGTTGATCTATAAGCCTGAGTGAAACCGACTCCTTGTTTTTTGGCCTGAGGCATCAGTTACCAAGACAACTGACCTCAGTGTTAACTCGAGCTCTCTCTGTAAGACTGAAGAGCCAGGGTTAATCCCAAAGTTAGCTAGCTAACCCACTAATCCTTGTTTACGAGACAGGCTCCTGTCTTGATGTTGCACTAGTGCAACAGTTTACTGCAATATTGAGGAGAACAGTAATCTTGCCCAGTCTGTTAAAGCTGTATGGATCTATCATTACTGAGTGAATTATATTGAGTTTGTGGGCAGATGGAGCATGTGGTGAGAGCATGATGACTAACAACACTGGAATTGTTTTTGATGCTGAATCAATTGAGTGGCTTCCTGTGTAGAGGGAGTTAGCAGCTGGTAGCAGCAGGATACTGTCTGAGGCACACAGGTAGCACCCAGCAGTATGGCCTGGGAAACAGAGTATCATCACACTGATCATATAACCGGTAAGGTTGATTGTTAACTGGATAGTTGGGATTTTTACTTATTGAAAGTCTGAAAACAACATAAGTCTAATTCAGGCTGGGATGTGGCTTCTTATACTAACAACATTTTCTGCCAATTTTAAGGCAGTTTTGATTATCTTACGTGAGCGCTTTCTGTTTTTGGCTGCACTCTTCTCACTGATTTGAAGGAGTATGGCTTAGTTGGAAAAATGTGGTGTCACGCAGCTCCAAGCACCAGTCTACCGTAAATCAAATCTGATCAAACCACACCCACACAGTTCTGATGAAGCTGATTTGCTGAGTTTTTGACCCTCAAACAGCCTCTGATAACCAAAGATGTTTTTTCTAATGTTTACTTTAATCGTTGCTTATATAGCCACGATTTACAAAGACTGGTGATGATTATAAAATCAAGTTTTCATGAGTTTTAAGACACTGACACATACCTATTAGCTAATATAAGCCGAGGCTATGTGTCTTTAGATGTGAGAGTGCCAGATCAGAAAGAACGGCAGCAACCGATGCGTAACTAATGGCAACTAACAAAAGATGCTACATTAGCTGTTAAAACAAGCTGACTAGGTGCTGTTCATTTATCCCTCAGCCACTGACAGTAGGTACCTGACAAAAGGAGCCTCAGGCAGCAGCATTATCTGTTTGCTAACTGTATTTGAATGGCAGTGTGATGCACATAGAGGACTCTACAGACTGTTGTGGACTTAACAATGCTGCTTTGTAACTTCCTGCTCATGTTGGGCAGCAGGGAGGTCTCCAAATGCAAGACTCTAATCCTCTGTGTAATCTCAATTTTATTATTGTGCTAAATGCTTTGTTGCTTTCTTTGGGCAGTGCAGTACCATATACCAACTGCAAGACTTAAAACACAGGACGCCTGTTGGTTTCTCAGATGTCTGAGTTTGAACTATGATTGCACTTCACCTGGCTGGAGGAGAGGTTATTGAAACTGACTCACAAGTAATTCATTTACTTGTGAGTTGTGATTTGTTGCACTGTTCACTCATGACTGGGTAAAAGGACCAAATTACAAAACACCACCACAAAATATAATGTTCTGTTCTGACGCAGACCAGACACAGCAGGCAATACTACCAGACTTATCTTGGTAGTATTGCCTGGTGCGCACACACACTCTCCCTCTCATTTAATATGTGACTTATTTCTATACTATAAACCAGGTTCATGTTTTTATATGCAGTCATTTAATGTGCCTGTCAGATTTCATTGAACAACACCAATGTGCTGACTCAAGCAGTTGACATAACCGCATGTGTGTCAAGAGTCACTTAACATGCAGGTAAGTAACTCAGTGATGTCTCAGTGATCAGTTTCTATAATGATTCCCACATGATTGTGTAAGAGTTTAGAAACCTGTTCATAGCTCATTAGACAGGTTTCCTAACTGTTATACAAATGCACACATGTAAAAACACACACAGTCATGGTGCTTGGAAATAGGGCTGAACATAACGATTATTCTCAATATTGATTCATTGACGATTATTGTTTTGTGTCTTATATGTTGAATAATTAGTAAAAAGCACATCACAATTCTTATAGCCAAAGAGATATTTACTCATGCTTGATAAGATAATATTTATAGGAGTGAAGGTACTAATCGGCACAAATATTTGTATGGATGTCTGTAATGTGCTGGAAAGAAAGAAAATTTCTGAAGAAATCCAAATAAAACCTTGCCCAATCTCCCATATTGATATTAATCTTATCGTTGCTGCCGTTTCATCAGAGCTGAGCTCACTGAGTGTGATGGAAAGGATCTGCAGAGGTAGAAATATTCTCGATGCCCCTATTAAATAAAAACATGCTTTTAGCAGCAAAATGCATTCCATTGCTGCATGTGCTCAGATGTGAGAATCTCATCACTAGCTAGCTTTGACAGTTGACCTTTGTTTTCTCAAATCTGTGTCTGTGTTTTAACTGACACAGAATTATTGTATTAATATTTTGCATATTGAATATAATAGGTAGTAGTAGTAAATAGTTTTAGTGTTACCACTCCTCTGTTTTGGTGTTTGTTAACTCTACATGATCTATATTGTGCTTTCCTTTGGTGCAGGATCTGGAGCTGCTTCCAGATGGAGACCTGACACTGATTGGAGACCGAGGAGCCACACTCAGCGGGGGACAGAAAGCTCGGGTCAACCTGGCGAGGTGTGAGGACAGCCTAAATTTACATGGTTTTGATTGATGTCCTGAAGAAATTCTTACTTGATGAATAGACAAGACTGATAAGACTGTGTGACATAAGTTAGACGTAAGTTTATTCAACATCAGATTGTCATGGAGGCTGTCATGTTCAGAGCAGGTTACTTTGAGTTCACTAAAGCTGCTTCTGTTGGCCCCTACCTGACTGGGAGGTTTAACATTCCTTAAACATTAAGATTCACAATGGGCAGTTTAAAACCAGCATAAAAATCAAAGCAGCAGAACCAGAGCTAGTCTTTTTAATTCCACACATTCTTCTATCTCCTTAAAAGGTAGCACTTAACCCACAATGCAACTGGGCTGGCAACAGTGCAATCAGAGATTCAGGTGTGTTATTTTACAAGTCTCTGCTAAAAAAGCACACCTGACATGTTGTCATTTATAGTCTCAAATGACAACAGTCAACTTTTTCACATATGCTGTAGCACTGCCCAACACCTGGAAACACACTTTGATGTGTAAAATAAGTAGAGTTCCCAGTGAGAGAACGTTTAAACAACAGTGACCAAAGAAGTTGATAGATATAGATGCAAAAATGCAAACATATACATCACAGAAACACAAAATAACAGCATTAACAAGTCATCCTCAAGGACGCTGATCTGAGCTTTGAAACAGTGAGATGATGGGTTACAATTTCAAAAACGTCTCTGTATTAGGAGAGGAAAAGTAAAGCTTAAATGATTGAGAAATATTTCCAAGGAAGCAAACATGTCTTACAGATTAGAAGCAGCATGATTTCCAGAGTCAAAAGGTAGCAATATATTATCTGTTTATTGACTCAGTGCTGGCTGGAATTAAGAATTTAGCTTCTATAAAGGAAGTTAGTATAGCCCAACAACTATATGATGCTGGTGCTGTTGCTTGGAAGGTAAAGAAAACCCTATGGTCAGAGTACGTGGGGAACATGCTTTGAATCTTGTGATATTTTTCAATGTGATATTGATATCACCACTTGTACTGATAAACATAACAGAAAAGACATGAAATAATATGAAAGAAAAACCAATGACTGGAATGTTCCCCGTGGTGTAATAGCTAAATTCTATCAGCAGATGCTAACAAAACGATGTGTGTGTGTGTGCGTGTGTGTGTGTGTGTGTGTGTGTGTGTGTGTGTGTGTGTGTGTGTGTGTGTGTGTGTTTCAGGGCAGTGTATCAGGAGGCAGATATCTACCTCCTGGATGATCCGCTGAGTGCTGTGGATGCTGAGGTTGGGAGACACCTCTTTGAACAGTGAGTGACTTCAGAATCAAGTATTTGAGACTCTTTCTGCTCAGCAAATGTGACCCATCCAGTTCATCAAGTGTGAGTCTGAGTGGCTGAATTCCCTCTATACGTCTGCACATGCTTTCACACGCAAATACTCCAGCTGCAGGTTAAGGTCTCGTGCAATATTAAACCACAACATGTGCCAAACAGGAAAATACTGGAGTGTTCTGGTCAACACACACTGGAAGAAGGCTTCAGACCTGGAGCGGAAAGCCTTCAGTGCCAGATCACAGCAGGACAGAGTTCCAGTAAAAGAAGGCGGCGTGTATCTGCACTCTTACTGTACATGACGTCTTTAGCTTTTTGCTGCTCTACCCCATACAGCAGCAGCCTGTTGGTTTATAGTATTGTTGTAGGGTTGGTTTTTGGACTGTGTTGCTTTGTAATGAAAGGCATCTCAAGTGAGAAGAGACAAAGATCAAGGAAAGTTTTAGAACTAAGGCAGGAAGAGGTGCGGTGCTGCTGGTGTCAGACAGACAATTGAACTTGGCCCCACTCTTCCTGTTCCACTCTTCCTCTTAGATAATACAGTCCCACAGAACATTACATAACAACTGTTATAAGGGCACGCATTTTAAATGTGAAAATTTGTTTTTTATTCTTTTTCTCAAGAAGTTGCTGCAATTTGTTAATAAGACAGTGACATGATCTTTACTGTATGTCTCCATATCAGGTGTATCTGTGGTCTGCTGAAGAATAAGCCCCGAATCCTGGTCACCCACCAGCTGCAGTACCTGAAAGCAGCAGACCAGATTCTGGTCCTCAAGGAGGTTGGTGCCTGTTCACATCAAAAAATAATCCACACATACCTAAACTTCACTCTGTGTACTGTATTTACACTCTGACCAAAGAAATAATATTACACCAAAATCAATGGAAATAATAACGAAAACTTAACACTGTACACTGTATTAGTGTGATGTACATTATGGCTCCCAACTAATTGAGAGGTTCAGTACTTCCTTTTTCCCATTGACTTAGTTGTTTCTTGTTTTCTTAAGGGTCAGGTCTGCCTGGTGGACCTTCCTTTGTCACACCTGACAGTGTCACATAATTCTCTCATTCCTCCATGTGACTGTCTCGTCTCCTCGTCCTCCTCCCATTAAACCGGACCACTGTAGTTTATAAAGACAGTTATTTCTTCCATGAAGCCCAGTGTATTCTCATAGCAGTTGCATATTTTCAGTTAATACATGTTCAAACCTGTATTTTAAAGAAATAAGAAGATATTTCAAATCTGGAGTTCTGTAAAATTTTCTGTGGATGTTTGTTGGTCCCAGAATATCAAACCTGTCCTGTACTGCCACCATCAGGCCATCTTACATGTTATGAATATGAAAATTTAATGGGAAGATTGTCATGGCCCTTACTTAAATGAGTCTATGAGCTTTCCTCTAGCACCACCCTCTGGTCATATCACATACTGTACTGATTTTATTTAGTATTTTATCTTTTATTGAGATTATCTGCAACTGCAGTGTTGATGTTTGGCACCAGTATGTTTTTCCTTGAAACAGCATGATGAACATTACAGCCTGTTTATGTCAGCAGTGAGACTTTACACTGTTAGTGTTTCAGGAGGTCAGCACCAGCATATCAGTAGAATGACATGTATTAACCATAAACTTGTCAAAGGTTTGTGTAAACATGATGAGGTAGTGTTTAGGTGCTGGCAGTGGCATGTAAACATGAGTACAAATGTGCAGATTGTTCCTTGTGTCAGGGTCACATGGTGGCAAAGGGGACGTACATGGAGCTGCAGCGGTCTGGAGTGGACTTCACCTCCCTGCTG
Organism: Lates calcarifer; assembly: GCF_001640805.2. NCBI lineage: Eukaryota > Metazoa > Chordata > Actinopteri > Centropomidae > Lates > Lates calcarifer. The sequence continues at coordinate 11,687,315 of NC_066854.1, forward strand.
AAGAAAGAGGAGGAAGAGGAGCAACAGCTGCCTCCTTCAGACGTCCCCACCAGGAGCAGAACTCTGTCCCAGAATTCAGTGCTCTCTCAGTCCTCCTCTGTGCAGTCGGTCAAAGATGGAGACCAATTACCGGTTGGTACATTATCTTTATTATTTTCATTTTCATTTTCACTTCATTATTATCAGTATGCCGTGGAATCTCTAAAACTGTGCACAGTGATCATGATGAGTTGATCCAGAGTTGTCCTCACAGGCAGAGCCGGTGCAGACGGTGGTAGAGGAGAGTCGAGCTGAGGGAACCATCGGAGTGAGTCTGTACGTCAAATTTCTAAGAGCTGGAGCAAGCATCTTTACTCTGCTTGTTGTCTTACTGGTCAACCTCCTGGCTCAGGTACGCAAGAAGACACAGAGAAAACTAATTATTTTTAGAATTATTTCACTTTCTACATGTTTGCTCACTGAGAGAATGTGAAAGAAGTGATGACATGAGAAGTATAAATCCTTTACGATTACCTCTTTCCCCTTGTAGGTAGCATACATCATGCAGGACTGGTGGCTAGCTTACTGGTCAGTATGAAAACCATTAAGAAGACATAATTCTCCTCAGTGTATTTAGGTATTTTATTTATTTTTATTTGTATTTATTTGTATTTATTTTTTAAGTCATTTCATACTTGTTTCTGACTGATCAGGGCTGATGAGCAAGAGAAGCTCGGTGATTATAACAGCACTATCATCCACAACGGACAGAACATCACCAAAGAGCTGGACACAGCTTTCTACCTGGGCGTTTATGGGGGTAACCTGAAAACACACTATGTTATTTACTCTGCTCAGTGTGTCTCCTGCACTGTGCGTACTGTGTGATGTGTCAGTCAGGTAAAAGAGGATATTTTTTACAGGTTTGACAGCAGCCGTCATCGTTTTTGGCTTCATGAGGAATCTGCTCCTGTTCAATGTGCTGGTGAGGTGCGCACAGGCTCTGCACAACTGCATGTTCAACTCCATCCTCAGAACACCTGTGCGCTTCTTTGACATCAACCCCATCGGTGAGCAAAAGTTTACACATCAGCGCATTTGGCAAAAAGCATAAACTGACTGACTTAAGAAAAAGATGTCATCTCGAGTGCTTAGTTTACAGTTCAGTAGTTTGATGATCTGTGTTCTGTCTCACCTCAGGAAGAGTTCTCAACAGGTTCTCTAAGGACATCGGTCAGCTGGATTCTAACTTACCGTGGACCTTTGTGGACTTCATCCAGGTGAGGACAGATGTCAGAGCACTGACGCAGCAGCTCATTCAATTCACTCATGGTTTGACTCAGAGGATCAGTGACTGTTCAGTTTTCACATCAGAAATCTTTTTTGTTTCTGTGAGCAGGTGTTCCTGCAGATTCTCGGGGTGATCGCTGTCTCTGCGTCAGTGATCCCCTGGATCCTCATCCCCGTTCTGCCCCTCCTCCTCATCTTCCTCTACCTCCGACGTTATTTCCTGCAAACCTCCAGAGACATCAAACGCCTCGAGTCCACCAGTGAGTGTCCCACTTGTTAGGTTCTTTGATTTTCATGTTAAAGACCACATAGTTGAAGGGCTTTGTACATCTTAAAGGCTGTGTGAAAAAACCATAAACTCGCCCTCTGTGTGTTGTGTGCCCTGCAGCTCGGAGTCCAGTCTTCTCCCACCTGTCTTCGTCTCTTCAGGGTCTGTGGACGATCCGAGCCTTCGGAGCCGAGGAGAGGTTCCAGAAAGCCTTTGATGCTCATCAGGACCTGCACTCAGGTTCTCCTCAGCCTCATCACTTTAACATTCACTATTCATCAGTGTGAAGCCTGTGTGACCTGTTAGTCCAGTGTCAGTAACATGTTGTCCTCCTCCTGAACAGCGGCCTGGTTCCTGTTCCTGACCACCTCTCGCTGGTTCGCCGTCCGACTTGACGGCATCTGCTCCATCTTCGTTACCATTGTCACGTTTGGCTGCCTTCTGCTCAGAGACCGTGAGGAAATTTTTAGTATTAGAACTTTGGTTTTGTGCTGCTGCCCACCACTGAGGGCATGATGATTCTTTATAAACACTCCAAGTGAAAAACTTTTTTTTTTCCTCTCTTCCTCTCAGAGCTGGATGCTGGCTCTGTGGGTTTGGCTCTGACCTACTCCATCACACTGATGGGCATGTTCCAGTGGGGTGTGAGGCAGAGTGCAGAGGTGGAGAACATGGTAAGATATTCAGTGTGTCTTTGGTTTTATTTGGTTTGACCTCCTGGTCTCTTTCTTCAGTCTGTGCATGTGTGTGCTGCTGTCTTCAGATGACGTCAGTAGAGAGGGTAGTGGAGTACACTGAACTGGAGAATGAAGCACCCTGGGAAACCCAGAAGCGCCCACCTCCTGATTGGCCCAGCAAAGGCCTGGTGACTTTCGACCACATCAACTTCTCCTACAGCAGCAACGGACCGCTGGTGCTGCAGGACCTGAAAGCGATGTTCAGACCCAAAGAGAAGGTCAGACACATTCGTCATCAGACGGCCAGACACTGTCTGTCTGACGTGATGTTAAAGCTCAGCTGATGTTGTTTGTTCCTGTGTGTCAGGTTGGTATTGTGGGGAGAACAGGTGCTGGGAAAAGCTCCCTGGTCTCAGCTCTGTTCCGCCTGGCAGAGCCTCAGGGAAAGATCTACATCGATGGTGTTCTGACCTCAGAGATCGGCCTCCATGACCTGCGCCAGAAGATGTCCATCATCCCTCAGGTAAACATGATGAGACCTTTACTACCTGTGTAACATTAACACTGTAGAGTAATGAGCTCATTGTTGCATTTAAACTGTTACTGTAGCTCAGGAGAACAGTAAACCTTGAGGATCATACCAAGAACAATAAATGTCACTAATACAAACTGAATTGTTTATTTCTGAATTTTGTTGTAATCAGAGTGACCTTTGACCTTTCCACCCTCTTGTTTTCCAGGACCCAGTGCTGTTTACTGGCTCCATGAGGAAGAACCTGGACCCTTTTAACCAACACACAGATGAGGAGCTGTGGAACGCTCTGCAAGAGGTCAGTAACACACAGTCACACAGGCGCACACAGGGTCAGATGGACCCTGCGGCAGCATGTAGACCAACCTAACATCACCTGGATTGATGAGCCATTTCTCTCTGGTTCTGTTTGGAAACTCTTTTGTTTCAGCTGCACAATCAGAGCTTCTTTATTCTTAATATGATCTTCTGTCTCCCTGGTCTCTGCAGGTGCAGCTGAAGTCTGTGGTGGAGGAGCTGCCTGGTAAGTTGGAGACAGTTCTGGCTGAGTCAGGCTCTAACTTCAGCGTGGGTCAGAGACAGTTGGTGTGTCTGGCCAGAGCCATCCTGAGGAAGAACCGCATCCTCATCATCGACGAGGCCACGGCCAACGTGGACCCCAGGTACTGTGGCTCACATCTCATGGACAGGATCACACTGACAGAATTCTTGTACTAATGTGCAGGGAACTGTGTGTGCTGTGTCTGTCTCTGCAGGACAGATGAGCTGATCCAGAAAACCATACGAGACAAGTTCAGAGAATGTACCGTCCTCACCATCGCTCATCGTCTCAACACCATCATAGACAGTGACCGCATACTGGTGAGTCCTCCTACTCACACATTCTAACAAAGAGATATACTTTAGATCATGTGATTTAGTTATTTAGTTTAACTTGAAAGGTGACGTGAAATCATATACTCCTCATATACTAATCACAAATGTGATTTTGTGTCCAGGTTTTAGATGCAGGGAAAATCCACGCATATGATGAGCCTTACACCCTCCTTCAAGATCCAGAATGTGTCTTTTATAAAATGGTGCAGCAGACGGGCAAGCAAGAGGCAGCAGCTCTACTGGAGGCAGCTAAACAGGTGAGCATCTCCATCTAAAATATCCATCAGCCTCTTGCTGTGAAAAGCTTAAATGTAAACATTTGTTGAAACTCTGTTTTCAGGCTTTCGAGAACAGAAGCCGTCCTAACGTGTCAAATGGACACGCACAGACAGCAGACGGTAACTTGGTTATCTTTGAGACTGCTCTGTGAGCTCAGGGAGGAGCTGACTCACTGCTTTGCCACAAGACTTTCAGAAAGTGCCTCGGCTTGTGGGGGTCCCCACCCTGCCTCTGGTGAAGCACAGAGGGCCTCATCCACTCCAGCTGGCGAGGAGACTGAGGAGGACAGAAGATTTGCAGAGGCTCCACCCTCCACCCTCACTGTGGCCTTGAATGGCTGAGCCAAATCTATGCACATTATGCTGTCATTTCCCTCAAGCTGACAGAGCCTGGAGATCACTGCTGTAAGAACTGTTGACATAGACACTATTTATTTTCTATGCTTCATATTTATCATATGTAAACTAATTGCTGCTCAGTATACTGATGTCGCACAGAAATTGCTTTTAACTGGCTGCCTTTAAAAACTGTAAAAAAGTGCCTTATTTTACATTTGCAGCAGTTTGTACGTGTTCATTTAACCAGTGACAATGTGCAGCTGACCATAAATACAAACTGTTGCACAGGATTAACAATCACCAAATCTAACAAATGACAGCAGCAGAAGTTTGATGTTGTATGTTGTTTCCTTGAGATTTACTGTTGTACAAACATGTTCCAGCCTTTACAAACAGTATGAAAAGGAGATTTTACTACTAAAATGTTCTGGTCATGTGTATTCACTCCACTGACTTGAGAGTTCACAGAGAGGAAGGTTGTTTGACGGTTGAAACTCAGCTGCTGAGGTGGAGTGTGTTGAATTACTCATTTCTGTTCAAACACTGTTTTACATGTGTCATGACTATCAGACATTACTTTGTTTTTTTCAACTGCCAGTTTGTACATTCGTTATGTCAAATACTACATAAACCTTAATCTGTTGATGTCCTTTGGATCAGAATGCAGGGGTAAGAGGTTCAGTGTTTTATTTATATAGCGCAAGTCATCGGTCCAGTGTGTTCTCATTGGCCACGTCGTGTTTCGTCATCGCCTGCGACGCTATGGGAGGAGTCGGCAAACAAATTTAAACTAACCTTCGAACCAACCACAAACAACCGTTTGTCAGTACTGTGAGAACACTTGGTACCGCAATTTTTTGTCGAACAGTGAGTCGAGTGAGGCTGGATGCTGAACACACCTGGGCGTACGTAAAGGTAAGGAGCTAACTTGCTGGCGTTAGCGAAGAGCGTTAGCATACCTATGCGGGATCACTTTTTGAATGTTGCCTTCATTCTCAGGTCCAAATGAGAAAAGTAACATGTAATGGTAAAAGCTATCTAAGCTAAAGCAGAAACAATGTAAACAAAGTAAAAACAATGCAGAAGTAGTAGTAGTAGACTGCTAGCGGTCGTAAAAAACAAACAAAACACCACATCATCAAAGTGATGAGTTTAGACTGAAGCCTCCAGGTAATTCACACACACCCTTGTTGTGTTTTTCTCCACAGAATTCAACCATTAAATCACAGAGAGAAGAGGCAGACGATGAAGATGTTTCCAGAAGGTCAGTGTTTATTCTTTTTAGTCTGACCCTGTCATGAAGGCTGTTTGTACTATGTACTATGACGTTATTTTATTATTTGTTTTTGAGTGTTGTTCTTTTCTTACTGTAATATGTAACCACAATCCTGTTCATATTGTTACAGCTGTCTTGTATATATAATGCCCTTGTCTATTTTTGTTGTTGTTGATTATGTTACTCAAATAAATACTTCTAAAGACGCTGAGTATTCAATTTCACCATTATACTATAGACGCCTGGGCTCCCACTGTGAGTACACCAACATCAGGAAGGGAAGGCTTCTGATCTGAGTGAGGTAATTTTAAGCAGAGATGTCTTGATGCAATTTCTATGATTGTTAAGTATTTAAGAATATAAGTTAACAGGAATGACTGTTTCTCAGCTGCAGTGACCTCCTTCAGACTGTGGCGAGAAGAAATGAAGTTCTGCCCCCCCAGTCAGGTAGCGTGTGTCGACATGACAATGACATTAATTATTCTACGCTGTTAATTTCGCACAGTATATTTTGATGTGGTCTAGCGTTGTATTTATCACTCACTCGTCAGCCTGTGTTGTCATATATGAGCCTCATATCATGATATCACGTATAATTAATTTAAACGCTCTATTGGCCGCTGCTTTCGGTAATCGATCGATAATAGCTGTAATGGTGACGGAGTGATAGCTTGTCGGCAATGAGCATTGTGCAATGTGAACAGTCTCGGCAGTAAGGCCGAGTCTTACTGCGGCCACGTTAGCCGACGCTTGGAGTCGAACCCGTGCTCTTTGAGTTGTTAAGCTGCTGTGATGCTGCGATGCTTGTCGGTGTGAGCTAATCTGCCAGGCGACATGCCGTTAGGCGACATGCCGTTAGCATCTGCTCTATGTCATAGAACTCTTTAACTTTAAATCAAACTAACGAAACGAGAAAGAACGTAAGCAGTTGCACCTCAAACTTCATTCAGTAGTCTAGAAGTAGTAGTTTTGTAAGAGTTTTCTGTTTTGAAGTGGTTTGTAAGAGGTTTCTGTTGTTGTGTTCATTCTGTTCTGTAAAATTTCAGCTGGTTGTCTCTTATTGTTTCATAACCCCTTCTTTACACCTCTCAGAAACGCCGGGTGGGACGGACCCCACCCGACCCCCCCGTTGCTCCATCGCACCGTGAGGTCCCCTTCGCCACTGGACGGCTCTTCACCCCAGTCTGCTGGCAGCTGCGGGACGCGAACCAGCTCCCGGAGGAGCTGCTTCTGACGTTGCAGCGCAACGCTTATCCCACTACACTACCAGAGGCCGGGGCACTCGGGGAAGCTCACACACAGCCTTTCAACCAGCTAGTGGGCAAAGTGAGTATTGACTTCTACTCTGTCAGGTTATTTGTTGGACTTGTGTTGACCTGTGATATGGAAGTTTTTACACAGTGATAGATTGGATTTGAGTAATGCACTGTTTGTTTGATGCAAGTCTAGTAGATGTAGTTTGAAACAATAAAAGTTAAATTAAGAAGTGATATGTAATGGTAACAGTAGAAGTAATCCAAAATAGAAATAAAAGTCACTTTATATAATATTTTGCTGTTGATGAGTAGTGTATTGATCATTTTCCTTTCTCTGTTTCTCTTTGATTTCCTCCAGGTGTCTCCACTTGGTCTTCGTACAATGAAGAACTTCTTTGAGAAGAGAGACCAGGACTGACATATATTAACTGTCCAACACAGACATTTGTTTGTTTATGTTCAGTATTTAGTGTATCAGCAAAGTGTAATAATAGAAGTAATCTGTAAAATGTAATATGTATTAACAGTTATCCAAAATGTCACAGTATAGTGTCAAAAACTGTCAGTTCAGTATATTAAGGCATCACAAAACTGTTGTAAAATGTCAGTATAGTAAGGTGTCAAACTGTTAAAACCTGTCAGTATAGTGTCAGAAACTGTAACTAAATGTCACAGTAAAGTTTCAAGTGTAACTTTTGAGTCTATTTTCAGTAAGTAAGTAATATCACAAAAGTGATCTTGTAATGCAGAAATGCCAAGTTTCTCTACTTTCAAATAAAATGTAAAACTCTGGCTAATAATATTCACTTTCATACAATATTAAACAGTGTCAAAATATTCTTTAGAAGTATTTATTTGAGTAACAATCCTTGTATCAGTCACAACAACAAAAATGCATTATATATACACACAAGACAAGCTGTAACAATATGAACAGTATTGTGTACACAGTGATAGTTGGATTTGAGTACTGATATTGCACTGTTTGAAATAATAAGAAGTGAAATACAAGTCAAAGTAATCTGTTACTAGATGTAGTTTGAAACAGTTAAATGTAAATTAAGAAGTAGTATGTAAAAAGAAAAATAGTATGTAATGGTAGAAGTAATCTAATTTTAGAAGTAATAGTAATCCAAAATAGAAATAAGTCACTTAAAATATAAATAAAAATAAAAATATTTAGTTAAATGTTCAGTTTCAGCTGATTAGCATTAGTTAAAGTAATCAGTAGATTTAGAAGTAAAATGTAATAAGAAAAACAGTAGAATGGTAGAGCAATCTAATATTAGAGGTAATAGTAAAAGTAATTTGTAATATAAAAGCAATGCAGAAGTAACAGTGATCCAAAATATAATTCAAAATGTCTGTAAAGCATCACAAAACTGTTGTAAAATGTCAGCATAGTAAGGAGTCACTAAATGTCACAGTAACAAAATATTCTTTAGAAGTATTTATTTGAGTAACATAATCAGTCACAACAACAACAATAGAAAAGGGCATTATATATACAAGACTGTGTACAGAGTGATAGTTGGATTTGAGTACTGATATTGCACTGTTTGAAATAAGAAGTGAAATACAAGTCAAAGTAATCTGTTACTAGATGTAGTTTTTAAGAATTAAGAAGTAGTATGTAATGGTAAAAGTAATCTAATTTTAGAAGTAACAGTAGAAGTAATAGAAATAAAAGTCACTTTATAGTCAGGCATAAAAATATTTAGTTAAATGTTCAGTTTCAGCTGTAATGTTGAACTGTTGATGAGGAATAGGCAGTAGTGTATTGATCATTTTCCTTTGTATGTTTCCTCCAGGTGTCTCCACTTTGTCCAGAGTCTTTGTACAATGAAGAAGATCTTTGAGACACAGGCCTCCAGGTAATTCACACACTGTATCAGGAAAGAGCAATAAGCAGAATCAGATGCAAGTCAAAGTAATCTGATACAATAAAATGTAACAGTACAGTCAAATATTAAAACTGTCAGGAGTCTAATATGTAAAAAACTATTTGGACTTACAGATGAGTTTGTGTGATCAATGCGTGTTGTTGTCTGTGCAGGAGGAGAAGACGACAGCAGCTGAAGACCTGAAGTGGATGAAAGAATGAAGCTGTTAATGAAATAAAAGAGCTCCACCATCTAACTGCTGTAAACTGTGTTGGTTTCCTGTTGTTCAAGTGAAAACACTGACCTGACAACATCTTCATGTCTGTCTCTTCTCTCTGTGATGGTTCCAGTTTGAATCCTGTTGAGAAAAACACAACAAACATTAATGTAAAGATGTGACTCTTAACATGTCAAAATAATGACACGCAGTAGAAGATACTCACTTTGCCCACTAGCTGGTTGAAAGGCTGTGTGTGAGCTTCCCCGAGTGCCCCGGCCTCTGGTAGTGTAGTGGGATAAGCGTTGCGCTGCAACGTCAGAAGCAGCTCCTCCGGGAGCTGGTTCGCGTCCCGCAGCTGCCAGCAGACTGGGGTGAAGAGCCGTCCAGTGGCGAAGGGGACCTCACGGTGCGATGGAGCAACGGGGGGGTCGGGTGGGGTCCGTCCCACCCGGCGTTTCTGAGAGGTGTAAAGAAGGGGTTATGAAACAATAAGAGACAACCAGCTGAAATTTTACAGAACAGAATGAACACAACAACAGAAACCTCTTACAAACCACTTCAAAACAGAAAACTCTTACAAAACTACTACTTCTAGACTACTGAATGAAGTTTGAGGTGCAACTGCTTACGTTCTTTCTCGTTTCGTTAGTTTGGTTTAAAGTTAAAGAGTTCTATGACATAGAGCAGATGCTAACGGCATGGGGTCGCTATGCTATGACATAGAGCAGATGCTACCGGCATGTCGTCTGGCAGATTAGCTCACACCGACAAGCATCGGCTTAACAACTCAAAGAGCACGGGTTCGACTCCAAGCGTCGGCTAACGTGGCCGCAGTAAGACTCGGCAGTAATTGAGTTTTGTAAAGCTGCGGCAGACAAACGTACTCACAGTTTGCGGTGAAGAGTGAACAGGACCCTCCGGTGCGTGGACAGCTGAAATTTTCGGAGACACAATAATGATGCATTATATCAACGGCAAGAACAAGACTAAACTACAGTATACAAGAGTAGAATTGTCACAATGTTCATTGCCGACAAGCTATCACCATTACAGCTATTATATTCATAAGCATCGGGTTAGTTGAGGCCAATAGAGCGGAGATCGTCGTGTCGTAATAGTAATTTAAAATACGTGATATCAGTGGATCGTTATGAGGCTCGTATATGACAACACAGGCTGACGAGTGAGTGATAAATACAACGTACAACGCTAGACCACATCAAAAATCCAAATATACTGTGTGAAATGAAGGCTGGGCTTTGAGTGATTTATTGGGTTTTATCTTTAATTTGACACATCATACAGCCAGTGCAGTCCACTCCAATTCCAGGCAAAAATGCTCCACTAAGTGTAAAATACTCCCCCAGGGTATGAAGACTATGTGAAGCATATGAAGCAAGTTTTAAGACAAAAGTGAAAAGCTGATGATCTTCAGGTCGCTCAGCTGTACTCACATCTGGACCTGGATGTGGAGCAGTTTCTAGCCTCAGGTCCACAGAGAGGTCCTCACCTGTGTGGCTGACTGCAGCTGGGGCCTTCTCACCTGTGTGGCTGACTGCAGCAGGGGCCTTCCTTCAAATATGTTTTATCAAACAAACAGATACAATAAACATAGAGCTCTAAAAACTGAGCAAAATGGGTACTACTGTTTGCTACTTAAACAGTGCAGATGAACCTGATGAGCATCATGCGTGACAGATGGTGGGAGGTGGGAGAAGACTGGACTCCGAGCTGCAGAATAGACAAAGAGAGGCTGAGAGCAACTGTTTTAACAGGTCATTTAATCCATTTAACAGACATTTAATCCATAGAACAATAACATTGATGTTATGCAAGAACATACTTGTAGACTCGAGATGTGCAGAGGTAGAAACGCCTCAAGTACAAGAAGATGAATGACAGGAATCAGAGGGATGACAGAGGCAACATTCTGTAAAAACAAGCAGCACACTGTGATGGACACTGACTAAGTTAAGACAAATAAGATTTTGACAAAAGTCAATCAAATCCAAAAAGGTCTGAAAGCAAAGAACAGAGGCTCAGTGTAGGTACTGTAGTCTTCATAAAATGGTCATAGTGCCTCACTTGATAGAAGTCCACAAAGGTGATGGGTAACATGGAGTCTATCTGGCTGATGTCTTTGGAAAACCTGTTGAGAATTCTTCCTACAGAGTAAATAAAAGCAAAGTCAGTGACATAAACAATGGGGATCTGTGGCCCATACTTAAAAAAAAACAACCACAACAGAGTTATGATTGGAAACTTGAAACTGGATGTCAGTTCTGAGCAGGGATCACCTATGGGGTTGACGTCAAAGAACATGCTGTTGTGCAGTGTCTGAGCTGATCGCACCAGCCCATGAAAGGCTTACCGGAGTAAACGCTGATGTAAAATCTGATCTGATCTGAGTAAGTAGCATTGATTCAATTTTTAATGCTAACAGCAGGTCCTATGAAAGGAAACAACAACTAGATAATGTTCAAATGCAAATAAAAGAAAGAAGAAACATAGAAAAGTACAATTGTATAAGCTGATAACCTATGAGCCACAGCTTACCTCAGCTATGACACTCAACAGGACTATAACCTATAGGAGACTATATATGTCTCCTTCCACCCGAGTCTCCTCTGCCATGGTACAAACTGTTTCAGCCTGCAAAACAAGTCATTACTGACCCACAGCTCTTTGTCCTCTGGCTGACTAACGACAGTTTGTCTGGGTCAGCTGACTGAGACAATCGCTCCTGCTCCTCACTGCTGCTCAGCAGGGACACCACGTCCAGACCAGAGGAGCACAGCTGACTGTAGGTACCCTGAACCATGATATGACCCTGAGAGAGACAGAGAAAAAACATGCAATGTATAAAATGAATAAGTCCAAATTAAAAACAACTGACTCCTGATATTGACAGACAACTCCAAACTGTGACCTACCTCTTTTGTGCATGAACTAATGTTAAAATGAGCTGCTAAAATAACTTCCAACATGTTTGGCTATTTTGGAAAAGCCCACTAGAAACCTAGTTATTTCAACTAGGTCTGCTGCTTTGAGATGCTGCAGCTGGTGGGTGACCAGGATTCGACACTTGTTCCTCAGCAGGCCACAGATACACCTGATCATCAACACAGAAGCGCACATTTAACTTTGCATAAAAGTTTAACATTAAAGAGCAGCACAATTATCCATTATCACAACACAACGGACAGGACTGATAATCACTCACTGCTCAAACAGATGTTTCCCAACCTCTGCATCCACAGCACTTAAAGGATCATCCAGGAGGTAGATATCTGCCTCCTGATACACTGCTCTGAAACACACACACACACTCCAAGTTCTCTGATGACCCTCTCATACCTCTGAAGGTTCAGCTCTTTCCCAAACAAGATGTTGCTGCGGATGGTTCCAGGGAACACCCAGGGCTGCTGGGATGCATAGGTCAGCTGACCTTTGACCTTCATTGTTCCTGTGTCACAAGGCAGCTCTCCCAGGATCGCGCTCAGCAGGGATGACTGGTGGGAACATGGATGTTATGGTCATGTGAAATGGCTTGAAAGAGAAACACTGTGAATATATTGACAGTTTTTCCTTTGTAAGAGCTCAGATCAACTGTTTATCTGTGTGAAGCTGAAGCAAGGCAAGTTTATACAGGTGTACCTACCTTTCCAGCCCCCACTGGTCCAATGACAGTCAAAAGTTGCTGTGATTTCACAGTGACAGAGACTTTCTCCAGAGATGGAGCATCCAAACTCTGACAGAAAACAAAAAAACACATATTGAGAGAAAAAAAAACATGACCAATACTGGTCATTCTGGGCCTTTTGAAAACTATGTTCAAGACTTATAGTATGTAAATACACTCATCATTTAAGAGTTAGAATACTGACCTTATCCCAGTAGCAGGTCAAGTCCTGGATGATGATGGAGTTGTGGTGGTTTAACCAGTTTGTTTAGATATTGGTTATGTAATATTACTTTTGACATCACTTCAAAACTGTACATATTACGATATAAATCAAATCACTATTTCTGTCTGCCTGCCCTCTAAATGTCAACTATTTGATGCATCAGTCAGAAAGACTGATTCAACTCACAGAGAGTCAGTGGACAAGTGGTTAAACTTTTTTAGCTGCCTCACAGTTCACACACACACAGCACTGCAGGAGCAACAGAGCGACAGGCTGAAAAATTTCCAAGCAGATCTGCAACCAGACCAAAAGCACAAAGCTAACAAAGAGAGCAAATGGTAGAATGAACTAGCTAATGTTAAGCCATAATTTAAAGATGGGGCTGATGTTTACGCTTGAAGCTAATGCTAACGCTCGTCACTAATACTAATGCTAACACCCAGGTGGTAGTCAGCCAGGTAAAGGTCAATATAAACTCACCACAAATGACCACAAACCGATGACAACGACATGATAAAGCACCGTATGATGAGTTCAAAAGATCAGGATGGATCACAAAGTGACAAAGAGTCGCAAAACATCGGTAACGTGCAAACAAATACAAACCGGGATTTACACCGATCAACATTCGGCCATGTTAGGTGACCACAACTGGTGTCAGGGACGCCTCAGTCACAGAAACAAACAGAGTGTGAGCCACGCGATATAAACGACTGATAACAGAATTAAACGATTGATGCTAACGCTAGCCGCTAACTGCTAGATTTACCTTCGTGCCGCAGGTGTGTTCGGCGTCCAGTCTCACCGGTGTTCGAGAAAAAAGCAGCTCCTGACTTCCTTTCGATGACATACGTCAGCTAAAAGACGGAGAGACGCTTAGATGTATTATAAGATCTGCTCCTTTATATGTGACTGTTTTCTGACAAACTGGACATGAGCCACATGTAATTAATAAAATGAAAAAAAAAATATATATATATATAATTTGCGATGGAGGAGAAGATGATCAGCATCCCCGGGACCTTCAGGTGGAGGTACTGCAGGTCCCACTTCATCACCATGACCAGCTGTGTCCGTGATCTTCTACACGATGAGGATTTACCACACTGAGACAGTTAAAGCCTTGAATAAATACATACATGTGGACAGACAGGTTTAATGAATTGAAGTCACCATAGACTGTATATAAAAAGATAAGACTCTGCACAGATCACACAAACTGTATTTACTAATACTTTAAAACACCACACAGTAAATCTGGGGCAATAGCACAGTGAGGAAATGCTTGAGGTGTTGCTCACTAGCTGACCTCTGACCTCCACATAGACGAGAGAAAACATGAGGATGAAATATCATCATTTCAGAGGTTTGTTTAATATCTTTATTTATGCTCTCACTCACTCTCTCTCATTCTCATGAAACAAATCACAATTGAACAACAGATCTGTAGTTTTCTATACAGATGACTTAAATTATTAAACAGAAAGTGTACAGCTATCACTACCAAATTTAAGGCAGAATTCCACACAAAAGTGGTCAAAACTTTTGATATTGATATAATTTTGACCCATTATTAGTTTCTCTAATCAACTAAGAACCATCAATTAGACAATGGGAAAAGAACATCTACAAGAAAATCCTGCCTTCAACACTGACGTCATGTTAGTAATATATTAGTAACATTTTACATGAATAAAATATACTATGTATTATACATTGTTAAGACTCTTTACCATTTATTACATGTTGCCCTTCCCAGAAAAAAGGTATTATTGCATCTCTAGAAGTAACCATGGTCCTGCAGCGAGACAGTCAAGTCTGTTTCACCATCATGCAGGTGTTTTCTTTTTTAAAAAAAACAAAACAATTAGCTTCAGATGCTAACACACTGAGGGTCATTTGGAGAGGAGATCACATGTCCATGGATGACACTTACTGACAAGATGACAAAGAGTATGCAGGTGGAAAACACAGAGCTTTCTGTACAGTCACCCTAAAGTTTGCTAATTGGATGAGTTTTTAAAAAGCCAAGGCCAAGTAGCTAGAGATACTGAAAGTTCCCAAACTATGCTGCCATGCTAGCTCGCAAATGTCATGTCCAATAAGCTGCTCCCCCAAAAAATACTGTCCTTAAAGAAATAGTTTGACATTTTGAGAAATTGTGCTTAACTGCTTTCTTTCTAAGAGTTAGATGAAAAGTTTCTTGTGTCTGTGCTGGAAATATGGAGCTGTGCCAAGGAGCCAAGAAATCATAAAACCTCTATGTGTTGCTTTTACATTTATGCTTTTTGTGCAGATAAAACAAATAAAGTGTTTATTAGTTAGCCGTTAGCAGAGTGGCATCAATCCTCTCGTCTAACTCCTGGAAAGAAAGTGAATAAGCATGCTTCCCAAAATGTAAAACTTTACCTTTAACTGGCGGAGGAAATGCTTTACTGGAGGAGAGACATTCATGTAAAATAGCTATGGAGAAGACTCTGGAGTGATATGAGCTGTCACTGTCACAAAAACATTTAGATATACAGAATATATAAAATGTATATTTAATACTCTCAAAAAAATGTACTAGATTCGCTATATAGCCAACTCTTAGATACCACTGAAATAGATTAGTATTGGCAAATATCTACTCTTTAGTTATTCTATTGTGAGGTGCATCAAGTCAATAGTGACGTTAAATACTGCACACAAAATCCACACATTTGTGGTTTGCTGTGGCAGGTTTTTAAAAGGACAACTTGCAGTTGTTGTTGGAAAAATATAAAAACATACAAAATACAAATAAAGTAGATTTAAAAATTGTTTAAAATTTTTACGTAATTGGCCCATCGACACAACAGTTACTCTAAGTGTCATATAATTCTGGCTTCCTTCTGTTGCTGGTATCACCAAACATTGATATACATAGAAAAAGAACACGAATGTGTCTCGGCTCCTCGCGTTAATACTGTTTCTAACAAATTTTTCTTTGTTTTACACAACTTGCACACAGACTTACATGACAAAAAAACACAGTGTAGCACAGTACAAAGGTGGTTGAGTGTGGCACGGTATAGATTTTTTGTTTTTTGATCAACTGATTGACAGCACAGTGGCACCGCCAGTATGTGTCATCACAAACTTGTCTCCCTGTCCAAGCTCTTCTCATGCCTCCGCCGCTTGTGTCGCTTTTCTCCACCACTGGAACAACTGCACAGGGAAAAAAAAAAAAAAAGATTGAACCAAGCAAAATATTTAAACAATCCAGTGTATTGATGTTCAATCTCTGTACAGGGAGTTCAGTCCCAGCTGGCTGACCAGCAATCAATCCACATCAAACAGCATGCAAATTACCTTATAAAGCTCAATGTCACTGAAATAAACAACAGGGAGTGACATATAATAGTATCATTTTCTCAACTTTTACAACATGCTGCAATAGACATCATAAAATGTGTCCTTGAAGTAACATGCACACCCAGGCCATGCCGTGTTGTCAATCCACCAACACCCACATATCACTGATTTATCTCACCATTTATTGAGTAATCTCAGTCATAACTTGCAGCACAGACCAACAGCGTTTTCATCATGCAGCAATCAGCAGTAAACACACAGGACCAGACTCTCCATGCTGACAGGGACTGGGAACAACTTACCTTTGGGATTTCAGCTTCTGAGAGGTTAGGAGGGGGAGCTTAGGGGTGGAGCGGAATGAGAGAAGCAGGCAGGAGATACTATGTTAGTCTACTCTGTAGGAAATCTGCCAGGGCGGTGTTTCTCTTAGATAAAACCCTTCATCTAAACTAGCTCTTCAGTTTCCTGGACAAATAAAATCTAAATATTCCATAACTTCTCAATAATAAACACCTGCAACTGCTTGCTTTAACGCCCAAACACACCATTTTCCCTTTAAAGTATATATTTTTTAACTTTGTAAAAATACACTCAGCAGGTATCTCTGCTGTATTACTGACACTGATCTGGATATCTGAGAGAGATGTGGATGAGGAGGCTAACCTTTTAACACTTGGTTCCTTCTTAGTGCTCTCAGCAGGGCTGACGCTCTTCCATACATTCCCAAAAGATCCTTTGGACATCTCATCAGTGATGTTCACTGTGGCCGGGTCACTCCTTCAGAAAAACGCCACAGAGAAAGACAAAATGTTTGTCAGTCAGTTTGTTTCGTTTTGTGGTGCTGAGTGTTGGGCTGCAAACTATGTTTATGATGTACCTTTTTGTTTGCATTTTCTCTTCTGTTTGATAAATATAGCAGAGATACAGACATGAAATGCAGGGGATGACATGCAACAAATGTATCCAATCAGAGCCAAACAGAGGATGTTGTGGTTATATGGTATGCATCTTAACCTCTCAGCTGAAGATCTGTGATTCTGTTGACTACTTGAGAATTATAGTATCTTTCCCTAAGTGTGTATCCAACAAAGCAATGCTGCACATTTTACATCTGTTTTTCTCTGATGCCACATTTCTGAAAAAATCTGACTCTGATGACAAATCAGGTTCAGTTATTTTGCACCTTAAAATACATACTGCACCAAGACCAAGGTGCTTTTACAAATTTACTAAATAAGAACAAATGGAAACTGACTGTTAATCATCCAAAAAGGGCCATAACTCCTTTGTAACTATGCCCCTTCATGTGTTGAAGTAACACCAGGAAGTTCCCACTCACAGTCTGACAAACTGGCTTTAGCAGGAAGCATGGGCACCCAAAATACAAAGTGCGATCATAGATCAAAATGCCTCACTTGTAGTGACCCTCCAGTGGCACTTGTACAATGCCTTCCTCCTCTGCAATAATACTGTGTTCCTCCTGAGGAAAGAGATAAAAGAGAGAATCTAACACACTGCCAGGATAGCAGCTGCAGTGGCAGACATATATAGTGATCAAAGGTGGCTTTTGATCATTTAAATTATTACTTCACCTCTTGTGCTGCATCCTCCAGCTTCTTCTTCTTCCACTCTGGCATCAGGTCATCCAGCCAGCTCAGCTCTCTCTTGCTGAAGATGAAGTCGAGCAGCTTACGAATAAACACCAGGGCCAAGACCTGGAGCAACACAAACAGATATCAACAGGCATTGTGCGCATACATATAGAGTGTATGCGTACACAAACACACTCAGGTTACCATCATGGGGAAGACAATGGCAGCCTTGGAGGTCTTGATGACCCACAGCAGGACCAAGCAGCTGAGCTGGATGATGGTGAAGAGGTGCACCTTCCTCAGAGGGACGTGGCGAAGGTAGATGAAGTCTGGCTGATGTTTGGCCGGCATGCCGAACAGCTTCAGCCGGTCAAAGAACTGCATAGATACAAACAGGCAACCATTTAAGAATTCACCCTGAGCCTTTTCTGGATTAGTTCTCCTCATAAACTACCAGCAGGAAGTGTCTGGGCTCACCTGGATACCTCGGAGAGAGGAGGCTCCCATGTACAGAAAGACTCCGTACAGCACAGGCATGGGGATAAACTGGAGACAGACAGAGAAATGTTCAGGATCAGGACTAAATATGACTATCCATCCTCTCCAACATGATGATTCTTGTGTGCGTGTGTGTGTATATATTGATGTTTCTCCCCTGACCTTTAGCACGGAGGTCATGAAGACGGAGCAGCCCATCAGGGTGAAGATCATGAGGCCGGTGAAGCGCTGCTCTCGGATGCCCAGGAACTTGGGCTGCTCTCCGGGGGCTGAGCACTCTGACTCCAGCTTCAGGCTGTTGACGTGGGAGATGGAGAGCACGGTGGCTGCCACGAACCACGGCAGGCCCATCACCGAGCACACTCCCAGCATCACCCCCACCACAAACAGGTCCAGGTGGTAGCCACAGCCTTTCTGCAGGAGCCGCCGAGAGACATTGGGATTTAGATATAGCAGTGTTTTAGTTACAGTAAGTTTTGTAGTGTGTTTGGTAAAAAGGCATTAATTCAGTTTGTTTTAACAACTGGGTTTTTAAATTAAAGCTTTGAGACACCTTCAATTTGTGCTCCTTCCTGTTGATGATGACGGCTGTGATCTGCTGGTCCATGAAAATGAGGATGGTGCAGAGCAGGGCGGGGATGAAGGTGATGATGGTGGTCCACCAGGGGTTGGGCCCCACGGGGTTTATAACCCAGCCACGATCATCCCTGGTTGGCTAAGAGTCAAAAGAAGAGAGCAATGACCTAAAGACTGAGGAATGTGAAATACTGTGCATCAAATACATATCAGCATGATTAACCAAAATGTCTGTTGTTGTATATCTATTTCATTTATTAATATTTTATATTAAGACTTTTATTTCAAGATTTATGCAAATATTTATTTAATATTTTGGATTGAGGATAAATACTATGATCGAGCTCAGACATTTTCACAACCATTCAAAGAAAAGTTACCTCTTAGTTAAGATGTTATAATTGATTTTTTAAAATAATTTCTCTCCATTTTGACAAACTTGTTCTTTATAATCACGTCTTAGGAATTTGTTTTTAAAAGTAACTTCTCTTAATGTTCTTAACAGATACTTGTTTCTTTTGTCCAGTTTCACTTTAATCCTGGAAACATTAAAGAATTCGAAAGGGACGAGCATTATTATTGGATATAAAACCAGGATGTGGAAGCATTTTGTTTAGTTTCCGATTCTGTATCCTGTATTTTATATTTAAGTGTTCTCAGCACTGTGGAGTCAAATATCTGTATACTATATGTATGTACTATATACTGCATACTAATGTTGTGTATAACATGAATAAACAGTAGCTTTTTTTAAGGGAGGGTTTTTCCTGGACTTACTTTGAACTTGCTGGGGACCTGTAATTTAGGCGAAGGGATTCCCAGGGCATAATCTACTAAAACCATAGTGAGGATGGTGATGAAGACGGCAAAGTCACTGATGATGGCGCGCACCTGCAGGGAACAAAGGGAGAAAATCTTCAGACAAAGTCTGTATCACATCTACGTATTGTACTACAACCAGATGACAGTGTAGTGCTCATCACCACAAGGTGGCGCTGGTGTACTACAGATTAGCGTGTCAGCATCACGCCACATATTACGCTCATGAGTGTCATCTCAATGATAAGTCCTAGAAATTTCAGACATAGAAAGGCCACACAGACTGCAGGATTCTGCTGTATGATAAAACAACCAGTAGATGGCAGCATAATCTAAACTGATGCACACAGAGGCATGTAAACTAATTTCAGTGTAATTTCAGCCCAATGGCAAGATGAGGAGTAAATGGAGGGCTACATAATTAATGAAGCTGATTCAATTTTGCAGCTATCATGAACCTGAAAACAGACACTCTAAAACTGTGTGTGTTTCAAAGAGAACAACTGATATAAAGATTTTTTAAAAAGATGGTATGTGTGTTTGTGCATTATTTGGGGGTGACCACAGTGTGATGCGTACCTTGGTGGGGAAGTAGCGGCTCGTCTTGAACTCCTTGAGGAAGGCGGACATGAAGACGGTGGAGAAGAAGAGGACGACGCACCAGAAGAGGACGTCGGGGATGTAGGGGCCGTGGGGACCGCACGCAGTGCCTTCAAACTCCCCGTGCAACATCTCGCACTCCTACTGGCACCAGAGGACACAGTGGTGATGATGATGATGTTGATGATGGTGGTGGTAATAATCAGGATGATGAGCAGAAGGCAGACAGGGATAATGATGCCAATAAAAATGATTAGAGCGACAGGGAAGATGAGGGCGATGATGGATGTCAGGTGATGAATTAGTGAAGTCTGGAAACCAGCAATCTGGTACTTTGCAGCACTGCTTTAAAAAACTAAAAAACTTTATCGTTATATACTAAACAGATATTTAAAGCTCACCGCATTATAAATCTATTTGCATACAATCCCAGTGGCCTCATGTGACCCTGCCTCCAAAAACATTTTCTGCGACAGTCGGTCTAACAGGAGCGTAGGAGTGACGCAGCAGTCCGTCACAGGCATGACTGACAGTGAAGGAATCCACTCTTCACACTGCATCTCCATGCTCATTCTGCACAGCTAAATCCTGTGAAATCCTGCCCACATGTTCTTAATCCCTCGCCTAGACTTATGACGCTTCTTGATAAAGCAAAGTGTGGGGTAAGTGAGACACAAACGGTGCCAGACACAATTTTCTTGGGTATTTGTTTGTGTGTGGTTTAATTTCAGGGTAAGCGCCTTTGATTTAAAGTATTATCTGTCTCCTGTTAGCCTTTCCTCTTCTCTCCTCTACACAGCTTACAGATCCAGATCTTCTTTGGATTCTTTAACCATCATTAGAAGTTTAACTGAAACCAAGAAAGCCTGTTTTGTCAGAGAGTCTCTAACCCTTATTTCTATCTAACTTATGTACATGTATTCTGTTATATTTTCCTCTAAATAGCAAGTGTTCCTTACCTTGACCTCCAACATGGTCCAGTTGACTTGCGAGGCAGTGATGTTCCTCTCCTCCCAGAAGCGCAGAGTCTCATTGCTGGGGTACGTGGGCTCCACACAAGCACACCTGCAGAGAATATGTTTTACATTACACACGCATCATTTTTATTTTTTCTGTTTGTGAGTGTACTGAAAGCTGAAGGCTCCTCAGGTGAGAGTATGAATGTTTTCATCTGCTCAGATCGTCAGTGACAGGACACGGTTCAGACAGACTTCAATATGAAACCTGAAACTACAGGCGGTAAGTGAAAGGGACAAAAATAGGATTTTGAAAAGAGAGGGAGGTATGCCCTCCATTGAGATCACATTTCATGATTGAATCTAAAACAAAAATCCCAATAAGCTTTGGGAATTAGTGATAGGCAGTTTTTTATTTTACATTTTTTTTGCCATTTTATAAACCAAACAACTCATTCAATAACTGAGAAAATAGAAGGCAGATTAATCAATAAGAACATAATCAGTAATTGCAGCCCTATAATCCCTCATATTCCATCACACACCACTTCCAAAAAGGCTCGGCCATCAACATGAAATGACTTATTCTGCTGGCATTTGAAAAACTAAATGTCAGCATCCCCTGCTGTTCACCACAGTAGAATAGAAAACCACAGAAGGAGCTCTTGGCTTGACACTAGCCTGCTTATATATGTAGCAGGATAATGCATGACGCTCCTGACCCTCACACATACTCAACATGGGATTATTCACCATAAAGCAAGACCTAGTGCTTAAAATCTGGACAGTGTGTGTACTATACCACTGCACCATCTGTCGTTTCATGATGCAGCAAACCACTTGAGCACGTGTGTGAAAATGTGCTTAGGTTGGTACACTGTGCATGCAACACAGGCTGCACAGTGCAGCCAAGGAGGAGGCAAAACAATATTTCTACATTTTTTATACTGTACTTTTTTATTGTAAGCTTGAAAAAACAGTTAATATAAAAAGGAAAAATATATTTGTGCCACTTAATGCAACAAAGTTGAATGTTTCCTTTTATTTCTTTCCAGTGGTTTGAAGTTTGAAGCAGAAATCCTTAAAATTTTGTTTTTTTAATTTGCTAAATGTCTTTTTTCTAGGGCTGCAAGTAATGATGATTTTCATTATGATCAACCTGTCAATAATTTTCTCATTTAAATGTTAGAGAATAGTTTAAAATGGGCATTAAAATTTCACAAATTCCCTTGGTGACACAATCAAAAGTCTTATTTTGCCCCACCAATGGTCCAAAGTCCACAGAAGAAAACCAGTAAATATTCACATTAATGAAGCTGGCAGCTTGACAGTTTTGCATAAAAAATATTTAAACAATAAATCGATTATTAGAATTGTAATAATTCATTCTTTGTTGATCAACTAATTTGTGATATTTTCCAGAGATTGCACCATTAACATTATGTCAAATTAGCTATCTGCAGCTCCTGGTTGCAATTTACTCGTGAACATACAGATATTTGTCACTAATTACTGTGATACTGATGAAAACTTAAAATGAATTAAACAAAAAAGTACTTACGAGTACTGTGTGAGTTTCTGAAGGTTGTTGTTTTTATTGATGGGGTAATGCACGCCCAAGTGGAGCAGCTTCTCCAGGGCCTCATAGATGAAGATGATGCAGATCAGTGCAGCAAACGCTTCCTCAGTGAAGCGTGTGATGTAACAGACAAGTGAGCTGGCATCAGTGGCCACCAGCAGCAGACAGAAGAAGGCTGTCCACAGGCCAATACAGGCCCTCAGGGAGAGGTAGGAGAGGCCATATTCCCTGAGAGAGACAGGGCGCACACACACACACACAAAAGAGTGAAGGGATAAACAATTAGACATGGCATCCCTACTCAAGCAGAAAGGACACACATCCACTATCAAAATAGAAATATTCTTCGACAGCAAAAGCACAAATTTGTGCTCAAGAGCAAAAAGAAAATAACCCACTTGCAGAACTTGAAGAGGATCTTCTCAAAGACAAGAACAGGCCCTGTGCTGCCCAGGATGGTGAGAGGCTGACCAGCAAACAGAGAGTAGGCTATTCCAGTCATGGAAGCCCCAAACAGGGACTCAATAGCACTCTGGAAACACAGGAAATAACAGCTTGGATCAGTTGATCAGATAAATGCATTCAGCTGTAGCTTTAGTTAATATTATCATATCTTCTCAGCAATAACTGAACATACTCTCCATTGACATTTCTAGTCCTAAAGCCGCGCCACAAACTTACTGTACTATATCAGTTGTTACTCTTACTGTGCTTTGAGAAAATAAGTGGAGCAACATGAGACATTCAAAGCAGGTTGTGTTTTCCCTTCTTTCAGCAACTTGTTTCAAGGTGCCTTTGAGCAAGATGTGTCACTGTTTGAGTTTGATGCGGGGAAAAAAGAGTTTGGGTTCTGAGTCATGTTTTCCCTGGATATATGTAAATCTAAGAAAGCATCTGACCTTGGCTGTTTCAAAACTGTTTCAAAATTCCACTCTCATGAATATCATGTCCTTGACTGTACAATAACTTCTTAATGTTTAGGTGTGATCACAGAGTCTGTTCTGAGAGATAAAGATGTGTCTTACCACGCGTCCCTCTGTGGCCTCCCCCAGGAGTCCTCCAAAGGTGATGACAGGTGACATGCAGGCGCAGTAGAGGAAGAGGAAAGAGGCCAGACACTGCAGACTGATGGCATCTGTGTAGTCGGAAAGGTAGTGAGGAGCCTTTCGCTTGATGTCCATGACAAACCCGCCAAATAATCTGTGGAGGTATGGGTATTATGAAAAAAACGTGCACATACATCATATCATATCATCATATTCCCCTGCAGCGTGTCCCCTGCAGTGTGGTGGCATGTCTTTTCACTGCTGAACAAATGTTTGATCAGAGCAGAGGACTACTGAGAGTACAAGCTATTTCCAGTATATTTACAGTGTTACTCATGTGAACCACAAGACAAAATATTGAAAAGGGGTAAAGCATTTCCTCACTGAGCCTATCTGTGTGTTGATGTGCATTTGTCGACTCCAGCATCTATATTTGTATGAATCTCAGCCAGTGAGCAGGCTCTCCTGCTGCAGCAAGCCGGACCGGGGTAAACTAGCTGGAGGTGGTTGCTATGGCAACAGTGGGCGGGGCGTTATGCTTAGTCTGAGCAGTAGCGATGCCATGTCCCGGGAGGTAGTGGTGGTGGTGGTGGGAGGGTGGGGGTGGGGGCTGATGGCTGGTGCTGGGCCAGTCTTAGCTGGGATAAGAGCCTGTACCGCAGGATACTGCAGCTCAGCGGCAGCACATCACTCACTCCTCTGCTATTAAACCACCAAGAGGTACACTATACACCCCTGCATTTCATTTCACCGAATCAGGCTGGAGTCCAGGAATCCCCTGGATGTGATGAGGTGACTTCTGGATGATGACAACACGACATTTTTTCATCTTTGATCCTCTCATTATTTGCTTTGTGAAATCAAACTGTCTCACTGGTGCCTGATAATTACTGAGAAAATGAAATTCTTGATGTCTTTCTCATGTGTGCCTTCATCAGGGGGTTATAAAATGTAATAACTACAGGCTTATTGTCAGTTTTCATCCTAATGCATGGGTGTTTTGCCAAACATTTCTAAATCTGGACTGGGTTACAGCAGCTCATAAATTCCTCACTATGTTTGTGTTAAGTTCTTAGTAACAACTACCTGGATTCAAGCTTGTGATTTACTAAATGCAGTTGCAGCAAACTTTAGCAATGAGTAAATCAGTTGCTAACTAATATCTGTAGAACATCACTGTAGCTTCAAGTGCTGTGATGCTTGATGAGTGCCAGAAAATTAAGAGCCAGTCCTTAATAAATGTTCATATGATTATGTCATTCATATACTGTATGCATTCACAGAGAAATATGTATCATACTTAGTCATATACATACAGTTTAAAGTGGGATATGAAGAGATTTATTGGAAAAACTGCAAGTTTTAGTTATTTTGATAGCAGAAAAAAAACAAACAAAATAAATAGTATGAGTATAATAATATGAGGGCTCATTAAAAGACATGGTATAATATGTTCCAGAGCAGAGGTATGTATTTAAGGGTTGAGCAACAAATAAAAAAAGGCCAGCAGCCACTACTATTGTCTCATTAGGTCTCTCTTGTTGTGAATGAAAGTAATTAAATACACTGTTTATTTACCTGTGAGGAATTGCTCTGTTATTAGCACTAGTGACATGATTACTATAATAAGGAAACCAGGAGTAAAGTGACTACAAATAGACAACATACAGTGATAATAAGTGTAATGATTAAACAAATTTTAATTCATTATTGCATGTAAATTCAGAGGTGGAAGTACTCAGATGTTTTACTTGAGGAAAACTACCAATACAACCATGTAAGAAGGCTTCATTGCACTGTAAATGTGTTATGAGCTAAATCTTCTATTTACTGTTGCTCAAAGTGGAGCTAGTTTTAACTACTTCATATATAATCAGGTAGTTGACCCCAGTGGTTCCCAGCCAAAGTAGGTTCTCATAAGGTTACTACATAAGTCTGAAGGGTTGTAAGATGATTAATGGCAGAGGAAAGAGGAAAAACTCACTGGTCTAATTCAATCATAAACCACAATTTGTGTTTTATAAACTCATCATATGTTTTTGTATGAAAACACTTACATGTACTCATTTCGCAGATGCTGTTATCCAAAGCAACTTAAAAGGGAGGGACAACACTTCAGCCTAACTAGCACTTAATGCACACTTTCAGTGCGCAGTAAGTGCTAGTTAGGCATGCTAGGGTGTTTAGGAATGAGGTGCTCTCAGGAGAGATGAGTCTTCAAGAGCTTCTTGAGGATAGAGAAGGACGCTGCTGCTCTGATAACATTTGGGAGCTTGTTCAACCATCAGAGAACCACAAACGACAGCAGTCTGGACTGCGATTGCTCTGGGTGTAGAGATGGCAATGCCACCTTGGAGGAACATAGTGGCTGAGAAGGAGAAGGCATAAGCCTGTATGACTGAGCTCCAGGCTGAGAAGTCACTCTGTAGGCAGCATTACTGACTTGAATTTGGTTCGGGTGGCCATGGCCCATTTAGGCTGATCAAAGACCACATGCACTGCAACATTCTAGACCATTTATAAGAGATTCACTGTGTGTGAAAGGAGGCCCCCAGAGGAGCACTGCAGTGGTCAAGTCAAAATCTTAATCTGAAAAGAAACTAGATAAATGTAGTGAGTGAATATTAGAATATCTCCCTCTGATTTAGTAGAAGGAGAAAGTAACATAAGGCAGATAAAATCAAGTGTGTATATGTATGTAATAAGGAGTGCGAGGGGCTTGTTTGCATTATTTGTGAGTGCTGTTAAATAATATAACATTGTTGCAATATTGAAGAATGTGACTTTATGTGTGGCATAGAGTGCCTGATTCACTTTAAACTCATAATGAATTAACACTCAAACAAAAGGTCTTAGTGGAGTTGAAGTGTGAGGAATGATAATGGGCCAGTAGGGTAGTCTGATTCTTAAGAGAGCTAAATTTATAGTTTGGGGACGGGGAGGCAGCTCAGAGGCGACAGGAAGACGGGGACAAAGAAGAGCTTCGAGAGCTCAAGGCTGCGCATCACAAATCACGCTGTGTCTCTCTGACGCTTACCTCCCAGTGCGCTGGAGCTCAGGGCCGCCGTGCCCTCCGTGTTCCTCTGACTCTCCAAGATCTGTCACTCCATTGGGAACAGGAGGAATCTTCCGCTTCTCCTGTGTGATTAAGATCACTGTCAGTCAACTGTCTGTTACTGCTCGTCATCGTATGGAAAATAACAAGCATCAGTTGCACTTAAATCTCCACAGAGTAAAACTGGTGACACTGGGTGTTATAGTTTCAGTGTACATTTAACCATGGTTAATGGACACATGATTGACCTCTTATGATAAATCTAACATTCTGGTGCACAGTTCATCAGCATAACAATGTTATTGCACAGCAGTGTGTCATTAATTCACTACAGGAGCCTAATGATGAAGAGGAAAAGACAAACAAGACCTGAGACAACCTCACTATTTTTTTAATCATCAGTTTTCTGTTAGATAACAAAAATTCTCTCCCAGACAAGATGGCGGATTGCTTTTCAAAGCGCACCAAAATAACTAATGGAGGAAAAATAACTAATGTTTTGTAGAGGATTGAGAGCAGAACCCTGGGGAGCAGCATCAAAGCACAAAGTACAACACAGTTGAGATTAGAGGAGAACGCAGATGTTTAAATATTTCTCAGCAGGCAACACGAAGCAGAGGGGACTCACAGGCGCATTATGACAGAACAGTTATATATAAGGAGAATCTCAAATTTAACAGCCACAAAATGGGAGTAGTGTGGTTCAGCTGTCTGAGTGGCAGCAGTGGACCCTGTCATCCTGTTTACCAAGTGAGACAAGAATAACAATGAACATGCAGTGTTTTTTTTCTCATTTTTTATGTAAAAGGAAACACACCTGAGAGGGCACATTTTTGGGAGGCTCTATTCTGATGGAGGGGTCCCACTCTCCAGGGGGTAACACCGTCACCTGGTCCAGAAACTCATCAATGCCTGCCACCAGGTCATTCCTGTCTTTGGCTTTGTAAGCAACATCATGGAAAATCTGTGGAGGAGTTTAGAGGAGAGACAATGATTTAAATAATTATTGCTTTGATCATCCGTGTTCTTAAGTTAGGCTGAATCACTGAGTGCATTTTCATGGATTTACAGATAGAAACACAATGCATTATCAGATAAGAGGAATAAGGTGCTTTCATGACTCAGTGTTCTGAAATATCATTTGTCTCTCATAAATAAGAAAACAGTTTATTGATATGGAATACACAATATAGTTCTTAATCTTAATGCAGTGATGCGCACAACTAATTCCCATATATGATGAAGTAGGCTGACATCCATACAATTCTATTTTCATACATCCCAAAGGACTGCTGCCAATGAAAAAAGGCAACATCTGGCTCTGATGAAGGTCAGAAACATTAGCTCATAGCTGCACTGTGGGAAATCCTGTCAAGTCATATGTCAGTCTGCTGATCCCCAGAGTATAAGGCTGGGTTTGGTTATAAAAAATCAACCTTGGAGTTGGTAGGTGGACTTTTGTTTCTGTATGCCCAAAGTTATTCTTTCTAATGCCAAATATAACAATGAAACCAATATAAAAATATCCAACATTCATTATTCCATGTTTGGAACACAGCTATGAGTATCTGACCCTGCTATAAATACATGATTGTAAATTTAAGAAAATAAGATCCATCCTGGGATACTTCCATCTTTATTGTGTCTTAAAATGGAGTCATTTTAGTCTGGAATTGAGCCTGGGCTACAATGACTTATCATACTTATTAAAATAAGTAAGAAAATTCATGTCTTACTTTCCAAGTGCCATGACCTACATCACTCTGATGCAGGATATAGATATAGACTCTAATTTCTACAATTATTTAGACATAAATGTTGACGTTTGTTGAGTTTTTCACCACAGCAAAATCTTTTTTAGGACTCAACTGTAGATAAAAATATATATTTATAATATTGAGGTTTTTGCAGATCAGACAACAGATAAAGAAAATGCTGCTCACACATTAACGCATCAGTAATAATACTCCAACAATACAGCTATTTGATATAAAGAGCACCTTTACTTTTAAGACTCTGAGTTAATTTTGCTGATAAATCTTCTGTGCAATTACATAAGTAATATTTTCAGTGCAGTACTTTTACTTGTACTGGAGTATATTTCCATTGTTGCATCACTACTTTTACTTAAGTAAAAGATCTGAATACTTCTTCCACCCCTGCTAGAATGTTAACCTTGATGCTCCTGCACTTAGGCCTCACCTCATCAGTCATCAGGGTAGCAATAGACCGGCCAATTTCATGATACTGTGGACCTTTTCCCAGAGGGCCAAGCAAGATGAAAAGAAACCTGTTCAAGACAGAGGACAACAGGTTTTGGTAGAATTTAAATCCTTTTCTAATGAAAATAATTATTAACTCATCTTGCCAGACTTGACACAGAATAAAGAAAGAAGACAAGCGGGTGTCTTTTCCAGCAGTTTGTGTATTACCTGGTGGTGATGGGAACCTCAGCCAGGCCGTTGAGCAGCACAGCAGGAGCCAGGCGGACAAACGCCACCACAGGACGGTCTAAGAATTCCAGCTCCCCCACCAGGACGTTAGAAGCCTCAGCACCAGGAGGGATCTTCTTCATGAAGTGGAGGTCGATCTGAGAGATAGAAAGAAACCAAAACAACACTACATCTCTGGACACAAGATCTGTATAAATGCTCTATTCTGTTTGTATTGTGATAAATATTGAAATGTGGTTTGATATAGAGGTAGCAGTGTTTCTTTTAGTAAATCATCTAAATAAAAATTAAAATATTGGCTGGATCTGACACTGACGCTCCACACAGCAAAAGAAAATAAGCTTTACTCCAGTCAGTTTCCCAGGGCAAGAGGCTTACGGTGACCATTTCACACGTAACATAATCTTGGTTAAATATTCAGCACTAGTTATGTGTCCAGCTATCACTGCCCGTAGATAAACAGAAGGATCAGTGGTGGGCCTGGGTTACTCACCTTGCTGAAGTCGACAGCACTGTTTTCTCGGCTGACGTCCTGTTTGCCCTCGTTGTTAGCCGGCTGGGACTGAGGTGAGACCGTTTGGCCTGTCAGACAGAGCAGGAAACCAACAGCATGTCAGTTTCATGGAGGTTCAGCCTATCACAACACTACTTTCCCACACAAAGACAAAGGTCTCCAGTGAGTGACTACAGGGTACAGTTACATTCTCTGAAAAACACGATACAACAGTGGACTTTTGTTGTTGGTGCTGCACCTTTATTAGCGAAAAGGTTTAGCTCTACCAGACAAAAGATACAATATTATATCTTTTTTCAGAGTGTACCTGGTGAGTTAGTTTATTATTAAGATCATCTGAAGAAAAATCAGTGGTTCAGTGGTGATTTTAGCTAAACCTCAGACTAAATCTTTTCAAAACACGTTCAATTAACTACATGAGGCGCAATCTTTAACTTTTATATATAGGTGACATATATACAGGTGAATCTAAATAGGTGTTTCAGTTTGTACAAGTTTTCCTAAAACAAAATCAAAGATTGCTCCTGTAAAATTTTCAGTTTCAAATATTTTCTTGTGATATGAATACACCAGTTCAAAGCACCTAAAGGGAATACTAAATGAATGTTTTTTCAGTGAGGGTGTAATGCTATACCTTTAAAGAAATAGTCTGACATTTTGAGAAATATCCCAGTGCTAAATGAGAAGACTGATACCACTCTGTCCATTAAATATGAAGCTGGAGCCAGCAGGTGGTTAGTGTAGCTTAGCTAAGTGGGAACAGTTATCCTGGCTCTGTCCAATCAGTGGTAATGAAATCCACCTACCAGGTTATATCAAATGTATTTAATCTGTAATAACCCTCCATGATAAGGTGGCATATTGTCATTTTACACTTAAAATAAACACACAAGATATAACACGTTAAGTAGTGAACTTCAGACGCGCTGGTAGCTGTAGCTGTCATACATACAAGAGTTGTCAACAACTCTCTATAAAAAAGTGTGTAAGTGTATTTCCCAAAATGTTGAACTATTTCTTTAAATCCCAAAGGCAACAAAATGGAGATTATATTTATGTTATGAAGTTACAGCATGAACTTATTGTGAGTAGCTTTCACTATTAGTTAACTGTTACGAGTCTACACTATGATTCCTAGATCAAGTGGAGAGTATTATCATGAAGATTAGTATACCGCATAAATAATTCTGCTGAATGACTAGCACTTGGCCAAAATTTTTCTAGAATGTTGAAAGTATAAAAAACTTCTGCATACTTAATACCATCTACTTTTTATTTCCTCACTTTTAAGCCTCGAAAAATGGAGCATCTCGAAGAACATTTAGACTATGAGCTCTGCATAAAGAGAAAGCTGCATGAGTTTAAGAATTCTCTTTCCTTGACTGCACATAACCCATTTTTAACCTCTCATGATGATACTCTCCTCTTTTAATGTGTTCCTTTATGTACTATTACTACTACTATCTCTAGACTTGTAGTATCTAGCATCAGCTGAGGCGTCCTGGTTGCCTGTGCAAATTTCCTGCTCTGTCTCGTCCTGTGAGATGGGACAGTAGCCTTGTGCAACTGCCTGAAGCACACTAAGACGTTTGATGTTGGTTTCGCCATTGGGTGTGTCTGGGGTCATGTCACCATGGCTCCTGGAGGAGCTCAAACATGATGGAGCGGTGGACAGACATGACATGCAGCACACACACCGTTGCCATGCCACACAGGAAAATGCTTTTTTGGATGAGGCATTCCTGGTGAGTGATTTTTCAGGCAAACTCCTGGGAGATTTTATGGTTTGATAATAGAGGCCATTTACTGGTGAAGTGAATGACACACATGCACACACGCACATGCAAAATACAGCAGACAAGAACAAACACATACACAAACATGGAGAAACACAAACAAGAGGAGAAAATGAGATATCAAATAGCAGTAAAACAGCAAGTCACAGATGGATACACTGGAAAAACCATGCAAAGGATTACAACATTATACATAAAACATACTGTATATATTTACATACAAGAACATATACGGTCACCATGGAAAACGCAGAGAATTGGAAATTGACAGGTGGGTGTTGAGTGTATGTACGATCAGACCATTTGCTCACCATTCTTATCCATGGAATGAGGCTCAGACTGCTTTTTGCCAATATCAGCAAAGGAGCGTACAATGGGGATGCGGTTGGCCAGTTTCTTGTGGTTTTGGTGGTGGTGCTGTTTGAGCAGGGCCTCGCGGATCCTCCTCCTGGCATCCTGACCTACAGGGCCCGACACCTCGTGCTGATCCAGAACCATGTCTGGGAGGTAAAAACAGACAGAAGGACATATATGTAGGTTTCCACATTACTCTTTTAAACAGTTCATTTTAAATTCACAAAGGCTACTCGTGACAATGTGTGTTCCTGCGGGGCAGCCAGCGATGCTAAGCTGATTATTTCAACAAAAACCAACCCACTGCTGCTGATTTAATCGCACAAAACCAGGTTAAGTTCAGCAGATCTCTTCAACAGCACAGTTTTTCCCACTATCAGATAAACATCCTCTTTGCTGCCCTCAAAAACTAAAACACAGTTCCCTTATTCCTTCCTAAACCAGGTCAAATGAGACTCTAGATGAAGAAATTTCCAAGTGGAGTTCTGTTGACATGTCACCATACTAGACTGATAGATCTGGCCTGTGTTGTTACAAAGCTTTGAGATGGTCACTTTACAAATTCATGTTGAAAAAACAAGGTTAGTTTATCTGTATCTGTGCAAATTTTACTAACAAGAAAATTCAAAACACAATAGCCAGTGCAAAGATCTGAGAACCGCATAAAGATGTGTGAGCACACCATTACATTAATTAGGCTAGGAAAGAAAAATCTGGGGGTGTGGTGTTATAAAGAAGTGAGCTTATCAGACCCCATTAGTCTGCACCTAATCATTGCTTGTGGTTAGAGGCACAAGGCTATATTAGCCACAACTAGCAAACTACCACCACAGCAGCATCTTAGAGTCTATCTAGTTGCATTGTGGGCAATGTTAGACACCAGGGTTTGGTCAGGATGAAGAATGCATGGAATAAAAAAGACAATATCTCTGTTTCTGCTGCACTGATTTTGTGCCTTTTTTGAAAAACATTCAGCAGTGTTACAGAAGTGCAATGATAATTCAGCGGAGTACTTATCAAATTGAATATGTGTATTTTCTGCATAATTATGATATGACATTTTGTGTTTCCCATAGTCTGAGCTAGTTACGTTGAAAAGAAGAGGTCTGTGGATGGAGCCTTGAGATACTCTACATCATTTTTGTTAGCTTAAACGTGATTACCAGTCATATTTAGGTCTTTTACAAGACCACGGGGCACTTTTTAGCCCCGAGTGTTCACCTGCAATCTCCTCCAGTGAGTTGGCCCTCATGTCCAGCATCACGGTTCCGTTCATGATGCAGCTGCGAAGCTCGAAAAGACTGTGTAGAGACAGGGTGGCTACGTATGGTTTACTCCACCGCTCACCACCATCCTCAACATCCTCCTCAAACTTAAGCCACCTGTACACAAAACCAAAACAAAACAAAAGAAAAAAATATTTGTAAAGTAACCATTATGATAAACTTTACACATCCTGATGGGTATGGAGCCATGACTTAGCCTCGTGATAAACACAATCAAAGTCTCAGGTGCAACAGAGGAAAAACACCACAGCTGGCCAGACCCAGCCCATGTGACCGTCTGTAGCGGTGTACCTGGCTGTCTCTTTCCATTCGGCGTCCTCACCCTCCCTGAGACAGATTTCATCTAGCTCGGTGAAAAGGGCGTGGGGGATGTGTTCCTCATCGCCATCCTCTGTCCCCAAGAGAAACTGCACCCTCTGAGCTGGAGTGTCTGCTGCAGCAAATGGGACAGGCAGAGGATGGGTGGTGATCGCGAAAGGAGTAAGACAGAAAAGAAGAGTTCAACAGGAATTATACATGGAAAATAGGAAGTGATGTTCATTAGTGAATATAGTTTGGTGTGAATTCCTCCATAAAAATTACATCTACATATATTTTAAACTTGTTCAGGTTTGCTTTGGTCTATCTCAGACACCTACTGTGTGAGGGGGATTCTCGTCCATCGTCAGCCGTAGAGTCCCTCTCCTTGGACCTCTTCCTGTGTCTGTGTCCATGGTGACGGTGACGTCGGTGCGACCTCCTACCCAGGGGTACATGAACCCCGATGTAGAGAGTGCGGTGACCTGAAGCCAACATGGACGAGACGTAAAGCATATTTCTTATCTGATAATAAGCTTTTTTACGTTTATACAGAATAGCTTTTATCCAAAGCTACTTACAAGTGAGGGACAACACTAAAGTTGCAGTGCAGTAGGAGACCTTAAAATAAGTACAAGAACTAAATCTTGAACTAAATCACAAAGTGCAAGGAGATCAGTTAAAGAAGTGCATCTAAAGGGCATAGTAAGAGCTAGTCAGGCATGTTAGGGTGTTTAGGAGAGGAGATGTTCTTGGAAAAGTTGAGTCTTCAAGAGATTCTTGAAGATAGAGAGGGACGTCCCTGCTCTGACAGCATTTGGGAGCTTGTTCCACCATCGGGGAACCCCAAATGAGAACACTGTCCAGGGATGCTGGTGTCAGACGACAATCCTTAGAAAAACACAGCAGCTGAAAAGGAGCATAAGCCCATATGATTGATTTGAAGTTTAAAACTACTGAACACATGATGAGACCTAGGCCTGTGTTAAACCTCTAAAAATGAAGTGAATGCTCTAAAGCAGTGATTCCAAACAGCTGCCAGGTACAGAGTACATGGAAGGATTGTAGAGTAGCTCAGATAATTTGAAATAATAGAAACTCTGATTTGATTAAAATATATATATTCACATACTGAAGCAGCTGTAACACCTGAACACTACATGCTGGATTGAGAATGCACCCGCAAGGAACAGACAGGTCTAAACAGGTGCCTAAAAGTAAACTGTTAGCTAAGGTAATGGATAACCAGCTGATTTAATTAGTGTAAAATATTGACTAAATTACATTCAACATCTGCCACTAAGTGTTAGAAGTACAAATGCAAATTTGACCAAATCAACCAAAAACAGCTAAATTCTAACAATGCTCTCTGAACACACAAGATTTCTTGAGAGCTGTTCTCAAGGGTAACTTCAATGCAATCAGTCACTTGATAAATGTGTGTTTTCTACTCTTAAGTTGGCCCTTCATATATTCAGTAGTGTTAACTGACATCCAGTTTAAGTTTAATTTAAATGAACGTATGGATTGTGATGAGCAGTGTCAATGAAGGTGTGCTCCAGCTCATCTGAGAAGTCAGCGGGGGCACATCAGACAGACAAGGCTGGAAACAACTGCTCTAAGGGGTCATTACAGGAGTAAAACACACATTTATCAAGTGACTGCTTACACTTATAGTGAAGTGTGAGACTAACATTTAAGAATAGTTCTCAGATGCCCAGAGAGGACACAGGAAATCATCCTATTTGATTTAGCTTTCTGTGTTAACCTTATTTGTGTAAAGTCTTTTTTTTTAAATCTCAAATAGCAATTAACACATGAGATACAACAATTTGATTTACAATATATAAATAGGGTGAAGAAATGGTCTTAAACAGAAACAAGAAGAAAATCAAATCAGAGTTGGGGGGGGGTGGGGGATCTGCTGCTGGCAGATGAAGTACATCAGAGAAAATATGTAATAAAAGGAAATTGCAAACAATGAATATGTGTGGCTGGTAATTGCACACAAAATCAATCCCAGCTGCTTATTGTTGCTTGTCCTCATGATGAATAAAAGAAAAAAAGTAGTTTAATATCCTATCAAATCTATGTTTGGATATAATTGCTTGGGAGCTGAAAATAGTAGACTAAAACTGCCCTAATTTGAATCATACATTTAGCTTCAATCATGTATTACTCACCATGGCAAATGTAATATTGTGCAATCATTCCAAAACATGTCTCATAATGAGTGTACTGATTTAAGTGTGTTTGTACAATGCAGCTATCAAAGACCACAACAAGCCATTTTTATCCAACCTCAGAGGGTATTTTAAAAAAGATGTTTGACAATTAGCTTACATTTGTAAATTAGTAAGTGGGAGTAAAAGTAAAGAATTTAGATTTTTCACTGAAGTCCAACATTTCACTTTTACAGTCTTTCAGTCTGAGAAATTGTGTTGAAGGTGCTGTTCTAGAACCCATTTGGAGATATCAGCATAGCAATGATACATAAAACCATCCGAGTAGATAATGTGACAATGAGAAGAGGTGTATAATAGGCAGAAACAGGGACCATGAATCCGATCCTTGGATCCTACTCCTGTGCAAAGGACATGAGGCCTGGACACTTGTGCATGTCCTTTAGTTTCAAGTGCAGAGAGACATTTATCTGCATTTATTCCTACTCTGATGATAGTGGAGAATTATGGGTGCAACAGACAAGATATAACACATTATTTAGTGAGCTTGTGAGGTGGTAGTTAAGCTAGCTGTTTCCCCTGTTTCCAGTTTTTGTGTGTTAGCCAAGTAATGTGGCACTGATAAGCCTTAGAGGTTTTCAGATAATTCATCACTTCACTGTTCAGAGCAACAACAGTAAGTAGCTAAATATGCTACTGTGCATTATCCAAGGTCACTTTTTCAGGTCATCCTCCCATCCCTGAGTGGTAGAAGTCAAAGGTATGATCATATTATCCCAGTCAAGTTGCCCCTACATCATTTCCCTACGATCTCAAGGAAAAGGGAACACACCTGTACCATACTGCTAACTCTTACAGACGCCTGCTGAGAGAAATAACTATAATTCATGTAAGGTACCATGAGATTTGGAATAAGGTGGGTTTGCTGTCAGAGCATGCAGCTTGTCCCCGTATTAGCAATTAGAGCAATGACAGTGGGAGCGCCCGACTGACTTCCCCAAAATTCATAGTGACAAAACATGATGCAAAACAACAACTATCAATATACTCAGAAATATACAGCAGCGAGTTAGGCAGTTAGAGTGAAGCAAGAAAAGCACCTCTTAACAAATAAACTGCTTGTGCTGAAATAGGAGCTATTCTTCTCTTTGAGGATACTGAAATTGATTTTGAAATTGGATGACTTATAATTAGAGGTATTTTCGTTTGAATACAGCACAAATAATGAGACTGTGATTCTGAAAGGAGATTGCACAATGTGAGCACATGGCCCTCTCTCTGCTGTGTGTAAGTGCGTGTACACGCACTCCTGAGCGTGCACCCACAGGGTCAGCATGAAGATAATGCGGGGTGACTTTCTCCTGTTTTTATTACAGCCGAGGCTGCCTGACCACTGCTTCCTTCCCGCCGGCCCTTGGCTCAGTGGCCGGACGCAGACAAGACTATCGGACACCCTGTTCTCTTTATCTGCCTCTTACACCATATGAGGCACCACAGCATAATGTGACACTAAATGGATCTATACCCAGGGCAATTTGATGCTTGGGAGCTACAATGTAGGGCCTGTCAGAAGCGGCAAAAAGCTTGGTTCCCTATTTGATATTTCTTTTTTTTTTTTTTCCCCCCATGAAGAAGACGCAATGAGACAGTGCAAAGGGATCACTCTTGATAATGCATCTTCATGATGCTGGTATCACAGCTGAAGTACAGTCAGTTCAATCACACTGCACCATGTTATACTTGACATAAGAAGCTAAATATTCCAAGATCACGTCTAAATCGTAATCTAACAAAGGATGTCATTTCCTCTGAGGAAGGAGGGGGCATGCCCACCTCACTTTTCAAAATCCTATTTTTGTCTCCTCACTTTTGTTGTTTAAGGTTGCTTTGTAGACTAAAAGATGACTAAAAACTGAATGTCTTACTGTCCACCCACTAAAATATCAAAGACAATCTGTGAGAAAATGTGAAAACAATCATCTCAGTTATCACTGTGCACTCACAGCATTCAAGCTTCACAAGCAGTAGCAGTGATTTGCAGCCTTTTTTGCATCTGATTTTGGCTCTCAGGCATCATTAAACCTGCCCTCCCATCTTGGCAGAGCTTGCTGGTGCTGCATGCAGCTTCTGTAGAAGACTGCAGATACTCAGGGCTGGAAAAAAAAAAAAAAAACTCAACTCCTCTGCATTTTCAGGGAAATGCCCTTGAATCAAATCTATTACAGAAAAATGTTAGGGAATGCTGTCTGCTTTCAGTTAAATCCTAGCTCAAGTTAAGCCATTTGTGCAGGTTTGGAAATAAATTAGCTTATTCTGTTTATTATTGTCAGAGTTATATAGAGAAATCTGAGTATATTTTCTCAGCTGCATTTAGTCTGAGGGGAAAATATCCCAAGTGAATGCTTCAAATTGTTTTCACTTGCTTGGAGACATTACTAATCACATCATAGTGTGCTAATCAGATTTAAGCAATGTACAGACATAATATGAGTCACCTAAGAGCACAATGACACCAGAGCATTTGAAAAGGCAGAGTCACTTGCCACCCATCACCAATAGAAATCCAGGATAAAGGTTAAGTGAGGTCTCAGAGAGCATAATGAGAAAATGAACTATATGTCAAAACATATTTGTAGTTTGAGTGTATCTCACTCTGTCAGAGCTTATACTGTGCTGTACTTGCTGCAGATTCATTCATCCAGAGCAAACTGCCTTTAGCATAGAGTAAATTATGTATGTTGGATGGAGAGGAAAGAGAGACCGGCTATTTACATGAAGCAAATTTCACAATAAAAGGCACATTCCGGCAGACAGGAACAATAAGGTAACAGAGCAAAACATGAGCAGGGAGCAGTGGAGCTTTAAAGTTCATGAGTCAAGACTCATGAGTCGAGGATTCTACCAAAATAGCTCTCCTCCTCCAGGCCTGAACTACTGCTGATGTCATAGAATGTCTTTTCTCTTTTCTTCTCTCGCCACATCTCAGCGGCTTTCACTCAGTCCGGGCTTGAATTTACGCAGTGGTGTGTGACGTGCTGAGTTCCATGCTTCCATATCCTTAAGAATATGAGTGTGTATTCATGTAGGTACTGCTTTAAATAACCACTGAGAAAAATCACTGCTTCTACATTTACTGGGCCATGACTTGTCCTACTTGCTGGGGTTAAATTTATGTCATGGTACCAACACAAAACTTCTATTCAAAGACCATATAATACTTTTACTCTGATCTCTGGATAAACTACAAGATTCCATTTGTATAATAAGGATTGTTGGTCATCTTGTCACCACAACAGTACTTGTTAGTAAGACTTGTTTTGGTCTTATCAGGAGAAAATTATGAGTTTAATGATGAGAAATTATAACTTTAACGCCAAAGCTGCTGTTTATTTTCTAACCATCTAACATAGAATATATGCTGTGTTGTAACTATAATGCAAACCATGAACCAATCTACAACTGGAGCTTAAAACCCTCATGGAATCACAATGAAAACAGATCATATCATGCTAACCTTTTCCTTTTATCCCGTGTGAGTGTATGAGAATGAGGGAGCAGGTGCATGGCCCGGGTTGAAAGGGGCAGTACAGTTTGGAGGGAGATAACTTCAGAGGATCCCCTCCTCCTGCTCGGTGCTGACGCAGTGTCAGCGTTACCACAGCGCCAGACAGAGAGCTAGTCATTACAGCAGCCATCATCCACAGATGAGGGTCCTTGAGATGAAAGCACCACCTCACCGGCAGAGTGTCAGAATCAAAGAGTGACATCTTTGCTGGCTGCCGTAGCGAACGTTGCCTGGCAACAAAAATGCAGCGGATGCTGACGGAAGAACTCTTTATATTATCTGAGTATGACATAAGAAGTTTATTTTTGCGTTTTTGCACAATTAATTTTAAGGTTTTTGTTGTGAACGCTGAGACTGTGCCTGAACTCCCATTCATCTGCAGGTTGCACATGTAGGAGGGGAGATAGTAGCAGCAATAGTAAGAGCAAGAAAGTGAGAGTTTCTCTGGTTGAGATGAGCCACTTATAGAACTGTAGCATGACACAAACAACATGCTGTATGGCTGCACTGCATCCTGAGGCCTGATCCAAGAAGCAGGTTTACTGACTTATCTGATTTATTCAGTCCACCAACTAGTTCATTTGGAATATGACAGCATATTCAAAAACAAAATGAAAATGGTAGAAAAAATGTTTGGACCAGAATATTATTCCTCAATAACCAAGGCTGTACTTTCTCATTTTTTCTGATCCTTCTAGTATGGAAACTTTCTCTCTGTTATCACTTCTAATATTTCAAGAGAAACATTGGAAAAATCCATTTTTCAACTACATCATAGAGTAACAATGGAGAAATAATGTCTCTTTTTCAACAGGCTGTTGTTTCTTTGCTAAATGTAACTGTGCATTGGAGCTGTAATGTATAACATTTATACTGGCAGATTATATGGATGTGATCAGACCATGTAAATTAGTGTAAATCACATTTAAGATGAGGGAATTAGTCATTTCTAGAGCTCAGCCAGAAATACTGATACATTTATTTTGGGACTGATCTCACACTAGAGGCTTTCTGCAATTTCACGCTGGTTTTATTATTGGTGATATAAAGAGTGTAATACATTTGTTTGCATAGGAAAAACATGCTCTAATGGTCGTTTCCATGATTTTCACAGATCTAAAGACAAAGTGTTCCTTTCCTTATAAATGTAATGCTATTATTAGCCAAATTTTGTATACATTATGGTACCAAACTTTATTTTCTGTTTTCTTCTTTCTAGTTTTTCTAGCTCTTTATACTTTTAGATGGTTTATACTTTTTATCTGGAAAAAAACTGTATGAGTGAACTCTGGAGCAAATCTTTTTATCATGTTATGTTGTAGGTTTGAGGGGAATTCTGGTTTTACTCAGCTAAACTTAAAATCTCAACAAGCCTCTCCTTTGTTGTCCTATTCAGGATACTGTTGACGCATAAATTGTTGTCTCTGTCTATTTTACAATGGATGAAATGCTGATGCAAACAGATGTGCAGAGAATAAAGCCCTTGCTCTCTGATGCTGCAGGCATAACATCAAAACCTAATATCCATTTTTAAATGATTTAGATGGGTGGACAGACATGTTTCCTGCTACCAGAAAACTCCACTCCAGCATTTTTGGAGATTCACACCCTGGGGACTAGACACCAGAATATTTCATTGTCTACTGCATCAATTTTAACCGTTGTTTTTTTCCAAGTGTCACCTGCAAGACTTCTAACTTTGTGTATATGCAATACTAAATCACTGTGCATCTTTAATCCTTTGTGTCCATCA
The DNA here is from genome assembly GCF_001640805.2 of Lates calcarifer. Taxonomy (NCBI): domain Eukaryota; kingdom Metazoa; phylum Chordata; class Actinopteri; family Centropomidae; genus Lates; species Lates calcarifer. Next base: position 11,728,355 of record NC_066854.1, read on the forward strand.
CTTATGGGTTTTACCTTCTAGTTCTTCCTTCTCAAAGTTGGTGTTGAGCATGGAGCGCGTGCCCCCACGGTCCACCACTGCCTCCTCATCGGTTCTCTACAGGAGACACGCACAGACAAGAGGCTTTACTGAGCAGGTAAACAGAGGAAAACACAGGTGTGGCTACAGTTTATTTAGAGTATGAACAATTTGCATTAATCAACATTTTTAGCAATATTCACACAGATATCTATACAAAAAGACACTGTTTAACATATATATAGACTTGAAACATGAACCACATAAGTCACCACTTAATCAGTGTTAATAGTTAATGTGAGTACATTTCACATTACACCTACACAGATCTCTGACTGGGCAGGTTACATGGCACACGTCAGTCTAAGGAGGCTTTCTGTCCTCACAAGCAAAATCCATATTTCATCTAAATGCTACAAGTTACATAAGAGCACACTGCCCCCCACCCACAGCCACTCCCTCCCCCCACCCCCTCCCCGCCTAGTGGGAGGATGTGTCCTGAAATAAATACACACACACACACACAGAAACTCGGCATTATAAGGCTAACTTCCACTGACTGTTGCCATGGCAACACGAGACAGCCCATCATGATTTGGAAAGAAAAAAAAAAAAAAAAAAAAAAAACACACAAGCCACGCTCATCTGCTGAGTGGCAGATTACACTGTTTTTGAGTCATGGTTTTAACAAGAATGCTTCATTGTGCGTAAGCCTTAAATCATGTAAATGCTCTGCCACCCACACCTCTGGCAAGACGACTTTCTCGCGAACTAGAGCAGCTGCACGTTAGATGTGTAGCGTGCAGGGTACAAAGACGTGGTGCTAATGGATGCAGCATAGTGCTTTCCTGGTTATTTCAGACTGTGAATAGCTTTCACCTTGAAATACAGAGAGAAGAAAGAGGGACTGGTCTTTGAATGCTTACGCTGCTTTTTAATATTTAATGAAAACACCAGCTTGTTATTCATGGTGTTTTCAATTGTTTTTCACCAGGATGGAAATGTACACATCCTGTTATCCTGGGACAGACCCTGCAAAATTAAAATGTCAACATAGAAATACTGCGACACAGCAAAAATGTCAGTTCTCAGTCTGTAAAATCCACCACTACATGCCAGTCTGTCTGCACCAATCAGAGTTATTTGAGCACTTTTGATCATTTTTAACAGGCGCCCTCAAGCAGTAGCAACTTTATGAGTAGACTCATGACTCTCCAATCAACACTTATCAACTCAAAATGTGCATCACTGAAAAACCAACAGTTATGAACTCTGGAGGGTAGTGTAGTAGTAATATAAAGCAGCATGCATCCAGTCACAATCACTGAAGCCAGTGGACAGTGACATTGACAGCTTTAGCTTTGATAGGAGCGACAGCTTCCTGTGGTTGCTCTTATCAAATTCAAAACCTTGCTGCCCAGGGAGCTGCACGCCAATACCTCCAGGCCACGAACACCAGAACAAAAAGTTGTCATGGTGATGCCATGCATGTAACTCTCTCTCTCCGTAGTCTATGTGTGTGTGTGTGTTGTGAGTGTAATGTTTATCATTTAGCTTGTGTGTTCTCTGCCCTCTAGACGTCCTCTGTGAATTTCCTGTGGGTCTCCTGACTGTGTGTACCTGTCCTGCATTAGGTCATTAGTGTTCCATGCTGGTATTTAGCACTGGTCTAAAGTAACTAAATACATTTATTGAAGGAAGAAAATACTGTAGTCTTTACTACATTTATTCAATAGCTATATTTAGTTAGTTACTTTGTGAAATCATTTTATTAATACAAAATTATATTATTGTTATTGTTAATAGATTTAGCTGCCCTGCCAAATATTCAGTTGTTAAAATTAGCCCCACCTTTATAAGCTCAGTGATGCCTACACATTAATGCATTAATAACTTAATACTTAAATAAAACTATCATTCAGATTCCAACTATCTGTCTGCTTGTTTTTACTCCCATCTACAAATGTTGTTTAAGTAATAAAACACAATGATAAAAACAAAGCATGGAAACATGAACCAATGTTTTATATTATTTGTGTATCATTTAGGAAGATTTTTTTCCATATTAATGTGAGTTTACATTTTCATTTTGAAATGAAAGAGGGTCCTGGACACCAAACCCTGACAATAAACATAAAATGAGTGCGTGAAGTGCTGAACAGTGATTTGGAAAGGCACATATAAACCCCATCATTTTCCATATTGCATGATTTGCCTGTATAATCTGACTAGGATGTCCTTCACTGCTCGTAATGTAATTGAAAAACATAAATTGGTATGTAGCACATGGCTGAAATGGTGGCAACAACTGTCTGATAAAAACTGAGAAAAATCCAGCTCACTTAATCTAAACAGTATGAGTTGTCTGGTGTACTAGCATTAGGTGTTTGTCATGGTATTGACATACTTCTGAGAAAATGACCAACGTTCCTTCACTAATAACTAAAAGGACTGAACAATTCAAAGCAATACTAAGACATAAGAGAGATCTTTTCAATGTCTATGCATGGTAAAGATGAAAAGGATGACTCTTATCTAAGAAACTGGCAGGAATAGAGAAAAATCATTTCTATATTGTTCATTACTACAATAATCTGCTCTGTGTGTTTTACCACATTTGCCTACATATGATCTTTCACACTGGCAAGTTAGGAAATATACTCCACTAATATGAATGCTTACCAGCATGTGGATGTGTGTAATGAAGAACATAGGTTAATACTGCAGCTGCATTGACTACAGGTGTTATGTGACTAAGGGTAGTTTATGTCTGTAGGGAAGGTGAGGTGATTTCAACATCACCTGTGCTGGTCAGGGATTCAGTGCATGTATATGGGGTATTTTTCACTCCCATTAAGGATGAGATGACCTACAGTTTTTTGGTGAAATTGCTGGTTCCCCTGTAATTTAAACCACATCCAGAACAAAATTGCTGTATTTTTAAGTTGAGTTTGTTTTTTTTTTACTCAATTTTACGCAATATGACAACAGCAAAATTACAGCCATCACGTGTTACTGTAAAAAAGTTAAATATTAAAATATGTAAAATGTGATGTTTTTGGTCCTCTCTTTAGGACGTTTTATCCTTCGGAATATCCATGTCTACTACAAACCACATCCTGTAATTTCACTGTGCTTAATATACCATCCAAAACAATACAGCAGTCACTAATAATAATCTTGTAGAACCATGTATTTTGTGCAAAGAAACTGTGCCACATTCTGGAGGTATAGTTTTCAAAATGTCACTGAAAAACTAAAATCATTAATCACCATGCAGTTTTTCTCAGGCAGTCAGCAGGATCTGAATCAGCAGCTCATTTCTCAAACCTCTTTCCAACAAAAAATACCTCTTAGAACTGGAAAAGTCCTGCTCCACAAAAACCAAGGGTGACACTATACTGTAAATAAAATTATAGTGCATTAAATAATAAACGTCATATGAGGTGTGTTTTGTATTGTGTCAAGCTAAAGGTGGCTGACACTGGCCATCAATCTCTGATCCTGAGTGATTAAGCAACTGGTGGTAGGGGACACTCTCACACACACACACTCAGCTACACACGCCCACACACATGGACAGACATGTGAGAAACAAGCCAGCGTATCAAAGGAGTGTGTGGACAGATGCTGAGACATGTTGGGCTTACTGTATACAGGGACATTAACAGAGCAAGTATATTTAATCGCATAGACATGCAAGCACACAGGCCCAGTTAAGGATTCATTAGCAAGTCCCTGTAGACAGACTTCCCTAGATTTCCCCTGGCACATGGCTGCTGGTGATCTAAAAGACTTTGACATTTTCTCTATGTGTTAATTTTGTAATTGTCCGTGCCTCTGCATTCCACGTCACTTTGACCCAACCCTCCACAGACGGACTGACCACTGCACTCTATCTACTGCATGAGGAGTCACAGATTTAATCAGCACTCAAGACAGCGGGGTAATAGCCCAATTTCAGGGTGGCCACAAGAGCTGAAAAAGACCTGGCACAGCAGCCAAATTACTGATAAAGTCCTTATCTTTTTTGCCCCTGTAGTAGTGACAGCAGCAAAGATATGAATGTTTGTGACAAGCCTGGGAGAGGAGCAGGGGGTTGACTCGGGAGTGGCACTGCTGGTTGGCCCTGCAGGTCCCCAGGGAAACTCCCTCCTGTCTCAGTGACACACTGTGTCTCCCTGTCAACCCGTGAGAACTACACACATCTAGATTCAGCTAGTATTCAGCTCCTGCATGAGTACAACCAGATGGCGACGGGATGAGGATTTTAAAACCACTGTTGCAGTACCTTGAACTGAGACTGTGTGTAACCGCCAACACATGTCTAACAGGTACTGTGACAGTCATCGCTCAAGTCTCATGCACCTACCCTGCACCACTGTACTGTATGTGACAGACTGTAACACATTTTTCTGAATTTCCTTCACTGAGGAAAATAAACAGTGGAGCCATATTTAACAGTAAACAACAGACGTCAAGTTTGTGGTTAACTACTAATGAGCAGTGCAGTTGACTGATTTGCTGATGATTTAGGTATTCAGGTGTTTTGAGTGTCCCAGTTAAAGTACGATAGGGCTGGGCAATAAAACGATAACAATAAAATATAAACTAAAATATAATATATAACAAATGCTCAATAGATGTTCAATATAGTTCATTTTCATGCTCAGATATATTCACAAAAATGAATCACGAACTGCCAATCACATCGCAGGAATAGAGATATGCAATGCACATGCTAGTTTTACATCAGTCAGGTTAGATTTTTGTTTTTCTACCTCAGATTTGGTAGAATATTCCACATTTTCCCAGCTTTGAGAAACGTTAGGCCTCATTTATCAAAGCATGTATAGAGCAAGTTCTAAATGTATGTATAGAAGCTGTCTGTATTTATCACACATGTGCATGCACACCTTCACACAATGAACAAATAAAAATCTCCCTGTTGTACATCCATCTGTGCATCTCCCTCCCCTCCAAACGCCCCCACAGTGCCAAATACGGTCAACACATTTCCCTGAAGGTCTTAGTAGCCTTGAGTTACTTGTTGTGCACAAAAGCAGCAAAATAGAAAGAGGATGAAAAACATCACAGATGATAACGTTCAGATGCTGTAGCATCCTGGGAGCAGACATGTGGGGAAAGCATCCCAGACATCAGGACACACTAATTAATGTATCTTTGTATACACTGTCTGCAAGAATGCACACCAAAACAATTTTTTCATGTGTGTACTATATTCTGCTATTCACAGATAAGGTTACTATGAAGCATTACACCTTTACTCTTTTGCCCCTTTTGCTGGAATTATATGATCTTATTAATATAGTGAGAATAAGGAGTTTGTGTATCTACAGTCTTGATGTATGTCGAATAAAATCTACTTCCTTTTCCTAATGGCTTCATTTTTGTATCTTTTACTCTATCCGCAGTTACAACAGTTTATCTGAAATAATGACTATCTGTAATTTCTAAGCCTGATGCTATGTCCCAAACAAGGCTTTACCCTGCTCAGCATGACAGATGAGCCAGAATCTCCTGCCTGCAGGTCCCTGCTACTATTTATAGAAACTGGTTTCTCTAACTCATGTTGCTGACCCCAGACCAGCCCAGAGAGCCGCATCCCAGCTCACCAATCTGGATTGAGATTAATCTGCCAGCCTTTACGACAGGATAAAACCTTGTCTCTGACCATGGGATCAGTGATGGAGGGCCCTGTGTGGTGCAGAGAATTAAATCAGCTGTTTCTCGGTTGGTCCGCTGGTTGGTGATGAAGGCTTCAGGGGGAATGGGAGCAGAGAGCATGTGACCAAGACTCCAGGGGAGTCGGCATGGAAGAGATGGAGGAGGGGTAGACATGTGACCTAGCATGATGAATAGACACTCAAATGTAACATGAACGTATATTATGTCTACATTTGTTCACCTTAAAGTTTTTTTCATCATAAGCCTCTTTCCTTTCCAAGTTATTGATTTGTTTCTGTGTGTCCATACAATAGTCCTATACACACTATTATACATACATTATGTGCAGCAAATAGCATGTACAGATTCCTACCACGCAGCTGCACATGTACTATACGCACAGTGACACACATCGTGCATAGGCCTGCTAATGCACACAGTTCCTCTGCAGGCAGTGGTGTGATGGGGAGGAGCAGTGTGGATGAATGAGCAACACACAGGGGAAGAGGGCAAGGGGCTTCAGGCCTGACAATAACAGAGGACCAGAGGATGTTCTAATGTCACACAGCGTTAAGCGTGCATGTGTGTGTTCATGTATGTGAGCACAGCGCAAGCATTTGTGCAGTGATGGTAAGTAGAGCATCATGACCTTCATGAGACAGGCTTGACATTGGGTTTCATTGATTCAGTTTCGATGCACGTTTGCAGATGGGATATACAGTGGAGATTCAAAGTCAGTATCCTGCACTAGCATGACTATTCTTGCACCAGATTTTACAAATGGCAGTTGTCAGTCAAATCTGTGGCTCTGGATTTACCAGGAGTCACATTTCACCTCTGCTGAAAGAGGCTAGCCTCATGCCTGCAACTAAAAACTAGCATGTATTGGACCAGTCTGTCAACTGAAAGCAGAGAGCCAAGCTAATGTCAAACCAACATGTAGCATTAACTACCGCTATTATTGTGAACAAGCCAACAAAATTTCAAAATAATAAAGCATCAGTTAGAATTAGTAACTGTGATGTAATTACTACATTTCTGTAATCCTTTACACTACTCCTTAATGACAAAAGTAAATGCATTTCTGTATGTGTTACTAAGTAATATATTACAGCCCAATACTGTATAGGAAACACTGGGTGTCTTTCTGAACCAACTGATTTGCCACCTCTCAGCACCTGGTTCCACACCTCAGGCTGCTACACGTGTGGTCCATGTCCCGACCACTCTTCCTAATGAGTTTCATGTCTCACATTGTGAAACAGTGCCTGCAGAGGACTGAGTGATTGCCCCAAAAGGGCCAGCAAAGCCACTGTGTCCTCTGGATCACCAGACAGCCCAAGCTTTTGTAAACACATCTGGTGACCATAGGTAACCAGAAAAAAGAACCAACCATCATGGGAAAGCAACCCCAATCGAACGCTGCCAACTGAATATACATTGCATCATTTTTGACCTGACACTGGACAAAGGATGACAAAACCTGTACTTTCAGCATAATTCTGTACACAACAGTCCAAAAATAAACCCACCCAGCAGTGAAAGTGACCTGAAATGTGTCTGACCAAACTCAGACGATGCCATCTGAACATCCTGCTCCAAAAAAGTAACATTCTGACAAGAACGATTCCACCATATCTTAGAGTTACATCTCTTAAACTCCTCTACAACGTGTTCCAGTTTCCTCACAACTCCGTCCTCTGTGTGATACCAGAGTTATAGTGAATGCCACTCAACTCACAAAGAGATGGCCCAGTCAGCATTCCCTCACATGTAGACCATCCTGTCACAGCTCTAAACTATAGAATGAGTGTAAGACTGTAATTTGATTTGTCATAGCAGTGCACAGCATGGAGCTACTGTAGCAGCAATCAGAGGTGACTTTGTTGACTAATATTGTTTGTATGTGTGTAGGATTTGCTGGAGGATACTTTTAATGACTACAGACGACATTTTAATTAAGAGGAGCACTCCACTGATTTTACAGATGAAGTTCAGTTTACTTTCAGTTTCAATTTACCTGAGAGTACTACTTAACCTGTGAAAACAGTTGTATAATGCCTCCTCTGGCTCTGGAGGAGCTTTTCAATGTCTAAAAATGATGATGTCATGTGGTTATCTCAGCTTGGGTTTGAGGCTTATAAACTGGAGATATGGAGAGTGAAAGACATGGGCTTTTATGACCCTGTGAGGGTCTAATAGAGTTGTAGCTATTTGCACCCCTGGTTCCAGACATAAAAGTCCTATTATTTTTCCCACAGACAATGTTATGTGACTTACAAGGTTCTTCTGTGGCTTGGATCTGCATAAAACTCTCCCAGTTGAGTCATGAGTCCAATTAATTAATAACTGTGCTAAGGTACAAGCATGTATAAAAAAAACATGAGACACAACTCCCAAGATACATTTAAACAAAACAAAAAAAAGAAACAAAAAATATTAAAAATATTAAAGATCACCCTGACAGCCACAGCGGGAGGATGGAACATAGTGTGGTGACTGGTTTCTATGGGACAAAGTAGAACTGCTTGTAGAGTGCAAACTGATTGTATGATCTACAATTTGAAGAGTAACTTAAGTTTGTAAATTACATTGTCACTTTTTGATTCTAGTCCCATTTTATAGTGTTCATTACAACAAGTTAGTTAGTTGAGTTTGTAGCAAATTAGAAGAGGAAATTTTACAAACTGTTTGAGACTATGAAGCAGTGCTTAACTGCCTCGTGAGATAAGATATGTGAACACTGAAATTCAGTTGTGCTGTCCTTTGGAACCTGATCATTTGAATATTCCAATTATGAATTCAGCAAACAAAGATGAAAAAATCATTATTACACCTTCACATTTAGCACTCAGATGCCACAGATTTACTTTAAAGGAGCCTGGTCGATTGATTGCTTTCAGTGTTAGAGACACAGACACTGCATTTGGGATGAGGACCAGTCTGCAAAACAAAAATGAAAGTAAAACTTGGTACTAAAAAGTATTAGATTTCTACCAGTGCATGGGAATGAAAACAAAAGACGATGGAAAAAATAGCGTCAGCAAATGCACCACTATCAGGGAATATTAACTATCCAGTGATGTTATTTTTCATGTGTAACTAATTACAAAACACCAGAGAGGATGTCTTCACATGTCAGCATCAGATTTGTCTCAGAGCTTATATTCCATTCTCTAGGCCAGGATAAATCACAGACCTATTGATTCTCACCAGCTCCTTTTCCAAGAATCTATGTACATTATCACATCTCTCTCTCTCTCTCTGGGAAGCAGATAGGTGACCTCATTTCTATGTTCTTCAGGGATCTCTCCTGAGGCTTTCACAAGGGATGATGAATGTTTACATTACTATACCTTGAGATCTAGGCCAGGAGGTATACACTAAAAATCGTATTAGATGAAGTTGCATTCATTCTCCACAGTCCAAAATCCATAAGACTGTGCCACGTTCAGTCTGCTGTGGTGGACTTTCTATACGTGCTGAGAGTCGGAGTGCTTCTATAGCTTGTAGCTAGCTGAGAGGGCAGATGGATTATCAGCACCTGTACAGGCACTGTGATTGGCTGACTGCTTCTGTTGTCGTGGATTTCATCCCTACAGATGGCCATGGTTACCGTGGCAATGGCAACAGGATCAGCATCGGCAGCATCAGAGGGAAGAATATGCTAAATACACCGGGAACATCTCTACATCATCACTTCTCTCTAACCTTGTCAGACATGGGGAGATAAGAAGTGTGAGTGCTGCCCTCCAAAAACAGAGAGGGAGATCAAGATTTTTTTTAAAAACTGGATTTGAAGTAGCAGGTAAGAAAACGCTCTGCATGTCCTAACAGCACAAAAAGAAAAGACTAAAAAATCTATATATGTGGCAAACTGCTCAAACACAAACAAATCCAATGTTGCTGGCTGTTGTTCACCCATTTCTCCCTCAGAGATCACCAGGGTCAGTACAGCGGGTATAAGCTCCTCTCTCGCCCCAGAATGACAGTCCCATCTGTCAGCCAACCTCCCTGGGACCTTTCGCATGCATATCAGCACAACTGGCCGTCTTTGCAGCGCAGGGGGGAAGTCTCCCACAGCCTATTAACTATACATGCATTAACATCATGCAGTTAGTAAAACAGTAACATGCAAAGGATCACATCGCAAGCTTCTTCCGGCTAATATTGTTATCTTCTGTAGCCACTGTTTAACCTCAAAGTCCAAATAATAGTGCATCCAAATCAGTCTGAAACTTAACCAGAAACAAATGCACATTTTGCATGATGCCAAAATCAACTAAACTCAGTGGTAGCTGACTAATTACTATTTTAATTACAACAAAGTCAAAGAAATGTTCACCTGCTAACAGACTGAGAGCAAAGTTAGCGTAACCTACCTGATAAATAAATCCTTTATTATGGTCCACTGAAAGCATGGTGTGTCTCCTTAAGGTCGGGGCAGGATGCCCGCTAACTCCCCTTGTGCTTGCGGCAGTGGTAAGATGAGAGGCTAAGGCTCAGGGCCTGAGCCCCACTCTGAGCTCTGTTTATGATTGTGCACGAAGAGTCAGAGAGAATAGCACAGAAAGATAAAGTCAGCTTGTCTGTTGAGCTCTCAGTCAAACCCTCTCCACTCCTCAGTCGCTCTTCTCAACTGCTCTTCCCATGCTGGAATATGCCAGCAACCTCATTCCGAAAGCACCATGTACACAACATAAAAACAAAAGCAGGGAACTCAGCACAGCTCCAGCTCTGCCTCAGCCTCTGTCTCTCCCTCTGCCTCCAACGGCTTTCATCCAGGGTAGCATCAAATGTTTCTGACAAGCGTCCATCCGCCAATCCCCCCAGAGAGATTAGCGCTCTGACATCACCGATGCTGTGCTATGCACAGTTCTGCTCTGCTGAGCCTCCAAGCTCTGTGGCTCTGTTACCTAAGAGAAGCCTTAGGTCGCAGGGAGTCAAACACCATCCTGTATGAGGGGCTTCACGCAGCCCCAGTACACCTCACAGTTACCTGTGCCATGGCCACCACACACCTCAAGCAGCAGAAGCAGTGAGCAGGGTTAGCGTTTCAGTCTTACAGTATACAGTACTTGCATCTTTAAGTGCATGTGTCTCTGTATGTGTGTCCTGCACCTACCTGAGGCAAAGAAGCTGCTCTCTGGCTGTAGTGCATTGTCAGCAGAACTGTGATCGAGACATGGTGTGCCAGAAACAGATCCGGAGGAACAAGCAGCTATTTCTGATGCACGACTGATATTACAATACTGCTGTCTTTGTGGTTTGTGTCAGGTGATATTAATTTTCTTGTCATTAGTGAAAATGACACTTATTATTACAATATTCACAGGTGAAGATCCAACTTGATCACGCTTAAATACAGAATCTAATTTTCCTCTCTATCCTCATCTAGCCATCTGTCTCTAACATTCTCCATCCAGCTCTGCACCCTCTCCCTCTACCTACCTCCATGCCCTCTTCAATCCCCTCTCCACTGACACTGCTATAATTAACCATGGAAAGGAGCACAGCCGGTCTAGGCTCCTAGCTGCGGTGGGGAGGCTTCCTGCCTTGCCCGCCTGCCTGCACAGTTGGATCACCAAGTCGAACAGAGATTTCACACTGATCCAAGAACACCACGCTCAAAAGAACAAGCCCGGGCAACTCCAGCAGACTTCCTCCGTCTGTCCTCGCTGATCTTCTCCAACCCAGCCAATCAACCATCTCTAACTGGACAGCCTGGCAGAGAGCCTGCTGTTATGTCAGGGTGGTAATTAGGACCACAGCAGTCAAGTCCAAGTCAAATCCAGAACCAGGGCCACTTGAGCTCTAGTAAGGATGTGGTTGATACTGGTTCAAGACCAGCAACAAAGTGCTCTGTCTCTGTAACCTTGAACATACAATGAAAATCATACAGTAAGCACAGAAAAAGCTTTATACTCGTGCACAGGGTCAACAATCACTGAGCTTCAAAGTAAACTGAATTGAAAAAAATATGAGCAATGTTACTGAATAATGTTACTCTACACTGGGTTCACCCTCTATCTGTACCAGCCAAAAGAACTACTGGACTACAACCTCCCTGGCTGGAGCATGCCTATTCCACACAACTTCTTACTACTCAGTCATATCTACTTTTCACACTGGTGTAAAGTTAAACAAAAATCAAATAAAATGTTTTATAATAGCTTTACATCAAGACCAAATTCTAGATTTAAGGAATAGTTTGTTAATGTGGGGAAATATATTTATTTGCTTACTTACAAAGAGTCAGATGATAGATTTATAACACACTCATGTCTGTAAATGACCTTCTCCTGGCTATAGCTTCATAGTTTTGTTGCTATAGCCAGGTGATATTAGTTTATCACAGAGATGAGAAACGGGGAAACAGCCAGCCTAACTTTGTCCAGGTACCAGGATTAAGTGGATAATGAGAAAATAAGTCTTAGAAACATTTTGTTCCTTTGATTCATAAGACTAGTTCCAAGATTATGTTTTGATACATTCAAACACTAGCATTTGAGATAATCTGTCTAACATTTAGAAACTTTGTGCCATGCCACAAAACTTTAACTTTGCAATTACTCTTGTTATTAGACACCATATTTCACAAATTGCACACTGAGATACCTTGTAGTTATGTAGAAGTCCTAAAGGGCCAGGATAAAGTTCTAGTGTGTGTAGGATTCACAGTTTAGCCAGTGGCAGACACTTTGTGCTCAGTCTTGTCCTCAGTCTGGCTCACAGCCCACAGTTGCATAAGCGATATTTTGTCAGAACAGATAACATGCATGCATCAAAACTCTTCTCTACAGCTGGCTCAGTTGTCTGCTTACACTCATACCCTGAGCTTTTCAAAGCCATTTGAAATGTTGAAAGCCTTAACTCCACTTAATTCCCATTATCTATTATTATCTATATACCCAGCGTGTTCACAGCCTCACATGGCTGCTAGATGCATAGTGACATGTGCAACCACTGTGAACTAAAAATACAGGGCATCTGCTAAACAAGCTGGATAATTGAAGATAGAAACCAAATACAGCTGTGCAATATTAGTGTAGATTATAGATTATAGAAGACATGGATTAACAGCTACATGTAATCAGACTTTTGCCATCAGAGCTAATGGGAAAATGGACTAACCTCCCTGGTATCTGCCTCTGTATTCTACTCTCTCAGGTGATCAAGATAGAGTTTAACTACTTTAGAAAAAATTAGGTAGGTAAGTCTAGTTGGTCCCAACTTAGGGGTCAGGCACCTACAAAGAGTCTTAAGATAAATATAAGGAGTTGGGAGAGAGCATACAAGGCTCTGAAACACAAACTTAGAATATTCTGGACTTTTTTGCTTTTTTGTGAAATGTAAGATTGAGCCTTAAGATTTCTTTGGTGAAACTGCCAGCCACTCACAGTCAACTGAAACATGCTTCCGTTTCCATTATGAGAACTGCATTTCTTTACAGGCTTGTTTAGATGCAATGACAGTCAGCAGTACATTTCTTGTGACGTCCCTCTCATTATTCTTGCCTTGCCCTTTCTTGTGTATTTTATTGCTTTTACTATTGATTTTCTGATTTTATCACATGTTTTAAACCTAGTGCATTAAACTGAGTTATCATCGTTATTCCTGAACAAATCAATGTGACATTTTTGCAGGCTAAATGAAGTGAATGAGAAATGTACTCACCACATCTTTATTTTCTTGGGAACTTTGTTCCTGCAAGTCAAAGAACATCAAGAAATCAGTCAACACGACAAAAGCAAGGCATGTGGGTGCATTACTGTCATGCCAGATGCTCTGTTAAGAAATTCCTTAGCATGTAGTAAACTCAAGTGTCCCAAGTGAGAGGCATCTAAAAGATACTGCATTAGCAATGATGCATTCAGATGCAGTCCTTCCTGCTCTAAATTAAACATACTCTCATGCTTGACCTTGGGAACCTGGTAACCTGGTAGAACAGGGTACAATGGGATTGTTTTTTCTAGCCATGTGTTGCACCAAGTCTGTAAGATTCTCACCATATTAACACCTCACATACCCATACACATTCTGGTGAAACCATGACAACGCATTTGCTTGTTGTGTGCAGGCGGAGGGACAAGGGAAGCAGCAATGAGTTACAATGACAGGGAAGCAACCACACTGCATTGAGACTGCAGAGGAAACAGAACAGCCATCCCACAGCACATCAGCTCTGTCAGGCTTCACTGTACGCTGTAAGCTCCGGAAAACTAAGTCCTCATATAACACGTCCACAAATAGAACAAACAAGGAGAATATTGATTTGCCTCCAGAGCAATCGCTGCTTTTCGACAGGGTGAGAACAAAGCAATATATTTCATCTCTCTCCTCTGGCATTGACAGTGCATTCAAGGCAGTGGACATTTTTTTTTTCTTTCACAGCACAGTCACATCTGAATGCTAATGAGGTGAGGCTGACCACATGAGTAGGGCTCTGCCTTTAAGTGGTTCAATGTGTAAAGGTTGAGACATTATGCTTGTTTGAAATTCTGCCAGTGGACTCAGAAGGCTCAGACCTGAGTGGACAATTTTGGATCTGTCTGTTCCCTGATGTCCACTAACATGTGATACAACCTAATCCCACACTGGAGAGAGTACCATATGTTTCAGTGAAATAAATAACCCTTTGGGATGCTTGGGGAGCATCTCTCAAAGTCACAGGTGGATGGATGGTTATTTCAAGAGAAGGGAGGGATGCCAGGACTAGCATGTGAGAGAATCTGATTGCTTTATCACAAACATGCCCTCACAGTGGGCCAGATAGGTTATGAAAATGTAATAATTCAGGAAATCTCCTTGTGGAAAGGTGTACAGACCGTGATCTCATTACATCCAACTCTGTGTCCTCAAAAACCTCATGTTCTCATCTTAATGTAACATCTTGGACCTGCAGAATACTGTATACTTAGAGCAACAGCTTGACAGCAGGTTACATAAAGAGAATAAAAACTGGGTCGGCTGGTAAACCATATGATTTTGGCAAAATATTATGGATCTTTTCCATGCAGGCAGGGGGGTATACATGAATTTTAACTGACTGCTGTGAGACATTGTATCAATCTGTACAGTGCATCACAAATGCCTTTTGTGAGAAGGCGTAGGCGTTCGTAGTGAGAGAGGTATAATCTTTTGCTCAAATAGTGCACACGGTGAAAAGATGAATTTTTGTCAATTTATGGTGCGCAACATCCGTCATGATTTCCAGGCGACGCACAACCGATAAAACCGTCAAAATATGGGTCATCTAGAAATACACATTTAGCCTACTGGAAATGAAAATGAACCATACATTGAAGGCACATTTCATCCTAACTGTACCTGCTTTATTCTAAAGAGAAATTACATAAACTGGGGACCAACGGTCCATTCAGGTTTGTCCACGATTCAAAGCAACAGTATATGAAACTGAACACAAACACAGCCAAAGTATGTATTTTTTTTTTGTCTTACCGTTGGTAAGAGCGGCTCCATTTGAGCTCCTTGATCCGTGATGTCCATCTTTTCTTCTCCTTGGCTTCACAATAGGCAAGTCGTGATGCGCTACTCCGCCTCTGTCAAACGCTGCTTGAAGACGAGGCTTTTTTTTGTGATTATTTTTTCGCCTTCTCTCTCATTCACCGGCCGGGTTTTCTCAAATGGAGGTAGCAAAGCATTCCCGTCCTGCCCTACATAATTTACGCATGAAGGAGGGAGGTAGTGCTTCCCATTACACGCGTTCAACACTGGACGCGGTGATGATGAGGCGCACATGTGAGAGCAGCTCTGCGCAGCCTTTTATCCATCAATTCACTTCTAAACGTTATTCCTTTTTAAATATATATTTATAGAACCGCAAACTGACGCATGTGGATATATTTTAGTCTAAATGAGTGTAGGCTCTCAAATGAAAAATCTGAGGGCTCTAGGCTGTTCGCAAGGACGCGTGTAACCCAATTTAAATCATCTATATTACATGGTACATCCATTATATAGCTATTATATATAATTTATCATACACGTAAAGGCAACCATTTAAACAGCAGTACTCTATAGGATGTATTTGTGTCATTTCGCCCTCAGAGGTCAGATCCCTCTGGACAGTGGAATCTAATTTAAAGGCAGCAGCAATAACCAAACAATCACATTGCAATGCCTTGCTAATGTAGGCATGTCTTGTTTGAATTACCCATGTGGATTTTCTGAACCACTGGCCTGCACCATGCCTGCCATCATCGTGATCAGCTATTTTTTACCCGCTTCAGTCAAAAATATGTAGTCTATGTTATTTTATCAAATGTTCTTGGCGATTATCCCGCACAACAAATATAGGCTGCCAGCTGCAGTGATGCTCCCATCTCTATTTGTAGCCGCAGCATGGCACGCGATGGTGTGCCGGTGCCGTCCGGAATCAGCATCCAGATTACACAAGGATGCTGCTGCAGAGTTTATACGCTGGCGCCCTCTTATGGTCAAACTCAAGAAACGTCAGCAAGATTCAGTGCAATTAGCGTTGCAGCACTGCAAATTGGATTGGTTGGAAAATCATTAGAATTTAATTTAAGCTACTCCTAATGCAGTTGTGTTATCTCAATCCATGGACATGTAATATGCTGCTAAATGAATGCAAGTACAACATGAGAAAACATGATGTGATGTATGTAAGTATATTGTTATAAAGTTGTCTTTAATGTTGAAAGTGCATTTTAGTATGATTAGCAGTGAGTCTATGGCAGTGATTCCCAAGATGGGGCGCAAGGTCTCAATTGGATCACTGAGAGGCTTTCACAGCGTCCAATGCAGAGCACTGACATAACCAGTCACTTTGTTTAGTGTACCGTTATGTAAAATACCACTGGTTTCTTAAAAAGCATTTTCTTGGACAATCTGGAATATCTGAAATATTTTCAGATAGGATTTTATGTTAACAGCTGTAAGCACGTGGTTTAATAAGGGATCTATTTATGTGTCACTGACGTGGAAAAGTTTGGGGTATCCCGGTACATCCACCTGGCATCAGCACCTGGGTGGGAGAGAAGTCAGGATGTTGTTGTTGATCCGGATCCGGATCCGCCCAGCCTGGCGTCACAGCACCGACAAGATGGCCGAGAGTACGGGACGAAAGTGAGAGAGGAAACAAAAACACTGGCGTGCTATCCGTGCCGTGGATGCCAGACCTGTAGAGCTGTTGAAGACAAGTTGGTGCAAAGATCAAAACTGTGTGGACGGTTTATTCAAGACTCCGTTCTGTGTGTGACATTTTCGGTATGCAGACAAATTGTGCTCCAAGCCAGCTCGCTGACAGAACGTTTGTCAAGTCGACTGCGTTGGCTAGCTAGCTAGTGAGCTAACCATGTTAGCTAGCTGACAACACCGTTAGTGAGAGAATACGCGTTCAGAGAGTGACAGTTAGGTAATTGTGAAATAAACAGTTGTTGCTCGTTTCTGAGAAGTAAAATTTGTTGCAGCAGCATAACATCCCTGGGTGGGAAATTTGGTTTCACGCACTAGTTAACGCTTAGCCAAGTGGCTAGCAAGCTAACATTGCGGATTTCTTGTTTGCAGCTTCAGAGATAGCATTAGCAAACGTCTGTTAGCTTGCTCAGCTGTTTTGGGTGACTTGGGGTTGTTCTGACACAGGAAAGGTACACCAGCGTGTGTGGGAAGGACAAATTCCTCTCTACATAAAAGTACCCGAGACGGTTTTCAGTAGGCCTGTGTAAACAGGTGCCCTAGAGGATTGCTAACATTAACGGTGCAACAGCCGGGACTGTAAACATAAGTCAAGCCGAAGAGCTTTCAGCCCTGCGTTGTTGGACGAGGCGCACATCTAGGCAGCATCACCATGGCCCATTCTCCCGTCCAGGGTAACCTGCCAGGGATGCAGGTAAGCCATATGTATTGTGAATTTGTTCCGCAAGAAGTAGCTGAGGTCATTGCCAGAACAAAATGTACACTTCTTGACTCCCTGCTTTGGGTCTGTGGACCGGGCACTGCACACACACACACCTAATTCAATGATCTGGGACATGTTATGACTCAAGTAGTTACATCTCGTAAAATCCGATACTCCCGGGGTCGGAGGTCGGAATATTTAGACTGTGATGTACTTAAGTGTTGCTGCAGGGGGTAAAATGAATCATGGGAAATGCATGTCATGCATATAAATTATGTCACAATTTATCGGAGAACATATAATTACAGGAACTGTAATTCATACGACACGCCAGGCAATATAGCATAAAGTTAATTTATATCCTCCCTATGTTGTAATTGTTAGTTAATAACAGCTGGTCCTCCACTGAATGCACATCTTTTCAACAGAAATATACTTTTTTAATGCAGAAGTCTGATATTGAATCTATTACTTGCAGGCAGTGGAGCTCTCTAGATACCTTGTGCAAAGAAACTCGTGCACACATGAGCCTTGTTCTTGCCTCTGCTGCTATCTTTAGTATTGTGCCTATAGGGAATAATTGTGTTGGGTAGATAACTAGAAGAGATAACTGTTCCTAATGTAAACTGCTTCATGTACCAGATTGTATTCACGGTGCAGGTTTGTTAGCAGCTAGAGATAAATGAGTGCAGACCGAGAATCTGGGGGAGAATGCAGCAGAGACAGAAAACTGCTGGGACTGCTGCACTTATAAAGGCTTCACTCCATTTCGCACATTTTTTAAATGGAGGCTCTTGTTCCAGTTTGAACTCTTTTCCCAGACAAAGCATCTTATTGTTTTATTAAAATGTAACTCATTACTCTATTATTTCTTCATCTGTTTCGAACAACACTTTCCATCAACAGAATCCCTCTTAAAGTTATCAAACTAATCTCTTTTAAGGCACCAAAAGGATCTCCTTTGGTGACATAAGGATCCCTTCTCGCGTAAAGCAGCTGTTTCATTTTTAGCTATCTCAAAACGGACATATTGACCCTATCCCTTCTCAAAAAAGGTCATAAAAGGAAGTTGTTTTTGTCAGCGCCTGCTTGTGTTTCCCACACAACAGCCTCCGGAGATTTAGGTCATTTTAGTTTACTTCCTGAGGCGTTCAAGTAGGTTTTTTCACTCCACACTCAGATACACAGGCTACAATGTGCTACACCAGAAAAGTTGGAAATATGCCTCAGTTGTCATTGGATTCACTGAACACATTTTCAACTTTTCCCCCGACTTGTAAACACTTCAGAGGGCCAACTAAGCCTTTCTTTGTCTGACCACCCTGACACAGTTTCAAATCATGCAGAACTACTGGATTTGTCTTTCCTGTCCTTACGGCTTCGACATTCCTTTTCGGGTGTAAAAGTAATGTGATGTTGGCAATCTTTCACCACTGCACCAGCACAAATTTACAACTTTAGTACCTCATCTGTCGCAAAACCAGAAAATCAGGAAAGAGTGCACAACCATATGTGACAGGGGACTGGATCAAAAAACAGAAATTACTGAAAATGACTCCAGTAAACCTTACATGGAGGTGATTTATTTTAGGTTAGTCCCTGAGTTCTCTCTCAATCTCTGTGATTCAAATAGAAACATTTTATAGGACGTTCACAGATAATTCCCATTTTAAATACTTGGAAATATGTGGAAATCAAATATAAGCTTTCCTCATGCAACTGCAATACATTAAAGCATGTATTAAGTTGGATACATTGAATGATGGGTACTCTTAATCATGGCAAAGTGTTCATGAAGCTGCAGTGATTGATGTGCTGCAGCCATGACTCCTATCGCCTATGGAAACTTGCTATTAGCTAATTGAGTACTTACAGGAGCGCATTAGAGGTTGCCAATCTGAGTTCATCAATCTGAAATATATCTGCAATCTGAAATTATTTGAAATTGGTTTGGAAATGGGATGTAAAAGGACAATAAACCCAAACTTCCAGCTGAGTACTGAAATGACTAAATGTAATTTAGGCACATATTGTGTGTTATTTGAATTCCTTTTTAATTCTCTTGTTGTCTAGTTGTTACACTCTTTCCCTTTCATTCTCCTGTGTCTTTCTCTGTACAAAAGCACAAGGTGTTGCAGTGAGTGAATTAATGCATCCTGTAAGAATGGTCCCCTGCTGGTGTTTCCTATTTACTCCCCAACATTCAGTTCTTTTCAAGCATTCCTTTTTTCTTTCTTTGAATCCTCCTTCCCTTTCCTCCCTGCTTTGTTCCCCCTGCCCATCACTGCTAGAATGCCAAAGTGGACCCGGAGGAGCTGTTCACCAAGCTGGAGCGCATTGGCAAGGGTTCGTTTGGCGAAGTGTTCAAAGGAATAGACAATCGCACCCAGAAGGTAGTGGCCATCAAGATCATAGACCTGGAGGAAGCAGAAGATGAGATTGAAGACATCCAGCAGGAAATCACAGTGCTGAGCCAGTGTGACAGCCCCTTTGTCACCAAGTACTACGGCTCATACCTGAAGGTGATGTTTGTTACATACATGGACATGTATGTGGTCAAGATCATATGCAATGAAAGTTCCTCGTTCATCCTTTTTCCCCATAAGTCAAACCTTCAAGTGAACGAATGGGATGACACACAAAAGGATTTCTCACCTTCTACCCACTTTTTCCCTGAATAATCCTAAATTAAAAATGGATTAGCCTCAAATGACTTTAGACACCCACCAAGCCAGTACTAGTGTCTTCAGAAGTTACTCAGGAATGCACCTAGCTCTTGACACTTCACAATAAGCCAGTAACCACCCTCATAAACAAGCTGTGAATACTTATCTACAAATGCACCAAAGTACTTAATGATCTCCATCCCTCATCACTAGCAGCTCATTCACTTTATGCTCTGTCCTCACTGTTCCAGGACACAAAGCTATGGATCATTATGGAGTATTTAGGTGGAGGCTCAGCATTAGACTTGGTAAGTGATTCACCGTGCCATGCTTTTGTTGTAGTGAGCTCTATACTTTCTTTCTGATCACTTAAAAAGTCAGTTAAGTATCTGGGTTTCCCCCAGGAAATTGGTTAGCTGAGGCGCTAAGTACCACCCACAGTGGTCCAAAAATTATGCTGATTGTTTACTAATGAATCTGGTATTTTCAGCAACTCAAAGTAGCTGAATTCTTTGACTTTTGTATTCTTTTTTTGAAAACACAATTGATACATTGCTCTACTATGCATTTCTGCCAGCAGGATGGTGTAAACTACAGTTCATAGTAATAAAGAACATGTCAGCTAGTTCTCACCTACTGAAAATACTTGTTTAGCTTAGGGAAGGGGTAGTGCCTTGAAAGAGCATGCAGGGGACCAGGACAGAGGATAGAAACATCATCAATGCGCTCCCTCGCTTTGAATTTTCCAGACAGTGATTGGCTCTGTTTACACATCAGCTCAACTGAACATTACACAAACTTTATACTTGGGAGGGTAAAGTCTGTTTAATGTCCAGTTAAACTGATACAGACTTTTGTGTCTTGTGCCCTTCGTTTTTAAGAAAAATGTAGAATAGCAATAGATTCCATTACTGTGAATTAAAGTTGTATATTTGTCTTTGGATGAGTTAGTCTACTGTAAAAGTAACAGTCATCCACCCTTAGGCTCAGCTGACACCCACAGCTCACTAATTATGTTTGTTTTTCTCCTTAAGATGGAGCCTGGATCTCTGGACGAGACCCAGATTGCCACAATCCTGAGAGAGATCCTCAAGGGCCTGGAGTATCTGCACTCTGAGAAGAAAATCCACAGGGATATCAAAGGTAGCTGACTGAGTGAGAGTGCTGCTATTAGTGGACACAGGTTTCAGCTGACTAAATGGCATCAGTGAGCACACACAAATATCACATAGCACGTTAATGGTATTGATGTCCACTTACGGTTTCATTCATTATGTAGTTTGTATTTCATTGGGGAGTAGAGGGGGAACACTGCAGCAGTTCACTAAAAGGCTTTTGACAGTTGTTTCCCTGTTTATTAAATAAATTGTTGATGCAGATAAATGGCTTTGACAAAAGTGTCTGAAGATGTAGCATAGCTTCTCACTTGGTGTGTCTAGTCTGAGCTGGATCACTTTAACGTTCACTTTCTCCTCCCGTCCACAGCTGCCAATGTGCTGCTGTCCGAGCAAGGAGAGGTGAAGCTCGCAGACTTCGGGGTGGCCGGCCAGCTCACCGACACCCAGATCAAACGCAACACCTTTGTTGGCACGCCCTTCTGGATGGCCCCTGAGGTCATCAAACAGTCGGCTTATGACTCCAAGGTGAGGTCAAAGCCACAGTACACTTCATTACATTTTGTCTCACTCCTTCTAGCTACACTGATTTGCATTCCTCTGTCAGAATAACTCTTTGAAACAGTGCTAACAACTCATTCCGTCAGACTGCACCCTGCTCTAGTTGTGGACACTTGTTTGAGAGCAGAACAGTAATATGCTGCTTTATGCTGTGCCTACACCTACAGCTTGAACATCATACTCTGTACTGTACATCTGCAACAAACCTTCAGCTGCTCCTGCTCCTTTTTACTGCTAATGCTGTGCAGTGATAGTAAACAGATACAGATAGGGTTTAGTCATGTCCTTGGTTCCCAAACATTTTTAAACCATGGCACCTCCAGACTCCTGACAGGCCAGTACAACCCACAAGGTGATAGTTATGTGAGGACATAGTTAAATTGGCACTACTACTACTAGCAAGTTAATCTGTTAGTGTGTGATTGTAACTGTAACACAGAATTCAGAGGTGAGAGGCAGGGAGATAACTGCAAAACTAGTTTTCATGATCATCATCATTATAAAATTTAAAAGGCTAATTGATCAGTCGTACTACTGAAAAGTAGCCTGCTAACCTCTTCACCCTCCCCCAGTTATGTGACCTTGTCCTGAAGGTCACAATGTCCCTCGAGAGTCTCCTCATAGTGATTTTAGTCTCTCATAGTACCCTTCAACAACATCTCAGTTACTTCTCTTAGTCACTTGACATATTCAGCATCTTTGCTGACAAATGAAGGATGTTTTGTCTCAACATGTCTCTTGAGATCACCTAGTGCTGTTGCCACATTTGATAGTTTTTCCCTGCAGATGAGGCATTCATGTTTAGGACAGCCAGCTTCCCTGAAGCCACCAAATATCATAAATGAGGTGGTTGCCTTTGTACACATTTCAGTTGTTTTGGGTGGCTCACCACGTTGCCAAGCGCTGAGATGTATCAGCATTTCCTTGATCTATTTACAGTAACAGATCTTTCCATTGCTGCTCTGACAGTTGTTATTAGCTGTGCACCTGGAAAGTGTGTATATACTATAAACTACAGCTGCTACTGCCATGTCACCTGTCTTAGCTGCTGCCTAACTGCATGTTTAGTGGGTTTTAATATGGTATTTTGAGCTTTATTTGTATTCCCGTACCAATATGACATGTTTGAAAACATAAAATAAAAATGTAGATAATGTATATGTTATTAATCTTACATGTTCAGAAACACTGAAATAAAGATTAAAAAAATGGAAGTAAATTGTTCAGCACCTTGGCCTGTCTGCAAAGCACTGCAGGGTGCTGTTGGCACCACTGATTTACAGTAAGTGCTTGTTTTGCTGAGAGGCAGCCTATGACTGACCATATAAAGTCACTAAAGTAGCTTTTTCACAGCTTTACTGCTCTTACTCAGGCAGTTATTTTGAGCACAGTTTTCCGACTACTCTACCCATCTCTGGTCAAAGGTCAAGGATTTCTACAGAGGTTGCTGAGGTTAATTTACTGCAAGTGAATCTCAACAGAATAAGCTTCAAGATTTATAACTCTAAAATTATAAGCGCTATAGATAAAGTAGTACAAGGCTTATGGAGGTCTTGGAGTGCAAAATATGTGTAAACCCCAAAATTAAGAAAGAAGTGGTGGATTACTGTAGGGAGCTCAAGGAATAAATAGTAGCAGTTCTGATTGTTGGTTAGCTTTTGAATGAATATAGTCTATGCAGAATTGTCATCATGTCTCACTATGTATTCCAGGCTGATATCTGGTCTCTAGGCATCACAGCCATTGAGTTGGCAAAAGGTGAGCCACCTCACTCAGAGCTCCATCCTATGAAGGTTTTATTCCTCATCCCAAAGAACAACCCGCCTACGCTGGAGGGAAACTACAGCAAACCACTTAAGGAGTTTGTTGAGGCCTGTCTCAACAAAGAGCCCAGTTTTGTAAGTTTGTTTTTGTGGGTAGGGATTTGTTTTTCTGTCAGCACACATAACTTAGAGTTTCAGTATGCTTTTCCTGACTGCATCATGTACACATCTCACTCAGTTTCCTTTATTTCCACAGAGGCCAACTGCCAAAGAGCTGTTGAAGCATAAGCTGATCGTTCGCCATGCGAAAAAGACCTCCTATCTGACTGAGCTGGTGGACAAGTACAAGAGGTGGAAGGCAGAGCAGTCTAGAACCACAGAGTCCAGTTCTGATGAGTCTGACTCGTAAGTCTGATTCTTTCTTTTGTGTGTGTGCTGAATGGTGAGAATACACAAATTGATCCTTATCAGTTCCTCTGTCATTCTTACAACATGTGTCTGCATTTCATTGCTTACCCATGCTGTGGATATCATATTCTGAGAAGTACTAAAATAAATTTGACACAAACACATCCTACTGAGGGAGAGAAACCTCCTCTGTGCTGCTTGTCCTCCCACATTTGTTATGATAAGACTGAAGCACTTAATATGCAACACTTCATTACTTACCCTGATAAATGTTTAAATCCTCTTTAACGTTTGTCCAATCAGAGAGCAGGATGGCCAGGCGTCGGGAGGGAACGACTTTGGCAGTGATGACTGGATATTCACCATTCGAGAGAAGGATCCCAAGAAGCTGCAGAACGGAGAGGGACAGTCAGGGGCCACAGATCAGGTAAGACAGGAGTACATCACAGCTTAAAAACAAGGAACCACATTAAAAATTCAGGCAGGAATTTTTAAGTTACCAAAGGCCATCTTCATCACACATTGAGAGAACAAGTTTGCAGATGGTGTGCACTGTTCCAGAGGAACTAACTCATGATAAGATGGTGTGGTGTTATTTGGGGAGATATGCATGCTGTGCTGATTAGGAAAATTCCCCTAAGGTGAATCTGTGCTACTTTAACTTGTTTCCACTCCCCCCTTTCTCCCAATCTCACATCTCTGTTTTGTCCACAGACAAAAGACATTCCAAAGAGGCCTTATTCACAGAGCCTGGCCACAGTCATCTCTCCTGCATTAGCTGAGGTAAGGAGCTACATCTGGATAACCAACAGACTGGGTGGCCACAAACTAGTCTCCTTCACACTCATGACTTCTCACTTAATAAAAGGTCTTTGAATATAGTGAAATGTCTTGATCCAGACTGTTCACAAGAGTCTCAATAGTGTTTTTACTTATTCAGGAAAGTTTCACTGAGAGACCTCTTTTGCAGGAGTGGCCTGACCACACTCACAGTTACACACATTCACACCTGGAAGCAGCCCAGTACAACCACAGTCTCACCTGCCAGGGTCTTGCTTAAGTGCACCTCTGTTGTAGTAATGAGGGAAGTCCTTCTGGTCCTAAGCAACTTTTTCTAATAAAAAAGTCAATGTTTCAAATATCTGAACTTGTAAATGGGTTGAATTTGACCCATACACAATAGGAGGGCTGAAAGTGTTAAAAAGGGGTCAATATGTAAATCATCTCATTCCCTAGAGTGTTCAACACTGAACAAGTTCATGGGTGACTGTTCTGATTAGAGGCTTTATTTTCTTTTGAGATTCACACATCACAGAACTTAATCCCAGCTATTTTCTGGACGTTTCTCATCTAATACTTTGTGTTTGTCTTTAATCAATAACCAAATCTCTGTCTCTTCACCTCCCAGCTGAAGGCAAGACAGGAGCAGGTAAATGGGAACCCCATGGTCCTGGATGAGCTGAGAGAGGCCATCCTGCTGGCTGAGGAGGCTTACCCCGGCATCTCCGATTCCTTGGTGGCCCACATGGTCCACAGGCTCCAGAGGTAATAGTCATGATTCTGTGGACAAAGCAGAATCCTTGATCAAGCAATCCAGATTTGTGGCTTTATTGTAGCATTATTCAGTTTATCCTACAGATGGCATTTACTAATCTGTACCATTTTTGTCTGTTTTTTTTTTAACAGTTTCTCCACAAGCAGGACATCCTCCTCCTCCCCATAGTGATTGGCTCTCTGCCCCAACCCTGCTCTCCCAGGCCCCCACCCCCCCCAAATACCACAGCCAGGTCAGAGGGTTAAAAGTCAGGGGTCAACTCATTCAATACCAGCTGACCATGTTTGACCTTCCATGTGGGGGGGGGCGCTAATCTAGCCTGTAAAAATTACTGAACTCCAAAGCGGAGGACAACAGAGAAACTCTGGAGAGCTTCTTTTAGCCACTTATGAGAGGGGAAGTTTGGGGGCCAGCAGAACCCATGGATTCGGCTGTGATGGAACAAGACTCAAAGTCAGAGCAACCCGCCAGAACAAAACATCAACAGCCAAGTCGGACTCTGGGCTCTGTAGATGCAAGACTTCTCCAGCCTCACAGCTTGGAGTCTCTAAATGGAATTTGCTCGATGAGGAGCTGAAAATCTCCCCCCAAATCCAAGACAAGACTTCAGTCCCCCTCTTAATGCAGGCGTCATATCCCCAGAACCTCTGAAAGCATGCTTGATGAACCTGCAGGGATATTATCTTAGTGTGCGAGCTGCGTGTGTGTGTGTGTGTGTGTGTGTGTGTGTGTGTGTGTGTGCGCGCGCGCTTGAATGCACAACATGTGTGTGGGCACCTTTGAGCGTGTTTGTGTGTGTGCGTGCGTGTGCGTATGTGTGTGCGCATGTGTGCTCTTGCGTATGTAAGACTCCCTGTTTAGGCAAATTGCAGCATTCTTAATGAAACCTCAGGTAAAGTGCTTTAAGTGGACTTTGTCCTCCAAGGCAGTGGGGGGAGGAGGGGGAGGAGGAGGAGGAGGAGGAGGAGGAGGAGGGGGGAGGGGGGGTCGCCATGCTGTACATGATTACAAGTTGTCATTGCGGGAAATGAATCACTGTGTACAAAATGGTCATGCGCATTTTGTAGATATTGATAATGTTTAAAAGTAGATATTTAAAGATTTCAAAAGTTACTCCAACAGAAAGAACAGAAAATGCCTTGCCTTTTTGAGATACACACATCTATGTTCTGGCATTTCATCACAGATTTAGTTTGTTTTATTTACTCGTCAGTGAGTGAAATTCAGTTCAGTATTCATCAGTGTTTTCTTTAAGTGACTGAGTTCCAATCTTCCATCTCAATCACCTGCTGAATCATCGAACTAACTATGATACTCAGCTTACTTTGTTTAGAGGCAGAGCTTTTCCTTTGTTTTTGTAGTCAGGGGGAAAACTCCCACCTGTACCTATGTTTAGACAATTTAAGTCAGTTTTTAAATTGTTTAGGACAAGAATGAAGGTAGATGTGTCAGCAGTGGCTCTTTAATAACAATATTGAGCAGAGCCGAGGACAATTACAAGGAGGAACCACTATGGGCGGTTTGAATGCTGATATCATGTGAAGTATTATTTTTCCTTGGCTTGTAATTTATCCTCAGCATTACTTACAAAACTAAAGTGGGGGTGAGGAATAACTGGCAAGGACCATTGTAGGCAATCACATCATGACACTTGCTCATGGCCAAACTAAACCATATATCAGGACAAGCCAAGCTGCAGACATCAATGCCATCCTTATTTCCTCACTCCAGACATGTGTTCTAACTTCCACACCATGCTATAGAAGTGCCATGTCCTCTTTTACGCTTTCACCAGATGTTTGTAGTATGATTTGCACCTTTGTTTTCTAATTTTCAGATCAGTTTTTTGCACTTTGAAAGTGTGTCGAGTATTTAAAGAAACCTGTAAGAGGAAAGAAAACACAAAACGAAAAAAGTTGCTAATAGCCATGTTTTACTATATATGTTTACTTAAGAGTTCCAGAATTTACTACTGTGCTAATGCAGCAATAATGTTGAGGAGTTGCATCAAGACGCACTTGTCAACACAGGGATTGAAAGAAATTAAGAAATATCTGATATTTTTATAACTGCAAAGAGTTAAGTATGGAAATATGGAATGCTTTATGGATATGGGCACCTGCCTCCTGGCAAAAAATATCTATACCTTACAGAAAAACATATGCTACGGAAATAACTACAAAATGTGTACATTTGGTCTCCTTTATCATAGCTGACAGTTTATAGTACTGTATATAATCTTTGCTTGTGTCATTTGAGAATTCCCAAGTTAAATGTAAGCTCCTTGTAAGCTTTCAAAGTGACATGAGAAATAAAGATCTAATGGTAACTGAGAACTTTGTCCTGTATTGTCTGAAATGCCGTAATGATTTGTCTATTGTTCAGTTATCAGCACACAGTAAAAGGTGCCAGAGGTTGGGTGAGAATTCCTATTCATGTTAAATAATGTCGGGCAACGCCATCACAGATCTGTTTAGCCTACTGAGAGGTGACACCATTCTCCAACCCTGACCCAACATACCTTTAAACTGCCTTTGAATTCTACTCTCACCCAAGCAGTCACTGGAGCAGATACTCATCAGTCTGACCCGGAGGAATGGATCCTGATTATCCTGGCACCACCATTAGGTTGATATGTAAAATATATGAAGAATATCAGCCAATATTCTGAGGCCTGATTTTTTTTTTTACTCCCTAAAGCTGGTATTAGTACCATGATTGGCCCCAGAACTCCAGTAATGGTAGGGCTCTAAATATTATGCCTACTAAACCTCAGCAATTTAGGATTATCACTTTGGATGTGTTAGCATTTAGCTCAAAGCTCAAATACAGGCTACAGAAACATCTGATTTTGCTATCCCTTGGATTTCATGAGAATACAAATAATAATAATTTACAAATGTTAAGAACATCCATCAAATATTTAATTTCCTGACAAGGGGCCGACCCTACGCAGGGGCAAGAGGGGGCAGTGCCCCCCTAAACAAATGTCTTGCCCCCTCAAATCAACATTAATAGTTGAGCTCATCAACACATTTTTTCAGACTGGGTGAATGTTTAGGACACATACCTGTTTGGTTTGTCAGGTGAGAGCTGGTGTTTGTGTCCAGGCTGCAGCAGCTGAAGCAGTAAACCTGGAAAACACAAGTCCAACAAACAACTTCATTAATAAGGAAGGGTTCACCTCCAACACCTGAACAGTGCAGAAGAATACAACACTGAAAACTGAACACTAGAACCTTGACAATCACACACTGAGATCTGAGGTGAATAAATGAATTATGTTACTAGTACATGACTTTATTGATCTCAGAGAGAAAAACTATTTTTAAAATCATTTTGAATATTTCAGCTCATACACTGTGACCTACTCTTGTGGCTTAAAACTTGTGGAGGGGCACAGAGTTCAAATCTAAGTTTCAAGCTTGTATTTAACTCAAAACTGAGCTCAGTGAAGTCGCATGTCACTACAAACACATTTCCAATCAATAACATACACAACAGGGGATCAATGGGTGTCCATAAAGAAACGTTAAATGACCCAGAACAGACACAAAACTACAAAGACACAATATGATGTAACACGACGACCAAACGACAAAGAAACTGACCATAAGTAGATGTAGAACAGCTAGAATGGCACCACAGATAGACACAGAATAATCACATCGACGTGATAATCCGCCATAAACTGATTTAAAATGACAAAGACGTCTTTTAAGGTAAGGCTGATGCTAACGCTCGCCACTGATGCTAACGCTCCCTCGAAACCATTGATGCTAACACTAGCCGCTAACTGTTTGATTTACCTTCGCGCCGCAGGTGTGTTCAGCGTCCAGTCTCACTCGTGTTCGACAAAAAACAGCTATATATAAATATACTGTGTGAAAATGGAAGGCTTGGCTTTGAGTCATTTATTCAGTTTTATCTTTAATTTACACATCACACAGCGTCCGCTGCAAACTCGTTCCTAAGGATCCTCGTTCCTGAGACACAACATGACCGCGCATAGGGTTCCAGATTTCTGTGAGCAGGAGGTATGAAGGACAAAAAATAAATAAGTATAAATAAATAAATGTAGAAATAGCATTTTACGTTATCAAATGTATTTATTTTGCATTTATTTATATATTTATTTATTTATACTTATGTCATTTTTTTGTCCTTTTGTCCATACACTGACCCTAGGAGCTATTCCAGCAGAGGCTCAGTCTTCAGGTGGGACACCCGAGCTGAACAGGTCACAGGGTCGAGGCCTGACAAAGTGCAGTCCACTTCTCCAGGTTGGGGGATGGATATGTCGCTAATAACACAATTCCATGGAGAAAACACTGTCACAGGCAAAAATGCTCCACTAAGTGTAAAATACTCTCCCAGAAAACTGATGCGGCCCTGTTCAGACGGCCTTTATCCTTGTTTAAGTGTGTATATTTCACCATATTTCTGAACCAGTTTTAGCAGGTGAAATGTATACTGCATCATAGCTTACTTCTTTTGTCCACTTATTTATTGTATATGTCAAAAAGGCTTTGTATTCAGAAAAAGAAATTTATTTGAAATTATGCCTTTACAGGTTTAATGAAACCACTGCTAATACAGATAATTACTGACAATTGCTTCATGTGTATGGGTTGGGTGTGAGGCCAAATTGAAATCTGAGTTTGAATGTGGAATATGATTAAACGTGTCAGCCTTTGGTGTTAGACTTTACCCTGGAGCAGATGAGGACATCATGTACACAATAGTGACAATATATTACAATACATACAACTCTGTGCTTGGAAATAAATACAAATGTTGGAATGGTTTCTTTGTATGTGTACTCCAGTGCATTACAAAATACTATGAAACAAACATTACATTTAGGTGTTGCTACACAGTGCAAAATAAATCATAAAAACAAATTTACAACAGCAGGATTGTAAATTAATAACCAGTAAAGACCCAGGGATTTTATTTGTAGTAGTAACTTCTAAAAAAGCAATATTCTTTCAAGATTTAGAAATATAAATAATAGTGTTTGAATTATCCCTGCCAAGATCCGTCACTAATACTGACCACTGAGAGCTTAACAATCTAAGCCCTATTTCTGTGTTCTTACAACCTCTGCACCATGTCACTCCGGTCATCCATTCTAACCACTACATGTACAGCAGTGCACTGATCAGCTACTGACAAAATGACCAAAGAACTAACTGGCACAGGCACTCTCAGGCATGAAACACAGAACCAAGTAGGATTTGTATGAGAGGAGGGAGAAGCTGTGGAGAGGGGTCCCTTTACATCTTGGACTGCTGGATTACGTCGTCCTCGTCAGAGCTGGAGTCAGAACTGGAGTCAGAACTGCGTCTGTCCCCTTTGTAGTGCTCGACTGAGTCCTTCCTGGCCATCTCTAGACTCTTCCTCTTCTGCTTCTCGTCAGGCTCCTTCTGGGCAAACTGAGCTTCTATCTTGGTCGGGTCAATGTAGGTGTAGAAATAGGCCATGATGGCAAAGATGATGCACACCAACACCAGCAGAGAGGCAAAGAGGATGTACTCAGCCCACTAGTGAAAGGAGACACACACACACTGTTAATTTGGAGACTGTGTTGGGTATGTAGTATCAGTGTATGGATGGTCATTGCATTAGGAGTGCTTTTGTTAAATTTTGCAACCACATCTGCTCTGCAAAAACTGCTTTTTGGCCACAAGAGGGCAGCAGAAACCAGCTGTAAACACGAAACTGCAGATCTCCGTTTAAAACTGATACAGCTAACTTGTCAGCAGCTTATTTACACATCCAGCAGATACATCATATTAGCATATATTAGTCATAGAGTCTCCGTTTAGCTCTGTTTTGCTTTAGTGTTGTGTAGGTGGTGTACAGTTCATTTTTAGAGCTTTTGATGCTGATGAGAGCCGTGAGACTGAAGCTGAGGTGAACTGTGATAATTCTCTGTGGGTTTTTCATTCTGAGTAACTGCTCTTACATACAAGTAGACAAGCTTTCACTCTGCTTTTTAAAGGCCAGTTTTAATAGATTTTGCCTGAGCAGTCAATTCTTTTTTAACACTCAGTAATATGATTTATGCCATATGAGGGAAAACCTTGAGGTGAATATTTTTGCCAATGTCATGGGGGTTTACAATAAATTAAGCTAAAGCATGAATAGTTTTTAAAGTCCTTGAATTTGGGATCTGCACAGACCTTGTGTTCTATCAAAAGCAGTTACATCCAGTCTCATACATAAATTATAGGCATTTCTATCACATAAAATGAACTTGCCCTGGGTTCAATGTAATCCACCCACCTGATCTGGGAGTGTTGCAGCCTCTGCGACAATAAGCACAATGATGTTCCCTACAGCAACGGTTAACAGCCAACCAGCCTGCAGCACAGACTTCATGTTGCTAGGTGCCTGGAGAGCAAAAGGAGATTCAAATAGAACTAAATATTAAATACCACTTATTATTTGTGTTGTCAGTAGCTGCTTCAGCAGGGTCAGATATGAGAGGAGAGTACCCTCTACCTGTGAGTAGGAGAACTCCAAGCCAGTGACAGAGAAGACCACCTCTCCTGCAGTGATGAGGAAGTACTGAGGAATCTGCCAAGCCATGTGTATGGAGTTGGGCCTGATGTCCAGCACTGGTCGGATGCCCTCTTGGCACTACAGGAAACAGACAGGTGCTCAGATCTGCTACCTCAGTGGAAAAGTTCCATCTAATCTACACTGTGACTCAAAGTGTATTCATTAGTTACATTTGGTCCAAATGCGAATGTTGGCGTGATGATGTAGGTGTAAGAGCTGCCGAAGCCAAATTTTTGATTGTAGACACACACTTGTCCAGCATTATTCCTGATCAGGAACTCAGCACTGACATAACAAGAAAAACACCATTTAGGGAAAAGGATTTTCTCTTGTATGACTGAATGCGATGTATAGTGTGTAATGAAATATCAGTCTTACTTTCCCTGTGGTACTGCAATATATTTTGACATGTTGTTGGTGACAATGTCTCCAAAGTCCTCGTTACGCACTGTTACATTCACAGTTGAGGCGAAGCCATTCAAAAATCTGGGGGAAGAGAATTCAGTACGTCATAGGTGAGAAAATATCAGTCTTAGAGCAGAGCTATGTAATATTTGACACATCAGCCACCTACTGTTTGGAACATTTTATATTGACTGCAAGCCAAAGTTATATCCCCTTGTTACGCAAAGGATTTTTCTCCAAATTTGTCCTTTTGTGTGTGACATATGGAATATCTTAACTACTTATACATATATTAAATCAAACAACAATCTGAGAAGAAGGAAATGATCATGCTTTAGATTGAATATAGTTACTATATGCTGCTGTAAGCTCAGCAAAGACAAAACTTTGGATGTCAAAAAATAATAATTCATTCATGAGAAAACAAAATCTATTCAGCTTTGCTGTGAGTAATATAATTATTTTGGGGAAAACAATGATGATGAAACAGGAAAGTACACATGTTCTGTCAGGTCTTCAGTACAAATTCCTGCATGTTTCATAAAAATGTGAAACTTGCCTGATAGCATTAGCTCCCTGTTCCGGCTTTGAGGTGATGTCCTTGAACTGAGGACAGAAAGATACTTTAGAGCCTCCACGTCTTTGAACTTAAGTTAAATTTGATGGAATCCACTGACAAAGGAAACATACAGGATAAACATCCAACTGAAATCACATTTATCATTCCTTTTTACTGTCACAAATATATATATAAATTAAGAGAAATGTTTTATATCAAACTATGCAGCTTACAAGCTGACATTAGCACTTAGTGCTGGTTACTGCTTTATGCAAATATGGCTTAAACTGAAACTACTGAACTGGCTGTATGGAAAAGGAACAAGAAATCCTCAATCTGTGTATGCAGAGACTGAATGGTATTCCAAGAAATAAATGGGAAAACAGGGAGGGCCATCATGAAATTAAAAAGGAGGAGTTTCATTTTTGGTGTCTGAACATTATTTGGGGGGGAAAGAGACCTGATATGACTCTTGATGCCCTGATAGAATTAGTGCTATGGAAATGGACATTATACAGAATTAATCAACATGTGGAGGAGGTTTTAGAGTTTGCATTAACTGGAGAGCAGGGGAAATTAGGACCTGTTTCTAATATACACCTGTCCCAAGTAGAGTTCTAGTTCTCTCTGCTACTTATGATACATTTCTCCCTTGACACAAGACATGTAAGTTACAGAGCAAATATGTACGCTGGAGCAGACAAAAAATGTTATTTCAGTTGGACTTTAACCCTATCTGGTAGGTGTGCTTACAGCTATGGGCCTGGGTTGGACCCCATCCTGAACGATGACCATGGTATTCCGAGTGCCATCAGATAAACTGACCATCTCAGGAATACCATCCCCCAGAATCAGTTCAAATGGTTTATCAAAGGTCAGGTAATCCTCATTGGCCTGTGAGAGAAGAAAATTACTCAACATCAGCATGTCCTCCAACCTTTACTCTATGTGAACAAGGTGACTTAGAACAGACCTATTAAGAGTTAATATATTTGGATTGGGTAGAGTACCGTGAAAGACTCCAACATAAACTGGTTGGCACCAGCTTTGATGGGCAGTGATTTGTTCATCATGTTGATGAACTTGGCTTGGCCTTCATTGCTTGATGGGAACTTTGGCAGGGTTTGCTGGAAGAGGAATGGAGTCATGTGCGTGAATTGAGCTTCATAAGGTCACGTGTGTTTAAGTTGCCCAGTGTGTGTTTTTTGTTTGTGTGTGTGTGTGTTATTCTTACATCAATCTGTATCTGGACGAGAGCAGCAGCCACGAAGGCGAGAGCAGCGAAGAACATCCCCACAGTCATCCTCTTTAATGGACTGCAGGACAAACACACAGATCACAGATTGGTTTCAGGAGGCCAAAAACACACACACACACACACACACATATATATAAAAATATAAAATAAACTCACGTGAAGTTTAATTTGCACTTGGCGATCAGTGGGTAGATGATACTGTCCATGATTGGCACCAAAATCAGGATCAAGATAGGGTTGACAGTCTAGCAGGAAGAAGGTGAGTCAGTCTTTTAAAGTCTGTTCTATCAGCAGCATGTTGACACACCACAGCAAACTAAGTAATGTGTAATCAACACAAGTGTCTCACCTGCATCTGATCGGGCTGGATTATGAGTATTCCCTGTTGAGGAAGAAAAGGAGAGAGAAAGATAGAATTTCAAAACAGGCCTTTCTGTGTTTCTGTGGTTTGAGCTGACAAAGTATGACTGTGCAAAAACGCTGGGAAACTTACAAAGTCACCGTTCATGGTAGTCGCCTGGAGCGTCCATCTTGAGCCCTGTGGAGGAGACACAGCTTTTATTTAGTCTGTCTTTAGAGTCTGCCAGCACACCTCTGGTATTAATTAGGGACATATGAAATGGTGGAATTAATTAATTAATCAGGGTCTCTCTCTCTCTCTCTCTCTATCTCACACACTCACACAATCACATACAGTGTATGATAGAGCAAATTGCCAGTTACCTGCTGGTCAAAAGAGAGCCCAGAACATGGGCAGTGGGATGTAAAGGAACAGCACCTTCAGCACCATCTTCACCTGGGCAATCAGGAGTTTCTGGATCCGAATAGAGAAGATGATTATGCCACTGACTGTAGTGTTCGTATTTGCATGTTCTTATGTTTGTATATTGCACTTACATCGTATTTCTCCTCAGCCCAGTCCATCCAGTGGGCTCTTTTGGGATACTGAGAACTACGATGCCTGAAGCGGTTCTTGATAGCAAACTAAAACAGCAGGAGAGACATTTCCATATTCATTTTTCCTCCAGTTAGAGTACATTTTGTTACTGAAACTTTAGGTGAAAGTTGGAATGGATTGTGCCAGCGCTTAAAAAAACATTCAGTGAAACATGTCTGTCTTTGAGGAGCCACTTACCCCAATACATCTGCAGACTTTCACCATGATGTTACCTTGAGGGGCTGTCTTATTGTACATACCACTTCCAACAATGAACACAACTGCAGACAGACACACACACACACATAGATATTAATTATCTTTTTCTATTTTTTTATCTGATGTTGACTGTAAGTATTTATGCTACCATCTTCTTATAAAATATGCTTTAGTGAGTGCAATAAAGGTTTTACAAATTGTAACATTTAATGGTTAGTTAATCATTTGTTACTAGTTTCACTAATAAGTAACTATTAATGATTCTTTTACAACCTGGTTGTTCTTACAAGTGGCTTATTTCTTATCTTTGAATAGCAATAATAAATCACTTGTTAAGCAACAATAAATAAATAGCAAAAAATACAGTAAAAACTGAAGTAGCAGAGGCCAAGATATCCTGACTCTTAGTCCCTAATGTGACTCAAGATCAAAAAACCCTGAATCCTACATTTGTCAAAATGCAGCTGGATAGAGTCGTTAATCAAATCAAACTCCACACCCTCAGTTTATAACACAGGTTGCTGAGATAACCCTCGTGAAATCACCATGACATCATCAGGGTTATTTTCTTAGACTCAACACATTTTAACATTTGGTCCCTCTCCCCTGTATTTTGCTTATTTTTCCTTGACTGTGATGTTTGAGCTTCACTGTGCAGAATGATGTATGTGCAGAGTTTGATATTAGGCTGCTTTATGTTCACCATGCTTAAAGGGACAGTTTTTAATTAAGTAATAACTTTTTGTGGAAAAACAATATGAGACTAATTATTTTCATGATTATTCAATGTCTTAAAGGGGATGTTTAATAAAGTGTGTTTAATTACAAAGTAGCACTGATCTGCTCATTAGTCAATAGAGACGTTTAAAAGTAAAAAGCTAGTTCTTACTCAGAGCTACCACCATGAGAGCAGCAGGGACACCAAAGGCCAGTGGGTAGCACTTCTGCTGGGTGTGAATTCCACATTCCTGAGCTGAAAACCACACAAAGCCATGAACACATGTTTAGGGTCAATGACATATTTTCTGTTCTGTGATCAACTTCAGTGTCCACTCTTACCTCTGAGGATGGGGGTGATGACGGTGGACAGCAGACTGCCAGCGTTGATGGAGAGGTAGAAGATGGAGAAGAAGGTGCTTCTCTGCTTCTCCTGTTAGACACATGAAGTTTAACATGTCTTAGACAAAAAGCACTGATGCTGGTCTTTCTTTTGTGTGTGTGTGTGTGTGTGTGTGTGTGTGTGTGTGTGTGTTTGGGGGGTGGGGGGTAGATCGGGGTGTTCAACAGTGCAATTAATATCAAGAGATAATCTTTGTTGCTGGCCTTGGACAGTGTAATAAATTCCCTGTGACAGATGTACCCATTAGTTAATAAACAACCAGCTGGGATCAAACAGAGATACAAGAAGTGCTGACGAGATGCTAATGATAGCTGAGCGAGGTGTCTCTTTAACTGCTGTGTGTGCACAGATGCATGCAAGAAAGAGAGGGAGAGATAATACCTGTGTGCTGCATGTGGTGTGTGCATACGTGTATGTACATAAGAGAAAGGGCAGTGTGTGTGTTTGTGCAGGTTTACATCAAGAGTGTAAATATGTGTGTGCATGAACATGAACAAAAACAAAACATCCGTAAAAGACACTGTAATGCAAAGCTACAGGAAATACTACTCTGTGTGTGTGTGTGTGTGTGTGTGTGTGTGTGTGTGTGTGTGTGTGTGTGCGTGCTTGAGTAACATCTAACCTGATGGTCCCCAAACTGGTCTCCACCAAAGGCTGCCACGCAGGGTTTGATGCCTCCTGTTCCCAGGGCAATAAGGATCAAACCCACCATGGACAGAGCTCTGGAGGAGAAAACACAGCACAGTCAGTCAGTACGTGTCTGTAACTGTTTAACTGTCATATTTCTATTGTGTTCCACTGTTCTGAGTGTGTTCAACCCACACGTGGAAGCCCATGTTGTCAGGGGTACCGTCCTTGTTTGCATCTGTGATGTCATGGATGGCGCTTACAGCCAGGATGACTTGTCCCAACGCATAAACGATGGACAGGTAAATGATAGTCCTGTGCAGAGGAAGGAGGAGGAGGAGGAGGAGGATGGTGGAGCAAAGATGTAAACAGGTGTACATCAGGTTCAGATAGAGATAAGATAAACAAGGGTCAAAAGTCCAACGATGAGAGTAAGATATTCTTTAACCTTAACTCTAAACTGGTTTAAAATACTTAATATGTGCAGCTAGACAAGCACAGGAAGCCAAAATATATATCACTACAACACTATACAAAGCAAATTACAGTTTATGGATATTGGTAGCTTTTAATAAGCAAACTGCAAAGGAAAATTCACTTTTGTTTGGCTGCAGGATTTGAAACTCACTTGAACTTTCCGAGCCATGAATCAGCCACGATGGCTCCAAGGATGGGTGTCAGGTAGCAGAGGGCCACAAAGGTGTGGTAGATGGTGGTAGCAAAGTCATCATCCCACCTCAAGAAGTACTTAAAGTACAGCACCAGCACAGCTGCAGGCAGCGAGGGAGGAGGAAGGAAAGGTGTAAAAATTGATATATATTTCTATATATTGTTGGATATTTTAATCTGTAACAATAAATCATAGCATAAAAAGTAACTACTTTTCTTGCCACTACAAGTTCCTTTCTTAAACACGTCTGTGAGTGGCTTAGTAATTGGAACACTGTTGCCAGTTTGGATGCTAAGGAGAGCAGCTGCACAAAACGCCTGTGCAATGCATGCACATGCTAGAGAGAAATCTTAATCTGCAGAGTAACTGTAGCTGACAGAAATGTAGCAGAGAAGTAGAAAATAACATAAAATGGAAATACTCAAGTAAAGCACAATCCCTCCAAAATGTAATGAAGTACAGTGCTTGAATAAATCTACTCTCCATCACTGACATCATGAATAAACTCAAAGGAAACAACATAAACCTGCATCAGACCAGAGCAACCGACTCACCTCGCATGCCATAGTAGGAGAAGCGCTCGCAGAACTCATTGACCACAATGAAAAAGATGCTTATTGGGTAGCCACAGACAGTAGCCTGTAGGAAGGATAGGAAAAATATAAGAGAGCATCACTAACAGTGACTGAGACAGCA
The DNA here is from genome assembly GCF_001640805.2 of Lates calcarifer. Classification (NCBI taxonomy): domain Eukaryota; kingdom Metazoa; phylum Chordata; class Actinopteri; family Centropomidae; genus Lates; species Lates calcarifer. Next base: position 11,767,074 of record NC_066854.1, read on the forward strand.
TATATAAAACATACTGTATGTACAAGTCCCATATTAATTAAAGGCTTTTTATTCTTTATCCAACTATTTGTGTCTGGAACAACCATGATGTTGATCAGGATTCTTCATGATTTTGTTTTTATTCCTATGCATGAGAGCATATTTGCTCCTTTTTCACATGTAGTCCTGTTGGATACCCAAGCAGTAAACAATACATTTCTGTTTTGTAAATACTACAGTACAATAAAGGTTGGACTTACACTTTTTCCCTTGGCCTTCTTCTTCCCTTCTATGTCTGCAGAAATAAAATAAAAGTCATATATTATATATACTGACTATTGTTAGGGCATTGAGTAAATAACAGTTTGATGTGAAAAAGAAGAGTAATGCATGTTCTAAAAACAGAATATTCCTCTGAAACTTGCAGGAAAAGAAATTCCAGTTGTACATATGGGATCTAGAGCGTCCCCTCCAGACCGGGACTCACCTGCCATGGCTGCTGTATGTCCCCTCTCCAACTGTGTCCTTCAGCAAAAAGAGACAGAGAGACTAGTGACCCCTGTCCAGATCGGTGACACGAAGACTGAGCTGAGGCCCGACCACCTTCTTATGTAACCTCCCATCAAACCTCCTGCAACGCCCTCTGATGCTGATTCACGGACTATGGACACTTTGTCCAGCACCTCCCAACATGCAAGTCACCATTATTCCAACCTGCCAGCACATTCCCTTCATCATTATCATAGCTGTGTGTGTGTGTGTGTGTGTGTGTCAGTGAGTAATTTCTTTATGACTGCAGAAGCTCAATGAGAGGGTCTTACCTCACAGATAAGGAGGATTGTTCAGGTGAGCTGATGACAGTGGTAACAGTCAGTGTTTTTCTTATTGCTAAGTTTCCTTATTGTAAGTATGGGATGTCACTTCATAAAGTGTATTTGTATTGAGATTGTCAAAGTATAGCATTGGAATAAAAACTGCTTTAAAAACAGTATATGCTCCTGCACTACATACCTTGAAGACCTTTAAACCCTCTTTCATTTTCAAGTGTAAACACAGATAGACTGGTTTATGTCTTAGCAGATAATAAGTATGTAGATGGAAGCATTTGTGTACACATTTGCATATATATGTTGTTTGTTTTGTTTTTTTTTACTGAATATTCTGGTGTCAAGTGGCTTTAATTTTGGAAACTTCAAAATTCAGTGACTGTACTTCCAACTGCCTCTGCCTCAACATGATAACACCTGAAGTATCGGTTTAATTTTTCTTTTCTATCTTGCTACTAATTAGTTCCAAACAGGAGATCATGAAACCCCTGTTTGAAAAGAGGCTCATTTACGTCCATATTCTGAAGGGATTTCCAGAAACTGGACTCCTCTCACTGTGTGGATAAAAAAAATATTCAGTTTTTTGTATAATAAATGATTTTTAACCAGATCCTAAAGTTACACCTCTGCCTAAAGATGTTAACCACAAATGACACATCCCCTCGCTCAGTTTGCAGGTTATCATCAGTTATATTTGTATATATTGTTGTGTCTTCCCAATTATTTATTGTATTTTATTTTTAATTCCTACAAAATAATGTGTTAATGTGTTGCTTGACTTTTACAAAAAGAAGGACATGTGTCATTAGTGGCTAATTTTCTTTTTTTATCCAGGTTTTTAGTGAGATTCTGGAAATACTGTCAGAACAGCACTGAAAGAAAGAAGAGTATTCATTTTTCATAAAATCAAATGCTTAGCTCTGTGACTCACATCAAATGTTACTAAATGAGAGGCAGAAACTGTGGGTTATATTTCTATGAGAATAACAGCAGTGACTAAAACATGAAGATATAAAACATACAAAAAGATTACAGAAGGATAAATGTTGAATTCTTGTGTAAGTAAAAACATACAAACACACACCATGAAACACTAGCAGGACTCACGCCAGACACATGATGTTTAGCAGGCCAAATCTCTGAAACAATGACACAGTCGGGGTGTTTGTCCACTGACCCAACTGGACACAACATGGTGTGTGAGCGTGTGTGTGTGTGTGTGTGTGGGAGAGGGGGTGGGGGGTTCTGTCAGTGATATGAGGTGGGATTAGCTGGTCTTTTACATGACAGTGGGGGGGTTTTACAGGAGTCAGCATCCCGATTTCACTCGTGTCTCTCCTGTTTCTCTTCAGTCAGTGTGCAGGTCGCTGCCATCACTAACTACAGCACAGAGCCCCATTCACACTGACCCTCAGAGAGTCACATGTTTATAGTTATGTTTAACTGTTCTCAGACAAGCTAGTGAGCCACAAAGTCCAACTGATTTCACCACTAGTGTTGTACACACACACTCACACATAATGAATCAGTTCTTGGCCTGGAATATACAGTCTATGGCCTGGACAGGGAACATGAATGGGAATGCATGCACAGAGAAAAGTAAAATAAACTTCAAAAACTACAAAATATACCACATATTTTCACTATACTATTTAGAAACCTGTGAATTTACTATTTAGGGGTGAATCTATATGCAGCAGATATCCTAACATTGCATTCCATTCCAGTCAGCAGCTAGGAGAATTGTTAATGCTAAACAAGGTTATACACAAAGTTGGCTATACAGAGAAATGACCTGTGAGAGTCTAAAAATATCAACTGATAACACAGCTTTTCTGTTCCAGCTGTTCCACACACTGAATCATAGCCCTGATAAGATGGGTGTATGTTATTGTTCATTAATTAAAATTAGAATGTTATTTCCTTTTCCAAAAGTTACATAGTCTGGCTTTAAAAGAGTAAGATGGATTATGGAAGAGTTAAATAGATTTTGGTTTATTTTTGTGACTGATTGTGGTTAAAGGAAATACATGCAAATGATATTTTGTTTTACATTTTGTCAGTTTTGGTCCTGCATACATATGAGCACTACTGTTGCTACTGCAAACATCTGCACATGTTAAAGTTGACATACACAGTAATTGTCCACCAGTCATGTATCACTAAGTATAAATGCTGCATAGCAAAAGTATAGTAGCAGGTAGATAGCCAGTTTAAATAGTCAGTATTTTCAACTTACCCATATGGTCCAGTCATACATCATCTATCTCTGTATTTGTCATGCATTTCCCCATCTGACTGCAGAGTGGTAACACTGTTCACTGAGCTTTACTGGCAGCTGGAAGTCTGTCGCTTCTGCTTTACAGATGAGGGACAGCTTTGAGCTCTATCTGAAACAAGGCACAGGGCTGTGAGTGAGAATCTGTGGAAGGACTGAGAGACAGGAAATGAAAATGGCTTCACATTTCTTCACTCTACAAACTTTACAAGTGGACTTACAAAATTTTAGTAGGGTGATATTTTTGCACTTGCACACAGTGTAAAAGCAAGAGGTTAAGATTTTGATAGACTTTGGGAGACAAAGGACTTTACAAGTTTGACTTTGACTTCCAGCAACAGTGGTGCTAAGTCATCACTTGATCAGATACAGTCATGAGTTTTAGGAAATGAATTTCTCAACAGCTGTAAACTGTGATGAAATTTGATATGCTGCAAGAGTGTGCCGTTTAAACACTGCCTAACCTAAACTTTATAATAACTGAACTGAACAGAGGGAAGGAATACATTACAGTGAACATATAAAATCAAGGCATGGAATGAGGTCTTATATTTTTTTTATTTATAAGTCTTAAACATATTTACATGAGGAGTCATAAAGTAAAAATTATGTTTTTTATCTCACAGATGATAAAAGGCATCTACATGACAGACAGAGAAACAAAGGGGTAGATTATAAATTGTCACACCCTTATCTTGCATTACACAGTCTTTTTCCTAAGGTCTTTGGCAAGAGTGGTTTTCTGTGCAGTAGGTAGCCTCGGTAATAATAGAAAATATTGCACACACTTTTTTGTCTTTACAGAAAATAGGTGAAAACATTGTGGTTCACTTGGCTTTAGACAGTTTGTATATGCATCCATTGACCTAAAATAGAATGAATTCTTTTAAATGTGAGAGAAAAGATAAACTCTGCATCTGCTGTAACACGGACTGGATGGAAACAGGAAAAAAGAACTGTAAAAATACTTTGCATCAGTTGAAGAATGTATGCATGGTTACAGCAGTGACATATATCTCTAATAAAAACTTTGAAGCACTCTCTTACAAATACTGTCAATAAATGGGAGCCATACAGTTAAAAACAGATAGGATTTAGACTGGGGTCAAACGCAAATGAAGTTCCTCCTGTTTCTTTCAACCTCTGGACAACATCTCCTGGGTGGGGTTTGAGACAGCAGAACATTTAAGATAACATGATGTTGTCGGCTACAGTACTGGTTACACATTTGCTGAATCATCTTGTGTTTAAACCCATCTTATATTGGATAAAACAAAAAATGATGTGGCTTAAATCTGGCTCCATAGTCTCCATAGGAAACAAGAACACTGGGCCTACTGATGCAGGGAGTGAACATCACATTTCTAGCTCATGACGCGTGGAGGAACAGCAGGAGAAAATATACCAATGGATCTTGGCTTTAGTTTGTTTTTAGGGACTTAGAATGAGACTTAATTTATCATGAGACTGGTGTGAAACATCCCTATCAGAGTATGGTGGTGGAGCCATGAGGGTTGGCACTGGTCGGTGTGCCACTGATGGCGTTGAAGATGCCCATAGAGTCCGACAGAGCGTTCCTTGTACCATCATCCACAGGGTTTATCTAGAAGAAATGGTCCGAAAGATTAGGAAAGATGTTTACCTCATCCCTTCTAAAAATTAAATGGACACCTGTATGTTAAGTTTAGGGACTGTAGGAAAATTATTTGGAGGGGAGTTTTATGGGCGGTTTTGTTTTAAGTTGTTGGGTTTTTTGTTTTTGCTGAAGAGAGGTTAGTCTTAGGAGTTAGGAAAGGGGAAGGTCTTTTGACTTTTTCTCATCCCAAATTTACATTTCCTCTCTTACTCCTCCTCTCTTTTGAAATTCCACACTTGAAAAAAAAGAAGAGTGAATTGTCACGTCATATTTGTGCCAAATTTGAACAAAATTCCTGAGATATTGCGTTTGTGAGAATGGGACAAACGGATGTTTGACCAGAAAACATAATGCATCCGGCCATGACGGCTGCTGGAGTGGAGGCATAAAAAGATGGTGTATGTGTGCAACAGTTTTTTACAGAGGAAAAAATCTGTCTCTGTATCAGGACATTCTTTTCCTCATTAAAATGGACTATCTGCTAACAATAAATTCTTTCTGCCACACATCAGCACACACTGCACTTTAATGAACAGTCAGATATCTGATTGAAGACAAATCATATCAGGCAACAATATCAGCTGATTTAAATACGTTTTTATTTTTATTTTGTTTGGAGTGTGGTCAATCCATGAGCAAACACAAAGCCACCATTGGCCCAGTCACTTATTTGGTGACTGCAGGGTTTTAGTTTCGTATAAAATGAAATATACCATTCACCTCCATTCACCACTCCAATAACTTTCATACAGTCTCTTAGTACGAAAAAAGCAGCGTTACCATCCGATCTGCTCAGGCCAGCACAAAGACAACAGGAGATAAGAGACATGGTTAGTAAATGAGCAGCAGTGGATAGATATTTAAGGTTAGTTCAATATGTCATATAACATGATGCTACACAACTTCAAACAGTGAGGAATGTGCTTTAAATATTCCCATGTCATTTGGTGGACACTGTAACCAAACACAAGACAACATCTTACAGTGGATCACTGATGAACAGATCACAGGACAAACTGAACACATCTACTGACAGAAATTCATTCTGTTTAATTTTGATTTGTCACTTAGCTGCGCAGAGGTGCAAAGGTGCACAATGTGTTTGAGGACCTAGAAAAATCAGACCTGGTTGGAGTGTTTTCTATAGAGCGTATTACCTGGATTCCAGATGGATGGGATTTATCTCACTGAACCATAGAATATGTCAGAATTCAGGTGAGTTACTTTTCTGCAGCTGTAACTTGGCTGACAAAGTGGAAAAGACCTGTATAGTCTGTCTATAGTGACCTGAATGATACCTGTTCATGCATGATGTTCGACAGCTCCCTGGTCAGGTCCCTGTAGTTGGCTTTCATCTCATCATGATACTCCTGCTGGTCTTCTTTGATCAGCCGCTCGTTCACTCCCAGCGCCTGGCCGCAGGCGTCCACAAACTGCCTGAGGAGAGAGCCAGAAGCATTTCAGTGCCACTTAAAAAGCTCACAGGAAACAACATGCAGGGAGGAGAAGTTGTGTAAAAATGCAGATGATTCTGACATTAATCAGTACCTGAAAACCTCTTTGAGCTGTTTGACCTTGTTGTCAGGATATTTCTTGGCACTGCTGTCGTCTAGGAAGGCTCTGGCATAAGCAAGAGGACCAGCATTTACCTGGAAAACATCATCACCATCATCAATTATTCAGAAGAAGTAAAATGATTTATGACCTTTTAAGTACCATAATGACCTTGTTATACCTGAACACTGATGCTGCCTTGCAGTTTGAGCTGCAGCCGGATCATGTCCACCTCAGAGGCTGAGCACAGCAGTCGCAGCTCGGCCACTTTGGAACTCATCTCGTCTATGGCCACCTCGATGGGGCTCAGGTCGGTCTGGTGTTGGTACATGACCGCTATGCGCTTTTTCACATAAGGGAAACAGTGGGTGGCTGGGTAGAAACGGGATTGGGGAGGAAAAAGTATGGTTTCAGATATCAACATAATGACGCTAGCTTAACACCTGTTAAAAAGAATGCTTTGTTCATTGTTGGGGCTCAACTGACTAGTGTTTCACCAGTGACTAATGTGACACTTGCATTTAAATCTATGGGAGAGACATCAGTAAACAGGGTTGGAAAATGTGGTCAACAGCGCACATTTGATGACCCTGACTGGGCCTTACTAACACCTTATGTTGGTTTTTCCTTTGTCACCCATCTGTATATGCTAATGTGTGTCTAGTTGTGTCGTCATGTCAACATTCATAAGCAGGATATTAATTATGTTCCACTGTGCATGTAGACAATCACTGAGCGAGGGTGTCTGGCCTGCAGCCAAGTCACTATCAGTTAGCAATGATTATTAACGAGGGAAGATAACGCCTGAACTTTGGGAAAAAGCTGACAGTACAGTAATAAACTTCTCCTGGCTCTATCTGATTAACGTTTCAGGTGATTGACACTAAGGCGAGACACCTGAGGGGAGGCTGTAATCGACAATAACAGATGGCAACCAGGAAGATATCCTTGTTGTGTGCTTACTACTGTGATTAGGCTGATTAGAGAGACTTGTTTTGGTTCTTTACTGCACATGAAAGCCATATTATACTCCTCTCGCCTCTCTGATTGAACTTGGTGTCTGAACTGCTGTTGTCACTGATGTGTGACCTACTGGTGAGAACAGTCCGACGTTTACACTGCTCCTCCACTCCTCCCTGCTTCTTGCCCGACACCGTGAACGGCGTCTCAAACACAAAGCGGCGGATGTTGTGGCTCTTCTCGAAGTCTGTCTTTCTGTCCTCCAGCTCCTTCTCATCTAGGTAGGGTGTGACGTGGGTGACCTGGATGTAGGCGTACTTGGAGTCTAGGTCCTTTGGGTTCACCTGTGAGTGAAAAAGAGACAAAAATATTTTGGTTTAACTCAAAGATAGATAACTATAAAATCCCAATATGAGAAATGTGTTCTCTCTCATGTCTGTGTATTAGCTATGGAGCTAGAGTCAGCAGGCCATTAGCTTAGCATAAAGACTGGAGGCAGGCCTGGAGGCAGTTTAGAGAAATGTGCACATTTAAGACTCCTTTCACAAGGTTCACTTGCAGATTCATATGGTGAGTCGTTTTTTTAACTATGACTTTTCATAATGCTGTCCCTGAACTGTGCACTATAAACCTACTTTGCATTGCCACTGCATAACTGCCAAGGTACCATTTACTGCTACAGCCATATAAACATACACAAATGTGATCCCACCTTGCCAGAGTCCTGAATGATCTTGACATTCTCCTGGCCAAACTTGTCAGAGTAGAGCTTCAGGAGCCTCTGGGAAATCTCAGACAGCGGAGTGAACTTTGGCTCCTTGTAGATGTATTCCTTTCCATCCTCATCCTCAAAGAAGCCCTGCAGAAGAGAGGAAGACAGTCAGACACAGGAGGCTCCACATGAACTGCTTTATCACCTGGAGCTATCTTCAAGTTCACCAGGGTCAAACTTTGAGAAAGAGTGTTTGATTCTGCCAAGTTGTTCATTTTATGCCCAAATATTTCAAATCTGTTAACCATATCTCTTTCAGTGTTAATATAAAAACAACACTATTTTTAATTGTTCACTGAAACAAAGAAAACACACACAATGTAAGCAAACTGTGGTTGATTGAGTCAAAGAAATAGACCAAACAGAGAAGAGCTTAGGGATATGAATTCATAGTAGCATGCAAATATTCAAAGAGTGATCCTACAGTACATCAAAGACGCAGTAAACATGCAAATATCATCTGTTCACAGACTGGAGTCTATTTTAGTGTGATATTCACTCATAACATAACAACTACTCTGTCACGTATGGAAAGGTACACAGACGAGTGTGTGGGTGGAAACAGGCCAGTATAATCACTGAAAGGAGGAGTCCCAGAGGTAAAAGAGCTGATCAACAGTGAGGTTTACCCAGAGCAACATCACATACAGTAGGATTAGAGAAAAGAGGGTCTATGTGCTAGCTTTTTAACTTAGCAAAACACAAACGCTTTGCTGAAATACAGCTGATCATCATCATCATTTTCTTTTCCCTAAAACTACTACTTTTCTTCCATTTTGGCAATCTAGGACATTTACAGCTACATGCAACTAATCTAACTAAAAAACATCAACCCTTGAATAACATTACAATGCAACGACACAGAAAAGCACACCAGGCCAACACACACAGTTAAGACCCTATACACACTTACCGCAGCCTTGGAGGGGGAGGAGAAAAAAAGAGAAATCTCTGTTAAAAAGAGAGTTTTAGTAGGGGTAGATTCACATTCAAAGGTTCATGTGTGTATGAGTGGTCCTGTGCCATATGTGCACACGTGCAAAAGGCAATAGATAAGATCATGCTTTTATTGTAAGTTTGGATTAAGACTGCATTCATACTGATCAGAACTTGTTTGTTAATTCAGTACATTATAGCTGTGGTTCTTGCCTTACCTGTCCAAAGAAGGCCACTCTGAAGTATGTGCCCAGCAGTCTCTTGCCAGTATGCATCACCTCCATCACTTTAGTGTAGGCACGGTGGAGGGTATCATACAGGTGTGTCAGTTTCTGTTCCAAAAACACACAAAAAGAGCACAAATGGTCACATGAATCAATCAAGAACATGGAGAGAGAAGTAATCACTTTCTTAATAACTTTGAATTGAAGGCAATCATGCAGTGGAAGGTAAATCCAAGTGAATGTTTTAGTGTCTGTTGATCTTCAACCGCTTTCATCTCTTTGGAGAATCCAGTCGTTACCTTAGGTTACTTTTTTGGCTAGTAATGTTTAGAAATTAATCTCATTGCTGTTGGGTGAAAACAGAGTAAAAGTAGGAATACAGTATGTAACCTTTACTTAGTGGCCACTAAGTGGCAATACTGACTCAGTTATACAGCAATATTCATCTAAAATTAGCAAATATTAGCCACCATATGCTACTGTTCATTACAAACCTGTCAAAGTCTGACACTGTTCACACTGCCTCAGACAAAACTGAGACAACTGCAACCCCAACAACCTGTCTGATCTAATAACAGAGGAAAATACGGATAGTGCAACATAAATATAACTGAATTCTGCCATTCCAGATATTATTCTTAGTCTTTCTTCGATTGAGGGATAATCAGGGTCTATGTTTTGTAAATACAGTTCCCATAATGCTTTGGCAGATGTAAACAGGAGGTTTAATTTTGTCATGCAGTCAGTGAGTTAGCTGGGCTTTGACTTTAGCCCCATTTTTAGCTTGTATTTGTTACATTTTGGGAAATTAGCACCATGAAAAGAATGATCTATTAGCAATTTCTGTTTATAATGAAAACTGATTTTTTTTAAAAAGATTCTTGTAATGCCATTGCAACATTACTCCTGTGACTGGTCTATAGCTGCACAGATTACCTCAAAGTCTCTGCGCTGTTCATAGATGGGAATGATGAGCCTGTAGACATCAGCGATGAGCTCGTAACGCTCCGCCTTCCAGAGGCCATCAGCACACTCCTCCAACAGCTCCATCAGCACCTCCTGAACAAACAGAGACAGATAAATGAATGTAAACCTCAATAAACTTTCCCCTGCTCGTTGCAGTATCAGCATAGAATATTTAATTGTTGCAAAGAGGGACATTTCTGCATGTTCTTATTTGTCTTGGAGGTTACAGTCAAGTTAAACTGAGCAGAGTGTCCCTGCAAAGACAGCAGATGTGGGAGGAAATGGATGCATCATCTCCTTTCTTTTTATTGGCGGATGACACTGAGTCTATCTCATAAAGAGAAAAGCTCCTCAGAGCAGATGGATGGTAAAAGCACCTTTCACTGCCTGCAGATGTGTTGACCAACTCATAAAAGCTCATACATTCTCTACCACCACTTTTAATTTCACTGGGATATTAGTTTACCAGAGGACCTGGTCTCAGGTCTCTGTTTAACAAGCCTCTGCCCCTGTGTCCATGAGCAGGACTCTGAATCCTTAACCCCTGTCCTGACCCTGATCCCTTGACAGATTTCCCAAGACTGCTCATTCAGCCAGCTCAGTGATTTTCTCCACAGACAACCAAGCCCTGTGTCAAAGTCTACTGTGTTTTCATTTGGTGCACTAACTGCACAGAGCAATTGATACTCTTTATGAAGATAAGAGCTCTTCCAGACAGTCATTATGTGACACGTGATGCTAACAGGGAACTTAAAAAAACATCCTAAATGCTTGGTCAACACAGAACAACTGGCAGATACTCAATGCACAGCTTACAGTGTATGACAGTAGAAAATATTACAATACAAAGTTTAACCTCATTGAAGTGAACATCCTGCATCCCAACATCCTCCATCATGGCCGCCTCCTCATCGATGTTTGGAGTGATGACACGGAAAGCTGAGCATCCCTGCCTGAACATACCTAGCACCGAGGATGCAAGCAGAGAGATACAGAACCAACATGAGTGTGTTAAATACAAGGAAAAATACAATGACTTCTCACAGTGTAAACTGTGTGAACAAAAACTGACAAAGAAATGTGTTGACAACATTTTATTGTGACTAACTATCTCTGAAAATTAGAACTATAATTTTTTTCATGAACCAAAAACTAAATGATAACATTAAAGACAGATGAATTGACAATATCCTTATTACTGTTTTAATACAAAGTCTTATTCAATGACCTGTATGGAACTGCAGAATCACAAAATATAACTTTCCGTAACTCCAAGTCCAAGCAGTCAAGTGGTTTTCATGTACAAAAAAACAAAACTAAATGAAAATCAGACATCGAAATGAACTTGGTGAGCTTTCTTAAATCATCCCAGCTTTGCAGGTTATGGCACTATATTTTTTAATTTTGTTTGTTTGTTTTGTGATGGTGGCAGTGGTAATGCTGTCATTCCCAGCAGCAGCTCATGCACTTTGCAGGGTGTTTCTATGTTGAAAATCTCTTGCGAACACACGCTTTAAAAATGATGTAAAGGTTGACACTGTGTATAAGGTGCGTTTGGAATGGTACAGAGACTTACAACAAACTCACAGTGAGAGCAACCAAGATGCCTCACTCCTGTGTTCTACAACAGAAAAGTTAAACACTCTGACCTGACAATGAACTGTTAACTTTCAGAAAAACCTGTCACATTATACAAGAGATCTCCAGAGTCTGAGCACAGTATCCGGGGAAAAAACATGATGGCGGATCTTATCTAGAGAATGCAGCGTTGGAGTGTTTTTAACACGGGACTGAACAGATGACCCTTGGACATGTGCTCAGGTGGCAGATGACAGGGTTCCTGTGTATATGTGTAGGTGTGTGTGGAACATGGCAAATGTATGCCGACTTTATTTTTCCTAGTCAAAGCTGTAAAAGGAAAAAGGAAAAAAACAAAAAACAAAAAAGGAAATATTTTAGATCAGCCTCTCCTGAAAATCGAGCAAATCATCTCATTTGCTTTTCTAACTGTGAGTTGATTACTGATTTACTGTATTATAATCCCATTAAAGCACACAGAACCACACTTCCTTAATTTCATATGTGTAATTTATAAAGCATTCACTATACAGCCATATAGTGACTCACTATACAGCTTCAGTAAAGTGGGATCATAAAAATGTTGGAACGGAGTTCAAATGCTCAGTGATTATTGACTGTAAAAGGAAGCATACCCACTCACCTTTTCTCCACAGGTACTCAGCCACCAGAGCAGCAACATGCACGTAACACATGGCTGCCTGCAGATGAAGTACACAAGTCATAGGTTAGCACAAAATTTCCTTTAAAACAGCCTCAGAGTGTTCCACACAGTCTTCACTTGTGTCCAGCTGTAGATCTATGCCTACTACAACTGAACTTTAACACTGAATATGAACAAACATTGTAAAAAATTACCTCTGAAAGATCTCCATTCTTGTTATGGATGCGTGCCATGCTGTCCAGCCAGGTCTTGCGGAGCTCAGGCGTGCTGGTGTAGGACTTGGCCAAGCTGTACTGAAGGTCCACCAGCATCTCTGGGTCGTTCTCATGCTCCTTCATCTGCTCTGTGGCCATCAGCACTGTCCTGATGCGCTTTGTCAGGTCCTTCACATCTGATGGAAACGCTGTGTGCTGCAAAGTACAATGGCAACTAATCAAGGTTTTGTGCCTATTATTGCACGAAAATATCAATGATTAGGGGAAAAAAGTAAAAAAATAAAGGTACAATAGAGAATATGCAGGTCATTTTAATGGAAAGTCAAAATGTTCAAAAAAATGACAATAAATCTGAACCATAATCTGAAATCTAACTTAAGTGGTTTTCCTCTTTTTAACTGAATGCATTTAATATCTATTTCCGATGGATGCTCTGTTGTGTGTTCAGTTGATGCAATAAAAATAGTTAAAAAGGAAAAAAGGTCAAGGATTACTACTTATTACTACATCACGTGAGGCAGCATCCATCCCTCACCTTGATGTTCTTGTCACTGTTGGCACAGTTGTTGATGATAGAGAGAGACTGCTGGAAACGGGTACCCCCGATGCCGATGACATCTGCGATCAGCTGACTGACAGCTATTACCACCTGTGTGAAGAACAAACAAATCAACACTACACCAAGACATGACTCATTGCAGGCAAGAAAATAGTTGCACAGACATAATCAGGAGCATGTACCTGCAGGTGTGTCCGTACAAAAGACTTGCGGCCTGTGTAGTCAAAGTTATTTTTCATGAGGAAGTAGAGAAGATGGGCGGCATCACTGCGGATGGAGCTCAGCTTGGAGTTACAGCACTTAAGGATTTCATAGCACAGAGAGGCACACATGTCGGCCCGGCCGTCAAAGAAGGTACAGGGGAACTGGAAGGATACATGGAGAAAGACAGAATGTAATGCGTGGTGAATGGAAATTAAGATTTGGGATGGTTACATAGTTAAAGAGAAAGAGAAACACCTTGTAGATGAAGGTCCTGAGTGAGGCAAAGACCTGTTTGAGGGCGGTCTCAGACTGAGGGATCTGCAGGAAGCACAAATGCACCTGGAAAACTTTCTTCATCAGGGGATTGTGACCCAGGTCTGAGTTCAGCTGGGTCTGTGGACACAGGGAAATGTAAGGACCAACAAACCAGAATGTGATTAAGACACTGACTGTCACGTATCATGCTTTAGTACAGTTTGTATGTCTGTCTGAGCTTATACCTTGAATCCCATGATGAAGATGCTGAGTGTGTCCAGTACAGTCAGACAGACTTCTGTGGACACATTGGCCTCCAGCAGACACTGGCTGCTCACATCTGCTTCTGTATGAGAGTACACTGCACAGAAAACACAAGCACAAGGTCACTGTTAAAGATATCACTTTATTGGAGTAATAAATATGACTTTCGCAGAAACACAGCACATGATCTACTTGTGTCTGATTGCTTTTTTGATAAGTATAAGTGACTAAGGGATTATTTGCCAAGTGCTTACATTCTTGCCAGAGAATGTAGGAGGAGATAAGTTCTGGGATTTGTATTGCAGTTATTACTGGCTGCCAACAGAGGTCAGCAAAACACATAGAGATACCCAGAGCACTGAGCTACTACCATGACTTAATTAATCCAAGTTAACACAATGTTATCCAGCTAAAATATGCATGTTAATGTTAGATTAAATCAGCTTGAATAACAGAGAGCAATGATCAGTTCTCACATGAGCTGACTCGAATATAAATTGAAGCTCTGAAAGCTCTGAAAAGCCCTCTTGAGCATACTGGATGTACTTTCCATATTCTGTGTAGTTGCACACACTGTCAGACTTTAATAGTGGATTACAGGGTAACAAGTAAGACCAGTGTGACATTAGTCAGCTTCATCCTGCACTGGCCAATACATCTGGTGAAAACTGATCAATATAGAGAATAAACAGCCTAAATTATCTACACTTGCTGTTTTTGTTACTTTGTTTGCATTTCTGAAAATCTGCATGATGGTAAGTCCTGCTGCTTCAGCTACTCACAGTTCCTGATCACAGTGTGCAGACAATAACCAGAGTGAGTTCTGCTGATTTACCCATGTCTGTGTGATGTCTTGTGTGTATAATTATACATGTTGTGTGATACAGGATTTGCATCTGTTTGTAGCACAATATCTCTTGACATTTTAACTGTTGTATTCCTTTATATCTTTACTACTTGTCCTATGAAAGTCATCTGTAAAGTTAAGGCATGAAAGCCTTACTGTTGTTGAACGTGTGAGCATTCTCCAGAGTTCCCAGCTGCTGTAAACGGGCGTGCAGCATCCCCGCCCTGTTACGAGACACAGGCAGAGTCAGAGACTTCTTCTCTGGAGCTACAGACCCTGTCCCCTCCTGGCTCCTGGTGGGGAGAGGAGAAAAAAATACTGGTAAGTTTGAATGTCAGCTAAACCATTGTCACCAAACAGCAAAGTTAATACATAGATGAGGAGGCATAAGAGGACGAGCTAAAAACAGTAGAGCAGATTCATGATTTACTAGAATGTAATGTGATTTTAAAACTGACAACAGAGAAAGTCTGAACTTTGGCAATTGAGACAAATGGCAGCATCATGCTTTTAATTCAGCAAAGTGAGAAAAAAGACAGCAATCTCTTACCCATGCAAGAGGGGCCTGGGGCCTGGAATATTAGCCACAAAACAACTTGGCAGCAGTGTTAGAGGAGAAGAGCACCGGGTTAAAAGATTCAGTAAGAGGTTATATTAGTGAGTCTGTGCTCAGTTGCAAGTCATATTATTGCATATATGATAAAATATTATGTTTCAGCTCAAGAATAAATGATTTCAGGATCACATGAGATATGTGATACCTATATTCATCTCCTTGAACAGAGCAACATGTACTCTACCTGGCAATGTATCTCTTCCCCATGTATCTGAACTGATGAAGGCAGACTCTGCAGGATAAACACGACAGGTGGAGTTCAGTGACAGAATCAACACCTTGCATTCAAGTCCATTCTTCAGGTTTTAATTACTTTATTTTCCACATGATGATCCTACTTCCAGAAAAGATCTGCAGTAGCAAAGAGAAATAAAGTCCAATAGTTAAAGTAATCTAGTCTAATAGATTGGGACCATTTATCAGTAGAACAAATATTGTGAGTTCCTGTTTTCTAAAAGGACCTTTATCCTGGTTTGTGAGGCTAAAATGACTCCCCCATTGTACTGCTTTAAAGGGTACTGATACTTGATATGAAAGCCAGTTTACCCATCACAAGGAGTACTACTCAGCCTGTGAAACAGTTGTATAACGTCCTCTGTGGCTCTGAAGGGAGTTCTGAACATAACCAACACTAATGACATCTTAATGTCGTCATTCGAGTTAGCTATTTGTAGCTGATCCGTAATAGGAACTAAAAGTCAGGAGATCTCTGCTGTTTCAGTTTTGACCATTCTTCTTTAATTGGTCTCTTGTGAGTCTCCTTGTGAGGTTGTGTTTTGATTTCCCATTGTGATTTCACCTGTCTTACATCTCACACATATATGTGATCACAAAGAGGTTGTCTAGTTCTGTACTTACTCTATTAATGTAAAGAAGTCCATTAGTTCTGAGGAAGCTGCTTTGTTCCAGTACGCAAATAAGGCCTCTAAAAGTGATGAAACAGTAAGAATATAGTGAGAAAAGATTTACTCTAGGTCTGTTGTTAATATCAACTTGTTTAAAAATCAAGTACAGCAGACTTGTCCTACCTTCTGACATGCTCTTGAGAATATGCAGAAAGCACATGAGCAGGTTTTTGATCTCATCCCGGTCCAGTTTGTCACAGCGCAGCACGGTGCTGCCCAGAGCCGAAGCACACTGGTTCTGACAGGAGGAAAATACAGGGAGACAGACAGAGAGCAAATGAAAGAGAGAAAGTTTTAGTTATCAGACGGCAGAGTTGCAGAAAAACCAAAACTTCACAGAGATAAAGAACATCACTCAATCGAGACATTTCAGAGTTGAGAAATGTCAAGTATTTTCAGTGAAGGGGAAAATAACAAAGCCAAAAAAAATATGTTTACTGGAGTGTTTCTGTGCTCTGAGATAGCAACATCAGTTGGAGGTTTGAAGAAACATATTTACAGCCACATTAAAGCATCTGAGGAAAAAAGTGAAAAAGGCTACAAGGTCAGTTCAACCTCTGCACTGGTAAAAGCACACACACTCCCTCATGTGGGACACTCAAGAAGAGGAGAATGTTGAGAGGAATGCTGGGAGGATTTTGGACACATTGTACAGATTTGTGCAAACCACAGAGTACTCTATGTTTTGGTCTCTAAAGTGGAATTCACACAGAAAAAATCTACCCAAAGCAAATTTTACTGAAATAAATCACAGTTTGCTGGACTCTGTACAATTGTAGCCAAAAGTTGCCGGTGGAGATGTCACAAGGGTCAAACAGAATACTTGGATAGGTATGTTTTCTTCATGATTTCCATCCAGACTCTGGCCTGCAGCCTGCTTGTCATTATCACTGTCACTGTCCTGCGGCAGGTCAGGCAGAGGCACTGTGAGGAGGGAGAAGTCCATGGTGACCCGCTTAGCCGCACAGTTCAGACGTGGGCCTCGGTCCTCAGGATCCAAGGGGAGAGGGGGCACATTGACCGAGTGCCTCCTGGTAAATTTCTCTTTTTGGTGGAGTTGGGAAGTTACAGAGCGAGGAGAGGTTGTGTGGGAGCTCTGGAGAAGGGTGGTGGTGGCAGAGCATGGACGTCCCAGGGTGCAGATAATACAGTTAAGATAAAAGTAATGGGGATGCTTTAATCTTTTGATTTGAGATTTTAGTTTTGACACAGTACACAGTGTCCAAATGTTAGGATGACTAAAGACTAAAATGGCAAAAATATTGCAAATGAAGTAGTCGTTCAACAGATCTATCATGCATCCATGTACCTTCTCCAAGGAGTTGGTCTTGTCGCTGCTCTTGTCCAGGAGGCTGTTTCCAGAGTCAGTGGAGACAAGGGAGCCTCTGGAATCTGCGTGGTGAACTGAGCTGACATTGGGAGTGGAACTGTGAGGAGACGCTGCAGGGATAAAATACAAAAAACTATTAGTTTGTTGCATGTCAGAAGATAATTTTATGAGAACATTTTTTTCAATCACCACGATTATTAACTATGTGATTATCACTGATAATGGAGGAATTAGTCACCTGTTCCAGAGATGACCCCAAACACATCTTTGTGGAGAGCATTTTCTATGCAACTCCCAGGTTTCTGAGGAGTCACCACGGAGTTGGGCACCAGAGAGTCCTCCCTCACATTCTGGGACAGAGAGCAACAAAGCATTAGTGAGCTTTTATTGTAAAATTATGTTAAAAGCATGCTTTCAGCCTGGGATAAAACACTAATATTACTTAGTGAAAACATTTTAGCAAATTACATGTTGAGCTGTCATTAACCCAGTAATTAATGTTTTAGTGGGTATGTAATGGTGCTTGCTGGAAATTGGAGATACAAGCTGCTATTCAGTCTCTCGCCACTAGGTGTCAGGCTTACATTGTGGTTGCTGAGAGACGCTGACTCCTTGCTGTCGAGTCTGTGGACGTTCTCCTGGAGCAGGCCAAACAGAGGGAGGTAAAGAGTGGCAAGTCTGGCCTGTTGGCTCTGGAATGACATACAGGAGGTGGTCATGAATCAAAAAGTTGTACCAATTCTGACAGAAGTCCGACTGGTAAGAAAAAAAAAAAAAAGGTACAGTTAAGGTGGTTGAGAGCGGTGGAACTCACTTTTGCAGCGTAGCGGTCATCAAATGTGTGTTTGATCATTAGCGCCTTGAGCACCTGGATAGCGATCTGACGGATCTCTCTGAACTCCTGAAGAGCCCCACCCACCTCCCTGAGCAGCAGCCCCACCAGGAAATGGTTTCGACAGAAGTCATCATTCAGAGAATAGTCCAGCTGGAGATCTGCAGCAGGCATCAATCAACAGAAATGACTCTCAAACTGACTATATGAAACAGCTGAACAGAACAGGATGCAGAGAACAAGCATGATATCAACTGCACTCCAGGTAGATGAAACTGTTTGTCTTTTGTTTTTTTGTTTTTTTTTACCTTGGAACCTTTGTATTCTGCCTTTTCCAAAGGGCATAGGCAGATTAAGAGGAACATAATGCTCATGGTTGCAAACAACCCGCAGGAACTCAAACTTGAACTCATACAAAGTCTGGTGGGCATACGAGAGAAATACATTTTAGGCAGGTTTACATGGCTTTAAGTTAGCTTTAATTTGATGTTGAGTAACTTAGATAAAACCATTAAAGAGGTAACAGGTAGCAGCAGAAGCTTTTAACCTTGGGGTCTCCAGGCACAAAGCAGTTCATGTAGTTGTTGATCTGCTTGAATACGAAGCCTCTGTCCATGAAGGTGAAGCAGCGCTGAGAGAGAAGGGAACAAATCCAGTAAATGACCACACATCAAAAATCTGCAAGCTCAATTTCCTTGAATTGAACTGAATCATTGTAATGAATTATGTTAATTAATACACATAAACAATCTGGAGTAGGGGTGACAGGAGTGCCAACCTTGATGAAAACTGCCAGGCTGTGGTTGGCATTACGAGCTGCGTCCAGGTTGTCCTTGTATTTCTGGGTGATGTGTGGCATCAGCATGTTGACCAGAGTCTCCACTGCGTGGTAGAACGATGCAGAAAAACGCTGGTTCCTTGAGAGCTGGGCAAGGGAAACAAAAAGACAAAGAGGAGATGGAAGATTTAGGCTTGGAGGTAAGGGGTTTAAGAAAAGAAGACTGAAGTGAGACTTACCTTGACCTTCCCACTCTCTATGAGATAATGAGCCATTGATTTCACCAGAGCTTCAAAGAAGTACCATGAGTGCTGCAACACAAATACAAAGTCAGTGCAAGGAAAAGTACATGGACTGCACTTATATAGCACTTTTCTTCTTACGTCGACCACTCAAAGCGCTTACACTAATCAATCACTCATTCACAATACATTCATACAGCATCTAACACACGCACACACTCACACACCAGTTATACAAAATAGCAGAAACTAGTCAGCTGAAAGCTAAAGCAAGAGTTATTTTAATTATTATTTTTCAAGCTTTATCTGTAAAAAAAAATAAATAAAATGATGAACTGACATCATGTAAAGCAAGCAGCAGCATATAATCATGATAAGGAAAACAGAAAAATATTATTGCCTTTTGTAGCTAGCTTAACAAAGTGGCAGTTATAATATTCTGTGCCGTCCGTTATTGAATGATGGAATTTATGTACTGTGGAGCAATGAGGCTAACTTTAAATGTTTTTTTCTATTAATGTAAGCACCACAACACATGTCTTATTCTTTTATTACTGCTATCTGTCTTTGTGTGGCACAATAGCTGTGAATGTGGAATACCTTTAGCAGCTTGTTGCTGGTTAGGAAATCAGTAGATGGCTTGAGTATGGCTGTCATCGCTTTAGCCAGCTCCTCATGAACTGTTTTTACATCAGTGGAGGAATAAGGCTCTGGCTTAAACACAAACTGAGAGTAAAGAGAGAGGAAAAACTTAGATTATAGCATCTTAATTTACACAGAAACACAGTGGCATATAACAGATGTCTGGATATCGTCTAAGTATAATGAAAAAAGGACTGCACCTTGACATAAGATCTCAGGTAATGCTCAAGTCCCTCTTCATGGCACTGTGCTACAACATGAACCATCACCCTGAAGAGGAAGAAAGTGTAAGAGATAATAACTTTAAAATATAAAAGAATAAGAAAGGAGGATGTGAGGCTTTCAAACCAAATATAGACATAACCTATTAACTTTAAGCCACCAACACCTCATTTACACACTGCCTACAGAGCTTCAAAGACTAATCACACACACAGCTGAGATATATAACACATATGGAGTGTGAGCCATAGGTGACTGTCTAATGAGAAAAATGATTCAGGCTATTAAAGAAACACAGATGAGAACCAGATAAAAGTGCCGGTATTATAATTTTCTACAGATGAAGTTTGTTAAAATAAACCAAAAATACTGCTGTACCACATAGTTTTCTGCTGCTGGAAACTAGGCCTTTCATACGTGTGTGTGTGTGTGTGTGTGTGTGTGTGGCTTGCCTGGTCACGTTAACAGCCACGTCCTCATGTGTGGTTCTGGTTAGGACACAGAACAGCTGGTTGAGGATGGTGGGCAGAAAGTTGACCATCACATGACCCTCCATTGCATGGAGACTCTAGCAGGAGGAAAAGAGGAAGTAGAGAAGGAAAAAAATACTGAATGAAAGTACACTGTGGTTTGTCACATTCCCTTGAATGTCAGGTTGAAAAGATTGTATTTGACGGGGCATGATCAAAAGGGTGTGCTCCATTTTCCTTAGGCCGCTGGAAATAAATAGAGCTCTGCATACCTTCAGGTATTTAACAAGCTCCCCCTCTGATGCTTGTTCTGACATCTCCATGCTTTGACAGTGGTGAAAGAAGTTGTGCAAGTGTTGGTCCTAAAGAAAACAGACGATTCTAATTCATGTTTCACTTTTATTTGCATTTTGAGATTAATGGACAGAATTAAATGGAAAGAATGTAAACATACCTGAGTGTAAACTGTGGAAACAAGATGAGTTGAGAGTTTGAAGAGGGGTTTTCCTCCATCTACCCATTTGATCTCTGAGCCAGAGTGGCTGAATAAGAACAGCAATAAGATCAATAGAAAAGCAGCATGTATAAAATACCAGTGTATATACAACATGATATAATAAATCAGTGACAGCTGAACAATAATATGTTAAATATTTAAATTATTTTCAACATCCAATTTTGATGGTGATTTGTCACGTGGCTGGAGTATACTATAAGATACACACAATAAGGCTTTTAAAAACAGAATTCTCTTGGAAAAAAAAGCATAAATTTGCACTTTTTTCCCTCCTGGCTCTGCGTCAGAATTGACAAGTGCTGTGCTTGTTAAAAAAACACCTTAAAGCTCTCAATGTTCTTTGACATCTAAAATTCCAGTAAATTTGAAAGAACTTTGGTTCACAAGAGATCTGGTTCAAAGTGTGTTAGCGCTGTAGAGTGAAACAGAAAACAGTAAGAGCTGCAATCAGATATTCTCTGTAACTTTGTTCCCAGAGGATCCTGGGAGCTCAGTGGATTATGGGTTCACAGCACTCTCATGACCTCAGGTGCATATCAGTGCATGTCCAGTGTTAATATTAATCATCTCTTGTTCACCTTAGTGACACCATCCTGTGAGCTCAGGTACCCGGCGGGTAGATTGGCAGCCACAGTCAGCTGCTGTTCGTTCATTATGACTCTGCCGTCTCTCAGCAGAGGCAGCCAGGCTGAACCCACTGTGGGTGAGGAGGAGGCACAGTCAGTCACTTGTTTGTAAGGCAGTGGTAATAGGGTGGTTGATGCATGAGTATGAACATCAGAATTTGAATGCTCACTGTGTAAAGTATGTCTGTAACAAGCAGTTTTTGCCCATATTATGCACAGCAGCTATTTCCATTAACTAGTTATTTAGTATTTTGTGACATAAAACCCCTGCTCCTGTTTTCATTCCACAGCGACTGAAAGCTCCTACCTGGAGTCTCCACTTGGTCTTTCTTCTTGCTGTTGCTATCACAGCTAACGTGATAGAAGGTGAAGAGAAGGTGATGCTTCTCATGCAGCTGGGTTGGCAGCTCTATCTTTATCTGAAGGTGAGAAAAACACAGATTTCTGGGGTTGGTTCCCTAATACAGAGGGCGCTTTATTCAGGAAAATGAAAGTGAAAAACACCTGCAGAGCATTTCCAGTGAGGATACCACGAAGAGTTGAACTGAGCTCAAACAACCTGAGAAGAGGTGAGAGGCACCTCCCTACTTCAAAACACGCTGCTTTAAAAAACTATTCTGGCGCTGAGTCTCTCCAATACTAATCAGATGTAGATAAGAATATGACAATATTCACTGTACTAATAACACTGATTAGAAATAGTATGAACATAGACATCACCTCATCATAGAACTCAGGGTTCTGCTGGTGGTGCAGGATGGCTGCATACGCCTGCTTTGTGAATAGAGGACCTCCTGGACGACCATAGATGCACTGCGGTGGATGTAGAATGCAGAGCAATCAAACATGAGTCAAAGATGAATGGAATATTTCTTAAATATGGTCATCACAATGTGTGTGTGTTTGATGAATAAGATTCAGGTTGTCGGTGTGAGACTGGACAAGGTCACTGGGCTTCATGCAAGAACCACCCATACTGATAAATGCGGTCTTAAGTGGCTTCTCGTACTTGACATTTTCTCTTAGGCACAAATATAATACCCTGTGGTCCAGACCTGCCATATGAGTCATGAACCAACAGACTGCCCTTCTTCACAACAAGGTAAAACACTAATTTGACCTTAAAATGATGGTTACTTAATCTGAATTTAGAGTTAAATATGACACAAAAATTTATTTGATTTAAAAATATCTTAATCTTCTTTTTAGATTTTAGTTTTTTTATTAGCACATTTCTTCACAGCATCTCATAAATTGAAGTAGATGTTGAAAAAGTCTCTCACTCTGACAGCTGCCTCAGGGTCTTTATACAGGTCATTGTCTAGCATCATCCTATGTTGCACCTGACAATGTAACATCATCTACTGCATACTGTAATATTCTCCAGTCTAATACCTCAATGATTGCTGTGAATTAACCTTTGCAACAAGCTAAGTGGAACAGGCAGCGTTTTATGGCCATTTTTGGGGTGATGATTACACTATCAAATCTCAGCACATGTGCACCTCATCATGAACGGGTGATATTCATCAGTCTGAAAGGTTCTGAAAGTTTGTATGGTTAAGAGAGTTGGCGAATCCAACTTGGAAAGCTCTTAGAAACAAGCTTCACAGAAAAAAGCTGGAGAATTTTAGGACAAGAATATGAAAATGTTCTTGCATGAGGGCCATTGTTTTGAAAGTCAGAAGTAAGTAAGTCCTGATTTAATCCAAGACCAATAAATCCCATGTCAGGATCAACGTGTCCCAAATCAAGTTCCAAGTCAAAACCAGCAAGTCTGAACCTAGACCAGAGAGTCCCAAAACAAGACCAATGCGTGCCAAATCAAGTCAAGATTAACAAGTCCCCGGTCAAGACCAACAGGTCCCAAGTTAAGTCCCATGTAAAGACCGCCAAGTCAAATCCTAAGTCAAGACCAACAAATCCCAAGTCAAAAATCAGCAAGTCAGAGATAAGTCCAAAATCAAGGCAAGGGTAAAGGCCAAGTCCCAAGTCAAAACCAACTAGTTCCAAGAATTGTTCTGTTTCCAAGACTTCAGAGTCTGACTCAAGTCTGTCTCAAGTCCAAGTCATGTGACTCGAGTCAACACCTCTGTTGGTCTGAATTTTATCATTTTAACTTTTTCTTCAGCAGTGTGCAAACGACTGAAATGAAACTGTGTTCACCATTTTCTACATGATCTGTTAATGCACCTTCAGTGGCTGGGCTTCATCCTCATCAGAATCCTTGAATTCAATGCAAACAGCAATATTCCTCGCCTGAACAGGGGAGACAAAAGTGAAAAAGAGGCAGATTATAATGGAAAAGAAAGAACTAATTCCATGACATCGTTGCTGGCCTAAAACCAATTTCATGCCAGACAGTTTCAGTACTGTGCCTCTCTTTGCCCATTTCAGATGTCCATTAGTTTTAATAAAGGGAGGGAAAATATTTCAGGCAAAGGATTTCCAGCTCTCATTTAAAATAAAAGAAGGCAGAGAGACAGATGGGGGAGAGAAGGCAGGTTTGACTCCTATATGGAGCTGACCTAGTGAAAATAACATCCCACTATTAATGTATTAATCAGAAGCTGCTGCTATGCGCAAGGATAATTCTATCCAGCTCTGCTGTTTGGCTGAACAAGCTTGAGGCGGTTGCCAGTTGTACCATAGGCTAAACAGGAGCACAAAATGATGATGATCAGAGAATGCGTGCCAAACAAAAGCATTACTCTTAAAAAAGGTCATATGTTTTGAAATAATATTTTATGTAGCATGCGAAAGATAAAATATTGATCGTGCAGATCATGTAACTTCCACTAGAAAAGCTCAAAATGAATGATATAATCTCTGTTGGTGTTACATTACATTAATTGCTATGTATTGCTATGCATCCTTACTCTACATACCTTAGCAAAGGATTTTTGCCCATCATACTTGAGGTGTTTTGGGTAGACATAGAGGTGGTTTTTATAGATGGTGAATGGTTGGGAGCACTTAGCAATGCAGGGCACAAACTCCTCCACCTCCAGAAGAGCGCTGCCTGGCCCGTTGCCTTCAAAGTTCCTCACGGGGATGTAGGAGGAAGTGACACAGTCTGCACACAGGAAATGAGAGGGGTTACAGGGTTCAAGTTTAAGGTCTTATGATTATTTATAGATGGTTCAGAGTGATTTTGTAAATATTTAGAAGGATTTACTGGTTACATCCGGAGCTACACTGTCAATAGTTACATCTAAGTTCCCTAGGAGAACAGGTAGTTTGGCCATTTTCTCTGGTCTGCTGGGAAAACAGAGACAGAAACAGCAATTAAAAATGGATCAAAACAAGTTGCAGTGATATCTTAAAAAGAGAGAAAAGAGAAAATGGGAAAAAACTGGACTTTCTGAAGTCAGTTAGCAGTTTGAACATGTCCTCATCTGACAGCTTGCTGCTGTCCTGTCTGTAAAGAGCTGAGAAGCGAGCACTTTTGTCCAAAGTTCCTGATGCATCTTTGAACACAGGCCTGCAGAGACAAAAGAAAAGTGTTGAATTTACTGGAGAAAGAATATTTCAGTTCTACTCCAGCAGTTTCAAGATTTGTTCCCCCAAACAGGCTGTCTTTCTTTTGACAGTTTTCATTCAGTTAGCAGTATACACAGTGTATTAAATTTTCATCACTATGTGGTATCATGACACAAGTGATTAAGTCCTCTTGATTGCTATAAAAATCACCACAGATACCAACAGTCTCCATTTATTGGCACAACAGCAGCTGCTGGTGGAAGCCTCTACATTCCATCTCAAAACCAAACTGGGTTTTGGCATATGTGGATATTTAAATCTTGAATTAGCAACTACAAGAATGCATGGTTTTAACATAATCAATATTAAGTTAATACATCTCACAAACTACTGTATAATGAGGTACTGCAGTGTAGCCGGACTAGATGACTAATTGATGAGTTCATTCTCTGTTGTTCTGGAATGGGATTAAGTTTTTTTTTTTTTCCTTTATTTTATGTCCTGGACCTTTTCTAAATTCTGAGCAGTTGCCTGGCAACCAGCAGAAACTCGGGGAGGTTCCAGGTCCCAGTCAGGAAACTATTTAACATCCAGACATTACAGTGGGATTAATCTTCTCATCTAACTCCCAAAGTAAATGAGCATATTCCCCAAAATGTCAAATTATTCCTTCAGAGCTTGTCGACACAAAGAATGAAGACTACAGAAATACTCTGTGGGTTTTCATACCTTGCAGACCAAGCAAAAGGCATCCTGTACTGCCCCAGTCTGCTGCAGGCTGTCTTAGCATTCTTCAGTACCTTTTGAGCCATCTACACAAGAAAACAAGAGATCATGTGAGATGACTTGTTATTTACAGCCACATCTTCATCATCTCTGCAAGTACATACCTTTGCAGAGTCTGAGCTCTTCATATAGGGTTCAGTGCAGTGAGTAATCCCCCCCTGCAGGACCTTCTCAATCCTGGCCACTAAGAAGATCTCTGGATGGGGACACGTGACTGAGAACACCCCCTGCCTGGGGTACTGGAGTGCCCCCTCTGGGAGCCCACTGGCCATCCTGTGACCACCCAACAGTCCATCACCTCTGCTGCCATTAATTTGCAAGTCCTGCCCGCTACCAGAGCCTGCTGTCATTTGTCGCACCAAAGGGTGGTTGAGATCCACATGGAAGTCAGCGGAGATCTTTCTACTGTTCTGGACGTCAAAGAGGGACAGGACCACATAGAAAGGCTCCACCTTTGATGAGAGAAGGGAAGTAGGGAAAATATTTTTGCAATGGGAGATGAGAGACAAACAGAGAGAGCTGAGGGAAGAAAATGTAACTGTTTAAACTATACTGATCCTTCCTGATGCACTTCTCATTTTCCACTGAGTGGAAATGTACCGACACTGTAATTCATCCTCCCATTCACTCTTTCCACTATGCATGTCCATTACACCAACCCATTTGTGACTGAGTATGTGTGAGTGTAGCAGAGCTAATAGCTGTGGTTTCCCAGCTGAGTGTAGAGGAGGACTCCTTCTGAAGAGACAGAGACGCTGGAGAGTGACGGCAGGAAACCAGCCTCAGACTGGTGCTAATGCATGGTGGGAGGCCTAGGCTGGTTGCCATGGTAGCAACCATTCCCCCTTTGCCAACAACACCAGTTTTGGCGGGTGTCAGCCAAGTGGGCCATCTGAACTGTCTGTGATCTTCTTAACTGATTTAGACCTCGCCCCCGTTTGCTAAGAGACATTTCCCAGAATTATGCTGGAAACATGCTCCAATAATTGTAAATATATGTGCATCCAACTGACATGCCCTTATCTGTCAACCTTGATAGAAACTCATAAATAAGAATACATACATAAGCACAATCTATTTGAATGGTGGGTTTTCTGTGAAACATACATTGGTTGTTGGTCCCTCTTCATTCTCTGCAACACAGCCCTGCAGGTTGAAAGACAGGTCATTACAGCTGACCAGGACTCTCTTCCCAAACTTCTCTTCAAACTGACGCACGTCTGGTTCAATGCCAGAAAAGTCCAGTTTCTGTGGAAACAGGAGATGTTGAAATTGATGAATGACAGGAACAAAACTGACTGTGCTACTGGTGAGAATTCAAACAACACTCATACAAAATGCACAAGTTTGCAGTCAGGTATTATCTTCATCACCTGTGTGTAAGCATCCAGAGTGAACAGTTTCAGGCGAGCTTCACTTCTCATTTTGGACTCAATATCTCTGGCAGTCTGTTAAAAACAAAGCAGAGAATGTGGTTCAGCATCACTGTATCTCATATAATTCAAAAAAAGAAGCGGGATGAAATTGATTGTACAGTCAGCAAATGAACGTATGCTGACTGTATAAGATATGAACAGTGTACATATTCAGTGTGGTCAGTGTACAAAACAACATTAATGAAAATCAAAATATGCCAGGTGTCAGACTTACATCCATTAAAATACTATGAGCATGACAAATGCTTCATTGCTGAGGGATGCTACTGTATCATGTGTTATTAGGACTGTATTCATTTCCTGATTTTGACAAACTTTGTTATACTTAGTACCTTTCTATCTTTAAAGCTACATTAGGTTACTTTTGGCCACTTGGGGGCAGTATAACAAGCTGTAAACACTACACATTATCACCTTTAAAGTTGTAGTAGTTTACAGTGAGTTAATCAGAGCTTTTTCTCTGAAAACAGTTGCCTGCGTTCGCCAAAATTGGTGCTGATGAGAGCAGTGAGACTGAACCAAAACATAAAAACTGCTGTCTGTAAACCAAAACAATAAGCTCAAAGATATGAAAAAATATTCTGTAGAGCTGAGAGGAAATGCAGTGTTCGGTGATACTTCTCTTGGGTTTGTCACCTCAAGTGGCCCCTTTCATATTACACATAGTAACTTCCTCCACTGTTAATGTAAAATATTGATTAGAGCAGCATTAAGTCTCTATGTTCACTTTTTAAATACAGCAACTCCACCACTACATTAAGTGTTTGTTTTCAGACGGCCACGTTCCACTGCCGGACTCCTGTTTAGTACTGGTGGCCTCATCTGGCCTCTACATTTGGAGACCATACACAGTATACCAGATGTTTGCTTGGTTAGCACCAACAAGGAAATGTGGGGACCTGGTTTCAGAAAATACAACTGTTGAGCTATTCTGCTCCAGTTATAGTTCACACTGTTTCCAAATGAAGTCATCTGGACATCCAAAGCACCTCATCAGCATCCGGACAAACTAATCCATGTAGAATAGGTGTGGCTTTAAAACAGGTGCTGAGCATTGTTTTAACATGTTACTGTAGATGGAAAAAACAGGCTACCTGAAAGCTGTCTTGAAAACTTCCGGAGGAGAGGTCTGTTTTTCCGTGCTCCTCATCTGTTAGAGAGATCAACATGCGCTCTGTTAGCTGAGGCAATTATATAAAAACATAATGATGTGCTGGTTTCTCCTTCTCTATGAAAAGTGAAGGAGAATTAAGAGAGAGAACTACTGATACTGAAGTTGTTTATCAAGCATGAGCGATTTCTATCAGGAAACATCCTAGTGAAGAGATAAATTATTCCATGGGGAACAGACAAATTGAAGAGTGCAGCAGCCATCAAAAGACATGGAGACAAACAGATGAAAACAAAGACAAACACCATAAGGCAGGCAAATAAATACATGCAAAAATAATTGAGCTGCTAAGACAGACAACACAAATGTCAAAGACATGAAAAGAACAATGCACAAACACACACCATCGTGCAGCTCTCCATTCCTCTTCTCCTGCATGGCCTGTTCAAAGCTGCTGTGGAGAATCTTGTTGAGGGTGCTGATCCACTCTTCCATCTCTGCTTCACTGTCTGCAGCCAGAAGGAATGTGCTCTTATCCTGCATCTTGAGCTCAAAGGCAAACCGACGCACTTTGCTGTTCTAAAAGAACACAAATACAAAGATTGATTACACTTAGTCCATTTTGAAGTACCTTTAGAAGCCAACTTTCTTCAGGAACAGTTTACAGAATGCACACTTTTAGTTTTATATATTCACGTTGTATTGTATGGTTTCAAAGGCCTTGGTGTGTGAGGTTCCTTACCTGAACAACCCCCATGCACGAGTCAAGGAAGATGGTTCCTTTGGGTTCTTTGGAGGTGTTTTCATCTTTGTAGAAGTTGAGGTTGTAAGAGCCATCTCCAAGCTGAGCCAGATGAAAGTACCTTCTCTTGAAGGACTAGAGGATGAAAATAGAGAATGTTATCATCTCAAATTGTTTCTTTCTCTCACCATGAAAAGGAGATAGGGCATGGGAGAGCTCAAGGGTGAAATAAAAAATATGTCAAGTTATGAGCTCACATAAGCAAAGGTTAATTCAATTTCCTTATGTGCAAAGGGAGAAAGACTAATGATGAAATAAGCTGCCACTGCTTACTTACTGTCAACTTAATCTGTAAGAGGCCAGCTAGCTTGTTGCTTGCTTAATCAAGCATTTCATTAAGTGTGAAATTACTGGTCCTGTCCACTGATAGTGTTTTGTTCAGACAACTTAAACCTTTTAAGTAGTCAAACATAGAAAATTAAGTTGAGCCAACACAGCTGTTTAGTTATATTGTGAAGAGCTGTTAACTTCCAGTTGTATTCACTCTCAAATACTGTACTGAAGCACATGTATGAGGTTTATGCACTTTATTTGGGTGTTTCTGTTTAATGCTACTGCATACTTCTACTCCATCATATTGCTACAGTTTGCCACTCTAACTTTTACTCAAGCAGTAGTTTTGAGATCTTTTTCCACCAGTGGCTTTTATTATACTTTTCCACAGTGAATCAGTGGATCATGGTTTGAAATCTGTGGTTAAAACACACTGAAGAATGTGAGGAGTGGTTTAGGTGGACACCTATCTCCATTATGATACCTGTTTCAGTTTTGATCAGAGAGAAGATCGTGTGATTCAGCAACTTACCTCAAATTAGTAAAAAAAAGAAGTGTGCTAATAAGCTCTCAATGTTTCCTAACAACTTGATTTGATGAGTTAACACAATATCACAACTTAGGATTTTAAGTTATACTGTTTTTGAGCAAAAGACTGTCTTGGTTTGCTGTCACAACTGAAATGTTGACATTTTTAAGTCTGGACAATTTGCAATTCTTATTTATGTCAAAGAATTTATTACCACACTGGCTAAAAATGTCAGCAGTCAGCATTAGATGTGAAAGGGGATTGTGAAAGGCTATGTTGCTTTTAGTGGCTACAGCAGAGAAGAATGAGGGAGGGTTGGGGCATGTAATCACAAGTTTAAGTTTCACTCTTCTGCACTCACCCGCATAGTAACACTGATTGCGCTGTTCATGTTGCCTTTGTACAACCAGCCATGTTTTGACACTCCTCCCTTCTGAGAGCCCAGGGAGGCTGTGTCCTGCAGGAGGAAAAGCAGAGGGCACACATTATTGCAAAGGTTCAGTCTTTTAATGAACAAAATCACATAGAAAGATGAAGGAACATTCATATCTAGAGTATATACTGGACCAAACATATACACACTCCCACACATGCATTCATTTACACATCTTGCTTTAAGCTTAAAAATCTGCTGACTGCCTCCAGGATCAGTGGGAGGAGAGGCCTGCATTGACTCTCTGTTCAGTCCTGAGAAGAATCTGCTTCATTAAGATCAACTCTGCACTTTTATAATCTCAGGGGATTTTAGCCATGACAGTGTGCCCATTAAAGGTCACTGGCCTTAAGTTAAATCAATACCCAAAGTGAGGTAATTATTGAGAAGGGTGCCTTTAAAAAACTACAAACATCATGAAGATGTTGGCTATTCTGGGAAATGGTGAAGGCCTAGACCACTGAAGAAAACAGGCTGCCTTATAAAAAGAGAAGAGAAAGCTTTGGATTAGTGGACTCACCTCATCTTTTTCCACATCTTCATCCACCTCAAATAGGTGAGCTGCCAGTTTCTCAGGTCTTAATACCTTACTGAGAGGGAAGGAGGAAGATAGCTTTTTTTTTTTGTAGGTCACATCACCAAAATAAATACATGGAGGTTAAGAAGTCAAACCCTACTCTGCTTGCTTGCTGACAGGAATACACTGTGACTGCAACACATGGTATTCACAGCTGACTCTACTTTAGATTTTTAAAATCAAATCATAACCTCTATTTTTTGGGTACAAGAAAGCCTGGTTGGAAATTCCTGGTCTAGAACATGTCCTTTAATAATATAAGGACAAGTGCAATATGATTGAATTTTGTGATTAGGCCAATGAGAGGTGCACTCAAATAATCATTTCTGTATGTCATGAAAGTATGTAGAGGGATTTCTGCATCTAGATAGATTTGGACACACTGATCTGATTTCTGATCTGATTTGAAAGGCAGATTTGACAGCATTCTTGATATATGGCTAAAAGATAAGAGAGGGGTTAAAACCCATAAATCAAGGTCTTGACTGTGTGGATCTATGAAATAATCTTGTATGTTTCAGAATGTAAAACATGCAAAATGCAAATGGTTTTTCAAGGCTACGCGAGAATGCCCCTAGCTTTACAGCATTTTGCCAGGAAATATGGCAGCTGCTTCTCTCATGTACAGCTCAAATCCCAGACGGACAGCTTGCCCTTTGACTTTTACAAGACCTAGCTCTCTCTGGGGAGCTGCTAGCATAAACAGAGTCGAGGCCAAGGCCGGGGCTTGTCTAGTTTTTATTCTACAATGTTTTAAACATGACACACAACATCTGTAAAGCACATTCCTGTCCTTAAGGAAAGTGACTCGACCTAGGACACATGATGCATTGTGGGATTTCCTTCACGTTTTAATTATATCAGTCAACAGCAGTCTCAGAATAGCCCTGCTTATCCTCGGTAGAAAAACATAGGAAGTCTGCTATTGTTGTTGTGGATGAGCCTGGAGCTTCCAAGACACAGATATCCGTGTTTCTAGGGTTCTTGCTAAAACATCCACTGGGTTGTAAACAAAGGGGAGAATAACTGAACACAGTAAGATTTACAATGTGCCTTGAAGTGCAGCACAGTGTGCTATGCAGTGGACAAAACAGACTATGAGCTGGAGAGCACATGCATTCATAAATATAAAGCTTTAGAGAAAACACAAACTGTACAAATCAGTGTGATTTAAACAGCAAGATGGCATTTTGCTTTGTAAATTAGTGGAACAGACGGAGGTGTAAATCTGTTCTATTTACTGATTTCAACACTAAGAGGCAACAAGTGATAGATTTTAGATTTTTGTTACACTTCCTTACAAAAGCTAACAGGTTTTTTTTTTCAAGAGCTAACACAGTTAAATAATAATCTCATTCATTTCTTTAAAGGGAGTTTTCAGCCACGAACATGTATCTAGGGATTGCAGTTTAGGTTTGTCTACCTCTTTGTTCCAGATTGAAAAGTCTCAGCAACTAATGGATGGATAGCCATGACATTTTTTACAAACATTCAAGGTGCCCAGCGGATGACTTGGGGTCTTTGGTGATCCCTTTTCATTTTTTTTTCAGTGTGTAAATGTTGGGAGAAATGTATAAGTAGTCCACTTCCATTCACACCTCAAAACACCTGTCAATACAACTGAAGCACACACATGCACATTTCCCGTGTGCTACAGGCACTTACTTTGGGAGCTGGCGGAAGTCTCCAGAATACTCCTCATACTTGTAATTGACCACGTGCCAGTCAGACTTGTAGGTTTTGATACACTGCAGAGACAGAAATCAAGTAAGGGGTGAAGAGTCATTTCAACAAGAGCAAATTAAGTCATGTACTTAGTTACATTGTCCAGACATAGACAGGCTAAGGTTTCTAAAATGACCTCGGAAAAGTAGTTATGTATCTGATTTCCATCCAAAAACTATTTTCATAAGTAGGAATTTTCTTGGATGGACTTTGGACTTGGATGAGACTTTAAGCCTTGAAAGAGTTCTAGCAGAAGCAACTTTAGCAGCCTTACCAACACTTCTAATGATCTTGGCACAAATCCAGCACATGAGAAACATCAGACCAAAAAAATACCTGACTTCACTGATGTTTTAAATGAGAACACTGAGTCTAAGAAACTCTGACTTCAATCCCATTCAGGCAGGATTAATATTATTTAGTTGAACTATTTGCACACTTGTCAGAGCACTGGGTGCTGGTATGGTTCACATAGCTGTCAACTGGAAATAATGGCCTTACTCAGTAAAACTTGCCCTTTTGCTACGATAGCCCTCTTAGTATTGTTTTTAGTATTTGTATTATTTACTAAATACAGTTGCAAACTACTCACCTGTATGAAGCGAAGCAAAGAGAGCAAAGAGAAGTTATTTCACAAAATATAAGCTAGATAAACTTTTGAAAATCTGGCAAAGATAATTTACTTAATCTATACAGGGTATCTGAGTCTTTATCATAATAATTATTAGTTTAAATGGTCATCTTAAGAGTGACTTCATCATCAAGTCATAACTTGATATGTTTTTGTTCTTGGGCCTTGATAACTGTGCTCTCTCTGAAAATAGTGATAAAAATATGTCTCCAAAGACAAAAAGAGAGGAACTGCAAAGTGTGATCTGCAAAGTGTTAAATACTTATAGATCCCCTACACATAAAAATCAGTTCAGCAGTACAACAATAGACAAGCAAAGACAGAATCAACTGGAACATGAAATTATACCACCCTAGTCTTACTCTGGTAAAATTTGTATTTACTCCCTTTATTATATGTGTGGACTGATGTGAATATGCAGAGCATCTCTCTGACCCAGACTTAAATTACTAGAGGACCACCAAGTTTGCTGAAACACATGGGAAAACTGGGGCTGTAATTATTGGTAGAGTGGGAAGAAAAATCACATACATAATACTGGAGTCACCCAGACTCCCCTGGAGAAATAAATTGTCGAAATTGGGCTTTCCTGTATAATTTTGCAATTCATATTCTATAACATCTAGTTATTAGTTTTCAAGTCAACATGGTTATGAGGGATTTTCTGGGGTAAAACTACTTGATTTCTTCCTTCAGAGAGGAGAGCAACATGTGACATAACTATAACAAACACCTCTAGTATCACTATGTGTTCATCAGTTCTACGAATTCATAAAACACGTGTTGAGTGAGGCAAGGGGTTACTAAAAGGTGGAAAAATAAATTCTTAAACAGAACATCACATCTGTATATGGACATTTGGCTGCTCCAGATGTAGTTATGATGTAAGTCCTGGCTGCAGCCATGGGGGACTATCCCCTATCAGGCTCTATCAGGCCGCACCCCAACTAGCCCCTGCACACAGCTCCTCTGAAACAACATGACGTGAACTGCCAAAGAACGCTGGGCTCCATCTGTGACCAATACACCGCGCTGTCAGGAAACATGTGAGGGTGGAGAACGCTAATGGAAGTTCATTTAAAGGCTAAGAGCAACATTTTTGACATGCACTGTATCAGTTTTCCCTTGTCTCTAATTCATGTGAGAGGTCGAGAAACATTTTTCTTTATTCACTAGCTGAAATCTAATCAGCTCTGCTTTATCAATACACTACAAATAAATCATAATGAATCTTTGGCTGTATTCATTGCTGGACTTTTGAGCTCCAGTATCTGACTGGTCTTCAGGGTGTGAGAGTCAGTTGCATTCTGTGAATAGAGCCAAAGCACCTGTGCCTCCAAACAGAAGAATAGAGCAGGCCTTCAGTCATAACAGAGATACTTGGCCAAGGTTGGTGGATAAAGAATGGATAAAGCAGGCTTATGTCAGGTATGTATTAGTTTTACCTCTTGGACAAACAGCGAGTGAGCTTCTTTCTCAGCAGTCTCTGGCACGGTGGAGAACTGAGTCCTGCCCTGGCGCTGCAGGGTAGAGATCTGAGGAGAGAGATGGAAAGCAGGCATGAAAAACAGACTGATGGAAGACACTGGCTTAGTAGATTCGCCCTGCTAGTGTTTTTATACATCAGGGCATATTCACTCACACAGTGGACCCATCTCCTATAGACAGGAGAGTTTTATCAATCCTCTTATTCAACTTTTAGAAAACAAATGGCTTATTTCCTGGGAATGGTGCAATGTATGAGTGCTCCTACAACATTAAGGGCTCTCAAAATTGCTTATTGCCATCTATTGGTAAAAACCCTCACAGTGTGGTCCAAACAACTTACAGAGGATCACAGGTTTGATTTTCTCACTGTAATCAGTGTGCTAGTTGTAGTAAGTGTTTTGCTGACTAACATTTTCCTCTCAATTTCAAATTTGAGGATAATAATCTTTTTGTATAATATTTATTAGGAACGTCTGGAACAGGAAGCAAACAAAATCTAAGACTCAAAAAGACTGCAGTGATGAACCATGGGAGGAGCCTTGCCTCCAGATTGGAACAACCTAACAGCATATCTACAGAAAGCGTTTCAGACACATCTTTCTCATGCTTCTGACAGAGCAGACCCACTTCACCCACTTCTTTTTTAATTGACCCAGCTGTCTACACAGACTCATGTTTTACTTGAGCTACACGCCTGTAAACATGTCCTGAAGCGTATATTTACACTTCAAGTCTATTTCCCTAAGTTTTACAGGTGTAAGAACAATTCCAATACGTAAGTGTCCTGCTCAATACTGTGCTTGAACTCATGTTGTTCAGGCACAGACTGAGCACTGGAGCTGCTTCTGCTGCTGCTCTGCTAACGTGCTGCCCATGCTAAATTTTCTGTGTAGACACATGTTTTTAATTTTATCTTTAAATGTTTATGGGTGTGTTGTTTTACAGAACATGTGTAAGAACAGTACGTTTCAAGTTCAAGTGTAACTGGCAAGATATGCTTTGTTCATGTGTTAAATTGGCTATATCAGCAACCAAATCTAGTTTTTTTGTGTGCATACAGTTGCTAAAAACACCTGTCTCCAACTCTGTCAAGTATGTGTGTAACTCAGTGAACTTTAAGAAGTGCCCTTCAGTGGCCCAAAGCAATTTCAAACATCACTTACAGAGCAGACGTTCATAGCAATAAATTGCATGAAATGTCATCAGACACATGATTATTATAACTCTGAAGCAGTTCTAAAACAGTGATTCAAACATCACTGCCTTTTCATGTGAAATAACACCACAAGTCTCACAGCTCTGGTGCCAGACATAACATCACTGGTCTCCCAAAATGCTATTGCTTCAAACAAACTTGAAATTCTAATATATGTGTAAATAGAGATGAAAGAAGATTCTTTTGTTCATTTGAGTTGCTCATAGAATAAAGCAATCAATGCTGCAGTCAATCTTCCGCAGCCTATCCTTATTCCAGTCCTAATTCTTTCCCCTGCCAGCCTTATTAGACAGATAGAGCCAAAGAGGGGAGAGTGAGGATCTATAGTCAGGGAGTAAAAGGCACCTCGGGGCTTCAAGATTGTTGGGCTGGCACACACAGCTATTGGACGCTGCAGCCACCATTGCTCCCACTTAGCGCTCTGCTTTTCTACTCAACCCACAAAGATGAGTGGGACTCAGTGGCACAATGACCTAGTTTTGTCATATATCTCCCATTTCTTACACTGGCAAATATATACAGTTATTGAATCTCTGCCCTCATTTGTCCAGATCACTCTTACAATAAGACATGTCAGTAGCCCACACTGAGCTCAGTTTATTCAGTCCTATATAATCTGTGTGCAGGTCAAATAAAGTTCTTTCAAGTACTATAAATCACAAGCACTGATGATATGTTAAAACATCTGAAGCAGGGAGAAAATTTGGTCATTCAGGCCAGTAAAGCAGTGGTTTGGCTACAAAAGACTTGAGTCGCTTGGAAAAATGTAACTGACATTTCATGCTTTTGTTGTAGCTGTATTAAAGAAAAAAACACTTTGCTAAGAGTCAACATTTTGGGAAATATGCTTATTTGCTTTTTTATCTGTTCAATATGTATGACACTGAGCAGCAGGTGTTTAGCTTAGCTTTGAATAAAGACAGGAAGCATGAAGAAACAGCTCGTCTGTCTCAGTTCAAGGGTTAAAAAATAACTTGTTTAATTTGTGTCATCTTTATGTTTAAGAGAGAAATAGGAGATAAAAGTTAGATAAGACTCATAACTATGCACTAAATATGAAGCGGAGATGACTGGCCTAGGTTAGCATAAAGACTGGATGTAGATGTAGTATTTTTTTTAAGTTTGGACAGAGTCAAGCTAGCTGTTTCCCCCTGCTTCCAGCCTTTATGCAAGTCTAAATAAGTGGTTTCCTGGCTCTGGCTTCATGCAGTATTTAGCATTCAGACATGATAGCAATATTGATCTTCTCATCAAACTCTATGCAAGAAAGAGAATATTTAAAATGTCACGCTATTGCTTTAACTTTAACATTATGTTAACAGGGTAAGATAAAACTGCAGGGGCTAAGTTTCCCTGTGATCCATGACCATTAAAAACTCAAGGGTGATTAGATGATGGTAGAATTTTCATTCATGGGTGAATGACCAATTATACCCCACTATAACACAGTATGACACTTCAAAGGCACTTCAGTTGCAGTAGCATCTAAGTTTTAGAGCCTAATTCTCAGTCTGCATTTCTACCGATTCACTCAAAACAAACCATTCAAACACATGGCCTGTCCATTTGACCAGTCACTCATGGGAGACTTTGACCAAAGTGTATAGCTGTCAAAAAACTGTGAGCAGGAACTGCTGGCTGCCAATTAACAGCATTCCTTTCACAGTCATTAAACTGGAGCTTTGATGGCCTCCGCTGGGCCAGAGGAGCCTGTTCCCAGCGGCAGTGACGCTGCGGGGCAGTCAGGGTGATGCCAGGCAGGAATTGAATTTTCTAACATGGAGATATCTGGGCAGAGTAGTTAGGGACAGGAGGAGAGAGATATGTCTTCTGAAGTGATCTTTCCACTTTTGAAAGATGAAAGTGAACTGCAGAGTGACTGTTTTATGTGTCCATATGTATGGTAACGTGTGCAGCTTCAAGAATTTGAAGACTTTGGATGACCAAAAGAATCATTTGATTCTAACCTGACAACAATAGCCTGCTTTCAATTAAAATCATGAGCATGGCTGGTCATGAGCTAAATTAAAACTGCACTTTATCTTAACTGCATCATCCATCCAAGGATATTTCCCATACACTACTCTGCATGAATGTGCGTGTAGGGAAAGTTAATCCATAACTCAACACTTCACCTCGTTTTACCTCCCTCCACCGTGCTCTATTGTGCATGCCCCATTACAGTGTGCACGTATCCATATGTTTGTGAATCTGTGCAGCACGTGCACACGCAAGACCTACATTTCTGGCTGACTCCCCCCTTCTCTTCTCTAAGCCCAGTGATGTAAAACATATGGCAGGTTAGACAGATGGACAGAGTGGGTCAGACCAGACACACACGCACATACACACAGTCACACACACACACACACTGTAACACTGGGCAGTTACTAATGGGTGTGCACTGTAGACAGCCTTGTAATGAAAACCACTCATCATCTACTGATTGTGAAACAGTCTGAAAACAGTCTGTAGGTTGTAGATTTCCCACCACATACTCTGTGGTTGCTATGAACTTCAATTCACAAGCATGTCTATTTTATTCTCTTGTTTTGTTGAGTTCATTTTACTGTAATGTTATTGTCTGTATGAGACCAACCAAATCATACTGAGAAAGTTAAGGTTTTACACAACTTAAATACAGAGTTCCATTTTTATAAAAGGCTCAGGAAAAGAGCTAGGCACTGTAGTTTTAAGAAAATGTTACTCAGAAAGGAGAAAAAGGTTCATTTGCTGGAGACTATTTTCAACAGCAACATTTATGGATACTATGGATACATAGACAGAACATTTACTTTTAATGGAATTTTGTAAAAGAAAAATGTTGAATATTACTTATCCTTTAAAGTTTGACTCCTGGTGATTTATTTATTTTTTAGATGACTTTGAGAATTAAGGAATGACAAATATTTGAGCATGAGCCTCCTTGTGTTTTCTCTTTCTCTCTCAAACTGGGAGTAGACCATGCTGAGATCCATGCTCAGCACTACGGTGATGTAATGTTGGTACAGTCTTGGAGTTCCTTTGAACTCAAGCACCAGACCCATGGAGCATGTAAATGTTTATAAGACAGTGAGCCAATGATTACATGCAGTACATGTAGAAGTCAAATTTATGGGCAGTTTCACACATGGCTTTCCCAGATAATATCATAATTTACCTGTATGCTTGCTATCAGCTGTGCTAAACTGGACCTGATTTCCTTAAAAGACACTTGTCAAGTGTAAGACTCCTAAAAGATTATCACAGTGTGCCCATGAACTGCACTGGGTTGCAGCAGCTGTCACTAAGTTTGTGTGAAGTTGTTTGCAAGGTTCTTAGTTTTTTAGTTTTAATTCATCAAATTGGGTTGCAGCATTAAAACTTAAGAATTATCCTCGCTAGTAAAGGCTTTAGCAAAATGCTACAGTTATCGCTTTCTTAGCTTTCTTAGGAGCTGTTGTTGTTGGTCTGTGTCTTCTAGGTCTGCTAACACCTTAGCCATATCAACGTAAAAGCTTATAATGTCAGTGTTGCGTTTGCAGCTTGCTTCTACTGCCACAAAGTGGAAAAAAAATAAATAAATAATGCAGCATTTTGTTGTGGTGAAATTGACATTTCAATGTGGATGGAAAACTCTGAAAATATTATTGTGAGTCATATAATTTTCTACAGTTTGACTGTGGTTTTAAACTTGTGTGCTAGTGTGGATAAAGCCTTAATCAACACCAGATTCAAGAGCACTGTTCTGCCACTGACCTATGAGAGGGGGGAAAACTAAACAAAAATTTACCTACAGTGCTAAATAACTCTCTCTATCTCTTACCTGGAAGTCATCAGTGGGGAACTGCAGCATGTCCCGCAGAACATCACTGATGATCTGGGTCTTCCTCTGTAGAAGCACATTCTCGTAGTCCAAAGGCTCAATGATCTTCGGCTTGACCTAAATAAGGATATGACAGTATCAGTCCTAATGTTGGGCAATTTATAACAAAACTGGAGTTAACGTCTGTGTAAAGCAGTAATACTAATTGCATTCTGAGTTAGTCCCATCACAGAAACATGTGCTGACGCTGGGGGCGTGTCCGCGGAAACCACGCCCACTCTAACGCTGCAGTACAGTGACCGTTAGCAGCCTGTTAGCACCACAACCTGTAAAACAGATACAAGTAGCCTTGGAGTTCTACAGACAGGGGGGGCACGGTCGGTTTAGCCCATATACAGTCTATGGTTTAGCCTCATTCATAAGTGACAGCGGAATTTCAATTATCGTCGATGAAAGTGTGAAACTGACCGGAGTGAAACGGTCTCTGCAGAGACGGCTGTTGGTGCTCCCCAGCTCTCCCTCCATTGTGGCTCTTCACTAAATTAATCCACCTCCTCTTAATTACTTTGAAAGTTTAAATAAGGACTACATAACTAGCTTGGAAAACCTTCAGGAGTGGAGCGCTAATGCTAACGCAACGCTGCTATTCATAACGGTTAGAGTGTTAGGGGCGGGGTTAGGCTGTGTGGTGGCTCCAAGTGCGTCATGGAGCCAGCATTTTAGACCCGCCCATAAAATCCTGAAAATGAAACTGATGGAAAACAGCTCCACAGTGCAGTAATACAGAGTTTACACATGTTTCCACATGTTTTCAGAAACTATTTTGTGACATAAATAATGTTTTTGTAGACATATCTCTGAATTTTCTTAACACAGACTTTAACTCCCACTTTTTCAATTATTTTTTACACATAACTGTACACATAATAAGGGTGTCATTGCATGGGTTGATACAGAGGGAAAACTGGGTGTTCATTTTGTCTGGACAAGTTGCCATTGTTCTTTCACAGAGTGACTGGCTGACATCTACAGCAGCAGGAACTGTCAGAGACAGAGATGAATGTGGGTTAAGAGAGAAGGAGACTCTGGATGGCGAGGGATGGATGAGTGAGAAGTCACTGTACCAGTCACTGGAAGCTCACATGGAAAACTGCACTAGACTTACAGTAAATAGTGGTACTGGTTTACTGGTTTTGATGTTGTGGCTGATCGGTGATAATGTTCTAGCAGAGAGAAGACATCAGCTCTAACATTCCACAGAAAAGACACAAGGGATCCCACCAGCATGTCCTCCGTCAGAAAGCCTGGCTGTGGTATAAAATAGATCCTCACATATGACATACATGTGTGGCTGGAGTAAATAGAGCTTTGATCTATTTAAAGTTGAACCAAGACAGACTTTAAGTTTTTAAATACTTCACAATCTGAGTTTCTATCACAAAGTACAGTCTGTTTGTGGGGGAAGTGTGTTCATTTTTGCACATCTTAATTTCTGGTATAAATAAAGACCTCATGCATAAAGTCATAAGTCAAGACTTAAGAACGAAGCCAGTCAAACTCTGTAATGTTAATTCTTGCCTCCATTCCATTTCCCTTATATAAACCATCATAGAATACAAGATCTATGAATAAAAATGGATGATTTCTGAGGATCTAAAGCAGGGTTGCAACAAAAGTTCTTGGTCAGTCTATGAAATGCCATACATACAGAGCGAAAAATGTCTGTAATTATGTGTTGCGTGCAAAGGTGCCTGAACCAACCTTTATCAGAGAAACAAAAAGTATTTAACCACACTACAGATTCACTCACTCTGCGAGACTGCAGTTTATACACTAAAGCAAATCTAATGTCAGCATGCACTGTCACAAATGCTTGTTCATGTGAGAATTTGGTCTCTTTGTAATATAAAGTATGACTAATCTGCACTATTTGAGATAACTTTTATTGTGATTTGGTGATATATAAAAAAACTGACTTGACTAACATTGCTCACAGTAACAGTGCTAACATGCTGATGCTTAGCATGTTTACCATTTTAGCCATCTTATTTTTGCTTGTTAGTGTGCTTACATTAGCGAATAAGCACAAAAACAAAGTCCAGCTAAGACTGATGGGGATGTTATTAGTATTAGCATTGGACAAACGAAAATGTTGACATGATGATGACACTGGAGAAAAAATCAGAAGATCGCCTGATTCACCTAGATGGTGACCCATGAATGTTTGTAGTACATTTCAATAGCAGTAATAGTTAGTTAATAGTTAGAACTGGACCAACTGACACTGCCATCAGCTAGAGCCAAAAGATGGATAAAGACTGGTATGAATATGATTATGTTGGTCGTACTGCAGAATTTACAAACAAACAACACTACATGGAAAACAAGGAAATCGTAAAATATGATAAATATTACTAAGACTTATTGCCTATCTCTCTGTATATTTCTAAGTTATTGCAGTCTTCTCGCTCGTATGTGGCCCCTAGGCGTGAATGCGATCCAGATTATTTGGATTAGCTTCCTGGTCCGGGTCCAATGAACACATAACAAACTGAGGCCAATTAAACAGACGTCTGACCATAGATTTACATTTTGATTCGTCCAACCAATCCTCCTGATGATGTAATGAAAAATATCCCTGCATATCTCTCAGCCCTTTGTACGTAAAAGATCATCTGATAAGTAGAAAATCGTCTGCTCTGATTTCCAACTGGACGACTGCCATTCAGACAGAAGATAACAACAAGCACCTGTGAACTGTATAAGTTGCCAGTAATTATCTCACATGAATACATTAGACAGAACTGAGCGAGGACCAAGATTATTGTGAAGACTGATGAAGGTGTGATTATTCTTACTGTCAGTTTAATAATACTGTTACATAACTAGGAAACTATGATTTATAATCTTGATTTGCTGGTCAACTTCAATGCGCATTTTGCAAAATATAATACAAATTGTGCAAAATAGCAAAGTAGCAAATGGTTCCAAATGCCAGTCTAACCATGGAAATATCTCTTTAAAAACTTTGCTTATAAAAATGCTAAAAGATAATATAGAGCGTTTACAGTGAACAGCCAGTGAACCTATAATCTTTGTCATTGTACCAACTCTGCTAGCCAACTTGTCAAAGTCCCAGAGTCTGAGCACAGGAGCAATCAATGAACAAAGGGAGCCACAAGTGCTCCATTTCCTAAAAAAAGATCAACATTGAACCCCCTGGAGAGGAGTACCCTGAAGCTGCTATTTCCCATTTCCGTCCAA
Source organism: Lates calcarifer (assembly GCF_001640805.2). Classification (NCBI taxonomy): domain Eukaryota; kingdom Metazoa; phylum Chordata; class Actinopteri; family Centropomidae; genus Lates; species Lates calcarifer. Next base: position 11,810,531 of record NC_066854.1, read on the forward strand.
CCCTTTAAAAATTCTTCAAAGCTACTCTTGAAAGGGAATCTAAGAGATAAAAAGAGCTTGTTTAAACAATCAGAAACTCCCAAAGGAAAGAATGGATTTCAGAATTTCAGATTTGCTTCTATGTAAAAGATGGCACAGCACAGACTTACCGCTGCCACCTGTGACCCAGCCTCCACCTCTGCCTCAATCTCAGCCAGGCTCTTGTACTGCTGTGGAGACTCTATCACCATCTCCCTTTTGGGGGCTTTGCCTGCCCGGCCCTGCATAGTGGTCAGTCCTGTCTCTGTTTAGTCTAAAATCAGGTGAGAGACTCACTGCACACACACTGCCATGGCACAAAGTTGCCTGCAGTCTGTGAGGATTGTGAGAGCTTTGTCGACGTCCAGTGAGATTCCCTCTTTACTCAATCACAATAGCCCAGCCTCCCTCTCCCTCTCCAACTCTCATCAGAAGGGTAGGGCCCCTCCCACCCTCACAGCTGCTAGCAGCTGTGAGGGTGGGAGGGGATATGTGTGTGTTTGTATGTACAGTATGTGATTTGTGAAAGCAAGAGTGGAGGAGAAAATCGACCACTCCCCCATTAAAAACTTAGAGGAGGCCCAGAGGTCGTGTCGTCATCTGTCTGCTCCACCTGCCTTTTGTGTGTGAGTTGAAAACACGAAGTGTTGGAAAACAGAAAAAAGAGCACAAGGAGAAAAAGTTTTTGGAACAACTTAGGTTATAGTTTGTATTTGTATATACAGGGTGCCAGTAGAATACTTACTGAGTGCCTACAAGGGAAGAAATACAGGGAATAATGGGGCAACAAATTTGAGAAGGCAGATCTTATAAATAATTATTCACAATTATGCTATTACTAACTTTTTTAGTAATTACAGGGTACAAACAAGCTTGACTTATCATTAAACTTTTTGACGGTTATGATTAGGTAGTGCTTGGTTTAGTTCAGGGAAAGATTGTGGGGTTAAAACAGAAAAAAGTGCATGAGAGACAAACAGTTAACTGAAACCATAATCTGTCACTAACTAACCAAAATTCTTTAGTTGCTCACAGTAAAGCTGACCGCACATAGGAATATGAGGATGTGGTGGCTCATTGACCAGCCACAACATTAAAATCAATTATCGAATTTAATGTTGCGGGTGATCGATGACTATTGTTTTCTGTTTAATTGTGGTGGTTACTGTGTAATTATAGTGGGACAGTCTACATGTTACAGCTGACATGCTCACTGCTCTGGGAAAAGAGCTGAACAAGAAACTGTTTTGCTTTATTTTATAATCCTAAACTCTACAACTGCACTGTTATTACAACGACTAAGGGGTGAACAGTGAGCAGCTTTATTTTACAACCTGAATACTATAGTGTATAGTATCTACACTATACACTATAGTTAAGAATCATAGTGTTCTGTCACTAATAAGGAACACCCATTATCCAACTGTTGTTTGGTGAATTGATTAAAAGCTTGCCACAGCATTTCTTATACTGTATGTTGTCGGATGAACTTAAATTAAGTTTGCAAGTGAAAGTGTTTGTATTCACCACCTTAATGCTTAATTCTAATTCCGTGGTTGCCAGATGGATCTTACATAGAATCCCAAAACTGCATTACGGTTGAAATATCTAAAAATAACTGTTAGCAGCCACAGTAACAGTATTTAGACACTCAACCTGTGTTGATAAAGTTCTACTCCCCACTGATATTTTGCTCTGCTTTGAACTGTTCCTGTGCCGTATCCGCTGCAGCAGGCGCCCACAGCAGGGTCTGTTCAAACACACTTCCCCCTTATCCAGCTCGCAGATGCAACACACACTTTCACACAGTCCTGCTGCTTCGGGAACAGTTTGAGTTGCCCCCTGTTTCTCCATCCAGTCAGCATTCTTCCAGAGGAGAATCACTCGCCTTTAATGTTTAAATAACAGAGGAGTGGCTTTGCTGCTTTTCTTTTTTGGAGAGTGTGTTTCAGAATGATGACATTTAAAGTTTTCAATGAGGAATAGCTGTGGGTAAATTTATGCTAATCCTGTATTCTGCAAGACTTTTTTTTTTCTTTTATGCTGTATTACATGATTCCCAAACCATCACTGATGTTTACAAGCCACTGAATCTTTCTGACTCAACAAGCATTATTAAAAACTCATCCAATTATCTCTGTGGGCTGGGAAGTTAGGGCCTCTCTCGTGCACACAGAAGGGGAAGTAGGAGGGGTGGGGGTGGGGCGGGGGCAGGGGAGTCTCAGAGAGAGGGGATGACATGCTACAGGTCAGGATGACTACAAAGGCCATCATCTCTCTGCTGCAGTTTCAGCATCACTGCTCCTAACAAAATATGGCACAAAGACAGGCAAGGGTGTGTGTGTGTGTGTGTGTGTGTGTGTGTGTGTGTATGAGTTTCACTTTTTCTACTGCAGGGCCCTCTGATGTGTGAGGCACAGTGCATAATTTGCATAACTTGTTTTAACTGTACTTGCTTCAAAGAGACTTGCAGAAATGTACAATTCAGAGAAACAACCTGTTTCAGGAGACTGCACAGAGGCTGTAAAATAAAGGTGTTCCACTTATCCAGCAGGGCATCTGTGAGATGAGGTGAAATGGAAAAAGCTTAATGAGTCACAAGAATGGCCATCATGACTGGAACAGAAACCCCTGGAAACCTCAGTTCCTGGGCTTCACTAGCTTCTATATGTGTTACATCAGGAGCCACGGTTCCATGGCCAATCCCCTCACTGCTTGGACCTCAGTCCACAGGGCATCCTCATGGTCCCTGCCTGCTCAAGTGGCCTTCAACCAGACCCATCAAAGCTGTTTGTGGTGGAAGGTGATGCATTGAATACAAGTGTGGCTGTGGCCCTGTGCCTTCTCCTCCTGCAGCCCATCCCAGCAGAACGCAACTACAGTACTGGGAACCAAGAGTTGCTGGCAGTCAAGTTGGCCTGGGAAGAATGGAGACAGTGGTTGGAGGGAGTGGAGCAGCCGTTTGTGGTCTGGACAGACAACTAGAGCTTAGAGTACATCAGCACAGTTAAAGGGCTGAACTCTCATCAGGCCTGCAGGGCATTGTTCTTTACTCTGTGCTATCACCCCGTGTCCAAGAATGCAAAGCTTGAAGCTCCGTCTCTAGAGTTCCAGTGAGAGGAGGTTACTACAGAACTAGAGGAGATCCAATCACAGACCCTCATCATTAGAGCTGTCACCTAGGAGATTGAGAACAAGATGAGGCAGGTTCCAGGTGACAGTCATTTGACACCTGGATTATGCCTTCTTAAAGACAACATGAACTTTTTCTGACCACTTTCATTTCAAAATCAGTGTGAACCCCCAAATATTTATAAGAGGAATTTTAGCATGCTGAGAATTACTTTTTTCCAATTGTCTAATCCATATTCACTTAAATCTTTCAGCATCACTGGTGCCTTGTATGTTCTAAACAGGGGGGGGGATTCACCCCAGAATGTAAGTTTGTATCATATAGTAACTATCTACTTCTTTTTTCTCTGCTCACACTATAGGCAATATTCAAGATTCTGGTGGTAAATATTAGAAACGTTTTGCCACGACGCATTCATTTTGCTATAAAACAACTGGGTTCTTATGCTCATGCTGGTTGGAAACATTTAACATTTCCCTTTAGCAGCCTTATTAACATGAATACTGTTGGAAAGGGCTAAGAGATTAAACTAAATGAGGAAACTCAATGTGTGTTCTAAAGGATATTTTGGGCTCAAGTATTTAAAGCAAATCCTGGAGCAGACATTCCCCTAGCTTCAGTCTTTAATGGACTGCTGACTATACTGTGTCCCCATCGTCCTGCGGAGGCCTCAGTGACAGCGTCACCAGCCCAGCATGATAATCAGCCTCTTGTCAAAGACCCTGGCTGCTCTGAGGTCATCCTGCTTCATTCACCCACATCTCTGGAGCACTCTCACGCCATCACGCTCGCCGGGGCTATCGCTGGTAACCTGCCAGCAATACCACGAGGATGTGTGAGTTTGTGTCTGAATGTGTGTATGATGGGAGATAAGACTGCAAATTAGTTTACGACACCATCTGCGTAAGAGCTTGACGTACAAGAAATTGTCGTCAGAGAGAGAGAGAGAGGGAGAGAGAGAAGGATGAGGAGGTGGAAAAGGATAGCGTCCATTTGTTTTTACACAGCTTGGACCCATTAGTACATGTGAGCCATCCACACCCTTCCCAAAAGGCACACACACACACACACACACATATACATATAAATGTAGAGCATCAGACAAGTCTGTGGAGAATTGCATAAGGGCTGGTTGACGTAATGTTTGGGAGTCGTTCATTGCAACAGGCGCCCTGGAGAGAGGAAGTGTCAGGGTGTTGCCTGAAGTAAAAAAAAAAAAAAAAAAAAAACTCCCTGAAACTCCCCCTTTAGCCTGATCCCACTGCACACATGTTACACACAGAGATACAGTAATCACATGCAAGTTAGCTCCCCTTCTTAAAAGTTGCTTATCTCTTACAAGCCTCTCTGTCACACAAACTAAAAATGCAGAATGACCTTTAATCAAAGAGGAGATCAGTGGTCTGGCTAATGGTTCACATTATATTACTTTTCCTTCAGGTAGTATGTGGAAAAACATATGGGATAAGTTAAATATGATACAAGAGAGGGGAGTTTCCTAAGTCTCTATGATGTCAGAGCTCAGAGCGCTGAGAGCTCGGCTCAACACTGTATAGCAGAGAGACCCTGAATGGGATTAGTCCGCAGGAACTACACAAATTCACTCACTGAGTCTCATTCAGTCTCCTGTCTGTTTGACAAAGAGATGATCCATTATTTACACTGGACCAGAATGCCAGAAGTTAGATCAGTCAAATTCAACACTTCAACAGTGCTCTATCTGTGGCTGACATTTATCTTACTGATACAGGTACATGACAAGTGCTGCAGGAGCAAAGTTACACCTGCATTTAAAAAGGTATTGACCAATAGCAAGCCATCTTGATAGTCATGTCACTTTAAGGCCTTCAATGCTGTTCAGGGACCTGAAAACATATTTTCTCAACCTAACTCCTTATTGTGAGTGATAAAAACACATGAGGACACCTGATGGAGCAGATTCACATTTTGAGAGACATTTTAGAGTATTAAACACACCAGAATGAAAAATTTCAAGTCACCACTGGTCCACAGCAGCTATGAGGTCACCATCACTGTCAAGATCTCCTTCTAAAAAGGCAGTAGTCTGAGGGTGCCAAATAATAGGGCGGATGTTCAAATCCACGTTTGGCAGATGACGGCACAAAGGCCGTGTCAATTTTCTGACAGTGCTGACTTGCAATTTCCAATTTCTAAAACAGAAATACCACAAAAGTTATTAAGTTTAAATTTTAACTGCAAGTGCATGTAACTAGAGCTTCTACCCCAGGCCAAAAACTCATGGATCTGTCATGGATGCTTCCTGTGTTTTCCAGCTTTAAATTCACTATAATTTGGATATTAATGGGAAGATATATTCCACTTCATCTGCAGATTGTTGTTTTTATGGGAAAGGTTATGGGAGGCCAATAGGATCTTAATGGTTGCAACGGAAATACTACATCCAAAAGTGATAATGGTTTACAGTGAATGTCCTTGACTCAGTGTGCACCAGCAATCCTACTTAACCCATGCGCTATTGATTGCCCATTAATTCTCTTTGACTTAACACAGGACAAGCTGCTGGCTAATGGAGCTAACTTAAGGGGAGTAGCTTAATGTAGCAGTGCATAAATCTGAGTGGCAGACAACATGGCTTTATAAAAAAAAAAACTCAAAAAGAATATCAAGACCTAGATTTTACTTTTTTGCACAAATCCTGAGACTTATATTTGCTTGAAGCCAAATGTTGAGCTTTTGATGTGCTTCACCCGTAACTGTGCGATCAGAGGCACTGAAATATAGACTCGACTTCTCCCTCCCTCAGGGGAGTCTATTAGGGGGATTATTAGCCAAAATTCTGCTGATGTGTGCAATAACTCATGTGTAAACTGATGAGCTTCCCCTCTATCTGTAAATTATTAATTTTTACAGCTCGTTTCCATTCTCAAAAAAAGACATAATACGTTGCTATAATTTTAGCCATTGAAGTCACTGATGAAATCATTGAAGAAAAGCAATGGAGTTCTCCTTTAAAACCAATTTAGGAGAAAATTCAGTTAAGTTAATTCTATTAAATGCTCATTTTCTGCAACGACCTGTTAAGAAATATAAGCACTTGATGGTGTTAAGTCCTGGATAAATCCTCCATGTTATATGGAGACTGAAGTATACTTATTTTCCAACTTAAACTCAGTTTGACCTGTAATGCTGTGTGGTAAACATGCTGCTTAACAACTGCATAAAAATAAACTGGAAAAAGAAAAATCTTCTCTGTAGATGCTGTAGAGAAGAGTAATAAAACAACTGATAAAACAATGTTTGGAGATTACCTACATACACAACAGCAAAGAGCTTATGTTTTGAAGTGGGTTTTACCAGAGCAGTGGTGGGAATCCAGAGTTGAGATCCTCTCAGACTCAGTGTTTCCTCTTCCTCCTCCAGAGCCCCCAGCTCCATCGCCCCCTTAATGTAGCCACAGTTCCTCTCAAGGATGGAGCGCAGCCCCTCCAACAGAACCACACTGGTGGTGCATCCCATGGTGTCACCAAAAACTCAGTCACCATGCAGGGAAAAAATTATCTCACTGTTAGAACCTTCCACATCTAGAAAACAGAGCTCTAACAGGTGTACTGACAGGTTTGAAATTTCACTGAGGCATCAGTTCATTTTCCCATAGCTGAGGAGAGTTCCCAGTCATTCCGCCTGAAACACAAGCACTATCTCCCAAAGCAAATCTCAGCTCAGCTGCTGGGCCACTGAGACGTATCCTCCTGTGTGCGGCTCAGTGGGGATGGAGGGATGAGTGTATTGAAGCAGAGAGGCTGAGCTGCTCATTCACTCGCAGCAGGGCGTTGACTCTTCGACTCCTCTTCCTCCTTCCTTCTGCTGGGGGGATGAGGATGCTCAGACGCTCTGACTTTGCTCTCTCCCTCCTGCCTCCTCTTCACTGGTTTGCTTTCTCTCCCTCTTTTCTCAGCCTTGCTATCACTCACTCATGCTTGTCACTTTCACTTCTCCTCTCCTCCCTCACCCTCTCTCCCTCTCTCTCCCAGCAGGCTCCCTCCCTCGCTCTCACAGCTCAGTCATTTCTCTGACTCGGCATGCTTTGTCAACAGTAAAAGCATGCTGTTACCAACAAAGAAACACACACACTCTCACCCACACACACACACAAACTAACAACTGCAGACAATGTCGTACTCTTTCCCTCCTTCCTCTTTCTCCTACTGACAATGAAATTACAGGCGATGCAGTCATCTTGCTGATGTCATTGACATGCAGTCAGAGATAAAAAGAAATGTTTTAAATTCTCTTGACCCCTGCTGCCAGGCCCACAGCCATTAACACTTCGCTGGTCGGCTCCATTAAACATGATGCGTCATAGGACAACCAGGGCAAACCTGACAACCCTCTGCAAATCATCTAATTAACATCACAGCAGCCACACGTCCTCTTTCCTGCAGCAAGGATGTTGTTTTTGCTGAAGGATACAGGCTTGTTTATGTAAGACTAATTTACAGTGAACGCATACAAACAATTCTGTGGATTTTCTTCTGCTTCTCTCTCAGCAGCTGGTGTAAATATTTCATCAGTCGTGACACACTCACCTACCTACCCAGTGGATGCAGAAGCACAATGAGTAACAAGGCACAAAGCAGCGTCAGTGTTTTGAATTTTGTGAACAGTATTAGGACTGCTGAAAGCAATACTATGTAACATTTGCTGAGCAGCAGCAACAGTGGCCTCTCCAGCTACAGGTGGTTATTACAGGATGTTGGCGCATTAAATTCTGTTGGTCTCTGAGTCTGAGCGGTAACAGGTACTGGAAGCAACATACCTCTAGAAGCAGGGTCTAAAATTAACTTCAGCTATGATTAGTAGACTGAAAAATGTAAAAGCCAAAATATTTTTAACTGGCCATAGACCAGCATAAGATACAATGTCATTAAAAAACAATGGAATTACTAATGACCCATCGATTGATCTTTTAAAGGGAACTATATTAATGAAGTTTTGCCTCAGACCAACATTTCTTGTTAAATTTTCTTTTAGCCATACTTCCATCGTGCTCTTCATTTTTCCTTTTTGGCAGACTTTCTTAGTGATTAGCACTTGCAGCTAGGTTTAGCTTGATGCAATGTCCCTAGTGCCAAAAATGACATCATAATTTCTCTTGCATCAGGCTATAGTGACGGTGGACAGCAAGGGTCAATCAAAGAATTGCAGAACGTAGTCAGTCAACTTATGTGTTAGTCTAAAGTGAAGCAGGACTATTTCAACAATCTACCAATGGTGGATGACCTCATTTATCTTATTCACCAATGTAGAGTTTTACTTGCTGGTGAGTGGCAGGTGCTAATTTAACCCAAGTTACATAATACAAGAGCAGGTGTTCAGGGAGGTTACAAACAAACGTAATCTGGGAGAAAATATGTTCATCAATAAGTGTGATTAAGAATGCAAATTACTTGCAAATTAGTTGTATGTCCATCTTCTCCCTGTGTTAGCCCTGTAATAGACTGGTGATCTGTCCCGGGTGTACCCTGCTTCTCACCTAATGTCAGCTAGGATAGGCTCCAGCCCCCCAGCGACCCTTATGGGATAAGCAGTATAGATAATGGATGGATGCATGGATATTTGCATAATGTAGCTTTAAGGCTGTTAACTAGTTTCTTTCATTGCAGTTTTTCAGGTCCATTCAAAAAGCCTCTGCAGCATTTTCCATTCTCCATTACATTAGGGCAGCTCCTCAGAGGATGCATTAATCTAATGAAATCCAAACTGCACCCCATAATGCACCCAGTAACCTTTTCACGCAGATATCTGCAAACCAGAGAGACATTGCACCAGACCCCAAAATTATTTTTATCATAATCCACAAGACATTTATCAGTTGTTTCCATGTACTGCTGTAAAAACATAATGCAGTGGAAATTGCCCTCACTTAGCAAGGCAAACATAATGCTCTTCTCAGATGCTCATCTTCAAATCCACAGAACAGTTTAGGACATCCTTCCTTGATCGTAAATTTACTGCATAAACCCAGGTTTTATGTTGTTTTTCTTGCTGTCGCTTGCTTGTTTTGGCATTGGGCAGCCTTGGATCAAAATGTGGATTTAAAAAAAACCTTTTCAATGTAGTGAACCCTTAACAACTCACAGTCAGCAATTATATATGAGAGTTCAAGGTTGGTTTCCTGGCAACAACTATTAGTATAGAGTAGGTGAAGACATGGATGAAGGATATTTTGTTTGACAGCCATCACTCATGTCAGTATACGTCACAGATTTTCTCATCTCATAAACCAAATACATCATACCTGACTTGTATAGACATTTATATGGTGAATGACTAAATGAAACCCATCTACATGAGTGATGAATGTGAAAGTACCAAGGAACAGCTCAATGCTGACGCAATAATAAAGACACAGCACTAACACACATATAAGAGCTTCTTCTCCACTGCTCTAAGAAAGCACAAGTCTCTGTCTTTACATGTTGAGATTCCTCTGGGATCATTATTTCTCTACAGTATCTCTCTGATGTAGGACAGAGTGCCAAGGCAGAAGACATGCATCACTGCTGCCTCCCACAGGCTGCTCCTAACCCTGCAACAACACTGAAGCCTGATGACTAACTGGTAAAAAAAAAAAAAAAAAAAAAAAAAAAAAGCCAGATGATGGTTCTTACCTCATCTTTTTTAATGGATTTTGGGACCCATCCCTTCACATCAACAAGAATCAGAGCAAACAGAAGTGACACCAAGCAAACTGCAAGCCTGTACAAACTGCTAGAAACACGTAATCACGAAAGCTTTAACAAAAACATACTGTAATGTAACCCAGAAGGCATGCAAAGCAGAGCAGTGACTCAAGGCACAGAATGGCAGCCAGGTTTCAATGCAGTGGTTTGATATAAGAGGCATGGAATAACTATCTATGGTTTGTTATGCAAAATGAAGCCTGAGAGATTTAATCTACTCAGTGTTTCATTGTTGTCTGTATAGTTAGAGGTGTGAATGCAAACAGAAGGAACTCATGTCCAGTTGGATTGTATTAACACACTGATTAAAATAAGTTTGCTAGAAAGAAACCACATTTCTCATTAGTGGATTAGAGTCGTGAAAAACCTCAGTTTCAAAATTTTACACTGTGGTTATGACAGAATTATTAAATTATAAAAAAATTTTATTTGACTATTTGAGACTCAGCAAGTTTTTCCCCCAATTATTCTTTTTATTGTTTTTTTCCTAGTTAAGGAGGTACTTTTAGTCACTCCAGTTTTATATCCTAGTGACCATGGAACAACACTACATATCTACAGCATGCTAGCAGCTCTGTAAGGCAGTGTGTGGTTGCTTTGAGCTAAATTCTAACATCAAGCTCACAGTGACAATGATACTGATGTTTGACAGATGTAATGTTTACCATATTCACCATCTTAGCTTGTTAACATAGTAAAATTAGCTGATTAGCAGTAAACAGCTGAGGCTAACATTCGTTTTTAGATGTTTGGTCATGAAACGCAGCGTTGACCATTATAATTTTGATGTGATGGTGGTGTTAGATGAAAGGTCTGGGGATCAAAGCTAATACCATGAATATCTATACCAAATTTCATGTCATTTCATCCAGTAGTTGTGGAAATATATCAAGTCTCAGTTCGAATACAGTATTACATTTCAATGAGTAAGTGAAAGCTTTGATTTTCTTGAAAGAAAAAGCAAGAAGATCACCTGATATAGAAAGACATTGCCATTCCTAGAGCCATGCTGTTAGTGTGGCTTTAAATTACAAATTTGATTTTCTCTGATATTAATAGCAACATGACATTTTTCAACCAACACGACAGGCTAACAGCCAGGTAAATGCAACAACACTGTTAATATACCTATATCAGACAGTATTCTCTGGTTTTACACTGAAAATATCAAAGTACTGGGTTGAATTACCCCAGCAGTTATGCAGAAGTTATGATGGAAACATATGAATATGAATCAGAGTAGCTGGAGACAATTCTGTCACAAGTTGGATCTAAATTTGGATATATTTTGAATAATTATTATTTTGTTAAATGAAAACAATGTACATCTATGCTGCAGTAGGAGGAGTCAAAATTAAAGAAGCCTCTTGAACAAGAGGTGAAATATCTTTAAGTATCTACAACCAAGTCCAACTGACCTTGATTCCTTTTGCATTTTTTGTAAGAAGAATCATATTCTTGTTCAAGGATTTTTCATTCAAAAGTGAACGGCCCAGATCGTGCAGTTCTAACTGTGATTCCTCTCCTCATCTCGAGCCAATGTGTCAATACTTTCATCAGGGACGTAAATTCAGGCTAACAATAATGAATGTTAGAGTAGAATCTGGGTTACACTCATGTGATTTGAGTATTGAGAAGCTCATGAAAGGCCTGCAGGTAGTCTGGCAGACTGGAACAGGGTCCTTGTGCACACTGATAAAAAAGAAGAACTCTGTCGAGACATGAGGTTTTGACTGTGTTCAGTACTCTTCAAGGCTAACTAACCAGTAATGTGAAAAACTGGCACACTGCTGCTGCCTTTGTTTATATTCTGTTGTAACTAGGCCGCTGGTTAATGTGCTCTAATTCTACCTATCTCTGCCTGACTTTCACATGGAAGGATTGTTAGGCAGCCAAAAGGACCATGAATGTTTTCCACACTAAGGTCTACTAGCTATTTTTACACATGCAACAGAGAACTGGATGTGCAATTGTGTCAATTGGGTCAATTGGGAGGAAATTTTTTATGGTCACTGCCCTTTTTTGCAGACAAAGCTGGCTGCACTGCTGATTGAAATAGCAACTGTTTTGTTGATGATGGTTATATTACAGACAAAAGAACCAGTACAAATAAATGATACAAAGTTAGAGGGGCACCCCTGCAGTTTTATAAATAAAATTCAGCCGTATCATCTTGGGTGAGGGGGGAACTGTTGCTCTGGGTGGCCTTGTCATGTTGTGATAATCAGGATTATTTCAGATTGGAGGGACTACAAATTTGTGATGGAAACCCTGGATGGTGGTCCTCATATGACATTCTGCTACAGAATCAAAAAGAAAAAAACGTATGCAGTACAATGCAAATGTTCTGCGTTACTAATGATCCTTTCTGTGGACAGTATAGTGTATGTTATGTGCTTAGAGTCTATTTTTACTTATGCAAAGTTCTGCTTTGCATACACAAGTAAACACATTCACATGCTGTAAGCATACAAACATAACAAGCAAGCAATGCACTAAATTGTACTCCAAAAAAAAAAAACATCACAGGTAATTGACACTGCACTTGTGTCTCATGTCCTTTTTCAGCCGCACTAATGGCTGTAGACTCATGAGCTGTGCCCTAAATCCATACTCCATCACCCATGCTAGTTCTATACAGTATATAATACAAACATTAAAATTAAAATCTGCATACTTTATCATGTTATGCTAACAGGAAATGATTAATTACATGAGATGTTGGTCGTCAGTCTGCGACTTTAGAACGTCACTGTAATTAAACTTAACAAATAAACATGACAATATTAGATTTCCAATCTGTCTCTGGAGCTGTCTCACCACAACTGACAGTTTATTCTAATGTTTTTCAGCTGTGAGCAGCTCTTCCATGTCCTTTGTGCACTGCATTGTGGGAGAATAGTATTAATCAACAGCACACTCAAAAATCAATAATATCTGGTTTATATATGTTTTTTCACTTTTCCTGTGTGAATACACTTCAAATCCTTTTTATGTCAAGTTTAATACCATTTAAATAAGATAAAGTAATATAGTAAATTACAACATTATAACAGAGAGATCATACACTATCACTATACGGATGTAGTTCTCAACTCTACTATCATATTTTGAATCTTTTACGTTTACTTTAAAGACATTATGATTATGATTTAATTTGTGTTGATCTTGTCTGAATTTCTTCACATTGTTGAGACTTTTCTTTGTAATAATGAGACAATAATTAGCACAAATCTTCTGGGATTGCAGTCTACAGTTTACAAAACAGTCCACTAAAGTTAAAATACAGTGCTCTTGTCTGCTAAAGCTGAGGCAGATTCTTCCAATAAACAACAAACAAAACCTAAAAACACTAAAGATGTTGCAATAAGTTGAAATCTCCGTTACACACTCACTTGAATCAACACTGCAGGCTATGCAGCAGATACAAAAACATGCAGAAACTACCCAATAAAAATGATGTACTCAAACAAGAGCAGACTTCTTCATTTGTGAGCCTGCGGGCTCTAAAGAATGATGACAGCTCTGTTTGGTGAATATGGTGGAAACTGGCAACTTGTCAAACTCGTGTCATAAAGTAAGAATGTTGTAATATAGTGATGCTGGACCCTGCTGTTTTCTCTCATTCTTAAAGGAGAAATGAAGTTTGAAACTCACAGGCAGACAAATGACACTCTACATATACAAACACTCACATGCCAGACTGGCCGCAGATGTAAACATCAGTGTAAGGGTGGTAACAGCACAGAGCATGAGGTAGCCTAAATAAAGAAGAAGTGGAAACCACATGGCCAGAAAAGCTCTGGCCTCAGCCATCAGAGGCTGTGACACGGGACTCAACCACAAACCCAGCAGACACCCAAACGCAACGCTTGATCGCAGCTTCTGTATCATGACACAGATATAGGTCAGCAGTGCTAAAGCATGTGCAAATCTGCAGATTATCTCTGCCAGGTTTTCTATGGTCTAATCAGACCAAATCCTCTGCAGTGGAATTCACTCTTAAGTGGAGTTCCACAGTTTGAACCACTGGTCTTAACCAACTATAAATGGGAGATGGTATTACGCTCTTAGGATGCACATTACGGGGTTAGTGTTTCTCATGCCCAAAGGTTTGAGTGTCTATTTTAGGGGGGAAATCATGTACAGGAGTGGAAAGTTGATTCTCATAGCTAAAGAGAAAGACAGAAGAAAATAGAGAAGAAAAAAGAGTTGGCAAAGAACCAAAAATATAAGACAAAATTTTACTGTTGGATGAATTTTCTATAGCATATTTGTATGTGTGTGCATAAAGAAATGAGTTACACTCATTCAGCAAGGCAAGAGAGGACAGAAAGAGGAAAAAACCCAAACTCCAAGGCAAGCATTTCCCACAGTTGGAAGTGATTATTGAAACTGCAGGGGCTGTCTTTACTGCTCTACTGCTTGGCTTCCACTTTACTAATGTATAGCTGAGAGCTGGCCACACCTGCAATAACTATGGTGTGTGCATCCAACTTGGTCCCTGAGCAGGCCTCAGTCTTGAATCTAGATGATTTATAACATATGCAGGTATTCATAATTGATGCCCCCCCCCAGGTACCTAGTGTGACACCAAGTTAGAGAGGAGAAAGAGGGCAAAGTTAAAAATAGCCAAGACACCTACCATCATCTCATCCATTATTAAATACGGCCCAGAGATCTGATCTGACATCTATTATGCCACTCCATACACTGTGGACTAAGACAGAATTAATAGGGTTCTATGACATAATTGCCAAATGAAGATTAAGACTAAATAATGCAGTGTGTTCTATGTACACCAGGAAGAGGAGCATGTACGATATTTAACACCTGTGCTTCATTTAAAAGATATTAAGTTGATAACTTTGCAGTATGATAGTTAAACATCACACTACAGTCCAATGCCAGCCAGCCTGCTTCTTGCCGGGTGCAATTTGAGCTGCTGAGGAAAACCTTTGATGTCCAGCCTATACAGTATATGTTTGCTTTTACCATACCAGCATGTCGGCTCCATGTCAAATGGGCATGGGAAACAGCTGCAGCAGAAGTACACAGTCAAAAATAGATGCACAAGAGCATGTTTTTTCTCTGAGGTACCATAACCATAACAGGTGTATAATTAGGGCCAATACATTCCCTTTGATTCATCCTAAAGATACAAAATGAGCAGATAAGGTAGTTAGTTTAAAGTAAACATTTCTGCTAATTCAGTCTGAACTAAATGTACCAAAGTCAGTTAAAGTGCTCCACCAAGTTTACCCATAAAAGTCCTCATCATGGGGATTACCACTCTGTCTGTGAAAACTATTATATAATATAATGCCTTTTAAGGCTCTCCAAGAGCTTTATCAAATCTGAGAAAATAGCCCTGATGTTGTCATAGTGATGTCGTCAGGTTTATATCAGCCTGCATTATGGGTTTCTAGAGACTGACCATTTCAGCTAAACTTATCATAAAGACTGTGAGTAGGGGGAAACAGCTAAGCTAGTCTGGCTCTGAGCAAAGGTAACAAAACCCATCCACTTTTACAGCTCACTAATTAACATAATATATCTCCTATGTTTAATCCATACAACAACCAAAGTGCTCAAACAACAAACTGTGCTTTTACAAGGGTTGTGTACAAGGTAGGAGGTAGGTGTGGTAGTAGGAGTATTTTGTCACAGTAGGACAGAGCTGTTTCCTCCTAACTCCAGTGTTTATACCAAGCTAAAAGGTTTCACTTTAAGGTGTCCTAGCAGCAATGCCTCCAGCTTAGCCCCATCAAACACAACTGGCAATGTTTGTGTGGGAAGTTGGTGAGAGATCATGACCTTATGTAGCAGTGGTTCTTACTCGTTTGGTCCTGTCTACACATTCCCTGGAGTGGAAAGACTGCAAGTAAACACAAACAAGAACTCCAACAATTTGTCATTTCAAAATTGGAGAAAAATATAAAAAGCGTAAAAATCATTTTGGTCACTTGATATAGAGTACATAATTACACTTCTCCATGGTACGCTTCTTTGAATCAAAATGTATCTTCTGCTTGCATTTTTTATGCTGAGTATAGCGCCTTGCTGCATGACTACCTGAGAAATGGTGTACAGTATCTGTATCAAGAATGACCCACTGGCTTCACATGAAAAAAGCCATGAAAAGAAGAAGAGTAAAATAATACTTAATCATATATCAATTAGGCTTAAACTGCCTATTTAGCTGTTTGAGGTCAGGGGAGCAGATAAAAGCTTCAGCAACTTGACATGTACTAGGTCAGGTGGAAAATGCATCTGTATTTTTACTGTGTAGAAATAAACAAGCCTCAGTTCTCAGGTTTCATTTTAACTGAGATTTAACTATCTATGCTTAACTTCATTACAAGATCAGTAGGCATGGAGAGAGACAATTGACAGCAAAAGCCATTAGATGCAGAAAAATGGCATATTGATCACCATTACGCAACAAGACACAACCACAGGGTTTGTCACATCAGTGCTGTGGACAAGTCTCTAAGAACAAGCACACTAAAGAGGATAAACTGAAGTACAAACAGTGCAGACTTCTGAGACAATAAAACACAATCTGCATTCAAGAAGTAACTTATGAGGAAGCAGCTTTGGCCATTTTGTCATTGATCAGCTGTTTCTGTCAAACCTATCTGGTTGCAATGTGCACCTGGGAGGGTCAGATGACAGGATAAACTAAAGAAGTGTGTGTACATTTGTGTGTGTATGTGTCTCTAGGAGCTGGTGGTGTATATTTCAGTTACCTGGCAACAACTTGAGAAAGTTGTAACAATAGACACCCCACAGTCAGACAACAGGGAATATGCATATATTCATATGTCATAAATGATAACTGTGGGTGTTTTAGCATGAAGTAAATGGACCAACTTTTAACTAGGAAGACTATGGTTTGAGCCTTTGAATTTTTGTACCAAATCTAGTTGTTATTCTGTAGCTGACCCTGACCTATGATCTCCTAATGGATGGAAGGAAAGCCTCTAGAGAATATTACATATCATATAAGATGATGTGCATTCAGCCTTCGTGTGTGAGTGTGTAACAGTCGAGCTCTTTCCCTTACCATCAGCACTGACGTCCTGACAGCCTCGGAGACGCTCTGCCTCAGCTCTGCGGCGGTGCCCGGTTTGTTGAGCCCCCGAGTAAACTTCCTCGCCTCAGGTGGAGCAGAAGCCATAGTACAGTCCACCTGTCATCAGACACCCAGGTATTTCGAGGACTAGAATATGAGGGCTGCCCCGAGCGTCGTTGCGAAGGCTGGAATCCTGCGCTCCAGGCTGTGCGACGTGTGTAAATGCACCTTAACGCTGTTTTATTCTGTCATTATGCTTCTCTTCAACTTTATATTAGCTCGGTCATTGTAGACACCGTAGCGCTTGATACCCGACAGTGACTTCCCTAATCAACAGAAACCAGAGAGCAACATCCAAAGCGTGCTGAGCCCTATCCCGTCAGCGGAGGTCCCTTGCGCAACTGTCACGCCCCCCCTTCCTCAGTGTAATGATGCCCCGAGGGTGAGCTATGTAAACTAATTCATCAATCTTATTTGCAAGCTATACATAAGGACGAAAAAAATCCTACTGTGTATTACATGGCTGCATTATCTCTGTGTGGCTTTGAGACACTGACCAGTGACTTTGTAGTGTCCAAATACCTCTTAATGGTATTTTTCCATCCTCTGGGTCAGTGCAGACACTAAATATCAGAGGCGATTTTAGGTAGCAATCAGTGCCTTAATTGCTGCATGACAATAAGACGCATAAAGTATTTGAACAGCACTAAATACTATTTTAAGGTTATATAACAACAAACCGCACAGTTTTGCCGTAGGCACACGCTAACATTGCCACCTACTGGAATAATTATTGTTTTTAACCACACAGTCTGTGCTTTAGTGTTTAAGCCTTTTATAACGTTATATGACCACACAGAGGCAGTAAAGTAACACTAATAGTTAAATAAGTTGTGATGCCTTTAGTAACAATCGGAAAATAATGTGAAATAATATGACTTTTGTGAATTTGAGTTGAGTTAGTTCTATTACTACGTACTATCACCACTACTACTATCAATAGTAACACATGAGTCTTATTGGGCTAACATTACTATTATTTTACTATTATCTTATTATTTTTAGAAAAATAATACGAATATTTTGCCTCTCTTGGTATTCCATGCGTTTTAAAAATAAATGTGCAAATTGCTGGGACATTTTCCCTTGGGTATTTGTATTAAAATGCAAGTATTACAAATGTTGACTAGGCTATTCTAACTAATTTGTTTTACATTGCATGTTCAAACTGAACCACTTCTTATTTAGCAACTTTGCAAACCATGAACTATCCATGATGGAAACGTTTCAGGTATAACTTAGTACTGCGATTAAATGCACAGGCTTATCGGCAGCCATCTCTGATCAAAGCCTTACAGTGTTAGCACCTAAATAAAACCCCAGTGAATAACTTCGAGAGCCTGAATGCAGCATATTTTTCCAGGGTGTTTTATCCATAGTCTACGGCACAGTGGCGCTGTAGCACTCCTCCCGACTGTGTAGGACTGTCCTCCACCCCCATCACCAACCCACAGCAACCTGATACCGGAGACGAGCGGTCCAGACAAGCCTGCAAACGAGGCGTTCCCAGCCGCCCTGCCTGTCTGTCTGTCTGCCCAGCGGAGCTCCAAACCGTCAATGCCAAACGCCGCCGAAGATCAGACGAAGAGATATCCATCTTCTCCCTCCGTCGTCTGCCATCACTGGAGTAATCGTCTCCGTTTTTTGTAAACCAGAAAAGCTAACTGTAGGTGCGGTTTACTTGTGAATTAATCTTCTCCACAACGAATATCGTGAGATATGATGGGACTCGAAAAACTAACTGGCTATTTGGCTAACCCCTGTTAGCTTCGATAGCAGTCAGCTTGCAACCTAACCGACCTAATTGGCTATGGTCTATATGCCAAATTCCTGCCTGATGTGTCGAAAGAGTGGATGGTTTTTGAAAATGTACAACTGAGAATGGTCTGTAATTAGACGAAGTAGCTGAGCGTCGGTTATTTTTGCGATATTTACCCTCTTTGCCTAAGTTTTCTAGTACCAGACAGTCGCCCTGGGCAGCTAGCATGTTTGCTAGCAGACATGGACGTTGTTCGCTGGCTAGTTGTAAATGGCAGATCCGAAAAACAAGTTAGCTGCTTGGTTTACCTTCCCGGTGTCTGCTGGAGTCGATAGCAGGACTAACTTAACTTTCGTTGACAGTTCATGCTAGTTATCAAACCACTTCAAACGACCCGACACAAACAGCGCTTTTTTCGCATCAATTTCCAATGTGTTGTTCCATGCCTGAGAGAGCAGTTCAAGTTATTGAGCTGACGTGAGGAAAAACGGGACGAAAACATAGTGGTAGCAGAAAAAGAAGAGGACCAGAACAACTGAAACAAGACTTGGAGGAGCTCCAACTACAAGACCAAAGTCGATGTTCACTATCATGGCTGTGGGCCGAATCACGATGAAATCACTCGTTAAATTTGGGTTTTGCCTGACTATTCTCCTGACTTCTGTGGCTGGTAAGTGGCTTATTAGTAAATAGATTTTTTGAAAAGAGGGCAATGTGCTTCTCATTAATATTTGATGCTTTCCTTTTGGCTTCTTTTGGCGTCTGTATTTCGTCCATATAATCGGTTCAGTGCAGATGTCCCTTGGTGAGGTTAATATAAGATGCTTCAGTTTCTACCCAAAATGATAGTTTTATGACTGGGGCAGCTTCAGAGTTATGTTTGTGGAAATATTTTGCAGCTTTAATACAGGTTGTCTTCCATGTAAGCAGACAATATCAGACGCAATTTTCCTAGCTCATCATGTACTCCTGTGTTTTTGTGTGTCCTCCTATCTGTCTGTACCATATCTGTCATTTCCATCTTGTTGTCAGCCTGGCTCATTTTTATGGAGCTCATCTCATTGTAGTTGAGTAAACCTTCATATCTCCTCTTGAACAGAGCAGCAAATGCACCCCTGGCTCCGTATAATCATTCTGTGTACAAAGGCCTGGAAAAACACTGCCAAACATACCGCAGTCCTTGTCTGCCAAGTTGTGCCCCCTGTTCAAGACTTTGGGCTGGAGCCAGGCTTCTGTGAGACCTTGAGCATGATAAGATAGTAGCAGGACTGCTGCTGCTGATGGAGGAACAGTGCATGCAGGGGAAAAAAAGGTGGAATGTGTGAGAAGACAGGAAAGGCATTTTACAAGATGGGTAATTTAGGTGATGGAGGTTCAACATGGTGCTCAGGCTTTGGCATTGTGTTGGAAAATAGTCGATCTTGTGGAGCCTGGTTTCCTCATCCAGTGTTACATGTGAATGTCTGGGTGTGAATGTATGTATAAACAGCTTCATAATAACGTATTATCATTTCTGTGAGTGTGGGTTATTGTTGTGGCTCCTCCATACATTCACAGACAGGCTATTATCAGAAGCCCAGAATAATAACTGCTGTTGCAGAGGGAAATATGTGAGTGTGGAGTGTAATTTGAATACTTAGTGTGACCGTGCTCATTACTTAATGCTGATAGTGCCGAGAGACTGTGTCCCCATTTGCAGCTATTTACATTTGCATTTAACAGACAAGTGGTAGTCTGAGTATTTTTTTAATTCCCACTTTAATGAAATGACAAGCAGGGACTTCAGTTGTTAACGTTGCGTTGTTTAAGGAGGAAGGACTCTCATCTCTTTTCACTTCAGGTATGGGAGAGGGGTGATTCAGCGGAGAGAATAGGACGTGAACCATCTCCTAACGAAATGAGCTGTCAGGTTGTGACGTAGGATCAATTGGGGGGGGGGGGGGCTCGGAGGGGACGAGAGAAAATCTTTATCGCAAACCATTATAATCAGCAAAACGTGAAGCTATGATTTATCCTTTCAGCACACACACTGAAAGATTTCTCATCACGAAATCTTATTGTTTTTGATAAGCTCACCTTTATGAGACATGACATGTAAATTAGTGGTCCCCTAGAGCAGTTTAACGACTATAGAGACGGGCAGAGGATTGACATATTCACTCAATAATCAGTGCAAGGACGATTAATGGATACTTACATGCATGTGTGTCATGTAAACAGCCAATAAATCCAGATCGTTGTACTGTGCAAAATTAATTAGGTCTGCTGTCGGACTGTAGAGACAAACCATTCACTCTATACTGCTGTTTCATGAATGCAAAGCAGAGGTATCACACTGCCCATTTCTTGGTATGATACTTGTAATGATGATGATGAGAGGAAGCAGAGGAACTAATAGTCTGCAGGAGCATGTGAGTCATCTCTTTGACCCAGCACCTTTCCCTTTGCTTCCTCTCTCAGCTCCAACAGTATTACTGCCTCCCATCATCCCTTTTCCCTCGACTCGCCCATTACCATGGTTAATTTCTTTTTCAAATTATTATTAATTTCCCTCCAACTGCCATGTGTTTAACCTGTTTGCAGCTGAGCTCGGGTCGTCCTTCCGCTCCCTGTCCCCCGTGACTAATCAGTGTGTGGGCATATGCCTTCTGCTCCAAAATCTGGAGTAGAAACGGTTCCAAACATGGCACAAGCCTGCAGACACTACCTGCGGCGTGACCACAGGTGTTCTCCAGTAGTGCCATTAGTTTGGGGCTTTTCTCTACCCCAAATTCTATTAAGTTAAGTCCTAGCTTATAGCATATTCATGCTCTAAATGTATGCCACAACCTACATTCAGGCCCTGCTTTTACTGTTGTTCCAGGTAAGCTGGAGGTTTTGGGGTCCAAAGAGGATTAGAGCAGAAGTATTATACCATAGCATAAAATGGAATGCTCATTTGCTCTGGTTGTCCAAACCCTGAAGCTGTGTCTTGTGGGCCCCATACTGTGGCGTTGACAGGCCCTCTGTTAGCCAACCGGGCCATCTCTCTCCAGCCGCCTTGGGCCACGGGGGACTGTTCAAGCTGTCAGCTCTGCGGTCACATCAGCGGCTCAGGAAAAAGTGAAGTTATTGGCTTGAGATTACAGACTCATGCTTAATGCCCATGAGTGTTTACTAGCTTAGGTTGGACCCTACAGAATTTGGTGAGCCAGGTACAGGCTGCTGTCAGCCCTGGCATCTAATCACGTTTTAATGGCAAGGTTGATTGGACAAGACCAAGATGAGGATGAATCAGAATTACTTAAATGCCAAGCACAATAGATGCTGAGGAATTTGCCTCTGTGACAGGCAGATTGCAGCAGAGACATTTTTAAAACAAGGAAAGCAAGGCTATAGCAGAGTGTGAGATATATCCTTAATGCATAGATAATCCTATGCATTATGGGCTGCAACTGTTGTTGTTAGTCCTCAAATAGCAGGGTGTTCAAATGTTTGTGTGACCAACAATCCAAAAACAGTTTGTTAAGATAGATAAAAAACAGAAAAGAGCAGCACAAGAAACTGGAACTATATTTGCTTAAAAAAAATATAACAAACAATTAACCTATTATAAAAATAATTGCAGCTTATTTTTTTGCAAATAGACAGGTTGATTAATAAGCTAATCATTATTACAATAGTCAGCAGATGTATACAGAGACGGTAAGAGAACTGTAAGATTGTGGCACAATAATAAGAACAAATAAAGGTATAGAAGCTAATTTTACAAATCATCCGTGTGGACGTGTGTGTGTGTGTGTGTTAATGGCACTGATTTTGCCTGAGCCCAGGGGTCCTGCTATATGTAACATGCATAATTACTGACCCTAAACCTAGACTGTTGAAT
Organism: Lates calcarifer; assembly: GCF_001640805.2. Lineage (NCBI taxonomy): Eukaryota > Metazoa > Chordata > Actinopteri > Centropomidae > Lates > Lates calcarifer. The sequence continues at coordinate 11,833,172 of NC_066854.1, forward strand.
GTGCATTATTGTTATTTGGGGATGTGATGCAGCATCCCTGTGGAGGTAAACACAAGGATATTTAACAGTTCATAAAATGCTTAAATTGATTCTAAAACTGTGAGGCAATCAGTGTGTAGGAGTAAAAATAGAGGCAATATGATGATGTGTGCTTACTCTGAGCCAGCAATTTGGCATCAGAATTCGCACAATTGGAGCAATGCAATTTAGACTGTAAAATAAGGAAGTAGTTGCAGAGGCTAGAGGATATAAAAGCACTACACCTACTTTGATTCAATAATGTTTTGCACTCAGTCCACATCTTGAGATATTTCGTGAGATCTCCATTATTTCGTGAGAAGAGATGACACTGACTGCAGCTAGAGACAGACCAATGAATGGAGGAATGGAAGGAGGGGGTGGGAGGCCATTTGGTCTGTAATACAGCTAGCCTTGTACTCTATTAGATGAAAAAATCAATGTCTGTTTCTCCTAGTACCTTGGTTTGAGTTCTGAGCAGAGGTAAAAGCAAAGCGAGATACAATAGAACAGTGTTCAGTCGACCTTCTGGTTTGGCAAAAAGGACAAATTAGTGGATGTTTTAGAAAACAAAAGGTGCAGCCTTGAGATGGTAACTCAGAGTGACAGCCTATGATTAACACAAAGTGTTCTCCTTGACCAGCAGAGACAATAAGTCTAGAAGGCGCAATAAATGTTGCTCAGAGTATGGACTGAACTGTTTTGGTTAGAGGTTTTTGTATTTTTATGGATAGAAGTATTAAAAATTCTATTTCTTAACACCTGCAAGGCTTTAAGGTGAGATTGGCCTTGCTTTCATATTCTCTGCCAGCTGGGTTGACACATCTATGGCTGTTGCTCTGTCTTTGCAGTTGTCCACTACATACCATGTATATCTAAAGCCTTATATGTTTCTATCCATATTCTTCTTAGAGACTCCCCAGAGAGAAAAAACAGCTGAGGAGAGCAGAAGATGGCTTTTTTCGGATGCATACATGTCCTGCCAGTTTATTTCTCTGTTTATCAGTTTGTCCATGTAAAGCACTTTGTAATCTCTGATTTTGATAAGTGCCATATAAATAATTCCCATTATTAATATTACTGTTATTGTTTTTATTGTTGTTGTATTTCTTGAGGTTGATCTTGATAGTAATTTTTCACAACATTAAAGTTAAACAGTCTTGACATGGTCCCCTTAAATATATACATTTATTTTTAATCATAAGATTAAAAAATGGCTGTTTTATCAGTGTAGCTCCTGTGATAAGGTCCATTTAATTAGAATTTTAAATTATCAATTAATCCCATGATTATTTTCTCAGTCAGTCAATTAATCATTAAGTATGTTTAAGATTAATAATGGAAAAACCTCTTACTGTTGAGCTGAGCGTGATCTCATCACTTTGTTTTGTTTTGTCTGGTTCACACTCCAGAACTTGAGGATTTTCAGTTTACTATGATTTAAGAAAAATAAAAGTGAGAAATCTCACAATTTAAAACTTGGACTTGATATTTTTGCTTGAAAAATGACTTGATGATTGTCACAATAGTTGACAATATGTTTTCTCTTGATCAGTGTATCAGTTAATTTCTTGAGCTTTAATCTTTTTAAAGAGAGTAAGTCTAAGTTTGCCATGACATCACAACACCATTCACAGAACAGGTGAAAACCCATCATACCAGACAACCGCAGGCCTCCGGTGGAGTGGGTGGATGTGTAGGGAAATTCAGTCTGTCAGGCTAGTATGCAGCCCATCAAGCCTGTACTGACTGTTCATCTGTTCAACAAGGAAGTGATGTAAACAAAGACTAAATTCAGACATGGCCTACAACAAAACTTTTGCTTGTTCATAAATAATCTGAGATTATACCCCCCTCGGTGTGATAGCAAACACCACTTTCAGTCACCATGTCATCTGTGTTTTCATCACATATTCAGGAAAGTTAAGGTATGGGGGGTGGGGGTGGTGGTCAATAATGGAGGCCTCTAAGCTTTGAGGGTCGTATAAGCCCCAGGATTAGCATAACTGTACCAGACCCAGACAGACACACCACAGACAGAGTGGTGGTGTTTTTGAGGGGGGGTGTGCAGTCCCAGGGCAACAGATGGGATAGATTAAAGCCCACCCCCCCCCCACATCTTTAAATTCGACCAGGGGACTTGAAAAATTGGGGGTGTCAGCAAATACCCTTGAATCTCATCCATCCTACCTCAGCAACAAGCATGCACCCAAACAGCAGCGGCAGGCACGATTAGGGCTGATACATACCTCTGATGGTTGTCGGCGTGCAGCAGCTTGAGCTTTTGTGATAATGAAAACACCACGCACATGGGCACAGATAGTGCCTCTTTGCATTTTGAGCATTTTTGTCTGTGGACGCACCAGCCATGCATGATGGCACATTATTGGCGGCAGGTTCACAGAGTGTGCTCATCGGCAAAAGTAAACAACACCCTGAGAGAAACAAGACTGTTTAAGAGCTTACATTTTTTTATACTGATGCAGAATCAGAACTGTACAAAGGCTCAACATGGCAGCATTATTGCAGTTCTCCCTGTGAAAGCCCCATGAAGAGAGCACAACTTGTATACTTCAGTGGCTGCGGACAGTGCACGCATGTCTGCAGAGGAGATGGGGCGTGCACGGGTGCACCAAGCACGTTTCAGCCTTTAGTCAAGAAAGCCTCCTCTGCTTTTTTTTTTTTTTTTTATCTTCCTCCCCCTCCCATCCTCTGTTTCTGTCTCTAATCTTGGATGTGAACTCGGAACCAGTTGTGGAGAGAAAACAGCCAACACATCAGTGCACTGGGTGACTTTTAATCAAGTCTCAGACTGCCGTGTCTTGCATCTCTCCTGTGGGCCTTGGCAGTAGGAAGGAGAGAGCCAGATTAGATCGCTGTTGTTTTTTAGCAGCGAGGCTGAGGGGAAGAGGGTAGTCTAAGGGGGGTGGGAGGGTGCACCGAAGGCCAATTGGGGGGGGGGGGATTAGCAAATAACTGGGCCATGGGTAAACACTCAGCAGTGCCCGCCATCATCCAATGAACAGGCTTGGAGCAGAGAACTACTCTGAAGCCTTTTGATATGACTACCCTGTCTCTCTCTCGCTCTCTCTCTCTCTCTCTCTCACCCCCCTCTCTCCCTCTGTCATTTGCCTCACTCCACTGGCCTTGCCTGCATACTCTGACCCACAATCCAGTACTGCAGTGGAAGCCAAGATCACACAGCAAGCTCTACAGAGCAGAACCAGGGACATAGACTGCCATGGCCAATCAGAGATAAACACAGAGATTGGCATCCAACCAGAAACTCAGAATTTAGTCACCAACCACAACTAAGCAGAGCTGCAGACAAACCAATGAAAACTAACTGCAGGAGTGCTCCCATGGTTCAGACTGCAAATGAAGAAAGTCTGGTTTGCTTCTCTGTTTTTGTGTATCATGCTACTAAATCCAATAAATATATTTCATAGGGTGAATAGCTTTTTGTTACAAATCAAGAGGAAATGGGAATTAAAGAAGCTGGTGTGTGATCAGTCTGTGCTCTTCATTTATCTCATGCACGCTTGTTATGTGCAGCCGTGCCGGCACAATGAAACTATTTAATGTGTTGCACGTCAGTCAGTGTGTCATAATGTTATTTCAGTCAGACAGCCGGTCACGGGTTGAAGTCGGGCGGGGGTGAAGGGTTAGGGGATTGTGGATATGTTTCTTGGCACTGTACTCAGCCTTAGGTGACATGAGACAAAGTGGAGGATGAAGGTTAAAGCCACCACAGGGCTCCTCACATACATTATTACCACAGTGATTAATAGCTACTACACACTTAGTTGTGTATATATGCAGGAATTGCTATTTTGCTTTGTGTATTGGAGCAAAAATGTACTGAAATAACCATTATCCTTACCACAGTGAAATGCAGAAATCAATTGTACTTGTGAATGAAAACCTAAAATCAATTTCTAGATAAAACTAAGCCTTTTATCTGCTGTTTCTTTTCTTTTTTACACTCTAGATCTCTTACAGAGTGAGTGTCATTATTGGGTTTTTCATCTCATAGTCTTGAATTGTAGTAAAAATATTAATTATTAATGTTGGTGTACAGGGAAAGACAGGAGATACTCTGCTGTATGGATTTCTGTTCTTCCAATCCAGTCTATGGGTGTTGTCACTGGCTCTGCACTTCCTTCTATTGTTCCTTTATGGTTCTCCTCCTTTTACTAGAATTCCTCCCTCCACAACTACCGCCCACACCCCTCAATTGCTGAGTTTGGGCAATTGGAAAGGGAAGCATATTTGAGGCAGAAAAGATTATTGTTCAGGCTGGCATTATGTTTAGTAGAAGAGATTGAGTTTTACAGTCAAGGAAAGTGCATAGTGTCTCTTAACCACATTACAATGGCCAAATTTTAAAATCCCAAATTCAGAGTCATCCTTTTGTGGATGATCACCTCATACGTACAGAGGGGTCTAAAAGTCTGAGACCCATTCACTTGAATGGGAAAGTGATCACTGTATACAGTTTACAGTTATAACAGGGTCAGAATTAACTCTGCGATAGACAAAAGCAGGCCTGTGGTGACTGCTGGCTGAAATGACAAGTCCCATTTCTCATCAGTTGACGATCTATGTAAAAGACATGGATATAAAGAAACAGCATTGAGCTAACTAATTAGTTAGTATCATCTGGAAAAACATAAGATTAGGTCATTATTTTTTTCTAGCTTAAACTTTTCTAGCAATTTGGCTTATATACTTTGACAAGCTCCACAGAGGTCATTTATGCTTTATTATTTGTATTGTCAAAAACAGTAGAGTTTTCACTTTTAATGAGTTTGGCTGGGGTTGCTGGAGACAGAGCTGCTAATGTTCATGTATTAACTATAGTAGCATTCATTACTGGCTCTCACACACAAACACTGTTTAATCTATTCACTGAACTTTTGCTCCAGGCAGTACCTGGATAAGGTTGTTAAGCTATGAGTGAACAGTTGTTGTTTGGAGCCATACCTATTGATATGAAGGCACTTGAAAAATATGTATTCAGTTTTATGAATTAAAGCAACTGGCACAAGAGTCAACCCCTTTACAAAATGAATTTTAACCTTTGTTATAATGCTGAGATAGCTTGATAAAACTAATTATATTTAGGATAATATTGCAACTGATTAGAATTTTATTTACCTGTGTATTATTTTCCCACCTATACACAACATTTTCAGGCTGCAAAAGCACACTTTTCTGCACCTGTCTGTTAACATGCCCTCTGGTAGCAAGGGCAGTTGAAAATATCTTCAGCTTTCAGTGACAGAAGATGGAGAGGAAAATAAAGAGAGGACATAAGAGCTCTGCTTGTTCTGCTGTAGATCAGCCTTCCCTTTCAAATTCTTAAAAGAGTAAAATGGAACTTGGAAATACAGTGTTGCCATGATAAAGTGATATTTTTATACTAAGAATTTCACATGGATTTTATCATTAAAGATTATTTCATGAAAACTTGTTTTTCATTATTTATAGTAGAGACAGTACATTTATGAAGTTTCTGTCTAGATCATCTTCATACATGTATTATCAGCTATCTAGCACCAATAGTTAAGAGCTGATCTTTTCCCCGCAGCAATACAAAAGTGGTAAAATATGAATGGAAAATATGAAAAGTGGTTAAATATGGATGAATATCTGGCCCATTATGTCTCCCTGGTAATTGTTCTGGTTTAATAGTAGACATGGTGTTCAGTTTTCACATCTTCCATGTTAAGAGCCAGAGTTGGCTTTGGGCTGAAATGTTAAGACAGCTCTGGGTGATAACTGCTTCTCTGTGTCTGTGTTCATCTGCTTACTGTCTGTCTGCTAGATTTCATAAATGGGGTATGTTTTATTGGTTTGATAGAAGGTGGGAAATATAATCAAATCTGTACACGTGAAGATATCATGTGCAGTATGACATAATATGTACGATAATTATGTAGTGTATTTACCATTTGGTGATCATTTTAACCCAGAGCTTGTTAATGTGCGGAGGATTGTCTGCCTCACTGGGAATCTAACCGCTAACCCTGGCAGCGGCGTCGCTAGCTCATTGAAATTCAGTTTCCTCATCAAAATGAACATTCCTCCACATATTTAACCCTTAGTTTGAACTCCTTTCCCACTCTGCATGTACACAGCGTGCCTCCCCTGTAGGCAAAGTCAGTCCCACAGAATAGTAGGCAGTAAAGGCCCACAGGTTGAGGGCAGCCGAGGCCCACAGTAGGCCAGGGTTGATTGCTTTATCTGCGAATGGGAGCAGAGGAGGAAAGTTGGCGCCATGCCTAGCAGAGCTACCACTCCATCGCGTCACCCTCTGCCCACACAGGCTAGCTTGACCTTCGGCAGAGCACTGCCACCCTCCTCTCCCCCTCTAAAGCAGACTGCCCACCCTCAACCACCCCACCCCTCCCAGATGGAGGAAAGGGAGGAGCTGGGAGTAAGGGAAACAAACTGGCACGTCATGTTCCTCTTATCTGAAATTACCCACAATGCAGGCCATGTACACAAACACACACTCTGACATTGGCCCAAACTATTTCTCTCTGGCATGGCTCTCACTCTCCCAGACCTCTCTACAAATCAACAAGTAAAATGTCCATTTCAAAGCTGGACATATTCTGGCTTTTCTTTTCACTTGAAACACAGTTTGACACCAGTTGAAGTTCATCCATATTTTCTGTAAATAAAACACAGAAATAGCCATGGGCCATGAGTGGGATGAATTCATTAAGTACAAGATGACAGCTTTAACGTGTGTGTGCTCCACAGTGTGTTCTCCTGGTCTTCTTGCAGTTTTGGTTTATGTTTTTAATTAGGGTTGTTTTGAGCCCTAATGTCCAGTTTTCCTCTGTGCCTCTGTACGTGTTTGTGTTATGTCCTTCAGACTCGAGTTTAAATTGGTATTTGTATTGATCGCAGTTTGTGAGAGGCAGCAGGCAGACAGCTATTTTTCATCTGTGGATTCTCCTGTATAGACAGGCTCAGCACAGTTATCAATCTGTCTCTGTAGCTGGTAGCAGACAAGTATGTATGTATTCAATGAAATTATAATGTGTAAATATATGTGTATGTGCATATGGTTTATTAGGAAATGGACTTATAAATGTAATCAATGTTATTGTATTGGTGGAATGAAACGATAATCGATAAAGAGATGCAATGAAACAGCATAAATTAATGAAGCTGTTGAGCTGTCTCTTTCTCTCCTCGCCATGCATGCTCATGAAAACACAGACTCACAAACTGCCACCATCTAAAAATTTGATGTGCTTGCCTCTTGTCACCAGACTTTCATTCACTTTGTTGATACTGCAGAGCTCAGCCCTATTTTGCTAAAAATTTGATTTGACTCAGCTCCAAGCTGCTCTGTCTTCTCACAGCAGCGCAGGGTGAGGAAAGGGAGTGTGCCTTCACGGACCAGCAGCAGCAGTGGGAGGTGGAGCGAGTAGCTGGGGGCGAAGGCCGGGTCTCCCCAGAGAACACCACCATCAGATGTGCCAAGGGCAGCCACTGTTTTGGCCTGTGGGAGAAAAGTCCTCCAGGCGAAGTGCGACTGGTGAAGCAAGGTACGACAGCAGAGATGTGTTTTTACCAGTACAAATGCAGGCAAATATCTGGACAGTTTAACTGCTGGAAACAGGCTTAGATACTGTAACAATAACTTGATTGATTGAATAGTTAATGGACAGAAAATGAATCACCATATGTTGCATCAGTTATAATCATGTTAGTCATTTTTCTTCAAAATGACAAACATTCTCTGGCTGCAGCTTTTCCTTTTCTTAAAATTATAGTAAATTGATTTTTTTTTTTTTTTTTGTTCTGGGCTGCTTTTCAGACAAAACAAGATATTTGGTTAGGCTCTAATAAATCATGATGAACATTTTACACGGTTTTGTGACATTTAATAGATTGAATCACTCAGTTAGAAACAACACCGTGGCTGAAAAACAGTTTCATGATTGGGTTTTGAGTGTTTTTAAAAGTCTAGATAGCTGGTAAGCTGACTTGTTTTCCTGTCAGGAGTATACTCATACTATGTGTATATGTAGTGTATGTGTCACAGGAAGGATACGCAGTCCCTACAGCTACTATAAATGTCCTTGAGTGCTCTGCTGTGTACACACAGTGTTGGAGCCAGGCTTGTTATAGAGGAGGTCAAATCATCCCATTAGTACTTTTCTAAGGGGCTGCAGCTCCATCCAAGAGGTGCATTAAACAAAACTGAAAACAACACATAACTTGTTTTTGATTATACCAATCCAATGAGAATTTTTAGGGAATTCTAAAATAATTTGCATGAAAAATAGGGCAGTCAAAAATAGTACAGTGCCCCACCAGGGCTTTAATGTGGCACTGACAAACATTTTATTAGTATGTCAATTCACAGATCAGTTAGACCAATCTAATGAGCTCACATTTAGTGATTTAAAAACAACATTACTGAGATATACCACTCACCCCTCTCTGTCAGGCTGCTGGACTCACCTGGGTGACCACCAGGGTTGCCGTGATGACCGCTGCGTGGTGACCAACCTCCCTCCGCAGATCCAGAATGGGACGTACCACTTCTGCTGCTGCGGGAGCGACATGTGCAATGTCAACTTCACAGAGGATTTCCCTCTGCCCAGCCCCACCACTGCACAGCCCATCTGTAAGGACACTCATGTTTTCACAGTCTAGCCACAAGACATTTATTACATTATTCTCTGTGCATGTAGTCATACTATAGATGCTATTAAATACATGCCCATCTTGTGGTGAGTTTCATTTAATTTCTAATCAAACGATTCCTCTCCAGTCATGATGCATCTTCCTTTTTTATGGCCAGTGGTCAGCTAACCTACAAAAGCAACCCAGACTGGTATATTTCATTGGCCAGAGCTCAGCATATGCTGATGCTTTTATGGTTTTAATAATGTATTTTATGCTTACCGCTTTTTGGAAATATAGGGAGGGAAATCACTTTAGCACTGATCACATGTGACATCAGGTTATTTCAACTGCAGGGATAAACTCCCAAGAGGAATTGCATTATATTGAGAAGATAGCTGTTTCTTTGATTGAAAATCTTTTTGGGCTAAGAAACCAGTTTATGCTGCTTGCATGAATTTGCATTGATGGTATTACATTATCCTTTTTTCATACATAGACTGGCTTAGAGAACCAATTTTGTGTACTGGAGAGAATCTTAACATTTGTGCCGCAGTTACAATCATCTGTTATACAATCGTGTGCATCAGGTGGAGGGAATAACTGAAAGAAAAACACCAAACAAAGAAAAGAATGGGAGAAAACAAATGCAGGCCCACACAGTTCTGAGACACAAAGCTATTAACAGAAAAGAATGAATGGATGTTTGAAATCATCAGAGCTGTTGTACCTTGTACTTGAGCTACTTTCTCCTCCTCTTCCTCCTCCTCCTCCTCCTCTGCTTCATCATTCAGCTACAAGGCTTAGAACTGAGCTTGCTGATTGCCATCCATTATGAACATTGACAACTGTGAATTGCATAGGTGAATCAGTTTGCATACACAGACAGATAAGCTGGCAGGATTTTCAGCGTCCTCACTCAGAGCTGGTATAGATAATATCCAGTGAAGGGCTGTGAGAGTGGTTGATTCTGAATTCTCTTTGTACCAGTGTCGAGCTGTTGTATGTTTTATAATGTTAGTAAATGCTTAGTAAGGCGTCAAACATGACAAACAGATGTATTGTTAGTTGTTCTCTCCTTCACATGTAGCTGTGAATGAAAGACGTGTGTTGTGGTGGGAGAGGGAGGGGGAGGGGGGAGGTGGAAGAGCGGCGGCGGCGGCGGCGGCGGCAGCAGCTCATCATCTCTCCTGCCTACACATAAACACAAACACACTCTCTACCATCCATGTCGTCTCTCCGCATTCCACGGATTACAAGGCGTCTGCTCTATCTGTCTGTCTGCGGGCGTGTCGGTGACTGTTCCACCGAGTAGACAGATGACGAGACAAAGGCAGGAGAAAGTCAGAGAAAAAGAACCATTAAGTGTGAGAAGGGTGTTTGATTAATCATTGAGATCCAGGTTTGGGATGTATTATCTCCAAATCCTGTTTTTGTTTTTGGTAAGTGGTTAATTCTTGGCATGCCTGGGCAGATATGTGCCAGTATTATTAGAAGTAGGAAATGGTTTGAGTCACTTGGCTCTCACAGTGATTTAAGCACAGAGCCATGCATGACGACATTTGGGGCATGGTGATGGGAGTACTACTCAGATCTTTTAAGTAAAAGTAGTAATACTGCAGTGAAGAAATACTGTTTAACATGTTAAAGTTATGTATTCAAATTTTACTAGTAAAAATACATAAGTATTAATACCCATAAAGGACCATTAGTAAATAATTGATGCATTAATGTGTAAACTTAACTTTTACTGATTCAAGTTAGGGTTAGGGTTGAGGGTATGATTGTATGACAATCATATGAGGTAGTAACCACTTACTAATCAGCGTTTGAGCCCAGAACCCTCTTGCTGTTAGGCAACACTGCCAACCACTGCACCACCGTGCCACTCTGAGTGCATTTTCTTCCTCATAAAATATCAGCAAATTCAATTTCAAAAGAAATGTATATTCAGTCAAGCAAATAAACAAAACAAAACAATGGCCAACTCATCACAAACGAGGCCCCATAGCACTGTGCCTTTATAAACAGCTGGGTAGTTTTGAGAAAGGGAATAAATTAATTTTCTGATCTGGTCTGAAGCAAAGTTAACAAGTACAATATGAAGAATAAAGTAGCCTCTGGGGCTTGGTGTTTCTTTGAATATCCAAGATATGACTTTGCTGGTGATATAGAAGTAGATCAAATCTTCAGTAGTGTGGCTTTCTTGTGTGTTTGGGCTTGTCAGCATGTGTGTCTGTGTTTGTCAGATGGCTTCCTGTACAACCCTCCTGTTGATTATGAACTTGTTGACCTTGGCATTTGAGGGGAGCCATGTCAGCCCCCCTGTGTGTTTGTGTTTGTGTATGTGTTTGCCAGAGTGTGTGTGCGTGCATGCTCATGCTAATATGTCAGTCAAAGCCACCCTTAGGCTCTCAAAGCCATCAATTATTGATAAAGCTGGTATCTCACAGCAGTACTAGTGTGTTGACTGATGTAACGGATGCAGGAGAGTGTGTTTCTGTGTGTATCCGGGCAGCTGCTCTGGACCTCTATACTGTATGTCTGCAGAGTATGGAGTAGCTGTATATGAGTGCAGGGCAATGCTGGTATATTTTAGGTGTGTGTGTGATTGTCTCTAGAGTAGCACTTATAGCTGATGCAGTTTCATTAATCACAAATACCAGACAGCTGAAACTGCAGCCACCATAGCTAGCTGCTCCTATCTGCTACTGTACCCAGATTCATCTGACCAGCTCTTTAGCATTTCTCTCTGTTTCTTTTTGCTTTTGCTCTCTCCATTTACTTCCCACACATCCTCTGTCTAAGTCTTCCTGCACTGCTTTCCAGTCTGTTGACCATGCTTCATGGTTGTTTGGCATAATTGATGTTTTTTTTCCTTCCCCTTCATACGGTTCACAGCATGCTTGGTCGTCTGCAAACACACATACTGGAATACCCAAGACATTAAAATGTTAGCTTGTGTTGTCTACAATTACTGACCTGCTTCTTCCATCGTGGAAGAAAAAAACGAGAATGGAAATGAGAATGTCAGAGACACCTTTCAGTATTGAACCAGACTGATAAAATGCAAATAAAAACAAGAAAAAAAGAATCATACAGTGACAACATGTGCAGACAGAGCCAAAAAGCCAAGAGGCTTATGGTGTGGCTCACCGTGAGGATTATAGGTGCCTTGTAAACAAACAAAAGTTCTTTCTACATTCACGGTTACTCACCAAAATAAATTCTGTGTATACTTGGGATTTAACAAATGTGCATGCATTTCCTTACTAATAATCAGCTTTGCATGCAATTTCCTATGCATTATATAAACTAAACTCATAAAAACATGGCTGCATAGTGCTACCCATGGTCAAAAACTCCACAGGGTGCCTTTAAACATCACATTTCTGGAGAGAAATAATCACACACAGCAATAATGAAATGATCATTGTAAACCCAGTTCAACTTTACAATGAAAATAAAACAACCTAACTTTAGGTTATAAGGCTTTTCTTAATATGCAGAATTCCAGATTCTGGGACATCCAGAGATGAAGTTTCTGAACATGCAGACTGCAGCTGATGACTGTTTTTAGTTTGGTAGTTATGTATGGTGTTAAATATGCTGAAATACTAAGGACATAAGACACAGTGGTGTTTGAAATAACAGCAAATAAACTAAACAATCTGATGTTTGTTAATCTGTAATTTACAAGAAATACAGTTTTAGCAAATCTCTTGATAAATGACAAATGGAGTTTTGTACAGCTTGTACTCAGCCTATGAAGTCATTAAACAATAATTAATTACTAGTATATGGTGTTTGGCTAATCTTGTTATCTTCCTCATCTTCCAGATGCTCTGTTTAAAAGCACACATTCTATATGAATACTAAACTCATACACAGACTTTAATCGACACAAAGGCTCATTACAGATCTGTTGCACTGGATTGCATCAGATTGCACAGGTGTACCTAATAAACTGGGAACTCACTGTATGGATGTAAGCTGTGGTGCACAGGGTTCCTCTGACTCCTGCAAATCAAAGGCCAGTGCATGATTTCAGCCATTTGCTCCTCCTTCATAAAGGTCACGGTTTGATTTGTACTTTGTTTTTGATGTGTCCCCCTGGTAGACCCTCGCACGCTGCGCTACGAAGAGACCGTAATTATCGCCCTGGCAACAGTCTCTGTGATGGCTGTGGTTGCTGTAGCAGCCTTCTTTGGTTACCGCATGATGCACGGTGAGTTACCATGGTGCCACGCTGTGAGGAAGAACAGAGGACATTCATTATTCAAGGATGTTTTTAAATGGTTTTTTTTTTTTTTTGTTCGAATTGCAATTAATTAATTAAATGTCAGCACTGATCTTTTGTTTAAATGCATCTGCATGTTTTGTATTTTTCTCCATCCTGAGCTGTCTGTTTGTTTTTATGTTAACAGGAGATGGTAAGCAGGGCCTTCACAACCTGAACATGATGGAGGCTGCTGGCTCTGAGAGCTCCCTGGACCTTGACAATCTCAAACTGCTGGAGGTCAGTGTCCACAGTGGTCTGCCTCTCTCTCTTTCAGTCTCTCTTTCTGTCTCTGTGTCTAGACTCGCTCCAACGTCAAGTATTTCTAGTTTTATGCTTCTGTTTGTCAGTTGATTCAGTTTGTTTTCTGGCTCAAGAAAGGGCCAAATAATTTAGTGTAGTGGTTTAGAGCATATTGTTTTAGTTCTTGATGGTAGTGGTGGTGGACCTACAAAAGGTAAATCCCTCTTAACAGCATGGCTCACTATTTATATACTTTACTTTTATTCCCCCCAAATCCTCTGGACTTATACTCACCTGTTTTTAGTCGATGAACACTTGTCTCATTGGTTGAGGCATGTGATGTTCTCACTGGCTACTGTCTCTCTACACACAGGGAGTGTAGTGTGTCAGGGAGTGCGGGAGGGAAACAGGAGTGGGAAACAGAAAGGAGAAACCAAAGGCACAGAGGCAAAAAGTACACCCAAAATACATCAAGGTTTATGGTTACATTTGTCGTTTCAATGTGACTTTTATCATCCGATCATGGCAGGACGCATTAAGTGACAGGTCTGGGCGTACAGAAATAGGAATTTGCTTACGCTGATACAGGATCCTGAAAACCTGATATGGAAGTGGCAGAGCTCATATTGTGATAGGAAGTCAATGCAGTCTGGATGATATTCAGCCACAATGACAATATAAGCAGGGTGAATGGATTAAAAGGCAAGCAGGAGAAGTGAACACAGCTACTGATTTAAATAAAACCCAGTCACTGGAGCCTGCATTATGACAACTGGAACACTTTTAAACAAAACTAAAAGGAAACTTTTCATTTACTGAGTTAGTTATTACTCTTCTAATTGTTTAATGGTGTACGAGGTAATTATTCTGCAGCTGAAACATTATTTTAAACGACAATATTTTACATAAGATTATTACAAATGTTTGTCTCTGAGTCTGATTCAAAGTGATCAGCTGCATAGGGATCTACTTATGTGGCACCTAAGGAGCTGTTTGGTTAGCCAACTAGCAAACTACCTGTTTATCTGCAGTAATAATCAACATTGCATTAACATGGCTAGTGTTCAGAAATTGATTTCTTTGTACACATGGTTATTTTTGTTGTTGGAGAGGTGAATGTTTTATCAGTCCAGCCTCTTGTCTTTTCGTCTAGTTGATTTTGGAGAGGTGAAACGCGGTCTCCAGTGTAGCAATATTAAGCTCAACCACAATTTTAAAAATAGAAAAAACATAACTGATAATTTAGGCTTGTACAAAAGTTCAAGCACCCTGCAAAGTCAGTGCTGAGAAACCCTCCTCTTGACAGATATCACAGCATGCAAACACCTTTTTGTGGCTGGCTCAGAATCTTTCACCCACTCGTCCTTTCAGATCAATTCAAGTTCTGGGATATTTTTAGGCCGCCTTGCATGCGCTGCATGTTTACCATCTACCCACAAACAGTGATGTTCAAGCCAGGTGTTTCTGGTTAATTTTGAGGTTTGGAACATCCTGTTATACAAGCCAGCTTCTTACACTTTAATGTTATTGACTGGCTGCAGGACATTTGCCTAAACTTTTATACACAGCACGGTTACTGTTGAATTTTTCCCTATGGTCAAAGTTTATGAAATAAAAATTATCAGTGCATTAACATTTTAACAATGTTATTTTTTCATGTCTGTTTGTTCCAGGAGTTGTATTTACTTCTTTCTCCTTCAAAAATCAACAAATTATGTAATTTGCCTAGGGGTGGCCAAGGCTTTGCATACAACTGCCTGCTGTGGCAGTCTTGCTGTCTTGTGGAACTCTTGATGTCCCCCTACCTCTTTCTCCATTCTTTATCTTTCCTCCTCTGATTTAATTTACCTCCTTGCCTGTCTACTCTTGTTCAGTAAATCTGGCCGGCCATCAAACGGAAACAACTCTTAATTTTCCTCAAATAGTCCCTCGGATGACCAGCCAGTCCACTTAATTTTCTTGAATTTTCCCAGAAGACAATAATGTGAACAAATCTTCTGTTGTTAGCTGCTACTTTTCTAACATACACAAACTAAAAGAGAGGAGTGTGAGATTTGAGACTGTCTGGCGTTACATATTGTACATGTTGTACCATTTTTTTTAAATACAGTTTTTTTAGGGAAAAAAACACACCAACCAAAATCAATGGTGGAAATTTGTCAAAAAAGACGACCTTGCAGAGCTGCTTTTTCAATATATAAGAGCAGGACAGATGGATGAAGTGCCTCTGCTCTGTATGACAGATTGCAACCAAGGTTTTATTTACCTTGCACAGCGTGATATGTAATACACTTACAGGCCTGTCGCACGTCTAAAGGTGCCTTCAGCTGACAGCAACACATGGCCGTGCACAGGAAAATGATTTAAATGATTTATCTAAAACTAAAAGCTTTAACAGGCTTGTACTGCTTGCCCTGGTATTTTTTTTTTTTTGTTGTAGGCATCTTTCCCCAACCTTAACAACAGAGATTACTGTGACCATGTAGTCAAAATGGGCACAACTGAAGGAGTTTACCTTTTAACTGTGTCATCTTTTCAAGCTCTACATGTTTATCTTTCAAGAATCATGCTTGTGTTTTTGCAATTTTTTTGCACCAGACCAGCATTTTTATCAAATGCATCCTTTTCATTTTCTTTTCAGCTGCTTTACCACACGACAATAACATTACTGACAAAATCAGAGCTAAACACTGAGTTGTCTTATCTGTCTCGAGCAATTTTCAAGTCTCTGCAAGTTGGATATCAGACAGAAACAACCAGTGCCAGTGGCTGACAGGAAGGCTGGGGAAAGCTGATAGAAATCAAAAACTCTATGGTGTGCTTTTAAAAATGATTGCCATTAACAGCAACTGTATATGATACCTTGCAAATTGGCTAAAAAATGCAAATGGAGTGGTGTGATGTCTTCTATGTGAAATGTTAGCTGTCTCAGATGATGTTTCCTCTGTGCATCTTGACAAGACAGAAAGACCGCCAGCCAATCAGTGCTGAAACTAATGATGGATGCAGCGATGCTTTTCCCCTCTTTTGACATCCATTTAGCACATTTCAGACCCGAGCACAGAGAGAGATATCTTTTCAGGCAGGAGTTGAATTCAGAATGCTGTCCTTGTGCCTTATCAAATGCAGGCGCACGTTCTTTCGCATCAAACTCACTGTTGAATGAGGCGGGGCGAGGAGGGGTGGGGGCGGCTCTACACGCAGACAAAACAGCCATCCAGTTCTTTCACAGTATATTTTCTAGTCAGAGTTAAATGTTTTTAGCAGACATGGAGGTGGAAGTCACACAGAAATCAATGCTATCCTGAATGAATGTCTTCTTCCAATGCAGATGACTTTTCAAGCAGAATGTTTTGACCTTAATGGCATGCTGTACTCTGCTTAACTCAGGACACTAATTGAATGATTTGATGCTGACTTAGTGCCATTTTAACTGTTTAACCCTGCTGTTTGCCTGTAATTTAGTTTATTTCCTATCTCCCCTGCTGCCCGCCTGGCTGTCTTTATTTGTGTTTGTACCTCTCTTCATGTGTTTCTGTTTTTGTCTCTTTGTATCTGTCAGGCAGTATTTCTGTGACATTTCAAAGTAGCATAAAAAAAAATTATCATTTCATTCCTTACTCTCTTATTAGACAAGCAAGCACTGAAGGTCTAGAATTACAAAGAAGTCTATTAATAGTCTTTTCCTATCCCGACACAACCTGTTTCAGCTGATTGGACGTGGCAGATACGGCACTGTGTACTGTGGCTCTCTGGATGAACGGCCCGTTGCTGTGAAGGTGTTCACCGCAGCCAACCGTCAGAACTTCCTAAATGAATGCTCCATCTACCGCCTACCGCTGCTGGAGCATGACAGCATCGCTCGGTTTGTGGCTGCCGACGAGCGGACAGGCCCGGAGGGTCGCACAGAGTACCTGCTGGTCATGGACTACTACCCACATGTGAGTACTGGGGCTGTATGGAGTTTTAAATATAAAGTGTGTGCGTGTTCAGCCGTTGTTTTTTGGGGTTGTTGTCATTTGAAATGTTACCTTCATTTAACAGCTCACAGTGGCTTCCTGCTTTATCTGAAACTGATCCTCTGACAGTACATGACCAAAACGACTTGTGAATGATTGCAGTCACTGCTAACCTCGGTGTCAGATACACTGTGTTTCCTGTGACCGCTTCACAATTAAAGCAGCAGCAGGAAAATGCTGAGCTAGCATTAGCCAGCACATACAGCTGGTAGGATAGCAAAGAGTAAGCAGTGACACTGACCTAAAGTATCTCAGGGTGCTATTCATATAGAGCAGGTCTAGACTGTGCTCTTTATAATGCTTGGCTCAGTGAGGAAAAATTATCTATGAGGCAGAAACCTCGAGCAGAACCAGACTCAGGGTGGGCGGCCAGCTGCCTCGACCGGCTTGGGTTGAAAAAGAGAGAGAGAGAGAGAGCGAGCTCCCTTTGATTAAAATGTTCATGATGCCAGTCTTCCACTGAATGTGGTGTCATGAGGCAAAGTCTTCTTTGTAAAACTTGCTTTCTTTGCTATTTGAATCACATTAGTCAATTTTATCACTTTGATCGATACGTCTTGGCTCATTTTACCTTTACCACTTCTTCTGTTGGCATGGTGTGATCTGTGTTTAGGGTGTTATTAAGTGGTGCTATCAATGTTATCATGCTGGCAGTGGAGTTTTGCTGCCAGCCATGGCAAAATGGCCCGAGGAAGCACTTGGCCAACAAACAGGAAAAAAAATTGCAAACAACAATTATTTTTGTTGATTTTTAAAATGAATTGTCATCTAGAAAATGTTAGACAGCAGTGATATAATGCTCTACATCATTTCCCAGTCTTGTTTTGTTTGATCAGCAGTCCAACAACAAAAGCAAAACCCAGAAAACATTTAGCTCATTTACTATATAACTGACAACATAACGTGATTATCAGAATTGACTTGGAGTAATTTTCTAACTGTTCAAATGCTCAGTCATCATGAAATAAAAATAATGCACTCAAGTGTAATGCAGTCAAACTGGGTTACTCCATCAAACCCACCACCTTTTTTTTATCCCACCTAAGTTTGCAGACCTGAACACAGCAAGGACGGACAGAGCAGAATCATCATACGTTAAAAGCATAATCACCTCACCCATCTCGGCCTTTCCCACAGATACATTAACATGCAGCTGGTGTAGTGAAAGAAAACGTCGACACTGACTGCTGATAGCTGCCTCTAGGAACTCCTCAATATTAATGTGGATGTACCTCAGAACTGAATATGTTTGCTTTCCAAGCCTTCAGCCTCATAATTACAAGTCAGCTGACCCACAGTCGGCCTATGAAAGAAGCCTATTATGAATCATAACCATTACGCTAATACGCATTGTCATGGGAACGCAGTGCAAGCCAGGCCAGGAGACTGGGACACATGATGCATTCAAGTAAATGATAATATAATTTATTTAAAACGAACAGATCTAATGTAATTTTCAGTAGTAGCGGATGCGCAAATTGCCTTGTGATTGATTTTGAGGGAAAAGATGAAGTATATGTGCATGTATGTGGATATTTGGTTTTTGGTGTGTTTGTGTGTCAGGGCCAGGCCAATAATGGATTATCAAGGCTGATGAGATAATTGGGGAAGGAAATGAATAATATCCAATATAATATCTGGTAAACATTTTTATGGAATTGTTAATACTCTTCATCAAGACATCATTATCATCTTTACAAAAAAAAAACCAAACCAGCAAATTTAATGCTTTTCTCTGGTATAACTCTAGTGATAAAATATTCTCATATAAAAGTCAGTTTTATTGTGAAACTCTGCTCTGTCCTCAGTGAGGTCAAAGCACCAGGTCAGCCTTAAGCTATAATGTGAAGATAATCTTTTTGCTTAATTGTTAGGCTCGACCTTCCTGGGACCTCATCGATGGTGAAGATGGCAGTGAAATTTTAATATTAAAAGTCCAAAAAATTAGCTTGCCTCCAGCGTAAGTGGATGTGTGTGAGATAGGGTTGAACACAGTCATGTGGGACTTGCACATAATTGGAGGGCACAGGGATAATTTAAAGTAGAGCTCAATGTTATGCATCGAAGTCTGTTTCCAGGTGTGGGGGAGTATGACTGCATTATGTGAAAAAACTTTGGTGTCTGTGCGAAAAATGGCCTCAGGTGATGTCACTGGAGTCAGTGTTGA
This sequence comes from Lates calcarifer, assembly GCF_001640805.2. Classification (NCBI taxonomy): domain Eukaryota; kingdom Metazoa; phylum Chordata; class Actinopteri; family Centropomidae; genus Lates; species Lates calcarifer. Next base: position 11,852,556 of record NC_066854.1, read on the forward strand.
TTGGGTCTGAGAGCTACAATTATGAAAATGAAAAAAAAAATATCTGTGGGTTACTGCTCCTCATCTCTGAGGCTAGAGGCTACACAGACCAGCACCCCACCCAAGTTGCTGGTGGCTGAGTTTTAAAATTTAGGGTGCTGCTAAAATAGGAGATGTCAATGTCAGCTTAAGAGAATTTTCGTTTTCTAACAAATCAGAAAACGGACATGTATAATACCACACAGTGTAGCAAGTAACATCATTTCTGAGAAAAGTGCTTCATGAACAGAAACATTAAAACAGTGTTGGCCAAAGCTGCACATCCCAATCTTAGGCAGCCATGTGAGCTCATGTACAGTAGTTTATTAAACAAGCCAATGGCTAGTCACCTACTGTACAGTAAGGACTTTGATTGTAAAATATAGATACATGCATATCTTGCCTCATCAATCACAGATTGTGTCGGGAATGATTTTATTTTGGGCTGACAGGCTATCAATCATCTGAGCTGGAGCTGTCTCAGAGGTGAGGGCACTGTGGGCTGCGAGGAGACATCTACTGTGTGTCAGTTTGAAGATTAGGTGCACCTTTAAGAAAGCTCCTCATTTTGTTTGTGCTGTATTAAAGTAGAAGCTTTGTTTTGCCATGTGGCACATGCACAAATTTGGGCACCCCAGGTCCACCTGTCCCTATGTGAATGGTTGAACACACACATCGCTTTGTTGAGTTGTGCTTTAAATGACAAACACCAAGTCAGTGATTTCCTCTCCTCATATCTGTGTCTCTTCTTATCTGTCACATCTTGAACATGATAATTATGATTGATTTTCTCTGTATTCTCTCTCCACCATCTCTATCTCTGTCTGTATTTTACCCTCCTCTGCCCTCTCTTCCTTCCCTCGTGTCCTCATCAGGGCTCTCTGAATCGCTACCTGAGTGTCCAGACCAATGATTGGGTCAGCAGCTGCCGGCTCGCTCACTCAGTCACCCGCGGCCTGGCTTACCTGCACACAGAGCTCCTCAAAGGAGGTGAGCTGGAGGGCGCGCACACACACACACACACACACACACTTACACACAGTTAATTACATAACAACTCACAGTTTACTTAGGCTCAAGTTCCAAGGCTGCTGCTTCCATCTGTTACTGAAACACAAACACATACAAAGAATTGTGGTGGAAAATGGGAAAGCTTTTTGCATCTTTAGCTCAGTTAGCTTGGATTATTTAGAAAGGCTTTCAATAGTGTGTGTATGCGTGTTGCTCTCTCTATCCCGTCTCGCTGCCTCGCTGAGCCTTCTTACGACCCGCACACTGCAGCTCCACGTGGTTCTGTTTGGCTTGGAGCACCTTGCATCCCTGCATTTCCCTGCGTGCACGCCCAGCCAAGGGTATTTATAGACTGGCCTCAAGCTAGCCTCAGAGAGGGAGGAAAATGAAGAGAGGGACAAAGTAGGGGAGGGAAGGCGGAGGCAAGAGAGGGATTCGGATGACATGTGAATATTCCTGTGGCTCAGTGAAATCAGTCGCAGGACGCAGGCCTCGGCCCTGCCCCTCCACCCTCTTCATCAGCACACATACACCTCAGACAGGCTCAGAGGAGAGTGTGTAAAGTGTAGACTGCTAAGGTTATTCTGTTGGTGCAAGTGTGTGACAAATACAAGCTTAAGTGATAGGCAGAGTGTGGAAGTGGCAGAGGAGAAAGACAGAGCTGGTGTTTATCAGCTCTGTGTGTAGCTGCTGACAGCAGAATCTCTTGGGCTTTGATACAGTCGTCATCCTCCCCCACTCCTCCTGCACATTAGTAGCAGGCAGAAGATAACTGGTGACTGCCACAACTTCCAGGGGCCCTCGGCCTAACTGCACCCTCTGCTGGACAACAAGATACTGCAGGCAGACGCTGCTCTGTGATATGGTCTTAATCCCATTGTTGTAGATTAGATTAGAGGGTTTAGAGTGTCTGTTGACAGTGCAGCTTGCTTTGGTGAACAATGAGTAATGAGGGGGAATGGAAAGCTATATGAAGGGATTTTCTGGATGTTATCATTCATTAGCAAATACCACAAAAACAGCCTGAGTACGCTGTATCTGGGAAGCAGTGGATTTTAAGAGCGATGCATAGGCTGAATTTTTTAATCAAAGATAAATTAGCCCAATTCTTTTGTCCCGTTTCTCCGTCTGACCTTCTTCTTGTGCTCCCTCTCATATCTCTCATCCATCAAGACTTGTACAAGCCAGCGGTTTCCCACAGGGACCTGAACAGTCGAAATATTCTCGTCAAGGCTGACGGCACATGTGTCATCATCGATTTCGGCCTGTCCATGAAGCTGACAGGAAACAGGCCAGCGCGTCACGGGGAGGAGGAAAACGCTGCTATAAGTGAGGTGAGTGGTCAGGAAGGAGCAGAAGTGATATCCAAGCTTATAAAATCAGTGTATTTCAGTGTGATAGAGGACCATCAGAAGAATGCAGTATATCAGTTTAACTGATAATTGTTGTTTTGTTATTTCCTATCATTTTCATCAGTGATGTGGTGAGAACAAAAGCTTTTGTAACACCCTGCTGCATTAGAAATAACCTGCTGCAGCTTCCAGACTGTAGTCGGGAAGCCAGGGGAGACCTCTCTGTTACTCCAGAATGAAGTTGTGGCCAGCTCTCGTCAATACAATAAATCTCCCAGCTGATTTATGTGTAGTGCTCTTTAACAATGATGGATGGGGGGGGGAGCAAACACATTGTCACTGAGTGAAAGCAGAGATGTTTGGGTTAATCCTTGTACAAATCAGTCAGTTGCTCTAAGTGAATGTGGATGTTTGATGTGTCAGAACACTAGTGTGAGTTTGGTTCTGATACATGATTTGGGAAAAAATAGCATCAAAGTTTTTGTCTGAAAAATCTAAGATGTGAAAACACTGTATAACCCTACTTAACATTACTTGCTAGTTTTACTATAAGTCACCAGCCATTGCAATCCATTATTTCTTGCATTGTTGGCTTGCTGCAGAATGCAAACACAGGGATTAAAAAGAGATGAATTAAAGTTAATTTCGTGGAGCAGAGGATTACGGATTTTGCATTTTCTTTCTCCCAGGAACAGAGGGAACAGGTGGCAGTGCACAGAGGAAAAATTAAGAAAATTGTGCCACAGTCCAAACACATAAACCTAACTGTAGATCACATTTTCCTCACCTTGTATTTTTTCTTCTTCCTTTCTTTCTTCCTGTCTCACCTTGCCTATTATCACTTAATCCTTCATCCCCCTCTCCTAAATCACACACACTCCTCCTTCCATCTACCAGGTGGGGACAATCCGCTACATGGCTCCAGAGGTGCTGGAGGGGGCGGTGAACCTGAGGGACTGTGAGTCTGCACTGAAGCAGGTGGACATGTATGCCCTGGGCCTGGTCTACTGGGAGACCTTCATGAGATGTACTGACCTTTTCCCTGGTGAGACAAACAGACAGGAAATTGTGTGAGAACTGTTTGGAGTTGATAATGTTGCTTGTACCATAGGGATCAAATGAGCTATGCCTCCCCAAACACATTCTTACTACCGTCATTATCACAAATAAACAACACCAGAATGAGCCCCTCCTATGCAGCTTGCAGCAGAATGAGAGTAACAGCCCATTTATCATGGCGGAAAGCGGAGACAGAAACTTTCTTATTTATTGTGAAGAAAGCACATTTACACATGAAATCAATATTTTTGCTGCCTGAAATATATCTAAGACACATCCTTCCTCTCCCCCGCCCTGTCCTACCTCTAGGAGAGTCTGTGCCAGAGTACCAGATGGCCTTTCAGGCGGAGGCAGGGAACCACCCAACATTTGAGGACATGCAGGTCCTGGTATCCAGGGAGAAGCAACGGCCCAAATTCCCCGAGGCCTGGAAAGAGAACAGTTTGGTGAGTTTGTGTGTGTGTGAGAGAGAGAGAGAGAGAGAGAAAAGAGTCAGAATTTAAGTTAGAATACTGAAATACCTGAAGGTACCACAGTCAGCAGATGGTGAAACATACAGTGAATCTACAGCTGTAATTATTTTCAACAATCTGAGTTTCTACGTTGCTTGTAAAAATAAAAAAAGAACAAAAAGAAGAAGAATTTCAGTGTGTGTGCCTAAACTTGACTTTTACACAAATCATTTCAAACAGTTGTCTTTGAGTCTGACTGAAAGGAAACACTGAATGCAGCCGCTTGGAACAGTCATCATGCTAACTACAGGAATCTACATCCAGGACAACTTGCCAGCTTAGCAACCTCATCACCCTGCATAACACTACTTTGAGATGAGCCATTCTTTTTCTTTCCTGGGGTCAACTTCTTTTCTTGGCTACCATTGTAATTTCAGCTCACAGTGGATCCAGGAAGTATAACCAGCTGCATGTGTTTGCTGGTGGGATGTACTGTTATCCCTCATACAGCTTTTTACATGTATGGAGAGCAGAGCATTTGACCAGCTGGTCTCAGTCCTCATAATATTCCACCATACAATCCACCATTGTGTTCAGTATTCAGTTTCACCAGAACACAGTGAAAGTCGGCCTCAAGCATGTAAACAAAGCAGCATGTGCAGATGAATTTGCAGGGTGATTAGGTCAGCTGCCAAGTTGCCCCTGATGTAGATTCCTGTAGTTAGCATAATGGCCATTCCAGGTGGCTAATTTCTTTGTTTACATTCAGTCAGACTCTGACATAAACCATTTAAATGTAAAAGTCATGTTTATGTGGAAAGCTGCAGGAGGCTACCATTAATTGCCCCATATATGTGTGTTTTCCATTAGTGGAGCAGTGGAGCTTGCAAGTGCAAATTTAGCACAACCTATAGAGCGAGCCACATTTATGGAAAACACACCATAAACACAAGCTGAAGTTAACTGGAAGTGTCCTTTAACACTGTCTCTCTTCAGGCGGTTCGCTCTTTGAAAGAGACAATGGAGGACTGTTGGGACCAGGATGCAGAGGCTCGACTCACAGCACAGTGTGCTGAGGAGCGAATGGCAGAGCTGCTCCTCATATGGGACCGCTCCAAGTCTGTCAGTCCCACACTCAACCCCATGTCCACTACACTACACAATGAGAGGTAAACACACATCTGCTTCTGTCATTGTACTAATAGAACCCCCACAATCGTCTTTCCAGTGTTTTCTTTAACATTTTCCTCTTTTTTTCCATCAGAAATCGTATGACGCCAAAGTCTGGCCCGTACACAGACCATCCATCCACCTACATCGAAGAGCATGAGGGTGTGGCCAAGAACACACAGACTGACACCACTAGCTCTGTGAGCGGCAGAGCTGTGACTGGGACCGGGGAGCGAAACAGGAATTCCATCAACCAGGAGCGCCAGCAGCAAGCTAACGCCCGTCTGCCCAGCCCAGAGGGCAGCAGCACCAGCATGGGTCTGAGAGGAAGCCCTTCAGCCTCCACAACGACCACCACCATAATCTCGGAGTCTGAGGGACCCGCAGGGGCCTGCCACAGTCCCCGTCTGTCTCCACCTGACCCAAGAAGACCTGGAAACCACCAAGCTCGACCCGAAAGAGGTGGACAAGAACCTGAAGGAGAGCTCGGACGAGAACCTGATGGAGCACTCACAGAAGCAGTTCTGCTCACCAGACCCACTGAGCCCCGGCAGTTCCAGCCTACTTTACCCTCTCATCAAGATGGCCAGTGAGGCCTCGGGCACGTCAGACCCCACTGCCCCCATGCCCACCTCCATCTTCCCCCTGCCCAAGCAGCAGAACCTGCCCAAGAGGCCGTCCAGCCTACCCCTGCGCACCAAGCCCACCAAGAAGGAGTCGTCATCATCCTCACTCAGGTTCAAGTTCGGACGCTCAGGCAAGTCCAACCTGCGGCAGGTGGAGGGAACAAAGATGAACATTGGTGCAGTGACGGGCACAAACACAGCTGTAGAGGCTCACCGGGGCACAGGCACAAACAACATACCTGTTCTACGAGACACGCACGTCAACGGTAGCATTAATGGCACCGTTAACGGGCACGCCAGCTCCGGTATGTCGTCCATGGCTACAGGTGGAGCGACAGGTTTTGGAGGATCCAGCATAACTCAGAACGGGTCTGGAGCCCTGAGGTCAGACGACAGCCGCCTGAGCCTGGGCGTCATCACAGCCAGCCCCGACGAACACGAGCCGCTTCTGAGCCGAGAGCGAGAGCAGCCCGACCCGAGAGACGCGGCCTCGAGCGTCGCCGCCCTCCGCTCGGCCCGACCCAACACCAACAACAACAACAGCAACACCGGCCACGGCCAGGGGGACGGCGAGAGCGGAGGAGAGAGTGACGGAGGAGAGGAGGAGGGGAGCGGAGAGGGAGGGAGCAGGGAAACCACGGGGCCCCCAGGAGAAAGCTCGGGGTCCGGGTCTGGTGCCGTGGAGGAAGCTCCTGTCACTATGAGAGGCGAGGCCCTGCTCAGGCAGCCCAGAGCCCGCAGGCCTGAGAGACCCAACTCCCTGGACCTGTCCTTCACAACACAGGACCTCGCCTCGCTAGGTGACTTTACACACCAACACCTCGCACGAGTACAGTACGAGTAGCTTTGTTACTGTCAACAAATCCCATGAAAACACACAGACATAAATCTATAAAAACATCACAGATAGAAAGTTTAGTTTTAAATGTAGGATCATTGTTTTGAGTTTGATCAGATACTAAAACTCAGGATAACTTTGCCCCTGCTGCTGAGGGGATCTTTTCAGAGAGTCTTGCATGGCCCCTACACAAGACTGCCATTGCATATGTTGTATGTACCACAGGATACTGATGTTTGTTCCTTCCTGTGTTCCAGGGGAGGGCCTCGTACAGCCAGATGGAGCCTTGGGGACTGGAGATAAGATCAAGAAGCGTGTCAAAACGCCTTATTCCCTGAAGAAGTGGCGACCCACCACATGGGTCATCTCCACAGACACCAGGGGGCCTGAGGTCAACAACAACGGGTCCGCCCGCAGCCAAGGTCACAGTCAGAACCGGCCCAAGTCCAGTTCAGCTATCTACCTGCGAGGGGGGAGCTTGGCCAGCGAGCCCAGCGACACGCATGTGTGAACTCAGACCCTCTGACTGTACTGAAAAAATAACCAGAGAGCGTTTGGTTTCTGTCTGTCGAGCTCTCTGCTCTGAATCAGCAAGAGGAAGCTATGGAGTGTCTTGTGAACAAACAGTCGAGTCTGATCATGTACAGTAATTAGGTTTGTCTCGCTCCTGTGTGTCTTTCTGATGATGGCATTGCTTTAAATGGAATCCAGCTATGCAGCATTCTCATCTGCTTCTGTTTCTGCATTTTTATTAATCTCCCTGTCGGTTTGTTACATGTTTCATCCTCATGAGCATAGCAATGTTTTAAATGGATTTCCTTTTTTTTTTTTCTACGTGCACTTTGAACCGATTAAAATCAGTGTTTAGAAATCCTGTCTGTTGCGACCACAACAAGAAGTGGTCTATAAACTTAAAAAGGCGATGAAAAACAATCAACACTTTGAGCGTTCTCTGTCTCGTACTTTGCTGCATCAGGCAACTCGAGAGTAAGCTCTGTAAAAGAATCGACGGTCTTAAAAGACAGAACAAACTACTTTAACTTTTTTTATTTCCTTGATTTGTATGCAATACCAATTTTTGTCTTTTTCGACTGTATCCATTTTTTGTATCATAATTTTTAATTGTGCAATAGGATGTAGCTTTTAGATGCTTTCGATGTTTTTATCGCTTCCATTATTTTGGTCATTGTTTTATCCCGTTATTATTTTAATATGTTAATCTCTGTTGCACTTATGAATAGTCACAATCGTTTTGTAAACAATCTACCACACACTATCACCCCCTGACTCGAGGAGAAAATGGATGACAATCCTCCTCTCTTTTCTTCTGCTCTGGACTATCTTTAGGGGGGCACAAACACTAACAACCAATGGACTGGAAAAGGTTTTCATGGAACTTCTCTGCTTGCACAATTACACCAGGAATGGCTCAAACTCTGGGGTCTTTTAACACTTCAATCACTCAAATCAAATCTACGGAGGGATCTGTTACAGTGGCTGACTTAATCACTGTACCACTATCACCTGACCTCACTGTGGACTGTTTTGACTATGTTTAACTGTCTGTATGTGACTGAAAGACCAGAAACACTATAGAAAGCCCAGATTCTGCTCTTTGAACTCTGTCAGAAATCAGAAACTAGTCTATAAAAAAAAAAACAACCAAACCCCTCCGAAGCACGCTGGATATTATTTCTGCTTCCTGTTGTCTCATCCTTTGATGTTTGAATGACTGATTCAGTGAGAGTGCGTGTGAATGTGCACGTGTAGTGTTTTCTTTCCATCAGCAAGCATTAGAACTGTTGGGGCCTAGCGCTGTACAGGCGTGCTGAAATGTCATTGTACTCATTCTGTATTTTCAGCGCTGCTTCAGGGCATATGAAAAGATCTCATTTATGTTTTTGTAATCTGTAATTTGTATGAAAAAAACATGTATGTGTATTGCATTAATATTTGCATCATTTTTATGGAATTCTGTTTTGCATTCAATGGACATAGCTTTTGATTCCATTGCTATGCATATGCTCGGTACAGTTTCTGTAAACATTTTCAAGTCAATATGGAAGAAAAAAATCTCAATAAATGTATGAAATAATTTTTGGTTATGTCTGTTAAGGACATGTCTCATGTGGGTGGCCTTATGTTCTGAAAGTATTGTAATGGGAAGAATATTAGTATTTTAAAAAAAAACAACAACAATGTGCTAAAAGAATGGCTGTACTCATATTTGTATGCTATATATGAAGCTACAGCTTGCAAACCATACTTTTCCTTTAAAGGCTGTAACCAGTAGCTGTGTATTTCCTATTTCTGTGTCCGAGGTGTGCATTTTAACAGAACATTTTGCCATTGAAAGAAAGTGGACTATTTAAAGTCGGGGGCAAATTATATTAACAGGAAGGAGCAGGGCTACTTTTTTTGGGTGCGTTTTTGCATACAGTAGACAAGGACGCAGCTGTATGATGTGACAGTTATCTTACTCAAGTCTAACTGATTAAAACATGTCCTGAAACCGATTAAATCCGAAGTGTTGCAGTGTCGGGGCCCTTAAAATCACCGTCGACACGCGAGGGAGACATTTCCTGTCCTCCGCTTGTTTACCTCACTTCTCCTCTCCGCCGTCTGCTCCACGCGCCCTAGCAACTGCAGCATCAGCACGAGCAACGCAGCGTTTGGTACGCTACGTCAGAACGCTGCTTAGACTGCGTCAAGTCGGCCCAAGGTAGCCTAGCCAAGACCGGAAATGGACTGACTTGCATTCAGAATAAACAAAACGTATCTATTAAAGCAGGCTGTTGTTGCTTTATATGATTTTAGTCACGTAAGCCAGATTTCACTGTCAAGTAGTCAAATCAGATCTCTAGTCTTTATCAAATCAGATTATGTAGCAGTACCGACCCTGGTTATCAGTGGATATTGTATATCACAACAAATTTATAATTAAGTTACCAGTTATCACCCTCCAATCCAGAAGAACGGTCTTTGTAAACAGTCTATGGGTGGGACGCGACGGGTAAGTATTTTATTTTGAAAACGACAACCGGAAGTTTTATTGTTCAATCCAACTAACTTCACACTGGTCCCTCGCCCGTCGTGTCAACCTAGGCTAGCCCAGCATCACCACCGCCTTCTTTCTATCCCTTCTGTATTTTATGTCCCTATGTTATTTTTTTCCGTCGTTTTCCGACACCTCACGAACTCCACCAGGTATATACGCATCTTCCTTTTTTTACACTCATTTTCCTCCGACCAGAAAGCGTTTTGGTAGCTGCTTCAGCCGTCGTGCCGCATCAGCCGGGAGAGAAAAACATCCATCCACGACGACGAGGAGGCAGGCTGCGAACACAGCAACGCCCATTTTGACACCTACTGTATCCACGAAGACGTTTTAGTATCTTTTCTATGTCTGCCTGCTTATATCCGAGAAGGCTTTCCTTACTTGTAGCCGCCACTCTAGTCCCTCTGCCTTGCCTGTTATCATTGCCTCTTTAGCATCTTCGAGGAGCGGCAAATATCAACAGGGGCTGGGCTGCTGAAGACCTCCATGCTCCCGTGCATGCAGCGCACCTAGATCACATTTCTGCAGGTGAGCATGTTTTTCCTCACACACACACATTTAACCACAACACCATCTGCCTGGGTGATGCTCGCCTGCCACATGCAGTAGGATGTAGGTTAGTACAAGCGTGAAATATGTTGTGATAATGGTGATGAGGTGTGTGGGAAGGGGTTGCATGCGCTCCCAGTAAACAAATCTGGCCTACATTACATGTAGTACGAGCTGTAGCTTGGAGAATTGACATGCAGTGAGCATTTCTTCTTAGTTAAAGCATATTATTTATTATTAAGTTAGTAATTATTGAAGAATTTGTAGGTAGGTTTAACAAAGAAACAACTAGCATCTATATTGATAACCATTTTAGTCATTTTTAGCAGAAATGCTAAACATTTACTTACAAATGTGATTTTTTTCTGGTTTCTTCAGTCTACTATAATATATAGTAAATGGTATACTAGTAAATTGATTATCTTTGGGTGAGACTTTTGAGTGGACAAAGTAAGCAATTTGGAGGTATTCACTTAGGCCTTTGGACATTGTGATTGTGGGATTTCTCACTATCCTCTGATGGGCTACACTAAACAGTTATTGGAGAAAATAGTGTATTTACATCCTATGTATATTTCTTTGGGTGTTAGCTGGCTGTCCCACTTTTACCCTCAGCAGATCAATAATGTCTACCTCATAGTATGAACTTATCTGTTCCAAAATGACCTCATTGTGGTAAGAGTATAGCTCTTAAAGCCAAATACAAACCTAAGATACTGCCAGTAATGTCTTTGAATAGGTTAACAATCAATACTGTGAATCCAAGATGTGTGGATTGATGCTTGACTGATATATATAACAGCAGGCTGGCTGCTGTACTACTACCACTGCAGCTGCTACCACTGCTGCTACTACCAGCATTACTATTGCTATCAGCCTACAGTTCATTGTAGTGGGTGCTGATTTGTGGGCACAGACTGAGACAGGAAATGTGGCCGTCAAAATAAAGGGAGCTTGTATTTTGCTTGTAGACTGCTGAGGGCCCAAACCCATGTTTACTTACACACACTCACACACACACACATTCGCGCGCACATGCACAGATGCGGTTGTGTGTTAATGAAGATCAGTCAGCCCCGTTCCCTAGCAACAGCGCTGTGCGCTGGTCAAGGCCTTTGCCAAATTTAGCTCCAGGACCAGCACTGTCAGTCAGCGCTGTGTGTTTCTGTGTGTGCATACATGCTGCATGTGCAGGATATTGTTAATAGGATTGTGTAGCTTTTCAGTTCCCACTGGGAACACCCATGGTAAAATATATATATATATAATGAGTGACATTACTGAGACAGTCTGATGACTTTATGTCTTTGCTACTTAAGCCACTGTGTTCTAGCATTTACCACATTTACTCTTGTTGCTTTAGATGACAGTGGTTACTGTTACTGTACATTCTCTAGGTTCCCTTAAGCAAACAAATAAAGGAATGCATTTCTGCATAAAACAAAATCAAAACAGTGTGATCAGCTTCTTCTCCAGAATTTCCAGGATGTAGAGGAAAAACACAACCTAATAGCACAATTGTGCTTTATCTGATCAAAAACTGTTTCCTAAGTGGCATGTTTAACTGATAACTGATGGACCTGTGCACTGATGCAAAACATGCTGCTGCAGTCTGAATCAGGGTCAGCCGGTCAAAAGCAGGCACCCGCCCTCAGTAACCCCCCCCCCCCCCCCCCCTGCTCCACTACCACCACCACCCATGCCTTTAAGCTGTTCTAATGCCATTAACCAGGGGGCTGTATGGGACTTAGACGGGGGTATATCCGCTCTGGCCAGCATGGGATGGATTAACATCAATTTGGCAACACACTCTCTCATAGACACAAATGCGTGCACACATGCACACACATAAACCTAGACAGACAGAGCAAGACAGCCATGAGCTTATCCTGCAGGCCAACTGTATGTCTGTTGATTTGTTTATGTGTTTACCATGTGTTGACAAATAACTTGTTTACATCACTCATCTCATCTCGACTCCTCTCGCTCTCTTTCCTCCTCATACTGCATCAGTGGCCTTAACCCCACCACATCTCTCTGTGGTTCTCCTCCGTACCCTCTGGTGTTCCCCTCCCTCCCTGTCTGAGCTCTCCGCTCTTCATTCTCCTCTCGGTCTCCCGCCATCGCGTCCAGCTGTGGCCCTCACAGGGCGCGCTCGCTGGCTCTCACCTGACAGGTCCCTGGCCTCAGGACGACAGCCAGCACCAACACGTTCCCTACATGAGGGACAAAGCGACGCAGGTGAGTGCTGCATGAGTGTGTGTGCGTGGTGATGTTTGTTGAATAATGTTTGTCATGTTCACCGTCATACTTTACTACTAAGGAATAATAGTGGCCCGAGAATAGAACCCTGGACCACATTCTAATGGTGCTTTGTGGAAATATATTTCCATCAGAGCATTCTCTGTAGTAGGTTTCAGTACTCCTTGCTTCAGATGAGCCATACTGAATGTTTACAAGATGTATGTGTGTTTATGAAGCAGGCAACCAATGCAAAGAGGTTGAGAGTTGTGCTGTGTTGCCTCTGACTGTCAATCAGGGACTGACTTTAAAGCACACTAAGGTCAAACAGGAGCTGTAAGATGTCTAACAGCAGATCAGGAAATGAGACATTTTCGCTTCAAGTGATATCTGTTGTTTTTCACTGCTATACAGCAATTTTATTGTCATGCACACATTGTTGCTGTTGTATAAAAACAATCCTTCGTCCTTAACTGTACCAGCTCTGCTTTGCTGCTGCTGACAGTTGTTAACAGTGTCAGTGTGATTATTGGATGTTCTAACCTCCTTAGGGCATTTCCCAACCGTTTTAGTTTGCAACCCCTTTAGTTGGAGCAATGTGTACTTGTGACTGCACATCATGGGTTATGGCCTCAGTGTGGACATGAGTTATGAGCAGTTTTTGCATTTGAACTGACTGTTGAAAGTATCCAGTATTTGTCAAGACAAATATATAAAAAAAAATTGAGTTTTAGGATGTTAGGATTTCTCATCACACCTTTGCAAGAACCTCAACAGGTTAAAATAAGCACTAGTCCAGGTCTGGTTTTCCTGCTATGTCTCCTAATTTGGCTGTTTTGTGTTTGTGTATTTGATATTTTTGCTCTAACCACCTGTGTGTGTGTTTGTGTGTGTGTGTCAGACCCCCAGGGCCTGGGCAGATGAGAGGAGGAGGGGCTCTCACAAACGCTCAGCCTCCTGTGGGAGCACCGACCAGCTCAAGGAGGTCAGTGCTTTATCTTGATTTTGGGGCCTAAATAAACAAGCATGTGGAGAGAAACATGCTCTCTTGTATTATTACTTAATGCACCACTGTTAATATATGACTGTATACATCTATATGTCTGCATTACAGTGTCTGTCTCTCTGTCTGAACCCTCCAGATTGCCAAATTGCGTCAGCAGCTTCAGCGCAGCAAACGCAGCAGCCGCCATCGGAGGGATAAAGATCGAAAGTCCCCTTTCAATGGCAGCCATACCATCATCCAGTCGCAGGTGATCAATACAGACAGTGTGCTGGAGAGAGAGTGTGTGTCTGCCAAGTGGCTCTGTCTCTGAGAGGAACTAGGTTGGGTCCCCGATCTGGAGAGTTGAGAACGTCCCAGTTTTCCTTATGTCCCTGTTTGCCTCTGGTGTGTGTGTGCGTGTGTGTGTGTAATTTGGAATGTGATGTGGTGTTTTTAACAGCCCCAGGTCTAAGCAAAGTCGGTTAAACTGGGTTCCTCTGATACTGCAGAGACACACACACACACACACACACACACACACACACACACATGCTCCCAGTGTCCACCCCGTCATGTAGCTGTTGTCGGTGACAGTGGCAGGGCCAGTCTTATGCTCCCTGTGGAGTCTGCTGAAGCGCAGCTGTCCTGCTTTCTGGGCCTCCTCATGAGACAAAGACAAACAAGGACTGCCTGAGAAATCTTGCAACTACACTCACAAAGCATGTGACAAGCTTATTCACTGATACAAAACACCAGCAGCCAGCAGGAACACTCAGCCAAAGCAACGTAAAGTTGAAGAGTTTCTTTCCTCTTTCCAAAACCTGCTGATTGCAAAAAGGTTTTTTTTTAAATCTTGTCTCTGGGGGACAAAGCAAAAGTACCCCAGAGACATCAGTCATCAATCCATGTATCCATCTCAAATTGAATTTGTTGAAGCACAGAGCATGAAGAACAAAAACATGTAACTGTCCAAATCAGGTTGTCTGGATTTTGTCTGAGATATTCTTCATCATTAAAAACAGGTGCGAACCTGATCTGCTTCCATAGAAACCAGGTTTCTGGCATTTTGTGGGAGGAAGAAAATCTGCTAATGGAGCTGTCATTTGTCACAGTGCAGTTCCCTTTGCTAATTAATGCACTACTGTGCTAAATGATTCCAAGTCTCCTGTTTCTGAGACTTCAATATTTATGATTTATGAATACTAATGTCTGTATTACAAGTGCAGCTGTAATTTTCCCTGTGTGGGCTGAGCAATAAACTCAGAAATATGAAGCGTACATTAACATGTTTTTCTTTGGGTTCATGACTTTCATACTCACTGTGGCTAGATGAAAGGCAGCGTCCAACACCTGCAAACAGGTGCAGAATCTGTGTTAAATGTGTTTGTGTCTTGTGTGTTTTGCAGTCGCCTATGCCCAAGACCATCCTGATTCCCATCCCTATATCCAAGTCATCAGCCCCTCGTTTCCGGAACAGTGTGGAGGGCCTCAACCAGGAGATAGAACGCATCATTATCAGAGACACTCCTGAGAAGGATGAGACCATCATTGTGAGTTCCTCTTTCTGGAAATGTGCTGTTAAATGTGTTTTGTTCTTCACCGACTAATTAACATTCAAGGATACACACACCATCACCGGACAGGGATTAAGCCCTCGGTGCAGAGTTGTTATTGTGACCTCAATTGTGTGTGTGTGTGTGTGTGTGTTTACGACAGCCGCAGGATGTCCCAGATGGGCACCGCGCACCCCCACCTGTCCCCCCGCAGCGCAGCAGCAGCACCCGCAGCATCGACACACAGACACCCTCAGGGGGCGGCCTTAGCGGTAACCATAGCAACTGCAGTAGCCGCCCCGACTCCATCTCGCCCTCCTACCTCACCGTCCTCAACGACACGGGTGGAGGCAGCCCCTATGAGGACAAAGGTGACCAACACAGACACCCCTACATATACATAATGTACACATGCCCCACAAAAGCTTCTACTCATAATCTGTTCCTCTCTCTCTCTCTCTCTCTCTCTCTCTGCTGGTCCTCAGAGCTGGGCCCCTGCTCCCCGCTGCCTAAATACGCTGCCTCCCCCAGACCCAACAACAGCTACATGTTCAAGAGAGAACCTCCAGAGGGCTGCGAGAAGGTCAAAGTGTTCGAGGAGTCCATGTGAGTGCAGAGACAAAACATACAGTGTGTTAGAGTTTGCAGCAAATCAGCAGATCCAGATGAGCCTTAAAGGGATACTGATTCTACATAAAAACATCATTTAGACTGTGTTTAGTTGCAGTATCCATTAAATGAAATATTAATGGATCCAACTCCAACAGTAATATTGCAGATGGACCCCAAACGTTCAAAAGTCCATCACGTTTTATGTACATACTAAACTATGGCGTGACTTTAAAAAATGACATCGGCAAATCAAATGGCAAAATCCATCAGAAAAAGTACAAGTACTAGTATCCATCACTAGGTCTGCAGTACAGTCAAATGTGTGTTGTATGAGTACACATGCTACGATGGTTAACTGTCTCCCTGTATGTATTTTTCCAGGCCCAAACCTCTGCAGGAGATCCCTCCCTTCCTGTGTCCCGACCGCAACAAGGTCAACTTCATCCCCAACAGCGGCTCTGCCTTCTGCCTTGTCAGCATCCTCAAGCCCTTACTCCCCGCCCCGGACCTCAACTTCCGCCCCGGGGTGGGCCTTCGAAGCCTGTCCCCGTCCCTCGTGCCTCTGTCCACCCAGCCCTGCCTCCTGGAGGAGCCTGAGAGCTTCTGACGAGGCTTTGAAATCACCACAAAACCCCCACCCCCCACCCCCCCGAAACAACCACCCCACGAAAATCGGAAAACATTTGAAACTAGGAAACAACCCTTCTGCTCCAAAAAATGCCTTCAGCATGCCAGCTAAGCTCTCTCTGATGTCCTTATCTTGTTGAAAAAGCGCTTCCCACTGCCTCTCCTCCTCAGACGACTACAACATGAGAGTCCTGCAGCCCCTGTGCGGGCGTTTGCAGCTAACATTTCATCGCTTTCTTCTACCTTTAGTGCTGGTTATGTTCCTGTTTTTTGGGAGGAAAAGGGTAAAAGGACAGACTCTTTTTTTTTTCATCGTATTATACCATGGCGCCTTTCCACGGACATATCTCTTTTTCTATCTGTAGTTATTTCTCTTGATATAAAATATGCCTTCCATTACAAAAAAAAAGGCCACTGGTTTCCTTGGCGACCAAGAGATTGACCACAGAGGCTAATTTTTGGTGCTGCCAGATATATCGTAGCAAAACTTGAAGGGTCGTGACAAGGAGAAGTTAAAAAATAAACGTGCCTGATATTTTAGACCGCTCCGTTTCCCCTGAACCAGCTTAGTGCTCCGATCATATTTGATCGTCAGCGTTACACATGATCTTTGCACTATGATGGCCATAGATACATACAGATGGGCAGGACCAGCTTATGTTTAGACCACCTGTGAACCAAATCTGGACATCTGTTTTGTACTTTTATCACAGTGACAGCTGACTGTAACCTGGTACAAGCTGATGCCTTTGTTATCCTAACTGGTAGCAGTGACCTGAGCCTCTGCTGGCCGGTGTGTATCTATGGGAAACACAGGCCAGGGCTATGATGTGTGCAGCGTGTTCAACCTGTGTCTGCTTGCCCCTCCTTCCCAAGCGCCAGCCTTTTGCTCCAGTGTCCCTTTTTATTTTTTTTTAACTCCACCACCATCAACACCACCTCCTTCTGTTCCCCCTCTCTTTCTCTCCTTTTCTTTCCCTCACTGTCACTGTCACGCTGATCTCCCTCTGTCTTGCTCAAACTATGTTGTTGTGAAATGTGTCTAGAATGGCCTGGTCCCCACAGGACAGGCCTCCTCTGGCTTGCGGGGCCCTGAGCATGGAGTGGTCAGTGAACCCAAATACTACACTGCAGACCACGAGGATACAATGGGTCGCACGAATCAGATCCAACCTGCCAAAAAAACTGTAAATCCTGGAGTCAGAATGAAAGTCTTACTCAACAATGGATTGAATTTAGTTGCTGGTGATCATAGTGTAGCAGTGTAGTTATGTTGGTAGACAGCCTCTCCATGCCCCGGCCCACCCTCCTGTATATGTCATTACTACTTGACTGTGCCTGCTACGGTGGGATAGGAATGTACTGGATTTGTAAATATAGAGGCACACTGTGTTTGTATTATCAGCTGACAAAGATATGTATCTGAATGAGTCAATAATTGTACCATATAATAACCCCACCCCACCCCCACCCGTTCCTCTGCTGAGTACTGTGAATTACTACGTCTCATTATTGTGAATAATTATGTATTTATTTATCAGGAGTGTAATTGGGTCTACAGAGAATTTTAATCAAGAATAGATTACATCGTCCATCTCAGGTTGTAGTGAATATGATACAGAAAAAGATATACTTACTTCTCAGTGCACACTAACAAGTCTACACTACTATAAGAGAGCAAACCAACAGCTGCTATTTATGTAGCCTCACACAGTGGAAATCCTGAATGATGTAAACCTGTAGCAGAGTAGAAGTAGAGAGAAGTGTGGATGTCATTTGTTCAGTGACCTGATTCGAAGTAACAACCAGTTGCTAAAATGGTTTTGTAACAAAATTTGTTTGCAAGAGACAAAGAGTTCACTTCCAAAATGAGATATCCACTTGCTGAAAAACAATCACACCTACAGCGACGTGTTCTTATTTGTCGTTTTTAGACATGTTTACAAAAAAAAGTAGTTTGAAAGAGCAGATTCATATATGTCGAAATACAGATTTATTTCCAACTCTTTTTTTTTTCAAAGTGGATAAACAGCATTTTGGAATGAGGCTCGAACACAAGGAAACTCGACACAATGATTCTCTGTTTGCTTGTCCAGTTTATTGGAAACAGAACTGCCAAGTTTTCATCTGTTAAACTCCTCCAGTGAAATAAAAAGGCATAGTTGAATTAAAAGAAGCATTGGTGATTGATTTGAGAAATACATTCTTTTTTTAAAGCGTGTAAATCAACAGTAAATAATATAATACACAAAGTGACAGAAATACTAGTACAGTAGTTTCCCCTGTGACTGATAGGAGCATCAGTAGAGTTCCTGCTTGATTTTCAAAAAGAAAAAAAAAAGTTTTGCATCAGAAACAACAACAAAGGAAAATATAAATGAAGTAGTAGTTTCAGATATTAATGTGCAGCTTGTATAAAAAGTGTTTTTCTCAGTTGTCTGACTCAAAGAACATGATAAATGTATCCCATAATGCACTCTGATCACCTTAGCTCTATGGAGTGTGACTTACAGTCACAAATGTCTTAACTGAGGATTTGGTTTCAGTAGTTGCATGTACAAATCATTTCACATCTTGTTGAAAGTTGTCAGAAAGCCAGCTTTGCTTCTTCATTCTGCACTAAACCAATACACAAACATTCAGGAATGTCAGTCTTGGTAGTTTGTTCCCTTCAAAAATTAAAAAAAGAATAAGTGGGACTTAAATCCACATCAGGTAAATCAGAAATCCACTTCATGAGATGGTAACAGTTCTCCAGTGTTGATTCTTTTCCCATTAAACAACAATATATTTCCAAAATCCATCTGTGCATCCTCAAACACACAACACAGAGCTATACATATTACTGTAGTTATTCTGCAGTGTTATTTAGTAGTGTTACTTCAGTTATCTTTACAGTGCACTGAAAAACAAAAACATCTGATTCTGCAATTAGTGACAGCAATATCATCTGAAAATAAATACATTTCGCTGTAGTCCTGTTTGTAGATTTGTAGGACTGAAAAATAATAAAATCCCTTTTTCCTACTTTAAAACTTCCTTCAAGAGAAAGTTATTACAAAATAAATGTTTCATCCTTCACACATTTTTCTTGGCCTTGGACTTGTGATTGTGAAATTTAAACAGCAGATGGGATGGGAGATGATTTCAAACATATCCTGTTTTTACTTCACCACACTCAACCCGACAGAATCTGGGATGAAGGCAGACAGTCAGTAAAAGGCTGCTGGCATCACAAAAGCCACAGAAAGAGTTTGGACATCTTAGATTTCCACTGTGCCTGTAATCTGACACCGTCAGTCCTCTCCAGGGACGAGATGGTTCACAGTTCATCACTGGATTTAGACCATTAGACTGAATCCCTCACAGCTTTAAAGATCATTAGCAAAGACAGAGCAGATCATTTCCTTACAGGGATCAATAAAGCATCAGATAATTTATCAAACTGATGGAGGCTTTGTCTGTATCACAAAGTGAGATTAGTGTATGAGCCAGATATATTTGATATATTTCATATTGGTTTAACCTCGCAGTATCATGAAGCTTATTTAGTAGATTAGCTCCAGTTAACCTCCAGAGCAGGTTCAGTCCAGAGAAGCAGATCAAAACTTGAAACTTGAATAAACCAAATTTTGAATGATGATTATTTACTTAGTAGGTAGGCCTATATAATAATCCCTACACTCATCTATAGCCTTACTTTGGACTGGAAGACCCAGAGTTAACAGAGCTAACTGATAACCAGCTTCATGATACTTGATACTCACTGATGTGTGGCTCAGACAGAGAGAGAGAGCTCAGCTGAACTTGCCTTGTGATACAGGTGTTTAGTGCTGTGTGAGCTTCACTGCTGTGTCTGTGTGCAAATACAGGCTCAGTGACGGGCTTCTGACCTCGTACATACACTCTGTCATGTAAATATATTCTCTTCATTCATATATAACAATCATGTGCTACTATATATAAACAGCGTTACATTAAATAGATTTTTTTTATATATATATCCTGGGTTCCTTATGATGTGTACGCAGCAAAATGACACACACCCAAACAATGCAAACATTAATAAAAGACAGAAAAGCACACACAACGCTGTCCAAAATAAACCCCAGAATTCTCTCTGCTCGACAGAAGCCGCAATAACCAGTAGTGTAAAGTAGCACAAACCACATGAGGCTTGATGTGTGCACATGAGTCAGTTGCTTCTTGTGTAGTGTTAACAGTCTTTTTCAAAGCTGCAGAGAGCAGCTGTGAGCTGCTGAGGAGCAGAGTTTAACAATCAACTGACAGTGTTTTCTTTTTCCAGTGTAAAATATCATCCGCCTGTGTAACACAAATATGAGTGTATCCTTGAGTGCGGACATGTACACAACTCTCCTTGTAACAGAATGCAGATGTGTGTGTGTGTGTGTGTGTTTCCCCATTAATATGAGATCATTTACTTGGTTGTTGACATGGAAAGTTGCTGAAATCCAGATCCTTGGAGAGAAATCATACGCTGCAGCATGAGCACACATATAAACACACACACACACGCACACACACACCACACCACACACACACACACAGAGTTTCAGGCATTGAGCAGCTCATCCGCGGAGCGTCCAATGGCGTCTGGGTTGGAGAGAGGGTCCAGGTCTGCGAACAGGTTGAACCAGGCAGACATGTCTTTGGATCCACCTGGAGCAGCTGCACGCACACCACACAGAGCTTATTAGGGGAAAGTCAGGTTTAGGCTTATGCAAATATAGATCTACTAGCTTTGTACCCTCCACCATTTTATTTCAGTGTACAAATTCTGAGTGAAATTTATGCCACTCAAAAATTCCCACAGGTGTGATGTATTACACAGCACAGAGAGTCCTTACCGTTAGCTGCTGAACTTGGAGCCAACTGAGCTGACTGGTTCTGACCAGGAGGAGGCTGCAGGGGTGGAGCTTGGAACATAGGTGGGGTTGACCAGCCTAGAAGACAAAGCAGGATAGGAGGAATTATAAACTTCTGTATGACAAAGAGCTGACAGTCAGTGTGGTGCAGTGAGCTCATCCCTCCAACAGAGGGCAGTGTGGCTGACCTGTGGCACTCAGGCTGTGATCCAGCAGCTGGGAGGGCAGGAAGCCTGTGGGGCTGGGTGGGTTAGAGGGCATACATGCTGCTTGCCTGGCGCCCGCTGCCCCCGTGGCCGCAGGAGGGGCTTTGGGAGGGTCGAACATCCCGAAAGCGTCCTGCCACTCTTTGCTGAACTCATCACTGGCCCCTGGACCTGGGCTAAGGAGGTCTTTGAGGAAAGCCATGTCGCCCCTCTCGCTGTCCTCTTCCTCTGGTCTCAGCACTGTCCCTGCGGGGTGGGGTGGACCACCTGAGAGCAGACCATCACCTGGAGAGGGGAGAGGGGAGGGGGGGGGGGGTGATTAACAAAACCAGAAACAGCTGACTCTGAAAAGGCCAAACATGTGAGCACCAGTTAGTCACACAGCAGATCTAAGCAGCAGCAGAGACAGTTAACAAAGGTGAAGCTTTACATTAAAACAGAAAATTACAGGAGAAAAGAGGCTGCATTTACACTTTGTGTTAGTTGAAGAACAAAAGTGTGCACCTTCTCATTTTATCAAACAATATAACTTCAAGCAATCTAGAACATCTTTCAGTTTTATTTGAAAGATTGTAAACAGTGGTAGTAGAGAAAAGAAAGCTCTCTGAAGTGAAAATGTGAAGGGATACTAAAGCTGAACAAAGCGTTCACACAGGTGCAATTAATTACATGAATTGCTGGAGTGAAGCCGTCGTTAATGTCAAGGTGTGTAAAACCTGACAACGATGTGGCTTCCAAAGAGTGACGAGGCTGCTGTAGAATTTCATCTGGGACAGTGTTCTCACACCTTATAACAACATCAAATGGGGCACACCTGTGCTTCGTCCTGCAGGCCTTGTCTCATAACTTAATTCCCAAGATCCAAAACAAACAAATGTATAATTGCTCTTAAGTCATTTCCATATTGATGAATTAATAGTTTTTGTGTATGTTGTATTTGTAGAGTGTCCTGTATATTTAAACCACAGGAGCTGCATTTCCCATGTGTACAAGACACAGGTGTGATGTCATTATAAACCCTTTCTCAAACATTTGGTCTGATGAGGGTCTGAAGACTGAATGCTTGGTTTTAGGCTTCATACTCTGCTTGTTTGCAGAGTGTTATTCCCTCTGTATGAGTGTGTTGTCGTTCAAACTGACAGCTGTGCCTTCAAAGAAATAACATGACATGGTTTTCTCTAACTTCACTGTAAGTGAGATGAGAGGTGAAGCAGATGCTCAACTGTTGTTGACAAAGGTGAAGGAATCAGCCTCTTGCACCAGCCAGGCACACTGAATTCAGATTTAAAGTGCAAAAGGAAGCAGAGTTGAAATCCCAGGAAAGATGAGTTTCTGTATCACACCAAGCAAAGTCAAAGCAGGAAGCTGAGAACCACTTGAAGTTAGAATTCACAGGTGGAAGGACCAGTAGACAGTCGGCCAGTTTACCAGTGGCGGGCAGCTGTGAGAGGCTGGACTGGAGGCTTCCAAACCCCCAGGGCACATTCTCCTCAGGCCAGTCTTGAGCCTGAGGAGGAGGAGGAGGCAGGAGCTGGGGCTGGGGTGGGATGTTTGTCGGGGCAGGGAGCTGTGGCTGTGGTGGTAGGTCACAGGCCATGAGCATCAGGTCTTCATCAGAGCCCACTGACAGTCCTCTGAGATCGTGCAGGGCTGGAGTGGGTGTGGTAGCTTTTTGGTGCACTGAGATCAAAGGATCATAACAGGTATCCCCACCCACAGTCAGCAACAGCAATCCCAATGTACACATGTAAACTATTTACACAAGTGCTGGCTACAGGAAATGCCCAACACTCACTAACAAGACAGTTTCTATATAGGTTCTCAACAGACACACACACTTACCATGGTCACTGGTTTGGCTTGGTCCATCACTGCTGAGAGTGGGGTCTGGTAAAGAAGGCACATCAAAAACAACAGAATAAAACTCATCATTTTGTCAATAACAATGTGCCATTAAAGGAATGGTCACTTGCTAATTTTTCAAAACTACAAAGTCAGTACAGGAGTGGACTGTCCATCATGTGTTTGAGCAACAGGGGGCAGTACACACCTGCGTCAGAGGCACTTCCTGATGGCTTATCGTCATCCAAGGACACCAGACTGAGGAAGAAGGGAGAAGGGAGGAGGAGGGGGAAAATGAAAAATTGTTTCATCTAGCTGGCAAGACATGGTTTTGCTATTTTTAGCAGTACAGTAGCCTGTTAGATTCAGAGCTGCTGTTTAGCAGCATAGCCTAACACACACACACTGAGTAAACAAGGGCATGCCATTGGTCTCATGTTTGTTGAAGACTTAGCTGAGGTGATCGTACACAGAACACAGAGGTGAAAGGACAGAGTAGAGAGAGTAAGGTGAAAATACCGAGATGGAATGTGTGTGTGTTTTTATATCCCACTGGGGACTGGGACGTCTTAACCTGGATGTACACTAACCCATGGGGACTTGTGTCGCCATGGAAACAAAAACTCAGGTCCCCACAGATACAGAGTTGGTTTTAGGGTTCAGGTTACAAATGGGTTGAGGTTAGAGTTAGTGTTATTTGTGAAAGGGGTAGGGAATGCATTATGTCAATGAGTGTCACCATAGGGATGGAATGTGTGATAGATTGTGTGTGTGTGCATGTGATGATGACAGGGCAGAGAGAAGAGAGCGGTGGCATGAAAACAGAGACAGATGGTATGGCAGAATGTGTGTGTTAGTGCCTGGCTCTATAACACACATTAGACTATTAATGGTTTACTAATGATAAAAGATCTTTAGTTATATGAAACAAACTGTTAGCGTGTGTGTTCAGTGAGTTCTCACCTGTCTGCATTGCTCGGTAGAGCCTTCTCCTTCTTATCCACTTGTTTCTGTGAGTCTGTTATCTCCTCCAGTGGATCTCGCAGGTCCTGTCAGAGAGATAAATGCTGGTAAATGTCATGTAAAGATTATAAACGTTTTGTTAACACAGAATTTCAGCTTCAAAAAGTGGAATTGCTAGAGTCACAGTATGTCACTCCCCCTGTGACGTGTGTGGCACAGTAGCATCTCTTAGTTTGAGCTACCTTAAGTGTGGTGAACTGATAGGGTATGTGTCCTTGGAAGGCCTCATGGATTCCTGACATGGCGTGGGCTGTCTTCTCCCAGAACTGCAGCAGAGTGGTCTGCCATGACAGAAAAGCATCAATAACATAGACAAACCAGCAGCTACAGATAAAGATAACTGACTGAGCCCCTGGTAAAATGAATGCTCTAACTAGAACAGATTTCCTTTTAATGATCAGTTCACAAAAGCACTGCAGTTGTCTGTCTTGCAGCACCTCTAATGCTCACTAAATGAACATGAGATTTGGTTTTAGAGGGGCTTATATAAGACTGATGTCCTTGAGTCCCTGGTGGCTGCATGGCGCAGGAAGTTACTGCAGCAAGCCAAGAAACAGTACCACACACAACCTCCTGTTAAATCACAACCTGTTGTTTTTGCACTTTGTTTTTGTGTAATCAAACAAGATAAATTCTGTTAATTATTGAGCTTTGGAGATGTTAGTAGGCAGACTTTGTTGCCTATGGACAGAGCCAGGCTAACTAGTGCTGTCTGTTTCCAGTCTTTATGCTAAGATAAGCTAACCAGCTGCTGGCACTAACTTTATATGGACATGAGAGTGATACTGACTTTCTCATTCAACTCAGCAAGAGAGCAAGTAAACATTTTTTGGAAATTGTTAAACCAATGCCTTATGCAGTGCTGAGCACTGAAACACTGCTTTAAGATTCTGCTCCATGATTCTGACTGCATCACATAATTTCTGTAGAGTTGTCAGCTGCATATTGATGCTGGCAATTTCCTATTGGAACCTGGATCTGGTGACTGGGGAGGCCACTGAAGTACACTTAAGTCACTGTCCTGTTGTCATGAAACCAGGCTGGGCCCATGGATTCATGCTGTCTGACGCTGCACTGCTGCCTCATGATTGGCTGATTAGATAACTGGATGAATAGTACTGTACAGGTGATCCTCGTAAAGTGATCAGTGAGTGTAGGTTAACGCATCACAGTTTTGACAGACAAACACCTGGTAGGTACAGAGGGAGTGGGAGAGCATATTGCAGCGGCTCGCTCCCAGCATGTCCACCTTCTGACACACGTCATTCTTCAGCTTCTCAAACTGGCCCTTTGTCCCTCTGACCTGGGCTTGGACCTGACCACAGAAAGAAAAAAAAAAAAACAAGACAAACAGTCACAAACACAATAAATTACATCACTGAGAGAGAGTAACCACCCACACTCTGAAACTCAAGCGAATGTCCTCTTACCTTGCGGAACTTTTCCAGCTGTTTGTAGGTGTCTGGGTCCAGTTCTTGGGATATGTCTTTCATCCAGAGCAGAGCTCCTCTGTACTCTGTGCGGGCCTTCTCCATGCGGCTGACTGTCAGCAGTGTGTCAGCGATGGCGCGCCGCCTGAATGTCTCCACTTCCTGGTGCAAACGGTGCAGCGGTGGGCAAAGTGCCATCCTTCAGGAAAAAAGATGTCAAACAATATAATCATTCAAAAGCGATATACTTAAAAATAATGAATCATGTCTAATGCATTGTACTGTATACTCATGTCTTCAGCACATAATCATTGGTTTCGTCATTTTCTGCTGCTGCTGACCTCTGCTTGGCCGAGGTGCACAGGGCCTTGCTGGTGGCATCCATCATGTTGCCAGCCTTGGTGCGGTCATGTTCGGCCTGGAAGCGCAGAAACAGGCCGAGCTCATTCTCCTCCTGAGACAAGCCTGTTGTACAAGGAAATGTCAAGGCTTTATTAAATCCTCTGAGGCCACCAACAACAACAATGTGCTCACTATCTCACCTTCTGTTTCTCCTCTTTACTCTAGTTTGTGCTGTTTGCAAGCTGAAAGTTCTGACTGCTGATTGCACATTAAGCTTTGTTTTTATGCTGAATGAGTGTAAATACACTGTTATCAGCAGGACTCAGATTTCTCATGAATCTGGGACCAAAGCAGCTGCTGAACAAACAGGAACGTGATCATAAACACAAAAAACATTTGGGAAAAGATGGCTAGTTGTATGTCTCTTGACTAATCTGACATTATAATTTCTGAAACACTTCCTATTGTTAGTGAAGAGATATACAGTAGGTTTAGTTTCAGCTGTCACTCACGTGTAATCCTGTGCTGGTACTTCTCGATCACCTTCAGCAGCTCTGTGCATGTGGACTGAACCGAGCGGAAGAACTGCAGAGACAAAATCAGAATACCTGACACACTCGTCTGAGTACTATAATAAATTCATACTGAGACCACCATTTTGCCAACACCAGTGACTAAATAATGAGTGTGCGTCATAGCCCACTCCAGCGCTGCAGTCTGAGAGGGAAGAGTGTGGGATGAAGGGGTCACCTCAACCTTTAGAGACAGGAAGGTATAAAGCATGAAGCTCAGGAAGTGTGTGTTAAGACCTTTAAATTTGAACTGAGGCTGGAGCTCTTTGCTTTTATCTGTACTGATAACTTTCAGTCGCAATTCAGTATCTGTCAACAATAACTGTGACATTTCTGGCAAATTACAACGGGTGCAGAAGTTCACAATGTTTGTTTTGCAACCTATTGATGATTTTATATTTCAGAAGTAGAACTGAGTCATCAGAAAGACTGGGCCCAGACTGGGTTGAATGTGCATTACACCTGAAGTAGCTAGCTTACAGCTGGAGCTGTATCATAACCCTGGTACCTACAATAGATGGTCAGAGATTCTGGTGTTTTATGCAAGTAGCAGCTAATGCAGCCTGAAGCTGCTAACCTCAAGCAGATATGAGGAATGGGCTACAGATATTTGGTAAGATTACTTCATTCAAACCCTTCATTCAAAGTGACACAACAATGTCATTTTCAAACTTGTAGTCTTCAGTCAACTCAAGTGACATCACTTGAGACCATTAGACATCACACAGCTCCCTCTGGAGACACTAAAGGCACATATGCAGTGGTACTCCTCAATACCTGGGGAGTATAGTAGTATTCTACCTGCAGCCAGGCAGACTTAAGACTGTAAGAGAGCAGAGGGAGGAGATGATGTAGAGTTAGTGATTAACTCTAGAGTAAACAGTCACTACCTTCAGTTCGTCTGCCTCAGCAGAGACCAAACACCTGTCAGTGTCTGATCTCTGACTGTGTCCAGGTTTCTGCTCCTGCACATGATACATGAGCAATACTGACTGATTCATCAAGTGGATGTTTATCTAGTGACAAATGCTCTGTCTGTGTCACAGCATTATGGCAGGGGAAAAACAGAGACAGGAGAAAAACATCCATGCTTTTGCATTACATACACACAAAGAAATACACTGTTGAAACTGAAGGATATAAAAAAAAATCATGATTCAACACAGATAAACTTAATATCATACTGATGTTTGAAAAGTGACACAAAAATGTCAGCTTTCAAAACTCGTGTAAGAAATATTGGCTGAAACTAATCCGATGTTTCATGCAAGAAACCAAAAGGTCGCAACTGAGATGAAATTTGAAAATGTAACGAGGTGAAAACCAGATAAAAATCAGGTTAGCTGTAAGGCTGCCATCCAGAAACAGCTCCAAATCTAATCTATCCTGGTGATTTTAGAGCTCTGCTGGGTCACAGAAGGCCCAAAGTCTAGACAGAGTTTGCAAAGGAAACAGAGGCAACAAGGCAGTCTCTATAGGTGGTTCTCCTGCCTTGCTTTTTATCTTTCAACACTTTCCCCTATTTCCTCATTCTGTTTCTGCCTCACAGTGGCTGATTTAAGGAACAATGAAAGCAGGAAGACAGAGGAGGCCTGATCTAGTTCCAGAGCAAACAAAAGCCTCACAGTGCATCTCCAGCAGCTCCCTGAAACTCTACCACATCCCCTTCTCACAGGACCACACGGCCAGACAACCCGTCACAACTAAATGCCAGCCAGGTTTTTAGCCAATCCAAACTGTCCGCTCTAATTTGTTGCACTGGTGAGGAATGACCAAGAGGCACAGGGACATTCTGTAACCTGCTGACAGAATTTTCACAGCTGTAATGTGGTGTAAGACACCTCACATTTAATTAGAGCTATTAAATTTAGACAGTGAGAAATTAGCTCTGCAAACAATGGACACCTTATGCTAGCACAATGTAGATATTCTGAGCGTCTTTGTATTAATTGTACAGTTACATAATGTGTGCTCCTTTCCAAAACTTCCCACAAGCTTCATGTTATTTTTAGAAGCATATGCTGCAGAAAGGGTTGACTCAAAGACTGAGTGAAGAAAATGTTAAATCCCATTATAGCTCAGCAAAACCATCACTGGTTACAAGCCCAGCAGTCAGACAGTAGGCGGGAACAATGACAGAGTCAATAAACTGCTTCTTCAATAGATTTGACAAGCAGCCTCACACTGACCACTGTGATCAAAATCCACCTGACAACAACAACACCTCCAAGAATTCCCCCCAGCAAAGGCTGCTGGTCCTGACAGCACTAGCGCACCAGCATCTACCCCCCCAGCTGTGTGTCATACTCCAGCACCTCTTTAACCTCACTTTACAACTGAAGAAGGTCCCTGTGCTGTGGAAGACATCCTCACACCTCAGTCAACACAGAGACCTTCCACTGACAGAAGTTCTCAGATGACTCCTGCAGTTGTTGGATGCATGGGGGGGGGGGGGCAGAGGAGCACGTTCAGCCAGAGACTCAGAATGATTAAGTGCTCCACTGAATGCCACAGGAGGTCCTTCCTTCCTGTGGCCATCCAGTTAAACAATTCCTCTCCTTCCTGCAAATCTCAGAACTTATAATGCACTGTTTCCACACAGTTATATTAGACCAACCGTAATCCTGCTCCCAGGTTTTCTGTTACTGATTATTTACTTACTACTTTGAATCTTGTACCTGTTTTAACAAATCTATTTTGTTTACTACAGGCCAACATAGCGTGGGAGCATGACAGAGAGGGAATGGCAAAAGGCTTTCTTTTTACAAGCTCCACAATAAGTCATACATGAAAAGTCCTGGGGGAAAATGGAACTGTGCATTTAGCAGCATTTCTGATTTTGTGTTGTGCTATGATCTGAAGCAATGATTTTGGCTTGGACCAAACCATCTTTGACCTAAGCATAAAACAATAAAATGATTAGAAAGAGCATCTACATGACTCACTTTCATCAGTCCAATGAATCATGATGTGTCTAGCATTGACACTGGTGGAATAAAAGGTAACGTGGAAACACAGCTTTGTGTTTCCATGTTGCAGCAACTCCTGCTGAATGCCAACAATCATGAAGGTCTTAAAATGTACTCTGTCTTACCTCGAGCTTTGCATCCAGGTCAGCATCTGATGCCACCACAGTACTCATCCTCCTTCTTGCCCGTGGCTTTGATAAGGACCTGCTTGGTCTTCCAGAACTTCTTCTGCATGCGAGCCATCACCGAGCTGTCCTCACCTAGCAGAGCTCGGCTGCCGCTCAGCATGTCCCCTGCAAACCTGGACCCAGAGCAGTGGCACTATTAAGATAGAGCCTGGTTTCTACCTGACTGTGTCATTCTGCTTATAATAACAGTGTTTCACATCATAATTATAATGCTATGCTATGCTATGAATTATGGAATTCACACATACCCGTCCATGATTGGATATTTGCTTTTTTCTGTTAAAACAAAGAGGAGATATTTAAATACAGGAAGAGTGAAACCAGTTGGATCTAAAATGACATAAGGCATTCTGTACTGGACTGAACGCTGCATACTTTGTTAGCTTGACAAGATACATAACCTCAATGAATGGACTTACAGAAAAATGAACAGCTGCTGGTTTTCCCGTTGAATTTTCCTGAGCTAAAAGACAACATCCAGCCTGAAAACCGAGCTGACAGCTGTTCCCCTAGTGGGTTATAACCGAGTTATAAGCCGTTATCGCAGGTTATCTGTGGCTGGACAGAAGCACCGGAGCTAAAGGCTAAAAAGCTAATCTAATATGGTTCTTAGAGCAGGGATCAAACACCTGCGACTTCAAGGAGTCAAGAGAATTGAGAGCCAGCTGGCTATCGAGCAGGTGTTCAGTTTCAACAAGGGCTGGCTTGATGACACAGAAAGAAAAGAAGCAAAGCGTCACTCTGGCATTTAACAGTATTAGATTACAATAACAATGTATTAAAATAAAGATCGACATAACGGCAGTCGAAAAAAGCTGCCAGAAAATGTAAAGGAGCTTGTGTGCTAACAGCAGTTTAGCTAGTAGCAGGTGTCGTGGCCAAAAAGCGTAACGTCTCGTGAAAACGTAACTGTACATGCGATGCAACTAAGACGATTTGTTTCCTCTAATGATGCATTTTCATCGAGACTTGTATTTTACATCTACCTTGCTTTGATTTTTGTCCAGCAGTCCGAGCATCTACGCGGCGCAGGTCGGCTAACCTCCTTTCCCGACAGCCATCATCATCTGAGTCAGAGAAACAGGATATGCAAAGTGGCTGTAGCACTATCTGGACACACGGGGTCGCTGCTGTACTGGTACATCTCCTTCTTTTCTGATGTTTATTGGCGGTTGGCAAATAGCTAATTGCAAGTGCATTACCGCCACCAACTGGTATGGAGTGTCTATTAACTAGCACCCACCGCAAAACATGGAATTTTATGAAAATGGCAAGATATGATAACATACAAGTGTCTCCACAAGGTAAGTAAAACGAGACAATAAAGGCACACACTTCAGAGTTCAGCATTAAAGGAACAGTGACGTTGTAGGTTACCATAGGAGCCACTGACGTCATCACGTCCATGAGTTTTTATTCATATGTACCTTCACAACACAGGGACAATTGAATCTAAATAAGCCAAACTGTGACAGGCGAACCATATCAGTTTAAGATTCAAAATGGAGGCAAGACAAAAAGCTAGAAATCGGAATTCTAAAACCATCAACCTTGAAGCGCCACGCAAGGAAAACGGTGAAAAGTGGCTTGAGGCAGAAACTAACAACAGACTGAAACGACAGTCTCTTACGAGTGAAGTCCAGGCACTCCGGGAGGAGTTGCAAGCCACCAGAAGGAAACTTCATGTATCAGAAAGCCAGTTAGGTCAATGCCGAAGCCAGTTAAAACAACTTGCCCTAGACAACACTCAGTTGCTGGACGACAATGATCGTAAAGCTAGAAAACTGGCAAAAGGTCAGGCAGCTCACAGACAGGAGCTGAGTGACCTAGCTGAGTCTCATGCTAAGTCTCTGGAAGAGCTCAAAAAAGAACATGAAGATGTCATATCATTTAAACAATTTGATTTTGATGAACGGCTGGCACTGCAGAAAAAGGCAGAAAAAAAGGCTCTGAAAGAGCTGGCAGCAAAATCTAAAAGTGAGGTATCAAAACTGAAGGAACAGCTCCGTCAGATGGAGGAGGACAACAATAATGTGATGGAGAAGCTGCAAAAAGAGCTGATAGTAAAAGAAAAAAGCATTGAGGAGGAAAGAAAATACAGAGAGGCTGACAGGCAGAACAACAGAGTCACATGCAAAGGCCTGGAACAGAAAATACAAGAACAGGCTAAAGTAATAACAGCCCTGAAAGATAAGGATGATCTGACAAGAAGAGTGTCCAAATTAGAAGACACTATCAAACAAAAAGATGCAGTTATTAAAAACAAAGATAGGGAGATAGCTTCTCTGAGGGTGGAAAAGAAAGGGGTGATGGAGGAGCTTCAAGACCAAAGACAAAAAACAGCTTCTTTAACTGAGACGGTTAAAGATCTGAAGGAAAACAACCAGAAACTAAAGGATGAATTAAGAATTGAGCATGCCAAGGTAAAAAGCACAACAGATGAGCTAAATAAGAGCAGGCAAGCAAATGGCAACCTGACTGAACATGTTGGCCACCTAACATCCAAAGTAAAGGCCTCTGAGCTAGAGCTCACCAGGCTGAGTGGTGAAGTGGAAGACATGGAGACGTATGTGCTGCTTGTGAAGGAGGACATAGAGTCAGTCATATCTGTCATCGATGAGCCTGACAAATTAATCAACAGAGTCATCAATTTCAAAAGACGCTACGTCGACAATGAGGAGAATGTACAGATGGATGAAATAACAAGGCATGCCACTGGACATGAGCTCAAGAACCTGAAGTCAGAGAATGAGACTTTGAAAAAAGCCCTGAAGACCTGCAGCCATGAGAAGCAACGTCTGGTGGAGGAGGTTGACAAAATGTATAAGGCTAAGTGTGAGATGGAAAGTTATTACATACAAATGATTAATAAGAAAAAGATGGAGGAGCAGATGGGCTCAAAGCCAATGAGGCCAGCACGCTTGTTACCCATCTCTTCTAAGTCAAAGGCCACACCTAGCCGCAGTCAATTTAATTCTAGTGCACATAATATCCTGCCTACCATAGGCAGGAAAAATTAATTAACAATGTTTGTATGGGTTTCCCCCGGGTGCTCCGGTTTCTTCCCACAAGTCTTACTAAATGGGAAAAAAAATAAATAAAAAAAACATTTCCTGCAAGTATTTGATTGATTTAACAGTTTCATTAATGACTCAACTGGCTGTTAGCCAGTGTTTTTGCACCAATGTACTGTTTTATGTTGTGTCTAAATCTTTTTTATATCAAGGTGACTTTCTTAAAAATAATGTCTGATCACTGTATGAAAGTGGCTTATTACTGGTGTTGACGTGACACTTCTTCATATGATTTCCACACATTTGACAAATGATACTGTGAAGTACACGGAATTCATTGTTGTGTTAATGAGACCAGGTTTAGGCAACTTCTGCTTTGTTATATAGTACAGCCTGTCCAATGATGCATTGCACTGCTGCCATATGATTGGATAATATTTGCATGAATAAGCAGGTGTACAGGTTCCTTATTAAGTTCTTGGTGAGTATATATATGTCAACCCTTTCCTGCCAGTTCTCAATATGTCACTGAAATTCTGCTTTGCATCCTCAACTGACGTATACATGGTTATAAAACTAAGAACCATCATAAAATTATCACAAAGAATTATGAAATACCATCAAATGCATCATTAAGTTCACCAGACAATATTTTAGGAAGCAAAATTAATTTATAGTTTTCTTGGGAATACAGGGAAATAAAGACAACCCATGAGAAAATGTGTAAAAACTGAAAGGGGTAAAAACAACCACGACAGCAAAGAATAAAGATATCAAAGTTTGTACAGTACAAAATTCACACACTGGTAAAGTCCATTCTGTATGTCTGTGGTGATGGCTCTGCAGTCCGTTCTAACTCCTGGCCTACGCCCCCGCATCTGTCTGACAGGCTGAGTATCTGTAGGTGTACAGCTTATTATCTGCACCTCCACTCAACATCAGCTGAAAATAGATAACAGAGAGTAAATTAGACATTAATTTTATCTGCCAAGTGTGAGTGTGAGGTTGGAATCTCTGAAGACAACAGCTAGATGTGTCTTACCCCGCTTTCTGTCCAGTCCACACAAAACACTTTGTCCTCATGGGCTGCCAGGTCATACAGAGGAGCCTTACAGCTGCAAGACAATATAGTGATATTTAGGTGTTACATTTATTAATTGGATGCATTTAACAAACAATTATCACACAAAAGGGAAATGAATACAAGAGGTTCACAAAACATTTACCAAAATACAGATTCATAGATTCCACCTGAGTGCTGTGTAGTATGTAAAAGCTAAGTTGTGTAAACTGGAGGTATTTTATTCTGACAGAGGCGTCACTGAATGGACAGGATGTCCTGCTCCACATCTCTGACCAAGTGACCTTTCAAGCTGTAACAGTGTTGTTAATGATCCAGATTATGCTCTCATTAGCTACTGAAAAGTAAATAAATGTCCAAATTGTTTTAATGTAGCAGAAACACCAAGGGAACAACCCACACACAGACCTTCTGGTGTCCCACAGTTTGACAAGGTTGTCAAGGGAACCGGAGACCAGCTGGTGCTCATGTGAAGGCGCCCACTTCACAGCGGTGACCCAGCCAGTGTGGGAGGTCAGAGACAGCAGCACCAGCGACCCGTCTGGAGGAGAGAGGTTAAGATTAAGAGGAATAGAGACCAAAATGCTTACGGATCGCAGAAGCAATGCTGCTGAAATGATCTTTGAAATGAGGATGTCTGTAGTGTTTAGAGCAGAGTGGCACCTTTGGTACGAGGGTCATACAGTCTGATGTGTCTGTCAGTGCTGCCTGAGGCCAGTCGTCGACACAGAGGTGAGTAGGAAATGCAGTTAAACACTTTACTGCCCGTCTGTGGAAAGGACAAAACTGCTAGTTATTATAATGCCAAATAAACAGGGTCAAAATGTTTCTAGGTGGATTCTTAATAATAATATAATAAAACATCCAACTTTTTCAAATATATATACTGATTTAGCCACCATTTTTGTTTTGTATGTTTTTATTTTTGTGCTTCAGGTACATTCAGATTAAATTAGTGTGTCTTCCGGAGCCTGTCTCACCAGTGTAGTCTTCATTCCTCCAGTCTCGACGTCCCACACACGGATGGTGTGGTCCCAGGATGCACTGCAAACTTCCTCACTGTCACACCAGAGGACAGAGGACACTGCCTCGTTGTGTCCAGACAACGTCATCAGGGGAGTCTGTAACAGTATGAGACATTAATAACCTTAGATTTGATATTCATACACATTTAACATGTTCACTTAAACATCATTTCAATCTGTTCAGTCATAGTCTGACTCTGGACTCACCCTGGTCAGGCCCAGTTGCTGAGTCTTCTGTTTCTTCCTTGGTCTGTCAGCAGGTTCTTCAACCTCATCTGCCTCATCTGTGGGCACTGACAACAGAGAGGAAGTTTGTTACTTAACAAATATTTGCTTTTTGTTCAGTAAGGCTTTAAAGTCATTCAGTCATTCTGGGCACATACCTGCTGACCATATTTTCAACATTTTGTCCCAGGAGCCACTGCAGAACTGAAAGGACGCAACAGACACATCAGACACACAAACTTGAGCTTGTTATTGACTTTTTTTTCTTTTCTCTCTGATTTTACCTTTGAGCCGGTGGGATCTGTGGCAACAGTGTCAACGCTCCCCGTGTGTCCTCGACAGCAGTGTCTGGCTTTCACCTTGTTTCTCTCAGAGTTCCACTCCCACATCAGGATGGTTTGGTCCAGAGAGGCCGTCAGAAGCAGAGAGGTCAGACCATCTGCAAAGAGAACAGCCACAGAGAACATTCAAAAAAGGTTGTGACTATTAATACCAAGGTGAGTCTCTATCATTCTGTCCTGCTCACCTCTTTTAACCCAGGCTACATCTTTGACTACATCTGTGTGTCCGGCCACCTGTCATCACCGCCTTTCCCTCCACAGACCAGATCCTGGCTGTCTTGTCATACGACCCTGTTAGAATCCTGCATAAAAATACAGGACCACATCAAAACTAATGTGACACTTAGATAAGATAATGACAATTAGTCAAAAAACAAAATAAAAAAACAGCATCTGGGTGGCAAAATATTCCTCCTGATGTGCTGTTGTGAATTGATATTTATCATCTTACCACTCAGCATCCTGCATCTACAGAGCTAATCCAGTCATCGTGCATCATACATTCCTCTGGCTCTGGTGCTGTGACTCGCTCCACATACTCAATCTCCACCACTTCTTCCTGCAACACAGACAGACACACTGATTATTCTGCTGCCCTTTGTACATATGTGTTAAAACACAGTACACTGGAACAAGCAAACAGCATATGCACTCAGGTTTGGGCACTGAGGCCGGTTATACCGTTGATATGCCCTCTGTCTCCATGTGAAAGGACAGCGACGTCCGCAGGAACTGACCCCTGACCAGGAAGTCGAAGTCCACTTTGCTGTGGGATGCTGTGGAAACACATACCAGTTATGCATTCAACTCAGCAGAAACATCAGGAAACACTCTACTAATGTAATTAGAAAGTGGAGGCTCAGCTGGAGAAACTGTGTGTCAGGAAAATATTTAAAATAAGGAATATTTACCATTTTTAGCCAGCAGTAGCTTGTTGATAACATTGCTGAGGTCCTCCACTTCAGAGCCAGCTGGGATGGAGAATGGAACATCATCTACAACATACCTACAGATATATGGAGACCATAGGTTATATCTAAACCAATATGGAATGGAACAATCTGTTACCTTGTGACAGAATGCAAATATGAGGAGAGCAGTCAATCATATCTTCGGTTTGTTAGCTTTAGCGAGGCAAATCAACCAGCTGTAAACATTAGCTGCTAACTGTTGGATGTTGATAATAAGAGGCTAAGCTAGTACACATGCGTTGGTAAAAATCGAAGTGGTGCCTCATAACAACTGTTTACTGTAAGTTACAGCTAGTTAGCCAGCCCGCTAGCCGTCCCTGACCTGTTTAGTTTTATATTTAGTGAAAAGGATTGAGAGCTCACCTCTTGTCCTCTGTGAAGAACCTCGCCTGTAACTGCGACATTATTCTTAGCTGTGTGTTTCTTCCACTGTGTGTGTAGGAATCTAAGCTACAGCTCAACTCTGCTCCTTCGTCACACAACTAACTGTCGTGCAGTAACGCCATGTGGTATCGAGCAAGGCATCGCAGTCGAGCACAGATAAAGTCAATCGATGCCACAGAGACGGATCGGTGCTCTTCTACTAATGTCTGGTCACATTAACTTCTTTACCTTCGCTCCTCCACGTGTTTCTCAGGGCTCTTTTTCTGTTGTTTACCTCGGGAACTGAATGACCCGTAACCTGCAGTGTCTTATAACATGAACCTACAAACACCAAATGTTTTTGGCTTCTACTGTTGCCTCCATGGTCTGTAACTTGGTCTCATTATCTTTCAAGATGTGGTGTGTAATCTGATTCAAACCTGGTTGGTAAATTGACCAGTGTTGTGCTCAGATAAGATTTTAATTATGGGTCTTGTTTGAGTTCCTGAAACCAAAATTTGCATCAGACATAGCTGTCATGATATGAAACCAAACCTGAAGCTTTATGTTGTGGAAATTAGATAGACCTACAATAGTGATTAAAAAGTAGATATTGTTGAACAGTGGTTAGTGTGACCACCATAAGCTATAGGTCTTATAAGACAATTTAAATGTTAATGTGTGGCTTATGTTGTGACTATAAGCTACCAATCATACCAGACCAGGTAAGGCTGTAACTGTAGAAGCCCTGGGTGTATTGGCTTGATCCAAGTCCTTCTCATTTGTGAGAGGAAGATTGCCGTTTTCTGAAGTTACATTGTCTCCATTTGAGTGTAATGCAGCATCAGGAAATGATCAACTTAGTTCTTCCATACAATTCAACAAAAACAACACGTGGTGACAAAAATTAGGAAAACTATAAAGCTGTTGAGAGCATAATCTGAGTCTTTCGTGATAGAATGGTTGTTGTACATCTATTCCACTGCAGTGAATTACACCAAACCACAAACTTACAGCAAAAATGTTTATTTCACCAGGAGTAGATGTTCACAGTCTGACAATAAAAAAAAAAGATTTGTCACAAGAGAACTGGGAAATATTACCAACACTTTGCTCTGTGCTGAGTTAGACAGATATGTTCACAGGTAAAGATCAACATAAAAACTGTTAAACCAGGGAAAGCAGGTCACAAACTTATTAAACATCTTTCTTTTTAAAAAAGGATTTACATTCTTCACTCATTTTATGACTGGAAAAACACTTGGTGGGATTTCAAACCACACCTGACTCCGTTATAAAAAGGTGATCCAATTATTTTTGCTCTTAAACATGAAGTCTTTTTCTGATGTCAAGACACAGACAATAGAGTATTGCCCTGATTAGATATAAATGCATAATGCAAAACTAAAATGGCATAAAAACTAAAACAGAAATATATACAGATTCTCAACCCTTTTCAGTCATCATCTTCTTCCTCCTTTACTTTCTTTTTCTTCTTCTTTTTCTTCTTTTCTGTTGACTGGAGAGAGAAAAAAGCGAACAGTTAAAAAAAAACACTGGACAATAAAAACAGAAAACTTGTCAAATCTCCTCTGAACCATCTTTAAACGTGTGTTTACCTCTGTTACTGCTACCTCCTCCTCTTCCCCCTTTGGCTCCTCAGCTTCAGCTTCCTCTTTCTTATCCTTCTTTTTCTTCTTCTTCTTCTTGGGAGTCTCCTCTGCTTCTGCTTCCTCCTCTAAAACAATAAGAAAAAGCACCTTGAGCATCAAGAGCCACAGTGTGGATATTAAGACAAAGGATAAGGTTCAATCCAAATTCACCCACCTTCTGTTACCAGCTCCTTTTTGGGCTTTTTGGGTTTGACCACAGGTGTTACAGGCTCTTCAGCCTCCTCCTCCTCCTCCTCAAATTTCCTCTTCTTTGAGGTGGATGGAATAGTAGAATCGCCAGATGGATCGTAAATTTTTATTTCACTGTGGAGGAAAACGTGGGTATTTAAAGCCTTCCATATTTACATGTGGAAACTGGGGATGTAACGGTTTCGTCATTTTCACGATATCGCGAGAACAGAAGTGTCTCCTTGTGGACCTGGACGGTAACACACGATAGGTCTTCTGGGTAAAACTGTAGTTTTGGTGGAGTAGAGCAAAGGAAAATGAGAACTACAGAGACCATCATCCTTTGCGCTCCGCTCGCTCCCTCTTCAAATCTACAGTGAAGCTTGTGGATGGCGGTGTTGGAGGCGAGGGAGAACAGAGCAGGGGGGGGGGGGAGAGAGACGAAGCCTTTATTGAGGTATTATCACATCATGAGAATGTGATATCGTTACATCCCCAGTGGAAACATATACTATAGGAAAGGAGCCATTTGTTAATATTCACCTCTTGTGCTGGTATTTGTCTGCCTTTGCCATTGCTTTGCCTGTTCCACTGATTCTTCGGATCTGAAAATGAATTGAGGAGATGAAAAGATCAGATGACCAGCTGAAAGAGACAAATACACACACACACTGACCTGGCCTACATCTTCAATAGGAACCAGTGAGCTTGGGGCTCAGAGCTACAGACAAGCTAAAGAAAAAAGCACAGAGAGATGGACTAAAACACTGGTTTTGTAAACCATCTAGATAGAGCACAAACCCAGCTAACATCCTTTATCTAAATCTCTCTATTGTAACTGTACTTACTCCCTTCTCCTCCAGCTGCCGCAGCCTGGCCTCCAGCTTGGCACGGTTCTCTGCTCCCATTTCTGCATTGGTGTCCTCTCCCAGGGCGTCATAGCGAATAGCCAGGGCTGCTTTGGCTGCCAGCATTCTGGAGATCTGGTCAGAAAACACATCCCCACGTTTATTTTCTAACCATCACACTGTATTCATGAGTCATTACTTAGT
The DNA here is from genome assembly GCF_001640805.2 of Lates calcarifer. Lineage (NCBI taxonomy): Eukaryota > Metazoa > Chordata > Actinopteri > Centropomidae > Lates > Lates calcarifer. Next base: position 11,892,078 of record NC_066854.1, read on the forward strand.
CCAGTTAACAGCTCTTCTGAACTCACCTTGCCCTTGTTCTTGGCAGTGGTCTGGCCCACTAGAGAGGCGTGGTATATGAGACCGTACTTGGGTGTGTCTTTGCGGGTCTTCAGGGCTCTAAACAGAGCCTTCTCTGCTCCGAGGATCTGCACAGTGGAGGCTGGGTGCTTTGCCAGATTCAGGAGAGAACCTGAGCAACAGAACAACAGGAGAAACATGTAAATGTGATGTTCTCACCAGTGCCTGTCCATTTAGTCCTCTGATTCAAGCTCAGATGAGGTAGTGACTTAAAACCATCAGTCGTTTTCAGGAAAGTGACGTAACGTCAGCATCATCACTGCTTAGCTGCTTTTCACACAGTCGCCTCCTCGTGACTTACCAGCATGTGAGATGAGTCGGGCGCCAACCAGCTCGCCCACCATTACTGTCAGGTTGGGAGCGATTGCCATCATTCGGTTCTTTAGGTAGTCGTACAGCTGAGTGCGGTATTCTGAAATTTCAATCACCTGTGAAAAAAAGCAGGTAACCTTCGTATTATAACTGCCAGCAGATAAACAATCAAGTCAGTCATTAAATGGCTTTAATCATTATAGACGCTCCCTGTCGTTATGAGCAAGAGTCATGTGACTGTTCAGATGAGGTAGTGACTGAAAACCCACATGGATTGTTTCAGGATAAAGACAAATGTCGTCATCATCACCACTGTCACTTGAGCTCTCCAATGGTGAAATGAAATAGTGAGTGCATACTGGTCTTAACATCTAACGATGGGAAAAGAAAGACACATACCTGATCACACAGGTGCCTAATGTTGCCGATGTCCTGCTCCGACACTTCTGTTCCCATGGAGATCTCAGCGGCCAGTTTCACCTCTGCCTCGATTTCCTCAGGGAGGACGTCTGACAGATCAGAGCTGGCCACGTTTGTGCGATCACCTGGAGACACACAGCAACAGCAGACCTAGCAGAGCTTTCTAACATCTAAGTAAATGACAGATGTGGGTGTTTACCAGGCTGGAGACATCTAATAAATGATGGTAATGAGTTACATTCTCTTGCATCTGAATTTCAACCAAATCAACTGAGATGCTGGTTTTTTTTTCTTACCGATTTTGCGGACAGGTTTTGCAGTAAGCCAAGTTGTCTGTGACCACTTTTCCCAGCTCAGGGAAGTGCCAGCCGTACCACTCTCTGCAGCGCATGATGTAGTTGTTGAGCTCCTTATCCAGGTCATCCAGAAGAGCTGAAGAGACAAAGGGAAAAAAAACATATGGTTACCCAAATATCTTTGGGGTTTGGACTGTTTGTTGAAATATACAAGCAGTGTGAAAGCATGAGAATGATAGTGATGGGCATTTTCACTCTTTTCTGATATCTTACAGACTAAAAAAGTTGAGTAAATAATTGTTAAAAGAACTGATTTAGTTTAGCTGCAGACATACTCTGATCTATATATTGTTCTGTGCTCTTCCTGCATCATTAATAAAAGACACTTACAGATGGCCTGCACAATCATAGTGTCCACTTTGTCTGGACTGAACTTCAGCTTGTAGCGTGATAAACTGGAAACAGAAAAAAAAGACATTGGTGAGTTTCTTCACACACTAACAAAGTATGATTATCATACATTAGGAGGGAGACTGTTGCCTCAGTGGTAGTGACGAATGCTGAGAGAAATCTACAGGGTTGTTTCAGACAGCAAGTGTAATCACAGGCAGCAGTCATGTTCACTTTACACTGTATCAATGTACTAACCTGTGAGCCAACCCCAGAGACATGGCACTGATCTCCCTGGGTGGAAGTCCAGTGATGAGACTCTCCATCTGGCTCCTGATGCATCTCATCAGTTCAGCCACAGCAGGGCTGTGGACACAGCTCAGGTCCAGCTTGTCCTTTAAACCAGAGCCCATTAGAGACATTTCTTGCACATGTCTGGCTAATGAATGTTACTTACACAAATATTAGTTCACTTACTTTGATAACTCCACCGAGTTTTGCATCGCTGATTGCCAGCTGCTCGTGAGCCTCCTTGGCGACCACCTTCTTCAGCACTTTCTTCAAACTCTTGCCAATTTTTCCCTCAACAAGGGCAGTGGCAGCTGAGAGACAGAGATTAAGAACACTGCATCACTTAATCTAACACATAAACTGATGCAAAAAAACAGATAACAGTAAACCTAATACACGAGAGAGAATCTAGTTCTGTAACAATAATTTCAACTTTCTATCCCTGTTGAGTTAAAAATATGCCAACTACCTATCTTCACCATCCGAGCTACCTGCTGATATGAAACACTGTGGTCTCAGTGGTAGTGACGAGTACTGTAAAATGCCTCATGTTTTAATCAGACACAGAAATACATCACAGACCACAGATCTCAGGTGCAGATTTGAGCACAAGCACATGTCATTACCTGCTAAGGCCTCTGTTGTGTCTTGAAACTTCTCAAAGTGCTTCAGCTTCACACTGGAAGGACAAAAATAACAGAGGGAGGTCATACTTCATTCACCGTACATGAATTCCACTGAATCCATCAATGACAACTAGCTGGTTGCATCTATAAAGCACAAGCTGCTCTGAGTGTTTGAATACTACATCAACACTTACATTTTGTTCGCTTTTTCAGGAGTTTCAAACTCTTTATACAGGCTGTCGACCTGTTGCAACTTGGATTCATCGAGGACCTTTAATATAACAAGACATTAAAGTTAGCAGTCATGCATTTCAAGAAAAAGTCTGATCAACACTGACACAAACCAACACTGGTAGGTAAAGGTCTATAAACTTGAGGATCGGTTACAATCTCACTATTTTCTATATATTGCATTCAGGTGGAAGCAATGATCATGTAACAACATTGTGATCGTCAACTCATATATTTACAACATGCGTGTGCGTTGTGTAATGTAGTGTAGTTCTGTGTAGTCTTCTGTAAAGTACAGTCAGTCATTTAAGTTACCCTCAGTGTGCACACGTGGTTACAAGGCCTTTAGATCGTTGACTTAAAGTTACCCCGCGCATCAGCAAAGACATTCGCACTATCAAAACTACATTAACTTCCACATTCAGGTACGTGCATACAAATCAAAATTCTACTCTTAATTGCTCATTATCAGTAAGGTTACATGCAACCGAATCCACATGAGCGTGGGTACCTAGCAGTCAAGCTAAGTCTAGCTAGCTCAAGTAGCTACTGCGTAAAAAACGCTTTAATAAGTTATAAACGAAGGTCGAATACATACCTTAAATATCGCATAACCTGCGGCGGTCTCAAATAACACGAGCATTTTGGCAGCGGCTCGGTTATTTGGTAGAGTTTAAATATTCTATACGCGGGGAGCCTTCAGCCTTTTTCAGGGACCCACCACGCTACAGCTCCCACTCTGTCTGAAACACACGCGGGCAGAGAGAGCACCAGGAAACTCCTGGGTTGCCAGGTCGGTTCACCCGCCATCACCCGTTATCAGACATGATGTTTTGATAGTATTTATATTCCAGCACTCCATTATTTTTGGCTTCAGTAGTAGTAGATATCTTCTCATTGATGTTTGTGTTTTGTCATTTTTTATAACATCGCAAGTATATGTCTAATTTCTTCAAACAAGAAGAAGAAGTAGAAGACAAACAGCATTACAGAGTTAGTGTATGAGATAACCAAATGTATGCATTACATTTTATACCTACATGAATGTTTCACGTTGTAATTATGCCATTCAAAACTCATCGGACGTCCTGTTAAATATCCACATTTCTCTGCGGACGGACAATAAATTCCACACGGGTTTTGCCCTCAACCTGGCAACCCAAGATAGCTTCTCTCAAAGCTCGCGAGAAGCTGTCACAATCTTGCCGGCTTTTTAAAGAAACCTTCAGTAAAATCACAGACAGGACAAAGTTGTAGGTGAGCACATTATGTACAATTTCCACAAAGTGTCGCGACTATATTTATAACTACCATCAGTGTTTTAGTTTCTTTTTTATTCGTGTGTTTTATGTCCTTCCTGTTGTCGCGGAAATGACGAACGTGTGTATAAACTAGAGCAAAACAAGCACATGTGAGAACAGCATCGTGTGATAGCGAGCTCTGCTTTAGAAGAACTTCACTGTCGACGTGAAGCGAGGCTTCGAGAAATGAATGAACCGGGACATTATCCCCCACCGGACTTCGGCTGTCCTCCCCCGAATTCCATCCAGCCCTTCCAGCAGCAGCCCCGCTCTAGCGGCTTCCACCCCAACATGTGGAGCTGGAGCGAGACGCCCTCCGAGCCCAGCTGGGACTACAGCCACCAAGCGGGCTGGCATCACGGGGCAGCGGCTGGTTTCCCACCAGGTCGCGGAAACTACCGACCTAAACGTCCATACGGTAGTATCCTGTGCACCAGAAACAACAGCAAGCTTTCTGTTAAAAAAGTTGCCATTTCTAGATCCAATTGTACATATATGCTGTGTAAATGTCGTGTGCTACTTAACCTCTCTGTTTTCAGGTCAAAACTGGCATCAAAGGTGGAAACCAAGGTGGGAGACAGAATTACGGAGCCTCCACCAACCATGGCAAAAAGGTTAAATTGTGAAATCCTGATCATGCATTTGTAGGGTATTGTCATACAACTGCAGTGCACAGCAGAATAAGCTCAGCTAACTGATCTGTCATCAACCCACAGCAGAGAAATAAGAAAGAACCAGAGTATTCCCACTTTTGTGACACCTGTGACCGGGGGTTCAAAAACCAGGAGAAGTATGATGAACATGTGTCTCAGCATGTCAAGGTAATTTCACATATGTGATACTTTATTTCATGTTGTATATGGTAATGAATATTCACTTGTTCCTGACTGCCTCGATCACTTCTCTCACTCAGTGTTCTGTGCCTGACTGCAGCTTCGCCGCTCATGAAAAAATAGTCAGCATCCACTGGAAAAATGTAAGTGACATTGTGTAGAAAGTGTGTTTCAGTCTAAGACTCTCAGTGTCGTCATTTGCTCATATTCATGTTTTATATCCTGTCTACAGAATCATGCACCAGGAGCAAAAAGAATCAAGCTGGACACACCAGAGGAGATTGCAAAATGGAGGGAGGAGAGGCGCAAGTCAGTATTCATGAATGGACTGAAGAAACTGTCACAGCCATTCATGTTTATCTCTAAACTATTAATGACATTATGCCATAAGACGATGAGATGGTAAATTAGATTCTGACCATGATGTTTGCTTCAAGTGAGCAAACTGTAATGACTGCTGATGTTCAACTGGTGTCTATATTTACAGGAACTACCCAACACTTCAGAATATTGAAAAGAAGAAAAAAGTGATGGAGGTGCGGGAGGAGACGGGAGGTGTTCTAGAGACAGCTCAGTTTGGGTAAATGTACATAGCTGATGTGTAGATGATATCTTCCTCATTTTCTTTTTTACTACCACCAGAAACAAGAATTTATTTGCTTTCATTTACTTTGACACGAGGCCTGTACTAGTCTTATCTAAATTTAAACTAATATGTTATTCACAGACGAATGAGAGGCAGAGGACGAGGGCGGGGTCGGGGTCGAGGTCGCGGGGGTTGGGGTAACAGAGGGTTCCAGGAGCGATACCCACGAGGCCCTCACTCGTTGGTTAGCAATGCTACAGAGAGACCCCCGCCCCTTTCCCAGCCCTGCAGGGACGGGGATCCACTGGGAGCACTGGCCAGCAGTGACCATGGTGAGTGAATCATGTAGTGAGGACATGGGAAAGAATTTAAACAAGACTGTACCCTGTCTAAAAGGCTTAATATTCTTTATATTCTCTCTTATGTTCCTCCAGATTCTGACCGAGAGGATCCAGCTGCTGAGTCCAGGACTGGTGGCCTGGTTGTGCCCCCTAAACAGATGAGCTCAGCTTTGGGCTCCCTGGTGGCAAACTACGGCTCCTCGAGTGAGAGTGAAAGTGATGAAGAACCAGAGAGTGAGTGTTTATCTTGCACTACAGTGGAGTGTGTCAGTATGATTCATCATATGTTAGTTAGGAACACCAGAGCCAATGTGTAAGCAGCATGTTGACATTGCAGCTGGTCATGGTTGAGTTTGGTTTACAGAAAAACACTTACTTATAATGTTCCTGTTAACATTTTCCTTGTGTTTCAGCCGCCCCTATTCAGAAAGCCAAAGACCTTGTGGAAGAAAACCAGGTTCTCCTCAGCTCGATACCATCGAACTCCCGGGACAGAGGGCCTCACAGAGTCACAGAGACCTCTTCACAGGGAACGGAAACGAACAAAGTCCCCCAGCCTAACTCTGCTCCTCACACACCTAACAGCTGGAGAGGACGGGGGGGAAGAGGAGGCAGAGGAGGAAGGGGTGGTAGACACCAAGATACACAGCACAAAGCTACTCTGCTTGAGATGGTAAGGAGACATCTGAGATTATACAAGCATATCTCACAGGATTTTACCTTGAGGAAAAAATATTTATCATTAATCAGCATCTGTTTTCTTGTACTCTGTTTAGTTACTTGCCCCAGATATCCGCCATGAGAGGAATGTCCTCCTGCAGTGTGTGCGTTATGTTGTCCGCAACAACTTCTTTGGCCTGGAGAGCAGACCAGCTATCAGAGCAGCAGAACATGAAGGGAGGCAGAAAGAGCCATCAGAGGAAGTAAGGGCTGTGTCCCAGTCTGCCTCTCTGGTTAGTGGAGAGAGAGGTTCAGCACAAAGTGGAGCAGCAGTCTCAGATGATGCCGATCAAGAGGACTCAGAAACAAGTAAAGCTGCTGTAGTTGACCAGTATTTGCCACAAAACCTTCAGGACCGGGGTTTACTTACTGACCAGGTTTGCTCAGAACAATCTGTGAATCCTCCTGTGAACTCAGCAGTAAATGATGAGCAGGTTACAGAGGATTTCATCCAAAATACTGAAGAGAGAACTGCCAGCGACTGCCACAGCCTCGACTTGAAGCTCACAGATAGAATCACACCTGCCTCTGTGTATGATGATGAAATATGGTAAAGCCTTGGTGCTGTTTTGTGAAATCCTAGCAAAATAATAACGTATTGATCTTTTGTTCTAAAACATAAAATAGCACCAAATATGTAATGTACAATATGTGTCATTAACATTTTATGTTAATATGATTCTGTCCACGGAAATTTGTTTTCTTTTTTAGGAATCTCTCTTTATATGAAGTCATATTTTGTGACATACTGTGTTCTGAACAAAGGTTTTTTTTTTGTGAAATAAATCACATTAATATTGATATTGATTACACATTTGTACTGATTTTATTTCAGGCATCTATAGATATATTTCAGGCAGCTATAGATATATTGTATGTTTATCCTTTTGTGCAGTTGTTGAGTTAGAAACTGAAATTAAATTGTATATTTTCACTTGCAATAACAAAAATACTCTCACACGTGTTTAATTTTAGATTTATTTATCTATGTAGCAAATTGTGGTGTTCCACCATCTTCCTAAATTGTAATGTTAAAACACTGAGAAAGACGGAGGTAATATGAGATTATTGCTTGTTTGTAGAAAGCATGCCTCCCTTTTGAATATCAAAACAATAATCTGTTTTGTCATCCATGCCATCAACAACATAAAGTTCCTCTCAAGACACAAGAAGCCATTACTTTTCAACGGCGACAGCTGCCCCGTCCACCTGGGCTGTCCAAGGTTGTAAAACGAACGCAACTACGGTAGCTGTTGCCTAGAAACTACCTGCACAGTTAACTTCTGTTTAGTCTGCAACATTAGAGTAGCAACAGTACAGTTGACTATAGGTATGCGAGTCAGCAAGTCGATAAAAATGCGCGAAAAAGTAGTTATTGAGAGGAAACCTGTATGTGACATTTGGCGTCTGTAAGTAAATAGTAACAAGAAAGTCATATCATGGCTGGAAGTTGTGTTCGAGTTGATCCACCATTTGTCGACTTCAATGATGTGAGAGTCGGGCAGGTTTACAAGACAACCGTTACAGCAACAAATGTCGGGAAAACGTCGAAGAAAATAATTATTGAAAAGCCCACGTTAAAGGTAAAGTATACATATCAGGTATTTTTAATAACTGTACAAGGTTAAAGAAGAAAACATGACGCAGCGTTAGCTATATTAGAACTTAGGTTAGCTAACTTGGTTGTTAGCTAATTAGCTAATTGAGCAACAGGTGCTAAAAGAGGAGCTAAATTCAATTATTCAAATTATGGACATTTTTTGTTTAATGATACCACGTCCAGTAATATATATCTATCTATCTATCTATCTATCTATCTATCTATCTATCTATCTATTTTTGTCTCTGGTCATATTTATAGTTATTTAGTTTGGGGGAAAACAAGGATGTGCAAATATTTATTTAATATTTAATATTTAATTTTTATCAGGATAGTCTCTTGAAGTTTCAAGTAAGTATTACAGTGTCCTATCCTCTTCTATAAAGCTTTTCTCTTTTACTCACACTCACACACTACACACACTTTTTGATTATATCAACATTTGCCTGGTTAGATGCATACCTATGTTTGTCTTTATCTCTTAAAATGCGTCTCCCTCTACTTCTTTCCTATCCCTCTTTCCTGCAGTTGTTCAAGTTCACAGCAACCAGTCCAGCAGTGGTAGTTGCTCCTGGTCTGTCTGTAAGTGGCTTGTTGCAGTTCACTCCAGAGGAAGAGGAGGAGGTCAGAGATTGTCTCCTGGTCCATGTAGATGATGTGGACACTATTGAAATCCCATTGCTGGGGTAAGCAGACATAAATTAAAGATTTTTAGGACAGAACACACTGTCCACAAGGCAATGAATCATGTTTTACTGTTCATGAGTTCATTCCCTCAATTATTTTCATGAGGGCACCCCCATGGTTGAATAGTTGGGGCATGTACAACATGGGCCTTAGTGCCTTGAGCAGCTGGTCCTTGGATCGACTCCTGGTCTGGCTGGACCTTTACTCTATGTCATTCCCCTACTCTCACTCCCTGTTTCCTGTCTTTCTCCACTGTCCTGTCCAAATAAAAAGGCAAAAAAGTCCCAAGATAATAATAATAAAAAAATATATATTTTCATGTTAATTCAGTCCCGCTGTATCTTCTCCATCAGGTTTCCCAGAGCCTGTTCCCTCCTAATGGACTCAGTGCTAGATTTTGGTTGTATTGCTGCCAACAGTCAGGTAATCAGCAAACATCATCCTGTAACCAATCAAGGATCAGCACCAGGTAAAGCAAGCATCTCTCTCTTGACTTGATAATGTATTTAACCTGTTCATGTGGGTAGAACATATTCATTTTCATAATACTGGCTCCCATTACCCAGCAAATTAAGATATATGTCACAATATTACATTATACTAAAAAGGGAATTTATAGGAATTCAAATCTCAGAAGGTGTTACTTTTGTAGCTTTTCTTATATAGTTCAACAGGTACAGTAAAGAATGATATATTCAGGCAGCTCATCCTTCATTGGGGGAAATTTTGTTATTGTGTAAAACTGATGTATTCAATGTGTTGCTGGTAACAAGCAGCTGTTACTGCTAAGAAGGTGAAGGTGTCTGTCTGTACTGTCACTATGATCTGTGTGTGTTTTTGTCTTAAAGGTGCGTTTCAAGTGCAGTACAGTGGAGACTCCTCAGTCAGACTGTCACCCTGCAGCGGAGTCATTGCAGCTGGTGCCACCCAGTGGCTGAAAGTTGAACTACGCACAGACAAACCCAGGCAGATTGACGAGACTGCTTTGTAAGACAGACTTAAACAGACTATTTCAAGAAAGCACAATGAACTGATTGCAACTACTTAAGAAAGAACACAAAATTCTATGTCCCCTGTTTTTTTTTTTAATAAAACATGCTTTGCTTTTTGTTTTGATACTTGCTAAATATTGTAAGAAAATACAATCTGAGTGTTCAGGTGGATCAATGCTGAGAGCACACATGTTGGTGTGGACAATAGAAAATCTACAATTCAATGGACAATCACCAATTTCAGTGGTGGTTTTGAGTAACAGTTGTGCACTCTCTCTGTCCCAGGGTAAAACTCCAGAATCGCTCTGCTGTAGCTTTAAGTATCAGGGCTGAAGTGGTGGACCAGTGGCTTGAGATCTTTGATTTGCAGGTAATCCAGTGCTCCAAGTACAATTAGAAGTAGTATTTGATAGGGTAAAAAAAATCATGTTGTGATTATTCTGACATATATTGTGACTGCAATACGAGTTACAATTTTAGTGGGAATTTTTGAATTTCATTCTCACTAAACAAAATATAAAAATGATGATGATGTGATTTTTGTGAGGGGCCTGTGCCAAACAAGCATGTTCCCTTACACCTGAAGAATATGATTTATTGCTCTACTGTTGTACAGGGGGTTCCACTCTCCTGTCTGTGGTTTGGACCTGTATACTTTGGGACATCCCGTGTGGAGAATGTGGTTCTGAGAAACAATTCCCCCCACACCTGTGACTGGGTTTGCCTGCTCCAGGATACTGCTGCTGGAACTGAAGTGGTGAGTGTTGGAGAAATTGGCTTTCACGTGTCATTAATGTATTTCCCCTGTGGCAACAGAACATGTTACAGCAGGCCACACCTCTGTGTCTATAAAGTTGCTGCTCTAGGCTAGTTGAGATAATCAGTGGTGATATGGTTACATGACACACTGAAGTCTTTTAGTTTGACAGATAAATGTGTGACATGAACATTTTTAGCATTCATACGGAGGTTCCTTATTCAATGTGAAATAAGTCATTTATATATGTATTCATTCTGGAAAGGGTGTTACATTTTCTTGTTGAGGTCTCAAAGAGCATTTCCATTGATTTCTATTAAGACTTCTGACTGTGATGTCTGTGTAGGGAACAGATCTCCAGAAGAGCACAGATGCTGCATTGCTGGACAGAGTGGAGAGGCACAGCCCAGCATCTCAAGGTGTCTCTCAGGTCTTGGTGTGTATCCCTAAACAGGGTCGACTGGGACCATATGACAAAACCACTGTGGCAGTACGCTTCAGCCCTGTTTGTAAGAGGTAAGTTATCTTATGCATCGTGAAAACAATTTATTACTATGTTCTATTGTTTGAGAGAGAGAGAGAAAAAAAAAAAAAAAATATATACAACTCCCCGTCGGGGAATCGAACCCCGGTCTCCCGCGTGACAGGCGGGGATACTCACCACTATACTAACGAGGAAGCTGTGTTTGAGGCAGGAGCAAGGTCTGATCTTAATGTAACCACTCCCCAACACCCTGTCTCTTTCAGTGTGACGAAAACAAAGAGGCGTGATTACTCAGCCAGCCGGCAAGACTATTGTCTTTTCCTGCTGTTTGAGTCAGTGGGGAGCAGACACGGCTTCACTCACCGCAGTGGTACTCACACAAAATACACACACACACAACCCCCACCCCACTCTCTCACACACACACAAAATCATGTTCCACAGCATAGCCCAGAGCTTAGAGGACTCTTACCTTTATGAAATGATTATCCGTTGATTGATTTATGGTTTTGGTTTATGATTAAGCTGAACTCACACTCATTCACTCTCCCTTTTCTTTTTTCTTTGTCTGTGTTTAGGTAACAGCAGTGTGGAACTGGCAGTGACAGGCTCTGGACTGCCTGTGTCTCTGGTACCCAGTCCTCAAAGATTTGATTTCCTAACCTGTGTTACAGGCCAACGTGTGGATCTGCTGTGTGTGCTGCAGAACCTCTGCCCTCAACTGCCTGTCAACTTCCACTTCCGCAAATTAGCACATTTCACCACCGAGCCCTCTACAGGCACTATTGCCCCTGGGCAATGCCAGGTAGGAGGATGGTCAATTCAGTCATGTATTTCTAAATACAAGCAGAGCAGTGAATGTGGAGACCTGTCTCTCTCTCTTGCTTTCCCCAGGATGTAGTTTTGTCTTTCACTGCACGTCAGCAAGGGAGCTTCCAGGTGCGTCAGATGCTAGATGTCTTAGGTCATGTCATTCACCGGAGCAGAGACGACACAGATGTTACAGAACTCAAGCTTCACAGCTTCCACACAATCACTCTACCCCTGTCTGCTGTCAGCCGCAGTGAGACTGTACACGCCATGCCCAAACTTAACCCTGGTAAATATATTGAAAAAGAAGCACTTGTTTTAAATGACAAACAGATTGATTTTTATTTTGCCATTCCAGGATTCTTCCTATGATTATTATATTGTGCTTCGTAAGTTCTTGTCTTAATTGAATTCAGCTGTGTTTTGTCAAAATAGGTCAAGCTAAAAGAGTGTAGACGTACAATAAACAGGAAATATTTGTGTTTCTTTGACCATTAGGTTGCTGTAACTGTTTAGATGACTAACATGCTGTTTGGTTTAAATAGCTGATTTTGACACACGTACCTGTCCTGCCCTGACTGGCTGCTTCACAGGCATCACTCCAGCAGTGACCAATTCAACTGGGTCCCAGCCTCACGTTCGGTCCAGTGAGCTGGCTCGCTGTCATGCGATGGCACGGGCTGCTGTCCTCAGTACCAACAAAACACGACTTCACATACATCGCAGGGAGAAGAGTCAAAACACAAAGGGCGAGGAATTCCTGGCCTTTCCTAATGACCGTGCCACCAGCATCAGGCCGGCCTCTTCACACAGACAGTACAGGTAGACATTAAAGAAACACACACCAATTGTCAGTTGAATCATGCTTGTTGAATTAAAAAAACAAAATCCTGTCCAAATCCCATCCTAATATATGACATAAACATGTTTCTTTTTTAAGTATGTGTTGTTGAAAACACCTCTTATTTAGCTTTTGATAGGTAGTTGTGGTTTCTAGAGTTACGAAGCACCTTTCAAATATGCAGCCTTAGTTGCTACATCACTGTCGTTCTGTTCTGTTAAATTTTGTTTTAAATCTTAAGTTTTAAGATAGCAGTCGCTGATGTGTTTCCATGACACTCCTGTCTCTATCCACCTCAGGACCATCTTTACCGGTGTACCTCGTTATCGCTATGTGGACACCAGCTATGCTTTCACTGAGGAGGAGGCAGAGCAGAAACAGCTAAATCGACAGATGTATGCAGACTTCATCAAACAACTCAGGCAAACACGGCTGTCTAGGATCAAGGAGAAGTAGGATTTCTTATGAATATCCCCAATGCATGTACTTACCTTAATGTTCAAGATGGACCATTAAAATTGGGTATTTATGTCTTTTTTGGATGCCAGGCAGCAAGACAAAGTGGAGGATGAAGTGGACATTGGGATTGTTCCCTCTCAAGGGCTTGTTCCTCCTAAGCTCTGTATCAGTGACATGGAAAGCAGTATGATCTCAGAAACAAAGCCGAACTACAGCTGTGCTTCCTCAGGAACCAAATGCAGCTGCTCTGAAGACATGACATCAGTCACCCAGAGAGTCAGCAGTCAGGTGAGATGCTAATAGACCAGTCTACCACTGGTCATTCCACAGAGTAAGATTTCAGTGCAAAAATCAATGTAAATCTTACTTTTTCTAGTGCTCTGTATCTCCTTCCTTCACTTTCCTTCAGGTTTCAGAGGTAATGAATGCAGTTCCCTCTAGCAGCCAGGAGGTGGCAGACTGCAACAGGACTCTGACAGCTCAGGAGCTCTACCATGTTGTCATAGGTTGGAGATTTAATTCACTGTGTATTACAAGTAGTAGTGAGTTTTCATGTGATGTAATGAGAAACCTTATACCGTCTCTGAGAGGACTGTAATCTGTTAACATCAGAACATCAACGTTTAGTCATCACAGTGTTGCAGATAATCATGGTTTCAGAATTTCATACCAGATATATTTTAAGAGGTTGCTAAGCAAAAGTCACATGTAGAGGAATTCTTTTCATGTCAAAAAACCAAGTAAAAATTCACTCTTTCCTCATTAGGTCCCTTGTTGGTGGACTTTGGTGAGGTGTGTGTGCATTCAACGTGTGTTCAGAAGCTGGAGCTGATCAATCATCTATCAGCGTATGTTTGGGTGCAGCTGGACGTGGACTGCCCTGAGCTGCAGGGCTCCTCACCCCTCTCCCACGTCCTGCCACCCTGCTCCCACCACACCTTACCTCTGATGTTTCAGAGCAACAAGCAGGGTCCCTTCTACAGGTTGGAGGAGGAAGCAGCTCAAAATACATTTATTACTTTCAAAGCAGTGATTATAATTCAGATGTAATATAGGTATATTTCTTTATTCCAGACCTGTGTCCTACTCTGTAAACCAGCAACACCCTGGTCAGATACTGGTACAGGCCCAGGTGGTCCCATTGGCTCTGGAACTGTCCACCACCCTACTGGTGCTACACCCCACCCTCAACCTACTTGCCCAGTCAGGATATAGAAGCTCAATTACTATTCGAAACAAGCGTAACCATGCTGCAGAGTTCACATGGAGACCAGTTGTCACAGAGAGTGGAATCCTGTTCTCTGTACGACCAGCAACAGGTGCCACAAATGCATCTCAGTTTTACTGTATCATTATTCTTCACCAGTTTCAGTTCACAGTAGAAGGTGAAAAAGAACATTGGGAGGTAGAGTGATCAGCCACAATTATTGTGTGTAATTATCTGGATTAGAATTTTGAAAACAGATTATCAAAGGAGGTGTTCTGCTATCCTTGCATTCCTCTCCCTGTCAGTTTTTTATCCTTAAGGAATTTTATTGCATTTTAATGAATAGACTTGACTATTTGAATTAGAAATGATACAACAAATATACTCCGTCCTCTTCAGGTACAGTGGAGCCATACAGGGAATTGGACTGTGAGGTGGTGTGGCATCCATCCTTCTCTTCCCCTGCAGAGGGAGACTTTGACTTCTGTGTCCATGAGGGCAGCACGCAACGCCTACACTGTCTTGCCAAGGTCTGTCTCTAGAATTGGCAAAATCAGTTTGTATGATCCACTCCTATTTACTTATTTTTAGGAACTGAATAACTTAGTGACACTACAACCAAGAATGTATTATTTGAGTGAGTTTCAGCACTCATCCTCTGTACACTTCAACATCTGCAGTTCTTTCTTGGAGAAGACTAGCTGTGGCCAGCATGGATTCACAAAGCATTTTTAACCCACTCCTGCAGCATAGCCTACTTATACACTATCCACCTATATCAGGGGTCCACATTGTTTTTAGATGTGAGTACCTAGAGCCAGTTAAGACTGGTGTCATGGACCATTTGGGGGAGGATGGTAGGTGTTTGTATCTACCTTTATTCTGGAGTTAGACAGTCAAGTGAACTCAAGCCAAAATCCAAATTTGTCAGTGCTTACACATGACCACTCAGGTGTTCTATTCTACACATCACATTGACACACATTCATGTCTGATGGCACAGTCGAATCGATTCATATGACTAAGCACGAATCAAACAGCAGATGTAAATCCAAACTTAAACAAATGGTGCACATGTCTTTGTCTACGTGCTTTTGTCACTGACAGGCACAGATTATTATTTTAAGTGTCTGATAACATTATTGATAGGATTCCTATACAGTTAGACCTTTTTATCAACTAGAAACATCACTTTTTATCTTAACCAGACTGCACTGTGGACCAGCAGGTGGAGCGGGTCATTCACTAATTGGGAGGTCAGTGGTTCGATCCCCGGCTCCTCCAGTCCACGTGTTGAAGTATCCTTGGGTGATATGACCAGAAAATGATGGTTCAGTTGTGCACATTAGTGAACCACTTTAACATTTGAATATCACACCCTTAGCCCTACTTAAACATCTGCTGTAATTAGTTTGTAGTTTATTCCTTCACAGAGCAGAATAACTGTGGTTAGCATGGATTTATATCGTCTACATTTGATTTTAAAAGTGAGAATTTTTCACAGCTGCCTTAAGCATTGGAACATCTGTTGGGGATGTGTCTTGCATTGGGTCAGTTTTCTCATTTGTGCTACAGTATATGGTATTTTTTTAAATGTCGATCTAAGAGGCAGATATCAATTTCTTTGTGTGTGTTTTAAGCTTGTTGGCTAAAGCTTGTGACTTTCATGTCTTTTTTCTCCCAATGGAAAAACTCCCACTCATTTGCTGTTCTCTTATCATCATCATTATCTATTGTTATGGTTATTGTTATTATTATTAACCATTACTCTCTTCATTGGGTCATATATGTGCTCCACACACATGCTCTTGGTGCTGTCAAAAGATGGGGAATCAGTGACTGGAGTAGAATTAGAAAGGCAGGTTAAGGGAGAGCCATAAGCTGCAATGGTAGAATACAAACTGTACAGAGCAATGATATGTGACAGTGAGAGAAGTGTCCCTCTGTCTTTCTTTCAGGTTGGATCCACTAGTGTCCAGCTGGCAGAAAAACATGTGACATTTGGATCAGTGTCTCTCAACATGACTTCCATCAGAACTGTAGTCTTACACAACACTGGACAAAACCATGCCTACTACCAGGTGCACACACACACACACGCAGATACTTGTGTTTGACAGTTGTGAACATCAAACAGGCTAAATAGCCAGTCTCTCTCTGTTTGTTTGTATGAGGCAGGTGTTAGATGTGTGCCCTCTGCCAGGCATGGTGGTGAGTCCGTCTGAGAGCATGGTGCCAAGTGGGGGGCAGGCTGTGCTCAAGATCCACTTCAGCCCTGACTCCATCATCAAGTTTGACACCAGAGTTGAAGTGAGAGTGATAGAGAGAGGAGAGAGGGCTCTTTATTTTATATGTTTTGATATGACGTGTGTGTGTGTGTGTGTGTGTGTGTGTGTGTGTGTGTGTGTGTGTGTGTGCGTGTGTGTGTAAGTTGAATGAATTTGACACTAAGCCATGTCTATGTGTTACAGATAGCTTTGAGGGACATGAAGTCCATTGAGCTCAGAGTCAGCGGATCAGTGGAGCCACCAAATGTACACATCAATGTGGTCAGTTTCTGTGTGTGTGTGTGTGTGTGTGTTGACATCATGTTCACATAGTTCTTTTCCATATCAGAGAAAGAGATGACTGGAAAATAAGAAGATATTAAATTAAGGGAAGCATTTAGTAAGTAATAGTAGTAGGTCATTGAGTAGTTGTAGATTTCTCACGAGGGCCACAAAGGAAATAAGCTTTTTTTTTTTTTTCAAATCAGAAGCTTGTGTGAAGCATCATCTGTATTTATTTAAACATCAGACATAAATTCTTACATTTGTTCAGTTGCTCTGGTGGGATGAATTGACAGTATCACATCACAGCACATGAGAGTTTGGTGTTGTGAAACCTTAAAAAAGGGAAAGGGGATTTCAAACCTTATTTTGGGGCTGAATTTCACTGGTATGCATACAGTTTTCATGTCCCAATGACCACTATAAGTGAAATCATGGGTTTCCACATTCATTTAGATAAGAGTGTTCTCTTGTTATCCCAAAATAACTGCTTTGTTAGCCTGGAATAACGAGTGGTGAGACTATAAGGACTTAGGTATTAGCCACTAGCCATTAGCCAGGCCGTGAGCAGTGCCTGGTGTTTGCCAGACAGTGTTTTGGAGTTCTGCCAAAAGGTTTTAGTTTATGTCTCATCAGACCAGAAAATCTTCCTCCTCATGCTCTCAGAGTACTGTTAATGCTGTTTGGCAAACTTAAAGCAGCCTGTCATAAGTGGCTTTTGTCTAGCTGCTCAACCACAAAGATCTAATTGATGGAGTGCCGCCGAGGTGGTTGTCCCTCTGGGAGGTTCTCCCATCTCTGCAGTGAACATCTGAAGCTCTGTTAGAGCTCCTTTAGATATGGATACAGATGGAGCCTTCTACTCTGCATTCATTATGCCAGTATTTGTGCATGTTTCCTGAAAGCTTACAGACAAAATGTAAGTAATTTCCACTGGAAATCGTGCGGACAGTGTTCAAGTAAGACATGACCATGAAACACAATGAAGACATTAAAAAAATGGTAGAACCTTTTGAGTTATATTAGTCAGAAGAATTCTATGTCCACATGTCACAATGTGTTTAATGGTCACACAGATCATTAAATACATGGTCCTTAACTATGGTCATGGTTATGTGTCCACCATCATTCAGCCCTCATAAGTTTGATTCTGTCAGAGCATAATGAAAGATAATGATTTCACCTTCACCTTTTTTTGGTTGTTCCACTCTGCTGAAATGCCATCTATTCTAATTGGATAATTAAATGTCTAGACAAGACAACTGGATTTCTGCCTTTGGTATTTCTGTGATTTTCTCAGGGACTTATGTGATTTCTCCTTTCCTCTTTTCAGTCCCATTTCCAGTTCTACGGGGTCTACACTGGTTCTCGGCGGAAGATACCTTTCACTCTGACAAACCACTCGTCAGCCGCAGCTGAGGTCACCTTCAACCTGTCACAGTATGCAGACTTCTCTCTCCAGCTCCCTCAGCCCTCAGCAAGTATGCATTCACACACACAGAGTTGATATATGGTGGTGACGCTGATGCTCAGGTCAGGTGTCAGGTGTTTGTAACCGAGAACTGCATGCACTGTCAGCAGCTTGGTGATAGGATTTCATAAATTTGCATGCCCATACGTGGTCCAGCTTTATACTAAGCTTTTACCTAGTCTTGTTGTAAAATCAAGTGTTTATCCATTTTAAATGCACAGCATTTTGTCTTGTGTTACTGAGTTTTTGCATGTTTGCTTTTTGTTTTTGTGATTGTTTCTTTGCATTTTCTCAAACAGAGAAAGAGCCGGGTGTGAGTGTTATGGAGGTGCAGGGCCACCAGACCTGTGGACTGCTCCCTTGTCTTCTCACCCACGCAAGTGAGATTTCAGCCAAACATCTTACAGAATAGTTACAGTATCATCAAGATTGAGCAGACCAGTTGTAGTAGTTTTAATGGCAGGCTAAAAACTATCCTGAAAGGTGCACAGTGTAACACAGTTTGTAAAGTTATTAAACTTTGCGAAGAGTTTATATTCTGGGTATTGAATCTGTTTTTTCTTTAAATCTCCACTGGGAAAGACAGCTAAATGCAGGTGGCATATGTGGTGACAAGTATGACATTGGATTGCTAATAGCTGGTCAGTAGCAGTAACAGTAGCAGGTTGGAGAGATGCTGTAGTAAACTAAAATTTCATTGGTGTATTGCTGCAGCATGTACCATTGTTGTGGCATGTGCAGTTTTAAAATGGAGTGGAAACTATACCCAACCAGCATAAACCAGTTGGGTTTTGAAGCACGCTGAGTGTAAACAATATATACTGTGTGTCTTCCTGCAGGTGGTCAGTTATGACTTTGACCTGCCACTCATGGTCAACGGAGTGGGATGGCCCACTGGTTCTCTGTCTCCTTTTCCCACTCCATGCTCTTCATCCTCCTCCTCCTCACTGTCAGCTGTCAGCTGGAAGCGCAGGGTCAAATTACTTTCCCACTCTGTCACCATGGTGACACAGCGCATACAGGCCACAGGTGGGATTTTTAATGTGGACTTGCAGTTGTGCATTTCTTTGTGAGTTATACTGTATCTATATTTTAAATACTTTGCGCTGCAGGTTTTCTGTTGGAGTGAAAATTTAATCACACCTCAATTACAGCTACATTGTATGTGTACAGAATAAATTTCACATCACCCTCGGTTTGTGCAGCTAAATGTAAAGTTTTTGTTTCCCTTTCTGTTCTTAAAATATTCTTAGGGCTGTGTGCCCCACTGGAGATGTTCCCCTCTAGCCTACAGTTCCATGTGGAACCATTGGCAGCACAGTCTGATGCCTACACTAAGGTATCATCAACGGCACACATTGACAATTCCTCCATTGCCATTTTTCCTTTCCCATATATATTTTCCTTCCATCCTCACTTCATGTCATTTTCACTTCTACTCATCCTTATTAACCATGAGGGAGATGTCATCTTGTAGTTGGTACCTTCCCACTGAACCCCTGACACCACTTCATAGAAATAATCTTACCTCCTCATCTTACTTTTTGTTGCTGTTTGTCTTATTTTTGTCGTTCTTTCTAAATGCTCTCTTTTTCTCTGATTCTGTTTCTCTCACAGACAGTAGAATTGAAAGCAGCGTGTGCAGAGAGTGTATGTTGGTGTGGTGTCATCGGGGAGCGCTTACACTGGTGGTTTAACTGCAGTGCAATAGCAGTAACAACAGAGGACAGAGGAGAGGGGGAGCTATGTACTGTGACTCCATCATCTGGCACTCTGGGTCCCAGCCAGTCCATCTGCTTAACTGGTCAGCATTAGGCCTGAGGCTATCAGAACAGGTGAGAAATGATTGGACATACACACTCACACATGCATTATGATGGATTACTTTGTCCTTCACTGCTCTTTCCAGTCTCACACATACATGCTCAAATCATTGTAAATATAATTTTTCTCTCACACACATGCTCAGATCAAAGCATCACAATTAAGGTGTATCACTTGACCCCTTTCTCACATACACACATGACAGGGGGAAAACTGGATAATACACAACATGTCACATCTTAATAGAGTGTAGCTTCCCTTAGAATGTAATTTCACATGGGCTAAAGGTAAGATGCACTACCTAAACTAAATCTAAGCTGAAATTATACCCAGTATAATACTCAATAAAACGATCATTAGAAAGAGCTTTACACCATTTTTAAATATAATCCTACTGGAATGACCTATGATAACATCTCTATCCACAATACACACAGTAATGTAAATATTAGATATGCATATTTACACACTTAACTATTAAATAGTAATCTTAAATTTAAAAATTGATTTACGATGTATTCATCATCTTTTCAGAAGTTATGTTTTCCATAATGTATTAAAACTAGACATAGAATTTTTCTTGATTCTCTCTAAATATGTCAATGGTGTAAATGAACTGCATTTATAAAGCACTTTTCTAGTCATGTCGACCAGTCAAAGCATTTTTCACTGCAGGTCAGTGCATGTTCTGCAAATAAAGTGCTCTAACACGCACACACACACATATGCCCCCACGACTGGAGGAGCCAAAGATTGAACCACTGACTTACCAATTAGTGAAAATAGTTATGTGCTGGAATCAGTTGTTTAACTGTATCTTGAGTCAAAAATGTCCTATGTTAGTTACCATCTCATGCACCTATGATAATTTTTTGTGTAAGGTTTTAGTCTGAGGTGAATCATAATTTATGAAGAGATCAAGGATCAGTTTTTGTTTCAAATACAATGGTTATTTTAGTTTATTTTATTTATTAGAATTTATCCACTCAAACTCAGATTTTTAACTTTCAATTTAAATGTGGATATTACACATTGACTGCAGGTGCCTATGTGTACATTGTTGAATACTCATTGGTAACACCATGGCAATCGTAGATGTAAGTATCACATGTGATACAGTGTGTTTACACACCTTCATCAACTTTGTGATATTGAGTGATGGTGGGCTATGCGTGTACATGTAGAACTCGGGTATAACTTCTTTCTCTGTTTATTTTCTGTTCTAGTGTCTGGCAGATTAACCAGACTGTCCCTCTCTCTTTACCTGGGACATGAGGGTGGGGAGGGAATGGGGAAAGAGGAGGAACATCAGCCCTACCGAGAGCTCTCCATCACCATTACTCTCCAGGTTCCCAGTGTCACTTTCCACCCCCCTCAAATCCTTCTTACCCCAGTACCCCTGGAAAGTAGCGCAATGGCCACACTCACCCTGCTGGCTGCAGGATATCCAAGGTTAGTTAACACACACACACACACACATTGGTGAAGACACTGCCTGACATAATGTATTCCCATCACAAATAAATGCCTAACCTTAGCTCTAACTTAAACCTAATTTTATCCTGAACTTTAAAACCAAGTCTTAACCATCAAACAGCCTTTGACTTTGTGAGGACTGGATAAAATGTCCTCATAGTGACAGAGTGATCCATCCTGCTACATTTTATGAATTCCTTAGTTTTGATTTAGTGGATCATGACAAACAGACAACTGCTTTGCAATCACAAATGTAGTCATTAGCTTTTTGGGTAAGCAGAACAATAGCAATGATGGATTTTTATTGTATTTACATTTTCCTAGCTTGTGGCAGTTTACCAGCTGTGTTGAGCCATTGGAGCTAAATGACTGCAGAGGAAACAAAGCCACACTGATAAACTCACTACATTATTCATTTCAGTGGGATTTTTATCAAGCAGCCCAGGACTCATTAACTGGCAGGTCTGCAATCATGTTGGATTTTGCTTACATTGTAAGCCAACAAGTTAATCCCCATTCCTAGGTGGTTTACATTGTTGTTCCGATTTCAGAGTGGACAGAAATCTGGCCTGTCTATTACAGTTCTGCCATCATTTTCTGACCCACATCCTCAGGATTGAAATGAGCAGCACAGTGCATACATAACGATCTTTACTCTTCTCAAGAAAACATACCTAGGATACTGTTTATACACTATAATATCCATATAAAACAAAGAAAAGGACTACTTTGTCACCACAAGAAATATGCAGAAGGTGGTACATGTGAATACACTTAGCTGTATGCACTGCCTCCAGTTCTACCATGGAAATGATATATGGTTTTCACTGTTAATAATACTAGTAATAGTAATAGTAACTAATATTAATTACTGTACTGTCAAAATGATTTTTTATTACCACTGCACCACTATTTACATAAAGCACTGTAAACTCCAGCTGTCAAGTGTTGATCATACATTTTCGTCTGCACTTACATACTTCTTAATTTGGACAAACTGCTCTCCATGCAGTGAAATCATGAAATCAGTGAAATCATCATCATGCCTGTAAACCTTCAGATAATACTCTTGAGAATGGTCTGAACACTTGATGCATTTGATAGCTTGTGTCTTGCATCAGTTTTGAACAAAATTCATTTTATCGCACATGATATTGCCTTAAACTTTAGTTTAGGTGTTTTATCACAATTCATTTATATCAATTCAGATGTTCCTTCCTTCCACTATCTCTGTCTTTGTTTGCAGTGGAACCAGGGTATCGGCTGAAGTGGATGAGGTAGAGCTGGAGGATGGGACAAAGATACAGCCTGTTTCTGTCATCTTCCCTGAGGGTAACTCCATCCCTGCCCAAAACCAGGACCAGGTATCCTTGTATACAAGCCAGTTTACACTATAATGGAAGAGGACCAAAAACTGATCATGTTATTGTTACTTTACTCAGTGAAGATTCTGATTTTGTGATATGGTCTAAATGCAGTATAGAGGAATTTTCACCGTGTTTGGCAGTGTTAGTCCTCAAAATTCCTGGTGGGGGGAAAGTCAGGCTTCATCAGTAACTTGCATCTCGAAGGCAAGCTGCAGTCAAATAAAAACTGTATTGTTCGCATGTATCATAACACATAAGTAAGCAGCCAAGTTTATCTGGCTAGAATAGTGCATTTCTGATGTAATATTCTCTGAGGACTATATAAGACTGTGTTGATGTGTGTTCACGGTAAAGCAAAAAGTATCTGTTATACATCTGTGTCTCTTCAGTCAGTTTTCTAAGATCTTAAAGCAGAGTGAGCAAAACCCAGTTTTGTGTAACTGTCACTGAATCATCTGGTGATCAAATGACAAAAACTGGATTAAAATGACTGATTTTTCCTGCTGACACTTCAATAGAAATACCTCTGTGATCTGTGGAATTGTTGCACATTTATATTCTGTCTGTATAGAAACATCCAAGAGGCATCCACAGCCAGGAAGCCAATGTGACCTCTCTGACCTGCAGTGTGTCCTTCTGTTCTACCGTTCCTCTGTCCCTCTGCAGAACTATCACATTCACTGACCACTTGCACAACAGGTAATGTGCCATTGTATAATATCACTCTTCAATCTTCTTCTCCTCTCTTCTTATCTCTGTAGGAAAAAGCAACATAATTCAAAATGCTACACAAGCACAAAATGCTACACAAGCCACCATGGTAAAGTTAGTGATTTGTAGGAACGCATTGGTTCCCACAGAGCAATTATCTGGTTCTAAAAACATTCAGGGCCTAAGCCCCATATGCCTTGTACTTATCATGTACATACATACATTTCAGTTTGCTAAACTGTTTTTTTCCGTGACTCTGCCTCTCTCCCACTAGGTTTAAGGTTAAGTTTTGTGCTGTCGCTGACAACTGTGTGCTGACAGTCTGGCCGTACATGGCCCTGCACCGCTCTGAGCAACAGATAGTTCTTAAGACTGGTACTGTATAACATACACAAACACACATCCCTGCACCAAGTATGTACAGTGTATAGAGAAAGTGGAGAATGAGAAGTAGACCTCATGAAAGTTTTGTTGGTAGAGTAACAGTGTCTGGTCATCTACACTTTATAGTAATGAAATGCATTTTAGTGTCTCAGTTATTGCACATGCTGCTCAAACAGCTTCAAAATCAAAACCGTGTACACATTGTTTTCACTGTTCATCATTGTGTGACTGTTGTTTAGGAGCCACAGCTGTGGAGGCGATCCTTCAGCGCTATCACACACCAAGTCCTGCTTCTGGCCCAGAATCATCATCATCCTCATTTGATCACAACAGCTCAACAAACAAGAACTCAGCGTCAGGTCAGAAACTGAAACATTTGTGTGTGATGTGTTTATGTGTCTGCTTGTAATTGTTTTAGAGCATCTGAGAGCAGTGTGTGTATCTGTCCTCTTCAGACTCCTTTCCAGACAGTGACAGTGTGAGCGGACAGACCAGCGGGGATGAAGAGGTCTCTCCAAATGGACACACCCCAAATAATCTCGGCGTCCCAGAATTCCTTAGTGCCAACTCAGATGAAGGACTGTATCACCACAATGTATTATTGGCTGTGGAGAGGTGGTTTAGTCTCTTTGGCTGGCCGAGTGGACCACACCCAATCTCTGTACCAGACACACTTAGAAGGTATACTGAAAAGATTTCATGATAGTTTAGTTCAGGGGCTATGTTTGGATTACAGTGTAGTCATCTGTCCTTTTTGATCATTCTTCCCATCTGTTTGTCAATCAAATTAACCTCTCCAACCTCTCTCTCCCTACAGAGTTGTGTCAAAAATTCAAACAAATCATTCCAGTGGACGGACTTATTGTGTCAGTCAAAATAAAGACTCCAGGTGAGTATGTGTGTGGTGAATTTTCACTACGTACCTTTGAGTGATAAATAAATCACTATACTGCAACATAGTGCTGCTGATAAGATATTACTGAATGTTCATGATGAAACCAGGCAAAGGGTTTGAGAATGTACAGGTTGAAGGTAGGATCTGACTGCTGAAGATTAATTTTATATGGAGATCTCTAAAAAAAAATTCTGTGCAAATAATGTTTCTGTTTTTAAATGGCAGTGGCCAGTCTACTCAGGTTTGTATTCATTATTCATTATTTTGAGGGTTGAAATGGGTCAGAGAAAATAAAAAATATACATAAATACTTGAACTGAAGCTGGTGGGATTTAATTTTATAATTTCATGCATCTGGCTCCAGACATAAAGGATAATAACTGTATTGTGTTGTCGTGTCCAGGTCTGTAGTGGACATGCTTCATCACCTGACAGGCAAACAGATTCCTGGTATTCCTCGCTGTCTGACATTTTCCACTGATAAAGACCAGCGCACTAAACAGCTATTACAACAGCATGAAGCTATGCTTGCTTTTCTCAGGTAGGTTTTATTCACACAGATAAACTGCAACGGTAAGTTTTAATTAAGTGCCAATGTCTTATTTATGTAAATGTCATCATAGCAAAAAAGGTCAGACCAGTAACAGTAACATTTCTCTAACAATACCAACATGTCACAAGTCCAAACTGATTACTGTCAGCAGAACAAGGTAAGACTTTGACATAAATGCAAGCCACAAGAAAATCAGCATTTATTGAGTATTATTGGAATGAGTTAATTTTAAGTTACTGAGGATGTTCTTTTCCTGTCAGAAAAGTTGAAAAAGTGCAGTAATTATCTGATACTCTTGTTCACCAGGAGCCTGTTTTACTAAAGTGATTTGCAAGCTCTGTTTACACACACAGTGCAAATGGTGGCTATGACAAATTTCAGAATTTACTGTGAATTGCAGATGCATTTCCATGTCTGGCAAGGCTCTTGCATAGTCATGCATGGGTCACAAGTATGCCATTGCAAGCATTGTAGCTCTCTCCTTTAATGTCCTGTCATGTCAGTTTGAGCCAGCAATGTCTGAAAAAGACTGAAATGACATTTTGGAAACTTGTTGGGCTACTGTCAGTTTGTTTTGTACATTGTTACTTTGTGTTCAGGGTGCAGGGAGCCTGCCTGTGCCACATCAGACCAGAGTACTTGCTAGACGTACAGGAGTTCAAACACTGGTGTACCCTGCAGGTATAAAAACTCGTGCACTCAACATTTTGCTCCTAGTCCTAGACCAGATTAATTAAATTGCATGTTCTTTAAAGCTTTAGAGCTTTGGGAACTGCTACAAACTCTTCTTAGTCTCACTCATGATCTCTTACTTTCACTTATATACAGAGTATATATATATTTACAACTTCTTGTGCTTGTGTTTCTCTCAGTCAAAGGAGAAAGAGCACAGTCAGGACTATAGCAGTGTTGACTATGAGTCTCTGAGCAAACGATCCTGGACTGACCTGCTGCTACAAATATACAAGGTGAAAAACATTTTCTAGCTCCCTCTTCCTGTCTTTAACCACTGTCAGCTTTATTGTATTACCTGTATATTCTTGGAAATCACTTTATGTTTAAGGTACTCTTTGATCTCGTTGAAGTTGTTTCTTTAAAGTACATTTACTATGTGTCCTAATTTTCATCAACACTGCGATTAAATATTTAGAGCTGCAATTCCACTCTGTCAGTCTTTTGTTCCTTTTTATATTTTCACTTCCGCTTTATTTATATGTCTCTCTCTCTCCCTGCTGAGAGTGGTTGTCAGAAATAATTGATACTCACTGAAGGTGGAATAAAGGTTGAATCAAAGGTTGAATGAAAACACTTTGACTTAACAAAAGGTTTATAACTCTTGACAACTTAATGAAAGACTGAGAAAATTTTGTGCTGGGAAACACAACCTGTGGATGTGTCTGCCTGTGTAAATGCAAAGTAGAGTAGCTCAGGAAAATGTCAGTCTCATCTTGTTAAATACCAGTATTTAACAGTGATCTGCACATGCCCAGGTCTTGGTCTTGTGTCGTGTGTCAAAGAGTGGTCTGAATACGATTCTGAACCAGGAAGACGTTGCTGGAATCCTCTCTGTCAACTCAAAGCCGCTGGCCAGTAATGTCTACTCTACTTGGGAGCTCCAGTTGCTCTCATGGCTCAACATGCACTATCAGAACATGAGGAAAACTGTCTGGGGTACAGGTAAGGCACAACGTGTACACACACATTAGCAACTTTTAAAGTTTAGGGGGTTCATTTGTCTCCTGCTCTTACAATTTGTGGAGTGAGAAGTTTGTTTTCAGTTTAATATATTGTGTATTTCATTCTGCATTTTTCATTACCTACTGATGCCTTAATATGTATTACTGATTGAAAGGTTATTTCTGCATGGTAATGGTTTTGCAGTTGGCATCCCATCAGCACGCTGGATAGTGAATTTTGACCTGGACTTGACAGATGGACTGGTGCTAGCTGCTCTGCTTGCTGCCTACTGTCCTTACCTGGTCAGTGCTTGTGTACACGTGTCTGAATCTATGTGTGTGTGTGTGTGTTAATTTTGTGCAGACCCTCTTAAGTGTGTGTGAGTCAATGAGAGATGGTGGTTAATGCCTGTAAGTGGCACTGTGATTGATGTGATGAGGACACAATTAGTCCTGAACAAGATTAGGGAAGCTTATTATCATGCTAAGCACCATTTTGTGTGTGTGTGTGTGTGTGTGTGTGTGTGTGTGTGTGTGTGTGTGTGTGATTGAGTACAATTCAGACTGAATTTTCAGTGGTGTAACTAGCCATGAGATGTGTTTTGCTTACAAAAATCCCAAGATGATCATAACATAAGCACTGAACTATGACAAGTCAAGTTACAATCCAAAGTTTAAACACACATTGCCAAACACTGAGCAATGTGTAACAGGCTACAGGGTGACAGTGAGAGTAGAGAGATCTGAAAAGTCAAGCTACAAATTCAAGGGCAACCGACCTTGATGGCTGAGGATCTCAGTCACAGACATAAAGTTACAAATGAACCTTGTCATAATTTTACATCTGACTTTACCACTGTGTTTCTCATTAGATCTGCAGCCACTTCAGGAGGATGTACACCACAACTAACAGCCTGGAGCAGATCCTCCACAACAACATCATAGTCTACCAGTCCTTAACTGCACTTTCTCTCAACATAGATATACAGGTAAAAACCAGAGGGGTGTTTCATAAAGCAATCCCTCCAGAAATGGTTAATTTAGTTTTCAGTCTACAACAGGGAAATTCACTAGAATCTGCCACAAAGGTCACTGTGACCTCACAAAACATGTTTTTGGCCTTGTGAACACAATATCTCAAGAATGCCTTGAGTGAACATTCACTTGGACTCAAAAATGAATTGATTAGATTTTGGTGGTTAAACATCAAGGTCACAGAACACTTGTTTTTGGCCATAACTTAGGAATTCACACACTACTGCACTGCCTGTTGGCTGCATGCAAGGCAGTAATACTAGTTTTCATTTTCAGACTTGTAGTCTTGACCTGACCTCACAAAACACATTCTTGGCCTCTTGAATGTGATATCTCAATTCACACTTCACTTTATCCCAGGATGACTCATTTACAGGCTGAGTTTAGCAGTTCATCTCCACTTGTGTCAGAGTCTAGGTTCAGTGTGCTTAAAGTTCTCATCTGCTTTATTTATGATAATGGTTTTGTCAGTTTGTTATCAGGTTATCCATCTGTTCATTAGTCTCATTCTTGTGAATATGATATCTCAGTACGTGATTAATTTGCAGACACTAATTTCCATAACATATCTAAATGTAAGCAATTACTTTAACAGACGTATTTACTCATTTCTGCATTAATGAACGTTAGAACACTTTGATTATAATAACTGAATATATCATGAATATGTCAGTATGATTGTTACCGTGACGTCAGAGATTACGCAGCACTTCCTGTTCCCTGTATCTGCATGCATGCATCTGTGCATGTGTTCAGCCCACAGACTTGTCGGATCCTAATCCAGTGCAGATGTTGATGCTATGTGTTCACCTGTATGAGAGGCTGCCTCAGTACCTGCCAAAACACACCATCACTCTGTCAGGAAGCCTGCACAGCACTTTCAGCAAGCAGGTAGTACAAACACACACGTACAACAAGGACTTTGGTCTCAGAAGACACCTAAATAAAAATACAGCCCTGTAAATCAAATTAATGAGCACTGTCAGGATTGAAAATGGACTTGGATGGTGCACATGCAAACTCTGCTAGTGGGAACACACACAGGCACACATTAACAGGATTATAGTCACACACATACATTAATAGGATTATAGACTCACCCACACACACACTAACAGGATTACAAACACAGACAAATATACATCTGGGTAATGATCCACATTGTCAGCCACATTACAGGCCTAACAAAAATAGACGTCAGTTTGTCATTGCTAAGCAAGACAGATTTCATTGTTGTATTTCTGTGGGTGTGTGTGTGTGTGTGTGTGTGTGAGAACTGCAGGTGCGACTGAAAAGCCCATCCTCTAAGCCTGTCAAATACCAGGCCTTCCTTTTAGGAGAGGATGCTCCTCTCTTCTCCCTCCCTGATGGATCTACTGTCACCGTCCCTCCAAAGTATGTTATACCAAACTATACTTGAGTACAATTCTGACTACTTGCACTTTACTTGAGCATTTCTATTATATACTGCCTTATACTTCTTCTCCACCTTATTTTCAGAGGCAACCTACCTCTTTTTATGGTAATCATGGACCTAAACCTTTCAACAATCAGTGACAGAATGTTAAAAGAAACATCTTAGAAGGACAGTTTTATATTTGAGCAAACAGTCTAGTATTGCTTTATGCACTTAACTGGATTGGGGTTCAGGCTAAAGTTACCCTGCCCTGGGTGACTAATTGAAATTTGAATAATTTCCATTTTAATCTAAGAACTAAATTTTTATGCAGTTCACTAAAAATGATCTGCTTCAGACACTTATACTATATAATGAAGTGTTCAGAGGCATGTTTTTCCAGGTTAAAGCATAAATAATTGTGAAGACTACAGTCTTGCCCAATAAAATTGTAATTATGAAACACTGCTGCATGCCTTTGTAGTCTGTATCAACAGCAGATACCTTACTAAAGCTGGTATCGTTAGTGAGGAAGTGCTGTCGTTGCATCTGTACTTCCAAAATAGCTTGTTTCAGGCAGACCTATGCCCTGCAAAGAACAGGAAATATCCTCAACTTCTTCAGCTCAGGGTTCAAATTGAGTATATTTAGTTTTGCCTTGAGACTACTGTAGCTCATTAAAATGTACTGGTTATGCCCTCAAGTGAGGCCTCTACATAAAAATAGCCCATGTCCCATTTTGGATCCCTGGCTTTACTTTGAGAAATGCTATCTTTAAGACAATGCTATTATGGAGAAATATAGTGTTGAAATTCTGCTGATTTATTACTATTACTACTGTCATAAACTGAAAATGGGGCATTGTAAAATGAAATAATCATGTTTTGGTATTCATATTCCCCTTGATCAGAAGCTAAATAATCAGAGATCTTGTTGTTGCCTGTGGTGATTTTCACAGGGGCCACGTTGAACTGACTGTCCAGTATAGATGCTCCTTCCTGCAGCCCATGAAGGCAGTCCTTCTGCTCATCTCCAGCTCTGCTTTTGGTCTGCATGGCACCACTCTTGCCTTCAATCTAAAGACCCATGTCAGTCACATTACACCCACAGTGAGTATAATTAACTAAAGGGCTGGGCTGACTGTCATGCTGTAGTTATACTCACTGATTTCTTGATTACTTGCTAATAATATGTCTGACTAAATCACTCACTAGCATGCTGTGAGTGTCTATCACACATCACACACCATTTTGAATGCAGTGTCTTCCTGAAGCTTTACAGTTGTGTTACATAGTTTCTGGCTCTAGCTGTAGGCTTATATATACCTAAATGACAGACTCTCTGCTTCCTACTATTTCTCCTTAGAACACTGTCAAGTGCATGTCTCCGTGCTACCAGCTGAGAGTGATCCATCTGCCAGTAACTAATCCTTTCAGGAAAGAAGCTAAATTCAGGTAGGTTTCTGTTTGTTTAGATCAAAATCAAGATGAAAAATTTATGGAGTCTGTTTACCCAAATGATGAAAAAAATAACAAACTAAAAAAAACCAAACATATTTTTCCACCTAGTAGAATCAGTATATTCATGTCTTTGATTTTATTCATCCAGGGTTGAGACACTTTATCTGTCTGTGAGAGTTCTGTCACAACCCCAGTACAATGGAATTGAATGTCATTTTGTTTGTGATGCTTACTGGCTTTCCAGAGACAAAATCAACACTATGATTTTTATGGTCTGTGTTGTAAATTCAGCAATCTTTGCTGTGCGTGTTTTAGGGTGGTGCTAGTGGAGTCTACGTTCAACCCAGTGGAGCCTGTAAAGAGACAAGACGGCCTCGTTCGACAGTAACACATGCACTTTTTACACAGCATAAAGACTAGTAATACACACATGTACACAAAAGTACTTGACTTAAAGGATAAGGCTACTATTATTCTATATTCTTCTTTTGTCCACCAATCTCATGAAAACACTTAAACCAACAATGTATTCATCTGTGCCTCCATTCTATCTGATTTCCCTTCTCTGTCTGTGGCTCTCAAGACCATTAGCTCCCACTGAAGGCATACGTCTTTAAAAACCATCTCCTGAACATGTAGTTTCTTTTTTAAAAAACAGCTGGGCAGTGTGTTTTTTATCTTAAACACAGTGAAGTGAATTTGTTAGAAACTCTTAGTGCTGTTATGAGTATTTCTGGCATCAGTACATGTATATAAATAAATTACAGCCTGTGTGTCCACGGTAATGAGGGATATGTCACGCAGTGCAGTGGTGTGTCTCACTGATGTGTTTTTAATAGTTTTTTAACAATGGAGCTCTACAGCACAGAGGATATTATACACACACATGCCCTTGGCAGTATAATCAATTCGTTGTTGGTTTTGTTCTCTTCATCTGATTAGGTGACAGGAAGAAAAATATAGAATGTCCAAGTTTGTCTCCAAGAGCACAGAATAGAACTCACAAAATGGTAAATGAATAGATCATTTTAAATTGATTTTCAGACTTAGACTAGATTTATTATTCCTTACAGATCATAAAGTTTTTGCTTTTCCTGCTGCAAAGAAGACCACAGATAACAGTAAATAGACACCTTGGGTGGTATTTTTAAAATCCAGTTTGAAAATGTGAGCCTTTAGTATAGTCCAATTTAATTTCCTTTTTACATTTAATTGATTCAAGACTGTGAAACATGAAACAAGGAGCACAAACAACATACAGAATACAAGCTAGCTACAAACAAAAGCTTCATATTTAATTCTCTATATACAATAGTAGTGGCTCTAACACAAAAAACAAAACCTACAAGAGCCTACAAAAAGAAAGGGTTCCCCCTGCTAATCATAGCTTCATACAGTGAAGTAAAGTATGGGCTTCCTCAGGGGTGTCCTGGGTGGTCATTAAGAATAGCTGGTTAGTATGCGTCTCTCATCACCTGAGACGTCTTCAAAGCCAAACATTCCAGGTCCTCCTCCTCCATAGTCATCTCCTCACCAGGAGTTGACTATGAGGGTATGATTTAGAACTGAGGTCATTTGTAGTTCACCTGAATCAGGTTGTGTGATGTGATATCCATATGTAAATGATTATATATTATTTTTCTTTCCTCCTCCTTCGTCTTTCAGCATAGAGAAAATGACTTCAGATAAGAGCCATGGGGAGGACATGGAAGGGAAGCACTCAGCTCTCAGTAAATACTAACATACTAACACACAAACGCACACATACTCTGAACCCTGCACTACCTCAATTACTGTTTATGCATATGTGAGAACACTGCTCCTTTATTCATGTCTGATTTGTTGTGGCTTATATATGTTTGTGTGTGTGTGCCCAGATGGTGAAAGCAGTGATTTCCTGACTGCAGAGAGGAGTGTTTGTCTGAAGGCAGGCCAGGCAGATACTCTGAACATCCACTACTTGCCCTTCTGCCCTGGCACCAAGTATTGCTCTGTGCTGCTAGTTTGCCCACAGGTCAGTGTGTCTGTTCATGTGTGTGTGTGTGTGTGTGTGTGTGTCTGGGTTGTCTGTCAATTTCCTGAAATAGATTTAAAAGAACTGAATATTAATTTTCACTTTTGAAATTGCAGCTTACTGAAAATCCACAGTGCATATTAAATTGAGTTGAGTTAATTAAGTGAAATCTTCATCATGAAGTGTGTGTGTGTGTGTGTGTGTGTGTGTGTGTGTGTGTGTGTGTGTGTGTGTGTGTGCGCGCGCGTGCGTGCGTGTGTGCATTTCCTACTTGTGTTTATGTCAGTGCAATTTGATACCTACCAGACAGCACTCTGGTTCCATTACAGTAAAGTGTAAAATGGGAAAAGTTTTGAGCCAGTACAAAAATATTCATTGTTATTATATACATATCACATAGACTGTGATAACAAAGTTTCTTATTCCTAAAACAGTGTCACTGTGTTTCAAGAATTAGGCACCTGCATGAGAACACAGAATCGATTTTTCCAGCACTACACTAGTAATGGTAATACTGATTCTGATTTCCACCTCAGAATCAAAATACTGGAATAAATACCAATGTGATCAAATTTATCATATCACGATATTGGGAATATTGCAATGTGTGGTATTTACATCATAACTAATTGTGTGCAACACACAATTCCAATAATATGGAAATGGTTTGATAACTTTATTCTGCAGAGAAAAAGAGCAGCCTTGGCGTTGATTCTGCCAGTCTCTGGAACTCTACTGGAGGGATGGAACACCATTCTTCCAAGAGATCTTCCCTCACTTGGTGTTTTGATAATGGTGGTAGAGAGCACTGTATTGCACATCAGTCAAAGAAACTTTCGTAGGTGTTCATTTGGCTTGAGATCTGGTGACTGTGAGGGCCATAGTCATTTTCATACTGATCAAACCATTCAGTGACCCCCTCATGCCCTGTGGATAGAGGTATTCACATCCAGGCACTCTACTTATTTTTCAGGTTTTTCCCTTTAATTTGTTATCCGTCTGTTTATAGTACCACTGCCCTTATCTTGTATCCTCGGTGGGAATGGAGGGAATTGGTCCTTTGTCTTTGTCTGTATTTGTTGTGTTCTTGTGTTGTTAGTTAATAGTGGCAGTGATGTTAACTTAATGGTAATTAATCAAGGCAGCACATTGCAACATTGTGGAAAAAAAAGAGAAAATTTTCATTTACATTGAGCTAAAGTTTAGTATTGATCAGCTGGACTCAGCTGAGAAACAACAGCATAGCATGTCCCTTTATATCAATGGCTTTAATCAGAGTTATTTTTAAATGAGAGCAGAGAGCCACTAGCCTGGAAACCAGACCAGTTATCGAGCTCATGTTTATTTGCTCTCCCCCTCTATTCAGAAAGATTTCCATTTGTGCTGAGACAGGTCAGGCTAATCACAACCAGTTATCTAAAATGTGGCAGGTTTGATACGATGACTAACAGCTACTCATGTCTGTTTATACAGTAACATTACCAACCAGTGTGGCAAGTGACCCTCATTTATTCACAGCCATGTCTGTGTGTGTGTTTCCCTTTAGGTAGGGGACATGGTCTATATGGTGAAGGCCACAGCAGAATTGCCTCTTCCCTCGCCTTTCACTGCCAGGCCTAGTTCTAACATTGTCTCTATCCCCAACAACTCTGGTAGGAACCTGTCACACTTTTTGTTTATTATTATGTTTGATGGCAACATCATAAGCGTGTATTCAAAATTAAGAAGCACCAGTAATAGTATTTGCTCTTAGCTGTATGCACACTGATGTTTCTCCACCAATAGACCCAGCTATCTGCGTATCAGTACTAAGCCTATGCTGCAAGGTGGAACAGGTGTGTGAGGAGGTGGTGCATCTGCCGCTTATCAACACAGCCTGGGAACAAGCTCTGGCCATCTGGGGGCAGTACAGCATGAGTGCCGATGAACACAGGAGGCGGATGCTGACACACACTTTGTATAGCAGCACTGTGAGGGTAACCACAGCCATACGGAAGCTCTTTAAACAACAGGTACACACACAGATCTGTGGATGCTTGGTGACGGAAAGGCAGGCAGGCAGGCAAGACCATCAGTATTGTGAGATGTTTTCCCTGTTGTCTGTATCTTACTTGGTTTACCTCTTCTCTTGTTTTTCTGTCAGGCCCAGCTCATGAGTGGTGGTGACCACAGTAAAGTTATAACATATAGTGTGGAGGTTTCTTTGCCACAGTACTTCACTTTACCTACTGCTGTTGAGATACCTATAAAAGAGGACACCAACATACCATGGGAGAATCCTGCAGGTACACACACATAAATACTTGAATTCCAGTCAAGCACAGAGGATGAAGCTACTTCCTGTATCACTGATGAAGCACTTTGATCCAGCAGTATCAACTTCTCATTTAATGTTATATTGCCCTTTTTGACCAAATAGTATAGGAGCAATGAAACCAAAATAAACTAAACTAGGAAATAAAAATCCCCTTTGCACATTTCTGATTGTGTTTCCATGACAACACCTATGAACATCAAACTAAACTGATGACTGGTAGTGTTTGGGAGCTGTTTTTACACACATGCTCTCAGCTCTCTCTGTTTATGCTGTCATTTTTAAGTTAGTTATGAAGTTTGCTATGTTGTCTCACTTGTTATTAAGGTTATAAAAGACTAACCCTCATCCTAACAACAATGATAATAATACCATGAATGTGGGACAGGATACCAGACTCATACTGCACTCATCACAATGGTGCCCATTGACTTAAATGAAAATTGCACACTGAGCACATGAGCCAAAACGTTTTGTAGCTTCCAGGTTTATTTCTGCTTCATTTGGCTCAGTGCACGAGCGTTAGTATTTCACTAGCTGGCCCCGTCTGTACGTTCCCAAGTTCATTTACTTATGTATATGTCATCTCTTCTCTTATTGTCCTCCTTCTCTCCTCACTGAATATCTCCTCTTCCCTCTGTTCAATAGACTGTGGCTGTGTGGACATCCCATTACGCTTCCAAGCTGACCGTGTGGGGCACTTTACATGTCAGGTGGTCCTGAGGTCTTGGTGTGATACCAGGGTCTACATGCTGGAGGCACAGGTTACTTCACAGGTATGTACCAGCTGATGTCTGACTTTAGTAAACCTGTCACTGAACATTAAATGAACACTGAATTGCTTGTTGGTTCATGTGCATCTCATTTGTGACCACAGAGAGGATCAATTCACCTGGACTTCAGTTCACCTGCTCACCGTTCAGTCACACAAGACATACCAGTGGTGAGCAGCAAGAGAAAGTTCTTGAGTATAAATCAGTGTGTGTGTGTGGTGCCTGTAACCTAAACGCATTTGATTAATTATGAATGATTTCAGATATTACTTCCATAAAGACTAATTTCTCTGAGGAGAGTGCTGCACTGTGTACACAGTATACTCGCTGGCGCAGTGTGTGTGAGAGTAGTACTCTCTCAAATACGGCCATTGTGCACTTCACTGGAAAAAACAATCACAACATTTGAACATGGTTGTCACCTGCCAAAATATCCACCAGCTCCTTTGTTTACTTGACTTAAAAATGAACGTTATTATGATTGTAGTTTTGTGGATTGGTTTTTAACATATTGCCAAAATGGTGAATTTAAGTCAAATTATCCAGCCAGTGTGTCTACCCACAGCACAACGAGACCCACCAAGACTGGAACATGCATGCTGAGGTGTGTGGTGAAGGATTCTATGGCCCAAAAGTTTTGAATGTACCAGCTGGGACAAGAGCCTCCTACCCGCTCTCCTTTCACCCTTCTGCACAATGCATTGTCATGGTAATATTCTTTTTTTTTGTTGTGGTTTCATTTTGTCTTTGTGTTTTTGTGATTGCCTGTGAAGATTGATCATGATTACCATGAGAACAGTTGACTTGAGGGCATTTGGTTGTAGATAGTTAAAGACGTTTCAACTCTCATCCAAGAGGCTTCTTCAGTTGTCCATTCTTGTTTTCTGTCATTTCATACTCTTGTCATTTAACTTCTGACAATGGTATGAAATCTGTATGATTGCCTTAATTTAGTGTGTGTTAAGGACAATTCAACATCAGTAACAATTTAAGTAAAGCCTTCTTTGAAAATCCCCTGCCACTGAGGCTTATCTACCAAGCCCTCATATTTGGCCTCTCTTCTAATTAGCCTCCTCCGTTCCCTCCTCCCTGGGAAGTTTCTGCTCAAGTACGACCACTTATCTCAATGCCTTAAACAGCAGCACACTGTCTTGTCTGTGTGGCTGTTCAGGTGATATCTGGAAATTTAAGCTTCCTCTATGGCCTGCATCATTTTCTGTTGCTTTTCCAAGCAGACAGTTTCTAAGAAGCACAGCAGACATTTTTTCTTTGAGAAAATGTATTTTGATAACATTGTTGCAATTTAAAATAGTAGTTGATCCCTTACAGTGATGATGAATGACACTACTGCTTTCACATGTAGAGAATGTTAAATAGTTCAAAGAATGATTTTCAGAGTGATTCATTGGTTTTATCATCAGAGGATTAAAAGCTGAAAATCAACCTTTATGTCATGAAATGAGAACCACAAAAATATAGGAAAATATATGAAAGAAACATCCAATAAATCACCTCACCATCACATCCTTCACATTTATACCACAACAGCAGTTTAGATTTTAGTTAATGATACAGAGGATGAAAAATAACTTATCATCAATAAGTAAATGCTGAAATAAATGGACAAATAAATCAATAAATGAATTAATCAATACCGGAAATAATGGATGTAGGTAATTATATGCAACATAAATGAAAAGGGGTCTTCAATTTATTTCCATATTTCTCTATATTTGCATTTATTTATTTCTGTAGAGTTTGTATTACCAACCTCATTAGCATAGAGAATATAGAACTGTAGAAGTATAAAAATAGATCCATGTAAATGTATTTATTTTGTCATGAATTATTTTCTGTATTTCTTTTATTCATATTCCTTTATCAGCATATATATTTATTTCAGCAGTTACTTATTAGATAGATGTGATTTTTTGTTTTGTTTTGTTTTGTTTTTTTTGTTTCCATCATATAAAATGTATCTTTTACGGTATTTCTCCTTTTTTTGGTATTGGTTAGGGTTAACTTAAGTACTGAGTGCAAAAAGGGTTTGTGCATTGGCCGGGAATCGAACCCGGGCCTCCCGCGTGGCAGGCGAGAATTCTACCACTGAACCACCAATGCGCTACATTAATGTACGCTGGAGGCGGAGCTTAAAATTGAAACCTGCTGTAGAAGGTTGTATCTTGGCTGTCTATCCGTCTTTTACTCTAAATTGATTTTTTCTGTATTGATTAAATATAGATGCCTGCAAACACTAAATATTACTAGAATTAATTACAATGGAGAAATTATCTGTATTTTGTATCCACAATCAAGAGACTCATAGGAACATTTTTGGGAATAGCAGCCTGCTACTAAAAGCAGATGGCAACACAAGAAACAGCGTCTTCTCCCAGCGTTGTGTTTGTTAGCACGGCACTCACCCCAGGTTATTAACATGAATCGTATAGTTTCGAAACGTTTTTAATCCCTCTCATCGATCTAGGCTAGAATCAGCCCTACAGAACTGTCGTTTGTTGTTCAGAGGTATTTATATGGGCTAATCTGAACTTTGATCTACTGTGTGACGATGTCTGCTTTAATGAGACATCTACTGGTGGACTCCCTCTTAACATTAACATGCATCGTGACTCTTCTCATGTTAGGTTTGCTGTGAGTCAGGTTTGATTACCTGCAGCCTGAGCAGATGAAATGTAAAGCAGTGGCTACTGTGCCACTGCTTTACAGAACAACCGTTCAAAGCCACCTTACTGATATGTAGTATTAATATTATTAGTATTTACACATTTATGCACTAACAATTATAATCCAGTAATATAATACATATTCTGAAATGGGACATTCTGCATGATGAGTACTTTTACTTATATTATATTTTAAATATATTTTAGTGCTCATACTTAGAGACATTTTAAGTGCAGGACATTTACTACTTTACATAACAGAGTATTTGGACAGTGTAGTATTACTACTTATGACCTTACATGCAAAGCCCATGCATAGGTGAAGGAGACTTAAAACATAACAAGAAAGAAAGTGTGATGAGTGCGCTCCCCTTTCTCCTCTTCCCCTTCTCTCTCACCCCTCTGTGCCTCTCTCTCTGTCTCCCTCGGTCTCTACTTTTTCTATTTTTCTCTCACCCCTCCTCAGTCTCTTCCTCTTCTGCCTCTGCTTCTGGGCCTCAAAATTCTTAATTTGCATATTTAAATGACTGAAGGAAGAAGACCCCATGGACCCTCCTAGGGGATTTTAGTTTTGTATCTTGTGACCTTTTTCATGACTTGAAAGTTTGCAGATCTGGACCATTTGGTCAGATACTGAATTGGTGGAAATCTTGGGTTCCCACCCTG
Organism: Lates calcarifer; assembly: GCF_001640805.2. Taxonomy (NCBI): domain Eukaryota; kingdom Metazoa; phylum Chordata; class Actinopteri; family Centropomidae; genus Lates; species Lates calcarifer. Next base: position 11,931,588 of record NC_066854.1, read on the forward strand.
AAACTGATGATTGTTGGTATGCTCCTGGCTTCTTTGCAGCAGCATCCATATTTGAAGCCCTGTCAACTGTCATGTCATGCCCTGTCAATCTGTCAGAATTTTATAGTCCAAGCATATGAACACGTACAGTAGAAATACATTTCTGAAAAGTCATTATTATTTATATTACGAGTATAGACAGACATGGATTTAAGCAGCAACTTGACTGGTTGGTGGAAGCATACAACCCAGAGGAAATTCTAGTTGAAATATGTTATAATTACTTATGGAAAATAAGATTCTCTGAGTCCTTAATATAATATATAACATAGTGTACATAATGTATTATTATAGTGTTTTTGTATTTGGAGCCTCTTTCATGCATCGTTGTAAGAGCACCTGACTGCAGCTGAGAGGCTGCTTACCAGTGTTCCTCTGTGCAAACACTTCACACTGAACACCTGTTTGTGTGTGTTTGACTGTCTGGACTTTATCCCCTATTCCCACAGGGCAAGCTGTCCTTACATAATGACTGCGACGGCACTGAGCATGTGTTCACCCTCAGAGGAGTGGGAGAGTACCCCCTGCCTGTGGACCATGTGGTATTACACTGCCCTGTTGGGAAGACCACACACACTCAGCTGGATGTCCCCAACTACAGCCAGAACAAACTGACTCTTAAGGTACAAGCACATGTGCACATAACTGCCACACATACTGGTACTTGCTGACAAGGTTTACTCTGATGCACATTCACACCCAGAAAAGCACTGAGTGAGTTTAATGGTTGTGTGTGTATTATATACCTAGTATACCTTTTGTTTTCATAGAAATTGAACCAATATTTTTTAGGTATCAGCAAGTCAGTCAGACTGGAAACTGTATGAGAAGAAGAATTTGATAAATGGTTAATTGTTGATGTCATTTTTCAAGCAACCAGTTTGAGCTTCTTTAATATCAGGGTTTGTTGCTTTTCTTCATCTTCTGTGATAGTAATTATATATATATACACACACATATGTATTCATCAGATTAACGGGTAGAGTGCCATTAGTTGCAGCCTTAGCAGTGGCCAAGAAGGCACAGCAGGAAATCAGTATAAAGTAGGCCCCTCTACTCTAATTATGTATGTGTATATGCATCTATTTGCTGGTGTTTCCGCCTTGTGGAGTATTTTTTATTTCCTTTTTCTTATGTGTGTGTGTGTGTGTGTGTAGGTGGTGACGGATCTATCTGTTGTGAGTGGCACTCCCTCCCTGGAGATTAAACCTGGTCACAGCACTCCATACACCCTGGCTGTGTCACCATGGAAACGAGGGAAACAGACAGGTGATTTTTTTTCCCCCTACCACGTGTTTGATAGATTGTTGGGTTGTGTGGTTTGTATGTGACATGGACTGTAAGGAATTAAAGCTAAAATGACTACAAACCTTAAGTCTTATTATTAATAATAATAATTAAATAAATAAAACAATACAAAACAACTAAACTGTACACTTCATCCACAACTTGCAGGTTATGTGTCATTTGTAGAAACCGATGTTCAAGAAGCAGACAAAGACAAAGGTAAGCTCAGTGCTGTACCATATATTGTGCATGAACATGTAATCATGCCTAGACTTGATTATAAAATGTCTGAACGTGTGTTTGCATTTATACCATATTCATGCACATACATGCCTGTCATCCAGGTCACCAACTGGGACACTATGAGGTGTACTTCTCTCTAGAGGTTGTTTGTGAACCACCAGCACCTGTCAGAGTCATTGATGTACAATGTGCTGCTCAGGTAAGATCTGCAAACCTACTTGAACTGTTGGGGTGATATTTATTAAGTCTGTTGTAAATTACCCTCAGGGGTACAGCTGCCTCCTGACAGAGGCATGTTCTTTAGTTTCCATCCGTCTGTCCCATTCATTTGAGATCAATATCAATATCCACCTTCAGGGAATGTCTTCAACTTTGGCCTACTCATTCACTGAAACTCCTGGATGAACTGATAAGATTTTGGTAGTCAATTGTCAAAGATCAAGGTCACTGTGACTTCACATCTGTCCCATTCTTGTGAGCATGTAATCTCAGGAATTCCTTTAGGGAATTTCTTGAAATTTGGTACAAACATTTGCTTGGACTCAGGGATGAACTGATTTGAATTTGGTGGTCAAAGGTCAAGATTACTGTGACCTCACAAAACTGTTTTTTGGCCAAGTCAAATTATTTTACTTTTGTATCCGTCTATCACTGGATTCATACCTGTCAGTATAGGGCTAATTTGCATTTCAGAAAATAATACACTTAATACTTTTTATAAAATTCTTTGAAGTCTTCACTACATTTATTACCTGAGTCTGGACAGACGTGGATGTAAACTGGAAGTTGACTGACTGGTGGAGGCATACAGTCTTGAGGCTGTAATTCCAGTTTCAATTCAGCTGAGAATTTTTACTAAGACTGCAGATGTAAATGAGTCTAGTCACAGTTAATCTCATTTGCACAAAGTGCCTCAGAGTGCCAGACAGTTTCAACAACTGTTGCACGTGTCTGGAATGCAGGGGGGCACAAAGAGAGTGTTTTCTGCTGTTGGACTTTAAATATTAGTTGAAGAGAAGACACATTTTGGAACTGCAAGTGTGCATTCATCTTTAAAGAGGGAAGTTATATGTGAGGGAATATTATTTATCCCTATGTTGTCAATTCAACAAAAAGATTAGTTATTGAATGAATTATGAAAACTATTTGTGGGAGGTTTTTGGTGAAAGTTAAAAACTGTGTTGACTAGATTATTTCTGTATAAAGACCTATTAAAGTATTATTGGCTGCTACAGTCATATCACATTGGATTGCAGCTGCTCTTCAGCCTCACTGAAGCTACCTGTGCTGTTCATTGCAGCGCAGTGAGTCATTCGGAAGCTGGATTCACTCACTTGTTCACTAAAACACTGTTCATCGTCTGGGTTTATTTGAAGGGAGACAATACTTTGTCAGATAACGTCAACTGCAATATTTCTTAAGCGATTATTATATTTCTAACATGCGAGCCCTGAACTTAAATCTTCCTTCTACACTTAGAACAAAAAACTATTAGGACGTCACAAGGAAAAGCAAAAACCTGTGTCATCTTTGAAATGTTGTGTTCCCAGAGCTCAGTTGCCATAGAGATCCCTGTCAATAACCCACGAGGAGAGCTGCTGATGCTGGATGTGTGCTTGGAGGGAGACGACCTGAGTGGGGCCAGCTGGTTTTCAGTTCCTCCACAGGACACTCTCACTTACAGAGCTACGTTCTCGCCTGGCAGAGTAGGAAAGAGCACAGGCAGGTAAGACTCACTGCACTGTAGCTCACCTGCCCTCCTTTAAGGGAGGAGGTAAAATCATAAGTTTACAGTCTACAATATCTTGTAGATCAACATGAGCGTTTTTTGAACAGTGTCTTGAATCTGTGGTATACAGTATTTGCATAGGTTTGGTGTGTGTTTTCTGCCAGTGTGGTCTTCCAGTCAGAGTTGGTGGGGGAGGTCTGGTATCAACTGGATCTTTATGCTCTTCATCCTCCAGTCATGACACTACCACAGATTTGCTGTCAGCTGGGAAAGTATGTGCACACACACTAATACACCATCTCACCGCAGAGTTATTGGTTAACATCCCACATTTACCTTTATGTGTAAGACAAGAAGGTAGCCTGCTTAAATCGTATTTGCTGGAGAGAAAGTGATATTAAAAAAAGACTAAGAAATGTCATAAGTGTTGGTTCTAGTTTGTGTGTGTGTGTATGTGTGTGTATCAGACAGACCAGACAGACCATTCCCCTGGTTAACCCAACAGCTGAGACTCTGGAGCTGGTTGTAGCCAATAGCAACCCCAGAAACTACACACTGGAAATGGATTCAGGAAGTACTGTTAGTACTCACACTCACACTCACTTCTGTGCCTCATTCTTAGTTTATTAGCTCTGTATTTGATTCCACAGTTTCAGAATAAAACTTCTCTTGTTAGTTACCCTGCACTTGCCCCTGTGGAAATTAATTCACCATTATGTTTGATGTTTGTTGTAGTTAATTAACCTTTGATTGTATTTGCTTTTCATCTTTTAAAAGATCTGTGCAGTATACTAAGACAGTTGCTGCCTTTTTGCACACAGTAAACAATCAATAGAAGAGAGTCACTGTTGTCAGTTGGGAAGAAAAGACTTGTATATCTGGATCGAAGGCTACGCGTTGCTTAGCCCTGTGATTTAGAGGTTTTCATCTCCGTGAGCATGAGTGTGTTTATCCCTCCTTACTGTCCCCATGACAGCTGTTCTTTGTCCTTTGTTTGTGTGTGTGTGTGTGGTCCAGTTTATCGTGGAGCCTCACTCCTCCACTCATCTCGGTGTCTGTTTTCATCCGTCATCCATTGGAGAGAGAAACCACACTGCAAAGATCACTTTCACATGCCCTCAGGTGTAAAGACACACACAAACACATACATACACAGAAATTGGATGACATAAGTCACCATGCCTTCATACACACTCTCACACACACACACACAAGGGCACATACACATACAGTAGGCACAGGGATAATTCACTTCTTTTTCCTCTTAAATTGGTTGAAGCAGGTGCTCTCATTTTATCTACTGCCTTATCTCTCCCAATCATCCATGTTAGGCCTGAAGCAATCAGATCACTCCATAAAATGTCTTATTGGCTCAGATTGTACATTTTATTTTATACACAAGAGGATGTTCACAAGAGCGGAGTGATGTAAAAGTTTAACAATGACAGATATATTTCCTTGACAAGAAAACTATAAACTTTGATATACTATCAGTAAGTTACATTGCTAGCAACAATGTCATCCCAATCACATCCCAGATACAAAGCTATTACCAGTCATATGGCAGCCTTGTAGGAACAGGCAGTCCACATCCCAAAATAGTAAAGCAGGGTTGGTTGAGTTAGCAAAGTTGTTTTGGTATCAATGTCAGATAGAAAGACAGAGGAGACAAGTACTCGCTGAGAGGAAACTTCCCAGTGTCAGCACAGAGAGTTACAGCTCAACAGTCACAACACTCTGAAAGTATGTCCATTAAATATTAAGCTACAGTCAGTAGATACAGTTATTACAGCATAAAGAGTAGAAGCAGCATCGTTCTTTGGGGGACAAAAACCACATATTAGCACCTCTAACATTAACAAGTTGTCTCATTTGTTTTAGCAATACAAACAACAACATACAAACTGAAAAAATGACACACAGTAGTTTTATGTGGGTTGTAACAGACTTCTTTGACTTTTTGCTCGTTGCCTGGCAACCTCACTCTGGGGACGCTAGTAGGTACTGTATATTTTTTACCTTCAGATTTAGCAATTTCCTCCTGTCCCTAGTTTTTATGCTAAGATAATCTCCCATTGCTGGCTCTTAACTTCATATTTAACAGGCAGACATGAGAGACAGTCCACTCATTTAACTCTTAGCAAGACAGCATGTTTTCCAAAATGTCAATGACACTGGTGTGGTCATACTTGAGTCGCTGCACACAGCATGAGTCTGCAAACAGCAGCAAACAGCAAGGCCCAATGAAAGGAGTTGGTTACCTTGCTGAGAACTTGGAGTTTTGCAGCCTCTTGCCTGCAGCTCTGCATCTAGAGCTCTGTGTGGCTGCTGCCTCATGTTCCATTACTCCCTGCAATTTTTCAATCTGATCCTGTCCAATACTGTAATACTGCAAATATAGAAATATTGCTGTCTAACCATCTTCTGACTGTGGCTTGTATTAAACAGACATGAGACTGCCTTTATACAGTACTTCTCTTCAAACTCCTAATGTTCAAAAAAGCTAATTAGCATATAAAATGTTAAACTATTGCTTTGATAGCTAAAGACAGAAAATAAGGACTTATACCAGCAAGGTTGAACTTTTTTGTTCATTATTGTGTATTTTATTCATTAAAATTCATTATTCATTTGCAGGCCCTACAATTAAGATTAGGGGAGTCTCAAGCTCAGCAGAAACATACTAAGCACATTTGTAGAATATTTTCTATAATGGTATGAATATAAAAATGTGATTTATGGTTGTAATGAAAACAGAATGCATTCTACTGTCTCTCTTTGTCTTCTCTCCTCTGTATTCCCATCGTGCGTTCTCATTTTTTACTTCATTGCTCTCCCTCTGGCCACTTGTATTTGTGTTAATCTGTCTCTGTCATTCTTTAGTTGCAGGAATGGTGTGTGTTGTTGAGTGGGCGTGGCCTTAATCCAGAGAGCGAGGAGCCCCTTAGCATCTCATCCATGATTGGCTCCAACGCCTCCATCACCATTCCCTTCACAAACCCCATGGAGCTCCCAGCCACGCTCAGTATCACACTGACAGGTCACAGGCACTTCCTGTCTTTCTCCAACAGGCGTTTTGTCACTCATTTGTTCTTGTTACATGCATGTGACACACTCAAACATGTTCATAATACTGTGTGTACTTGGTATTTCTTTATGTATCAGATGAGGATCCAAGTGGTGTCCCTGAGAGCCATCCAGTCAATACAGACAAGGAGGTCTTCTCTATCTCTCTGAGCCAAACTGAAGGTGTGGTAACTGATTTTACAACTCTGTAACACAATAAAAATGTTCAGTGAACAATTTTCATGAGGAAACACATGTAATTCCAAAAACTGTTCTGAAAATTATTTCTTTGATGCAAAATCAAACCGTGCAGCCAAAAAAACTCATATTGTCCCTATAAAGTTGGTCAGTAACCTGCATTTTTCCATTATGCCATCATGTGAAGAAGCAGCAGTAGGATGTTTGCATTAGATCTAATTTAATACAGCTTTTGTGTAGAGAGGAAAAACAGTTGTAATGGCAGACTTCTTGGAAAAAATGCCAACCATATGTAGTATTAAAAATGAGGTTTCTTAAGGATCTTAAAAAAGAAACTTTAAGACAAAGAACCCTCAGCTAAGAGAACAGATAAAAAATATTCAGCAGATGTTCAGTATGGCTAAGATTCAAAAGCAGCCGTGATAAATGTCCTCCTTCACTAAGTGGCAGTAAGAATGTTTTTTGTCTCCATCAGCTCCTAAATAAGTCAACCCGAGACTACATTTTACAAAAACTTTTTATATGGGTCTAAGTTTGTTTTGAAGCTTTAGTTCGTGTGAAATCGGCATCAAAATTGTTCAATGACTCTCGTGTCTACATGAGAATTATTACAATCATTTCAATATGACTTGGTTTCTAGATTGAAATTTTTCATTTGGCTACTGTGGCATAAAGCTAAAAGATATATATGATTGTTTGTCTGTTCTCCATCTTTGCTGCAGGTATACACATCAGTAAAGGAACCAGTTTTGATGTGCCTGTGGTGTTTGCACCTGACACTATGGAGTTACAACAGGCCTGGCTCTGCATTACTCTGAAGCCCCTCAGCAGCTCAGTCAGTAACAGTAACTTCAATACAGACAACATGAGGTGTGTATTCATGCATCTTATTAACAGCATAAGAGGTGATACCTGATACCTGATAGGGTTCAGTTTCTAGACATTCAGTAAAGCTCATTGGCTTCTGTTATACCTACATCCAGGCAGGTTTCTGCATAAGCAAAAGGAGGAACAGTTAAATCAGCTCATAGCAGAGAAGTGTTGAAAGTGCCAGCATGGTGTCAAAGGCATTCTATTCATACATGGTGTTTGTACCTTATGAGAGGATGACAATGCAGTGGCAACAGTACAAAGCACACACATACCATCCTGGTCACACATATTGTGTATTGGCTGGAAGGATAGGTACACCCAGGACAGGTCATCTGTCACAGAGCTAACACACTGACAAACACATTCACACTCTCTTTCAAAGCTTGCAACACCTGGAGGAAACTCATGCTGGCATAGGCAGCATAATTCATTATTATTACAGGATTGTCCAGTGGCTTTGGCTCAGGTTTCACAACACGACTTTGAATTTGAAAGAAGCCAGACTGACTCACTACATTAATATCTTTAAACCTAAAATGCAATTGCATACAAAATGCAATAATATAGATACAACAGCAAATGAGTCAATGCTTCTTATTGAACATACACATCACTGAATCAATCCAGTATCACCTTATTTTACATAACATTACCCTGATGAGCAGCAACATAACTGCTAGTTACTTCAAAAAGAGAAATGAGGCCAAAGCACTGTGTAAAATACTGGAATAAAGTATACTTAATTATAATTGCTGTAACTATTCAATTAGATTGTGACTAATCTAATTGAATAGTTGTATTGATGAATTGTGTCATCAATACAATAATAAATAATCAATAATCTAGGAGCCAAAGCTGCAGGACTGGTTTTAGATTTTGATATATTTTCAAATCAAGTTCAGGTTCATTGCTAATCCCAAATATTGTAGTGTAAAAAATACTCTGCACCAATATTTCAGGTCGGAGCAGGAATTGTCATCCATCTGCTGGATTTACCCTCTCCATGGGATTCCCATGGAAGTGCCTGTTGAGAACTCACCACTTGGCGTGGTCCAGTGTGAAGCAGGCTGCCAGCTGGAAAAGAAGGTGGATGTACTGCTCAGTGAATGTGTGGAGCAGAATCAAGGCCAGAAAGGACTGGAGGGTGTGTGCCAGTTGGTGATTTTTACTCTTTTGTAGTCCAAGTTCACTTGTAAAAGAAAACAGATTCAGATTTTTTCATAGATAGATAGAAGTTGAAATAGTTGAGAAAACACTCTAGTCAGGCACATCAGTTACTGAAGTATGGGGGAAAAAACTGCACTACTTATCAGACAGACTTTAAGCTAAAGTTAGTTTGATGAACACCAGTTGTGATGTTTTTATCCAATAGAGGTTTTACCTAATAGAATCTACTTTGAGTTGAAGTGAGTTTAAAGTTTGTATTAACCAGCTGGATATGTATCACAATGTTGTAACACAGCCCCAGTAACATTTTTACCATATCCTGACCAGTGGGCTGACACACCATCTCATCCAACCTTTCTAATGCATATAAAACACACTGTTCCAGTAGAAGGATTACTGGTGTTGTGTGCAAATAAAAGCCTGACAAAGAGCTTTTCCTGGCTCAATATAAGCCAGAGGTGGTACCATCCTGATCATGTGCACACGCATGCATGTGTACTGGCTCAAGCAAACACTTTTTACAAGCAAAGTATTTTAGGAGTTCTAATAATTATATGATTCAAGAAGTGCATGAGGAAGTTTGATAAAATGAAAAATGGAACGCTGAAATGTACTGCTTGAGGTCGATGAAAACAATGGCTTCAGCCACCCTGTAACAGGAATACATTTTGCTAGTTGTGAAATGCAAGCAAAGGCTTTGAAGTTATACTTATTTTCAACTTCAATACAGGAGGACCCCTGAGAACTGTAAATGAAAACAATAGTTTATGCTGTTTTTAATTTGATTAACTTTGTTAAATGTGTAAATTAACACAATAGCTTTTATGTTGTGCTTAATTTGATGTTGAATAGGACATTAAATATATACACATACTTTTAAAAAGTAACATTAAAATGAAGTAAACATCCTCTTTATCAGTCTTGTGGGCTGACTCCATTTCACTCAGACTACAGTTAGCGTGGCTGTGCACTGTTTTCCAACCTGACACTTTACATCATATTGTCAGTAACATGATTTATTACTTTTTTACTGACTGTAATAATCGTGTGCACTCTTTCACCTGTCCTCACGATTCTTGTAAAGTAATCGCTAATTCTACAAACCATATCTGCAAAGATTAAAGCATGACACTGATGGGATGTAATGTTTATTTAGTAAACCTTTAGTTTATTTAAGGACAGTTTTCACCTGTTTGAAGAGCCAAGAAATAACAGATGCTCTGTGGAGGTAATTTCTTGTGGAAATCTTTTTCCTCCTCTTTGGCAGTTTTGGCAGTGCTTTTCCCAGTGCACTGTACTGATTACGATACAGCGCCATCACACTGGCATAAAGCCGCAATTTCAGTTACAAATGAAAGAAACCCACAGAGTGCAATTCTTGTTTCCATGAGGGCACCTGTCAGAGTTTTGTCAAGTGTTGTAGGTGGCATGAAATTTGATGGGGGCGGCTGCCTCAGAATTCTCTATGCAGTTGAAAGCCTGAATGTCAGTGCTGCACTTGCTGCCCGGTTGAGGTAAAAGGTTTTACATGCCTCTGCAGTTCTTTGTCTAACCCCTTCACCTATCACCTGTCTGTGTCGCCATCTTTTATCCTATTTCCATCCAAACCAAACCAACCTACATTTTTTTTGCTTAAAGTTTGTTTAAGCAACTGACAAGAAAGGTGATACCAATCTTACAAATTGGATCAGTGCATCAGTATCTGTAACAACAAACTGGAGTGTCCTGTTAATAAAAGTTAGATCAGTTAGATCTTTTTGTGGTGTTCATTTCAACCTTAAGCACCTTCTCATCCTGATTCCTCCCTCCTCTTTACTTCTGGACAGCTTCCCAGGTGACAGTGGAAGACTTCCTCTGCAAGGTGCATTCAAACAGCGAAGCAGAGCACTCTGAGCTGGGGGACTGGCTTTCTGCCTCCATCGGGGCAGCGAGGAGGGACCCTGAGACTGGCAACGTAACGCTCAGCCTTAATTTAGTCTTCAGTCCGCACAGACCATGCAGGTAACTGTACAACACACACACATTGTACACCTATTTTTGTGGGCTTCCGTCATTGACGTGATGCTTTTCCTAGCCCCCTATCCCTACCCCTTACTTAAACCTAATTCTAACCCTTAACTCAAGAGTCTACAAAGAAAACATTAGAAGACACCAGAGACAGGTATGCAGGGAAATGAAATACACACTCATACATATTTAAAATATAAATGACTTCCTCTCTTTACATTATTGTGAAGAATTGATCTTGAGATTCAGTAGCTTCTCTTATTCTCTTCAAGTTAGTGTTTTACCAGTTAAGCAAACAAATGCTGTGTACAAGAATATTCTAGAAAAAGAATTCTACACACAAAAACACATTTTTTAAAAAAAGGAAGCAAACAGGCATATTTTGACAGAAAAACCACTGTCACACACACACACACCACATAAAAGCCAAAAAACCAAACACACTCAGATGGTTTCATATTCTGAGACAAAGAGAGCTGTAGACATACACAGACATTCATTATGAGGAAGAACTGAATACACACACTGTGAGAATATTATACAGACTGTGAAAAGCACACAAACACCTCAGAAGTTAAAAGCACACACACGAAAGAAACAAAATTGTACACACTCAGAGAAACAAATATGCACACATTCTCTGTGAGGGGAAAAAACAAAAGGATGCTAATAATAAGACAGAAAAACAAACAAGCATATACAATACTAGCACTCTCTCTCTCTCTTTCTGCCTCCTCTCTCTCACATGCACACACACACACACACATACACCAGGATGAAAGAGATACACAACAGCAAGGAAGGCATACAAACACAATCTGTTTGTTGCTCTGTCTCTGCTGGTGTAAAGCACAGATAACACACTTGCATCAAGCTTTGGAGTAAACACTGCATTCATTTATCTCTTGTCTTTCTCCCCCTACAGTCTCTTCTCCCTCTCCCTCACTCCTTCTCCCATCTTCTCTCCTTCTCTCTCTCTCTCAGGTGGGTGTGGCCCCTGCATTCATTTATTCCAAACTGTCTACATGTGCTGAGTCTTAATGTTTGTAGCCATAGGTTGCTGCGCTCTCTCAGAGGTAAAGGGGAGGCCAACTCAATAACTGCCTCCGCTTTAACAATACTTGCCACGTTAGACAGTACATTAACTTTGATGTGACCTAAAAACACATTTGCTGCTTTTTTATTATTAAAACACCAAGGATTCTCCTCATTCCTTTATAATCAGGTCACACATGATTTTTGAAAGCATATTTTGACTCCTGCTTCTTAGGGTTGAAAAAAGGATTAAATACCATGTTCACCTTATTAGGAGTACTGTAATAACAACTTGAATTTATAGAGCACATTTAAAGTACCTCACAGAGAGATGAGTATTATAATCAAATAAAAAACACATTATTTTCATGCACAAAAAATTTCAATCAGTTAAAATCCCTGAAACAAAAGTCGTACAATCTCATACAGCTGCAGTAATACCTGGATCAGCACTCCTTCCCTGTATTTTCGATTTTCATTCACTCCAACTGTGGGGATGAAATTATGCTTATGCGATGCTTTATATACAGCAAGTGAGTAAATAGGAATAATATGATTCACAACCTAATGTCTTCTTGTCATTCTTTGCTTGTGAACTGTGTGAAATAAAGAACACTCCCTAGCCAAGGTACAAGAAACAAGAAAGGACAAAATAATAATTTTTAAACAGTTGTCAGGAGTTGCCAAATTCAGGCCCATTTCTGCAGTTACAAAAATAATAATTATATGCCATCCCCTGTTCATCTTCATTTAGTAGAAAAATATAATACAAATAATAATAAAAAGAAAATAGACACATCACTAACCATATAATGAGGAAAGACCATGTTAAAACAAGCATGTACATGTTATTATAACATATACTTCATCAGTCAAAGGAAACAAACATAAGCTGACAATGTACTAAAAGAAAAAAAAAACTTGCAATCATTGATGTGTTATTAACACACCACCCATGCCTCCCAAATCTTTAAACCCTTCCATCCCAGAGAACCAATTTCACCATTCAAAACCCCAGGGCTACATTTGTCTGAGGTGCATTGCTGATTAATAGAACAAGTGTTATTTTCTCTCTTCCCCTTTTCCCCCCTCAGCTTTCCCTATTCCAGCTATAGTGAAGATGAACATGGTTCCTATGATTCAGTAAAATCATCCATTTTATCATTTATCTTATACATAAGATGTTTGAAAGGAGCTGTTTCTGCTTTAGTATTAATCCATTCTTGAGGGTTGTGAGATGAATTTTCTGTCCAGTGCCTAAGGCTGTCTTGTTTTGCTGTTTTGCTGGCCACTTTTAATCAATTTAAGTGGTGATTGCTAATTTTATTGTGTCTTTAGAGTCTTTAGAGACACAAAAAAAGACCAAACTTTTCCCTAATCTTGTTCTAGAACACTATGGTTTGGGCAACTCTAAAACACATGTAAAACAAACATTTTTGGGAAGGATCCCTGCAATTTGGTTATTGTAACAAATACATGTATTGAGTTAAACACTTTACAGTTGAAAATAAATTTGTCAGCATTCTCTGTGTAAGGCAAGGCAAGTTTATTTATACTAACGTGATCATCTGAAATACTCACTTATTTAATTTGATCCAAATCTGTTAATATGGCTTTAAAATATTTGATAATGAGAAAGACCTGTTGCTCATGTCAAGACGATTTTTGTTTGTACTGTGTCAGTGATCTAAAATCTTTCTCGCTTAAATTGAATAGTTCTAATCAGCCTCCAGACACTGGCTACAGTTTGGTGCTCTGTTGCTAGAAGGAAACAAAAAAAGTTACGTTTACATTCGGTACTCACCAAAATGTACTTTACACTCTTTTTTTTATAAAACATTTGCAAAGCTGATTTGGTTTTTAAAGTTTTAAATTTTAAATCCTGGATTGTTTACATCCTGTGAGCTGTCTTCTTCTGCCCAGCCTTTCTTGGCACATTACCACTACCCCTAGATCACTGAAATAGTGTGAATGGTAGAACTGTGTAATGCATCACAAAAAAAATGAGGACTCAGTCAATGGGAAAAATGAGGTCCCACTCAAAAAACAGCCTCATAGCGTTCCTAGAGGTCAATTATTTCACTAGGTACTTTTAAATGACATTGTTACATCCATCTGTCTTGCTTGAGATGAATACTGTAGTTATCTCTTGCACAAAATATCCATTATAGCTTATATGTAATGGAAATATACCATGTGATCTCACTGTAGTAAGTTACAATTTACCTATTCTCTGTTGCCCTCTTTACTGTACATTGCATGTAGCATCCTTCTGAATGAAGAGCACATTCATTTATCAGCCTCCGTCTTCATCTGTGGAGTCCATTAATGAGGCGTGCCCTGGTAGAATCAATACCTCCAAGAGCTAATGACTTCTCCACGAGGAAATGACGGGGGGTGTGGTGCCTCTAATAGGCTCTTCCATTATCCACCTTCTTTCTCTACTGTGGGTAGTGAGATGAGGACACCAAGTATCATCAGCTGAAAGCGGGAATATTAAAGACCGGTTTAGTGAATCATATTTTTTTAGATAAATAGGAATGCTCAAATTACACTTTTCAAGATAGATTAAAGTGGAAGAATGATTTGAAGAAAACAGACGGGTGGAGAGCAGACTCTAAATCAGAGGTATTCATCTGTGTATCACGGAGGACCAGTCGTATACAGGGTTTTATTTCAGTCATAGCCTATGGTAGCTCATTTCACTGATTAGTTCCTCATCTCTGAATAAAGTTAATCAGCTGCTGTGCTGTACTGGCTGCATACATCTGGCCCTTCATCACACATAGGGCACACACATATCTGTAATTGATATATTTGTTAATCAGTCCACCACTTTGGTCCAGACAAAAATGTCTCAACTACGATTAAATAGATTACCATGAAATTTTTGTGGTCCCCAGAGGATGAATCCAACACCATCTTCACATATGAACTCCAGACAATGACTGGAGACTCAGGTCCAGACATTCTGCAGAGTTGCACTTTAACACACATGGCACACAGGCGCAGATTGTCTGTGTGAGAGACGTGGTTTAGGGGTGGTGCCTGCAGATAGAGTATTCAGAAGAGAACGTATTTAACACTGTGAATTCTCAGGCCAATGATCTGCTCTGATATTCCCATCAGCCTCATCTGTAGTTCGTGTTTTGTATTAATTAGCAAATGTCGCTAACACGCTTGACCAATATGGTGAACTTGGTAAACATTATCACTATTATGCATCAGAATGTTCATCATTATCATTATAAGTATGTTGGCATGCTGATGTGAGAATTTAGCTCAAGTACAGCCTCACACTGCCACTTATATGGCAGACTGCAGACTCATGTTTCCCTGCCAAAGTGGTTGGCAACTCTGTCTCACTGCCATCAACACAGAATTTGTGTTTAAATAGTTGTATTAATTACTCACTCAGTAATAAATTTTGTAAAAATGATATACATACAAACAGACATACAAATATAAGCAGTCCAGTCTGTACCAGTTGCTTGTTGGTGTCTTAGAGTAGAAGATGTCTCCAGACCAATAATTTATAACAGTGCTCAGCAGAAGCCAATAGACTCATATTAAACTAAGGATTTGCCCTGTGAAACAGTAAAATGTATGTGTTAATGTGTGTGTAAGCAGGCACTCAGTGGTCCTAGCAGTGCAGTGTGTGTCCGGCAGGATCTGGGAGTTTCCCATGACTCTCATTGCCACAGAGCCTCAAGTGGACGATGTCATCCTCATTGAAGCAACTGAGTTGGGCAAGACTTCAGCTGTAGGTTTCCGCCTGACCAGCACAACTAGGTGTGTTGTTTTTTTTGCACAAAGAAATAATAACATAGAGTCAACATGTTCTCCTTTGTATTTACTGTAGTGCAGTATTTGAATACATGTAATCAATGAATGCAAAGGAAGAAGTGCAGAAGTGGAAAATGAGACTGAAACCTCCACTTCTGTTTCCAAGTGTTTTATAGGTAATTTATTCCTCCTTCAGTACAAAACCACCATGAAATTATCAAATTTCTCTCTCTCTTGCACCTCCTGCACACACACGCTCTCTTCATCAAGTCAGGAGATCAACATAACTTTGTAACATCATTAAACATTCTAAAAAAAGTGTCCACCCATTATCCTAATATTGACACTAGAGGCACCCAGTGTTTGTTCACTGTGTGAATAGGCCTGTCACCATCAAGAAATTTTAGTTGATGATGAACTGTCAGACACATAATTGTGATTAACAGTTTAATTGTCCTTTTCTCTTCATGTTATGTCACTCTGTTGTCACAGTATTTATCAGTAGATGCTCAATGATGTGTGATCATTTGAATATTACAAGTTAAATGCCCCAGTCTTTCCTGGGGCATTAGAACATGATACTTCTATCAAAAGCACTAGGAGCTGTGGTAGGTCAACTAAATTTAGCTGTTAGTTCCTCAGGACAAAATGCATTTAACAGTAGCAGTTCAAGGAAGATGCATTAAAAATGGCGACAGTGTTGTTGTTGTCTGACCACTGGGTACCAGCCCCAGAGAAGGAACTTTTTTGATATTAGGAAGTTTTGTAACTAAGCAAAATCTCTGGTTCCAGTTGTAAAAACAGAGGTAAAGGAGTTCTTCAAAAGGTTCCTGGTTGCTATGGAGAACCAGCTAATAATGGCTCTGTGTTGCCGCATATGTATACATCATTTATTCATCCAGTCATACTTCTGTTTTAGCAAGTAAGCAGGTGGTAATTTGAGGTTTTGGTTCCAGGAGACCAGAGCCGTTCACAGCGGTGTTCCTGCCAGGCAGCAGCAGTGAGTTCACAGTGGCCCCAGCCTCAGGAGTCTTACCTCCTGCTGGTTCCAGTGGAGCCCTCATCACTGTGTCCTTCACACCCACCACATCCAACAAGAGAAAACAAGCAAGACTAACTGTCCAGGTACTTCAATTATTTACTCTCTGATAATATAATTGATTGTTGTTTCTATTTGTGGTTTTTAATAGACATTTTTAGAGACATTACCCCTGCATCACTGGCCATAAAATGATATTAATAAATTGGTCAAATCCAGCATTAGTATTTTGGTTGATAATCTGCTGAACAGGATTTCTAGTGACAGATACTTTCCAATGTATGCAAAATTACATAGAGACCCATTCACATGCATACAAACCTACAGTTATCAGAGTTGCATGACTAACAGCTGACCCCTTTAATTCCAGGCAGGAGACATGCAGTGGACCTACGAGGTGAGAGGGAAAACACCTCATGACTCCCCTCCCCTGTGCACCATGCTCACCAGTGGCAGCTCTTCTGTTCTTCATTCAGCCAGCGAACAGCAGCAGAGCTTTGGGTCCTGCAACCTTCAACTTCCCTCCCTCACTAACTCGTCCCCTCTCAAAGTCCACAGATAAGAACATCCTCACTCTCTCATACAGCTAAAGATCTTCAGTTTTTTTCTCATTTCTTTAATTATTTTAATATTTCACTTGATGTCTCTTTAAATTTAAAAGATACCTTTATATTTAGAAAATTAACTGTTATTTGGAAAGGCAGATTGATGGTGTTGGTGAAGGATTTCAGCATTTGTCCTATTTTCCCTGAAAATGGCTCATTAGTCACTTCTCATCACCAATTCTAATGAGCTGTTTTTCTGCCAATGAAATGATGGGTTTTCATACCTTGTGGCAAGTGGAGGGAATTTAACAGGGTGATACTGATATGATGCTTAATTTTAAAAACACTTTTGACTTGAAATCCCTCTTCACTGGTAAACACTCTCTGACTTCTTCATTTTAGCCAAGGATTTAATTAGTAAAATCTATAAGTTATAATGCAGTTTCCTGGGTTTTACTCATCAATACATCAGCAGGTATCAGAAGTATGATGAGCAATAAATACTAGTAATGGTTATGATATCTCTATTATGCCTCAGAGTCTACTTCAAGTAAAATGTCACCAGCCTTGTTTTGTTCCTCCCGTCTTTTATGATCCTCTGTTAGACAGTAGAAAGACTCTGGTCTAAATTAGATTTACCTCTAACTGCTGGTCCATGGATATTCTCACCACAGATTATATTACACTAACCAAGACGACCTTGAAATGTTCATTCACCTTTCTGAAAACCTTGGTATCTTCCATTTAATAAATCAAACCACATGAGCCTTACAGAGCTTACACAGCATCCATGGCTACATGGTAATGCTGTACATCCATGTGGCTGTAGCTGCATTTTTAGAAGAAGAATGGGCTTCAATATTTTAATACTATATACCATGCACATATAAAGTATTCTCTCTGAAGTTTCCATGTTTTATTATGCCGCTGCGCAGATGATAGCTTTGGCTAGAGCCACTATGTTTTGGATAGTCCATTTGTATGTCTCATTCTCGTGAACACAATATCTCAGGAATGCCTTTAGCAGATTTCTTCAAATTTGTCACAAAAGTTCTCCTCAACTCAAGGATGAACTGATAAGAAAAACTGACCAAATTATAGTTGTTTTCCAACACTAAATCCAAGTACAGTGAATGTGGCCTTTTTTTTTTTAACACTGATTAACAGAAAAAGACCCTTTGTCAAAGTAAAAATAGATCTCCAAATGTTCCATAAAATGTTGGAAACATTCATTTCAAATTCTGGTCCATGTTGACATGTCTGCATCACACACTTTGTGATGTCAGCTGCATGTTCATGCTGCAAACTATTAGATTCAACATTTATAGCTGCCAACTATCTTATTTTTGGAGGAACTGCTAACCACTCATAGACATCTGAAATGCAAAGATCCCTATATATTAGTTTAAAATGTTACAGTTTAGTATATTCAAAGTCAAATATTCAATTTTTAAGGGAAAAAAATTACATAAAAACTTACAGTGCCCTACTGTCTTTAAGATTTAGTGACAATAACGTGGATGTGTACCACACACTGTAGCTTGTATGCATGTACACGTGTGTGTGTGTGTGTGTGTGGTGTGTGTGCACCTACCTTTCTGTGTGTCTACAATATGGAGCTGTCCTATGGCTCACCTTGTGCCTGTGGAATTATTCACGAGGCAGTTATGCTCAGTTATGTGTCCATTAAGCACCATCTGCAGCCTGCTGGGGCGAGAATGGAGCGAGAGAGAGAATGTGAGGGGAGAGGAAAGATAGAGGAATGAAGCAAAAGATGGAAGATGGAGAGATAGGGAAGAAAGGAGGGCATGGCTGGGGAGGAAAATGATATGGTTGGAGTCATAGATGATGGAAAGAGCAAAAGGGGGAGGGAGAGTGAGAAAAGATGAGAGCAGCAGATAAAGTGAACAGTAAAATGCAGATGTTGGGTTGAAGATGATGGAAAGACACACAAAAGTCCTGCCTGGATTTTGCATATCCTGTATGAGAGAGGTCAGGAGAGGGTGTGTATGGTTATGTGTGTGTGTCCCTGCAGAAGTGAATCAGTGAGTGTGTTTGTGCAGTTGTTGATTTCTGGTCATAGATTACCTGTAGAAATGAGCTCCCTTTCTTGCCTTCCTCTGCGGGTGTGTTGCCCCGGCAACAGATGAGCCAAGCAAACAGTAATTGGTGGAGGGTCTGTTATGTTGCCTGCAGTAAGAAGAGATCACACTGAAGTCAGACGCATAATAATGAAATCATGATGACAGGCTGCCAAGTGCTGACACACCAGACTTAGTCAAACAAAGCAGATTCACTGACCTCTATACAAAATAAGACACTCAAGTTTAACCCCTGAAAGCTGCAATCTGAAGTGTGTAGCACTACTAAATACCTCTGCAGTGATACAAGGACATTTCACTGGCTTCTGTTGACCTGATCTGTGCAGGTAAACTTTTCAAATACACCCATTGGACTTGAATTGACTTGAGTTGGACAAAATATCACTGGTGTTTATCAAACACCTCAGAACCCCTACTAGGAATCACAAACTAGGACCCAGACATATTTATGACAGTTGTGGGTTGAAATACTTGATGGTGCTGAAATTCAAAATGAAGAAACAGCACTAATTGTTTGAGTACACTTTCAGTACACTTTACAGCTTTCAAATCTTGCATATGTTTTGCAATGTTGGACACACAGCAATGATGCTGTAAACCCTCTGAGAGCTGTGGAGCACCTCTCTGTTAACTTAATGTACCTTCACAGGTGGGGGGCAAATTGGTCATTTCTGTAGCCTAATGCCAGAAAGTCTTAGGTAATGCACCATAACAATATCTCACAGATATTATAGCCCTGTCATAGGTCATTTTAAGTAGACTAGTTAATAATAAAGCCATGATTGGCTTAAATGCAGCTTGTGGACTGTGCATTACATAGACATAGAAGTTTGTTCAGACAGAAAACAAAGTGAATTTCTGAGTATGATTAAAATTTTTGCTTAAGTTGAAACATCTCAGCTGGCATTGGAAAATGTTTCAACTTAAGTGTAAAATTAGCTTGTATTCCAGGGTTTATGACACAGACACAGAGATGAGAAGAGAAGAGAGAGACAAGTTGGATAATAGAGAGAACCAGAGTTTCTGATGAGATCTGAGTTCATTCAGAGGCTGAGCTGAACACAAACAGACTGCTCCCACAGACCTGGCAGGTGCTAAAGTACAGTTGGTGCATCTTGACTGTTTAAGGTAAATAAATAAAGACAATCTAAAAAGTTATTCATTCACTAAGAATTGCATTCACTTCTTTTTCCACTAGGACCATCTTCCACTTGAAAAAAGCTCAGGTAAACTGGACATCAGCTCATCCAAAAATACTCTGTTTAACTAAGCAGGACACAGTGGACTGACAACATGTTCTGATATGCCTGGGGCAGGTTTGTTTAGCTTGACAGAGACTAACAAATTTCAGTTTAAAAAAAGAGAGAGAGAGAGAGACTAAGAATGAAAACATTTTAGATTTCAAACAACTTTGATGTCTTCTGACAGCTGAGCCATATGGCGCTGCATTAACTAATCCTCCTCGTTTCCCAGACATTCCTAAATGGATTATCTACTTGGCTGCTTAATATTATTTCATTTTCATTCTGTCACAGAGAGTCCTATCCCCATACATCACTCACACTGGGATTCAATTAGCATGGCAGTAATTAAGCAGGGGCTGTTTCTCCCTGAAATGCACACAGAGTTATTTGACAGCCTGCCAGTGGAGGGGAGAAATGAGTGTGTGTGTGTCTTTTTGACAAGAGTGGGTGTTGAAAGAATGTAAGAGGAAGTTACTGCTCCATCAAATGTTGTCACTTTGTCTGATACCATCCTCACTTGTCACTACACAACATACTTTGGAGATCATCTTGTCCTGGGTACAAGCAAAACACATGTCAGTCTGTTTCTAGGATAATGTTAGAGCCTGTTCAGTGCATGCCATGAGCTGTATGCCATTTTTATGTGGCACATACCATCAGTGTACCAGTGGTTAGCGGTGGAGTATGTCAGTAAGTTCATACACCATTACTGGAACAGTCTCCCTACTGAGTGAAGAGAGCTGCACTAACTGTCTAATGTTTAAACATAAACTTAAAACATAGCTTAAAGCAAACCAAACATGCAGTCATGGGTAATATTACTCCATCCTTGGCACTGCCTTTCCTTTATTGTTTTTATTTCTGTGCTCTGTGATAATCTTAATGCAGTGTTTTGTATTGTACGGTATTATATTTTAATGTTTAGTATGACTTGTTGAAGCACTGTTCAGCCCACACTAGCCATTAACTTGTCATAACCTGCCCAGGGACCGTGGATAAAAAATAGCTTCTTAGATAACTCCAGCACGTTTACGTTGAAGTGTGCACTGCTGTGTTGATTAATGTGCACTGTCCCTGGTAAATAAATAAGTAAATAAATAGATAAATAGGACAACACCATCATTAGTCAAAGTAGGATATTGTACAACATGCATATTTCAGATTTAGTGTTTGCAGCCAGGTCCAATTGCCCTTGGTTCTACCCTTCTTGGAAAACTGTGACCTGGATGACTGAGAATCTTCACAGACATACCACTAAGAATTGGCATATGACGCTAAAACAGCAGCAACATACCATCAGTATATAATGTGTTATAAGTTGCACACAGCAGTATGAATGTATAATAACTTTAACATGTAATATTGGTGAAGTAAATATTTCTTTACCAAGGCCACTGTATTGAAATGTAGGTAGATTTCAGTAGTTACATGCACCATTTCATACATAACAGTCTTCCTTTCCCCCACCTGTCTTTACCTGCATGCTCAGTTAATGTCAGTGTGATGGATAATGTTTCTACCAGAGAAGTAAATTACTGTGAACTTACTTGTCAGTCAAATATCTACACACACACACACCACCACACACACACACACCACACAAGAGCACACATAGCAATGCACAGCAATATACAGGCTGTCCTGGTATATAACAACAGAGTAGAGTGGTCTGGTATCTCCCAGCACTCACAGTCCCTCACCTGCTAGTCTGAATAGCCAATCACACATCGGCCCCGTCTCCCACCGAAACAACTGCATGTTTTCTTTGAAGTGAAATCTAATTATTGCTGCGGCACTTCTCCACAAACCCTGCATGTGTGAGTCTACACTTAATGCCTCTGAGCGTGAGTGTCTGTGTGTGTGTGTGTGAGTCTGTGTGAGTGTGTGAGCATACACCTATCAAAACTCCCTCTGGTGAACAAGACAGAGGAGATGGGGAGAAAGAACAAGCTGCTCAACCCTGCTTTCATCCTGTCCCCCTTTTCACTCCTGCTAAACTCAGCTCTGACACATAAAAAATCATCATGTATATGTGTGTGTGAGACATTGTTACATATTTCATGTTTCAGATGACTGCAGGACTTATCATTCTGTGTACATTCAAGTGTTTGACAAAGCAGCACTTTTGTGTGATGGACAGCAGGCATGTGTTTGTCTGGTTTGGTTGAATGCTGTGCGACACATTTGGAAGCAGCTTTGATGACTTGACAGTGTATGACATGCTGGTAAATGTGTTTTTACACTCCTTGAAGCTCTGCTCTTATCCTGACTGATGGTTGAGAGCGTGCATATCTTGGTGAATGATGAGCCAGCATTGTTTGTATGTTTACCAGAGTGTGTGTTGTGTTCGCCTCCCTCATGAAGCCGTCCTCGGTGAGAATTCGGCACCTGTGACTTGTCTCTGCCTCCGATGGAGACAGATAGAGAGCTGGAAACGCTCAGCAGCAGGATATGAAATATGCTAATGAACCGACATAATAATAACCCATCATCACACACTTGGTGGAAAGAAGATGAAAAACTTTGCAGAGGATGTAGTCTTTATCCGACCTTGTTTCAAGACAAATTGAAATGATCTCCACCAAGGGGAGCATTTGCTGGTTTTGAGAAATTGTACTTACATCATGATAGTCCAAGCTGCATTAAGACATCAGTCATAAAAAGTAACTCCTTTTTGTTTAAGGGCACGCACCAAACCGTGGATTCCTTACAAAACCTGTTCAGTTACATTACCAGTATTTCTGAGCTGTTTATTTCCTGTAGTACACACATAAAGGGAGTATACATACACAAAGCCACCATACTTCACACAGCAGGGGAATATGCAAACAGTAAACATTTTCTGGTTATTACTTAGTGGCCTGTGGAGGCAGATAAAATCTGCTTCAAAGCAACAAGAAAATACCAACATTTACCTCCTGTAGTGTGCATGTACATTGCAACTAAAGGCCCATTCTACAACCCTCTTCATCATCAAGTACAAACAGAAAACAAAAGCCCAAGACTTGATATAAAAGAGTTATTTATCTATCCATCTGTTGCTCACTTATCTCTTGTTATACACCAAAATATACGCCAGTCAGCCACAATATGAAAACCACTGACAGGTGAAGTGAATAATATTGACCATCAGCACACACCCCGTGGCAACAGCACTCTCCAATGGCAGGGGCCTCCCCCAGCAGGACAGTGCTACCACCACACCACAAAACCTGTTCAGAAATGTCTTGTTTAACACGACAAAGAGCCCAAGGTAAAGACCTGGACACCTTGGGCTCTTTGTTGTGTTCCTCAAGACATTTCTGAGCAGTTGTGATGTGGTGGGAGGAGGATGTTGTGGCTGATTGGTGCTTGTCACCTTGTTTGAATATTTTAATGTAAAAATCCCTCACTTTTTTCTTTCTGTAAAACATAAAAATAGCTTTGGGTGGCACGGTGGTGCAGTGGTTAGCACTGTTGCCTCACAGCAAGAGGGTTCTGGGCTTGAGCTCCTATTTGCCCGGGGCTTTTCTGTGTGGAGTTTGCATGTTCTCCCGGTGCCTGCATGGGTTCTCTCCGTGTACTCTGGCTTCCTCCCACAGTCCAAAGATATGCATTAGGTTAATTGGTGACTCTAAATTGCCTGTAGGTGTGATGGTGAGTGTGAAGCCCTGCAATGGACTGGAGGTCTGTAGAGGGTGTACCCCGCCTCTCACCCACTGTCAGCTGGGATAGGCTCCAGCCCACTGTACATATGATAGATTCATATGATAGTCCATATCATATGAATCTGTGCCTCTGTTAGCTTGTGCATTACAGTAGCTTTCAGAGCAATATCCTAGTGAGAGGAATGTATGTTGATATCACTGAGCAAAAATTTACATTTCCTTAGAATGTGGTTGTGCTCTTATTTATTCATTTCATCCTCCTCCTCCTGATCTAAACATGACAGGCCTCTACACACACCTCTCTCATACTCCCACCCTCACACACATTTGCTAAGCCACTTCATTTTGTCTGACAGATCTGAAGGACTTTATTTTCAATTTCGAGTAATGGGGAACAACCACTATGACCTACAAAGAGAGGGTTATGTAACTGATGGAGTTAGCCACACTGTTATGTTCCCAAGGTAGTAGGTAGGTAGGTAGTGGATACAACAAGGAACAGTTTA
Organism: Lates calcarifer; assembly: GCF_001640805.2. Lineage (NCBI taxonomy): Eukaryota > Metazoa > Chordata > Actinopteri > Centropomidae > Lates > Lates calcarifer. The sequence continues at coordinate 11,956,101 of NC_066854.1, forward strand.
TTTACTCTATTTATACTGATACCAGTTCAACAAAACTGCTCAATCATTATCATCATCTATTTTCCATGTCACTATTTGTCAGAAACCTGATCAGGAAATACAGGACCACAACAGCTATCCTGGCTCTGCCAAAGACAATAAAATCCAAATGAACATGTTGTTTGATTAATCCATGTGTGGTTTTCACACTTTGCTTTTAAGTTGATTCTGTGTGAATTAAATGTACTGACTTAGAAAAGAGTTGTACTGATATTCTTGTCTTATCCTTTATGTTGAGTCACTTTCATATTCATATATTTAATCTAAGAAAATCTTTACCATACCACTAGGTCTTGCAGATGCCAGCTCAGTGAAAGAAATAGTAAAAGGTTGCACACCCACAGATGGGTGATAAATGAAAGGAAAAGTCTCTACTGGAGGCATGGGACACCATTCTACCAAAGACACTCCCTGGTAGTAGAGAGCACTGTCTAAGACATCAATTCAAAATCTCCTATAGGTGTCCAACTGAGACTGTATACCCATCAAACCGTCCAGTGACCCCATAAGCCCTATGGATGGAGGTATTGTCATCCTGTTTCTTCACTCCTTTTTATCTCCTGTCTGTAATTCCTGTAAAGTATTATGTGGCTAGGAATAAGGTGCATAATGACATTTCAGTCATAGGGGCTGTTCTCCTGCAGGACCACTACTTTTACTTCATGTTACATGTTATTGATAACACCTCTGTCAGTTTACCTAAGTAGGCTTTTCCTTGTAATGTAGTATTTCACATTTTTTTAAAATGTATTTGTACTTTAAATGAAGCAAAGGAGGCCTGTGCTTTATCCCCCACTGCAGATGAATACGCTGGAGTATGAATGTCTCAGTTTTGTGCGTGCTGTCAGTTTCTCTCAGGTGTCTCATCTGAACAGCAGGGCATCCTGCAGCTGCTCGAGTGTTCTTGAACAAGACGCTGTATCCCTCCACTCACAGGTACTTATTACTGATATTAGCAGTGTTTCTCCCCATCTGGGCAAGGAATTTACATTTTCCTTATGTTATAATCTTCAGACATTTGTGCGAATGGAAACTGCAGGCTGCTTTGTCTGAGGTGCTCGAGGGAGAAGCGAAACTTAAGACCCAGTCCCCTGGAGAGACAAGGATGCCTTCACAGTGAGGAAACTTTTGATTTGTAAATTCATGTTTGACATAGCACATGCAATAACCTACAATGATTTTCAGACCTCACATAATGGCAAGACCTGGGTTAGATGATCATCAGTCATGGTGGTTTCTGATGTTGGATGCATGTTGAGACCAATGACCTGAAAAGATATATACTATGAGTATGACACACACACACACACACACACACACACACAGGACCATGAACTGCTTTAGGAGGGGAAAGTGAGACAGTGTCATTACTTAGAGGGAAATCTAGGTCTGTATCTTGTTTCATAATTTGTTAATTAATTTGTCACTGAGTAGAATATCATTGTGAGAGTGTTTCCTATATTAGTTCTATTCTAAAAGCTTGTTTTTGTGGCAGACATAAAAGAGAAAAGTGCTTCATAAAGTTCAGTAATCTGACACCACATCCATGACAGCGCAGCCAGAATCACAGGACAGAATTGATCACTTTTAGGGTCTGACAGTTTTAGTGTGTCATACAAGCAATCCCCACAGCAGACCACATGCACACACACACACACACTATTTGGTCCTATGTTGAAGCGTGACAGATTTGTTTACATATCTCGTTTCCAAATGACACACAGGCCCCATCAGACACCAGCAATTAACATGTAGTCTATACAAACATGGGCACTGAATTTCACTCTAGGTTAACTCTGCTTAATAGCGTTTTAATATCAGCCATCCTTACATTACTTTGTTGCTTATTTAAATCAGGCTTGCTTGGTATAAAACAACACAAGACATTAATGTATATATGTAAGGAGCAATAACAAGCCACAGACTATGACTCAGTAAAAAGATAGAGGATATTGTAACTGACTGTGAAAGGTTGTGTCCACTGAAAGTGTTGATCTGTCTCCTTTTAATCCGAGATAAAGTTCTGCCTTTTCATTGCTTCTCACAGAAATTGAAGTGATGAGAAATGAAATTGAAGCATTGAAAGTCAAGGTAATTTGAGGTAACCTGTTTGACAGTTTGTATTCTAAGTCAGCCTTCATGATGCACTGTTTACTGTAGTGCTCTCTGTCCTTGAGGCTGCATTTCCTCTTTTTTTCCACTTTCTTTACTTCAGCAGCTGAGGACACACACGTAACAATTTGTCAGCAGCTTCAGAAAAAAATAACAGCCCTCTTTTTTTCACTGCAAATTTATGAAGTCAGGCCAGTTCTTATACTGCAGAGTTCACTGTGACCCCTGTACATATAAGTTAGGGACTGGTCCTGCAGCTCATGAAGTACAGTGGGCTGGATGAATATATACCAGCTTTTGGAACTCAGGGACTCTATGGAAAAAACTGGGATAGGGAAGGGGGCTGAATCTTAAAGTAACAATGATATCTTGACAATAATAAACAGTGAATCCTCTAGCCACGCATTGACTCCTAATAAATGGATTATTACAGCCACTGAACTATGCAACAGGCAGAGGCTCTGTGGGTGTTGAGGGACTGTAGCACATGTATTAATGAACTGATTATATAAGGCTTAAAATAATCTTATATTATAGTCTATATACTCTATATATGATCTATTTAATTAACTGAACTAACTCTTTGGATTGGATATTACAAGGACAGATCGCAATAAACATGCAGTTTATTAGGTACACCTACCTAAATCTAATACAGTCTAATTCAACAGCCCTGCAATAACAGTTGTAATATTCAGTTTGTGATGAAACTGGGACATGTGTTTCTATTATTTTGTCCTCCCCATTATATCAGTGAGGGTCGAGCTAAAAAAGCAAAACCTCTAATGTTATGATGCACCTCTAATGCATCATAACCTACATCCTCTAAAATGATCCTACAGTTGCATCAACACTTCTCTAAGACTGTTTCAATAAAAATGGAACACTATAACCACGAAGAAGGATTCATAGCAGAACTGTTGTATTAGACTGCTTGTATTAAACAGGGGAACCTAAAAAATGCCAACCCAACTGGACTGTTTATCCACTATTCAGTATACATCCCCTAAATGACTTTCATACAGTCTGTTAGTATTGGGTTATCCTAAAGCATATGCATACACTGCCCCTAACATTTATCCTGTGCTTTAGAACCTCACTGTGTTATTTTCAATTGTGGAATCAGTATCCTGTAATCCTGCATGCATCAGTGAATATATTGATCATTGTGTTCACTGGCCCCTGTTTGTTTGATTTCTTTGATAATCTCTGACCTGGAGATATCTGAAGAAATCTTTTCTTTGTCAAGGTTGTATGCCTTTGAAAGGCTGTTAGAAGACCCCAAGCCTTTCCTACACACTATAGTGCAGTAAGCTGTTACACCATTATGTGCCCACTGCCTAAATCTCATCTAGACCAGATGGTTTCAGTATTCTTGTATGCTCCTCAAGGTGGAACCTTTAACAGGTTGTAAAACATACTCTTAAGGACTAAGTTTGGGTTTGGTTTGGTTCATCCAAGTAAAAATCCTGCTACTGGTAATTACTTAGTATAGATTATCACTTTGCATTACCTTTTTTGGGGGTGGGGTGGTCTTTTCTATTTTCTTTAACTTACAACTAGATAGCGTGAACTCTCTCTGACATTTGAATGAGTGAGGATCACTTCAAAAAACATTCTTCTTTCTACACATTAGTCACTTTCACTCTGAGTATATTTTAAAGAGGACTATTTTAATTTAAATCAAATACGTTACAATACATAAATTAAATGAAACAGTTGTTTTGCTTAACTTGAACACTGTGCTACTCTTCCCTCTAACAGTATTCTAAGATTTATGGGATGGCACAGTGTTGGACAGGGCAGCATGGTTAATTGTGTGCTGTTGTTTTTCACCTTTATTGATCCAGGGAAGATTGACTGAGCAGCAAGTTCTGTTTAAGCAGATCCTTGCCTCTACAATCATTTACCTACATGCATTCACACTTGAACACTGCCTGGTATAACAACAGTCTGCCACTGTTTACCTCTGAGCAGCTCCACAGAAGGTGGGTGCAGGGTGCCAAGTGCAAGAGAAGTAGTTGTTAGAGAAGTGGCAAACTTTTTTAATTCAGTATTTCATACAGATTTTTATTCAGTATTATGTGTTACAGTGCAGTCCAAGGTAATGAACACCTCTGCAATGCTGTCTTTGTGGCATTCTCATAGTTTACAGTATTTTAAAGTTGATTTAATTATGAACAAGTGCGACAAAATAATTTTCTCTGGGTGAGATGAACAAAACCAGCACATTTGAACCTGTATGTTTGGTGGTTTTTCCATTCTGAAAGATAAGTCACTCTCATTAGTTTGATAGCAAAGCCATTTATTACACCACAGCACCACCAGACAACCATCTGGTATGTTAACAACAGGCCATCAAAGGGGCAATAACAATCAAACAAAAGTCACAGTCACTAAGCTCAGATTGTGACAAAGTGCCATATTAATAGGAAGGACCCACCTTTACAAGGGAATAGCTTCTATGTAATACTGTGTATTCTCTGTGGCCACTGCACCCAAAGGCCTGTTTGCTGGAGCTGCTGATATTCTGTGCACTAAACTTAGCTGGGTTTATTTTCTTAAAAGTTAAAACATCAAGACATCTCTGTTAGGTATGTGATGGGTGGGACATGGTTTTGGATGGCTGCAACCTTTCCCCCCTTTCTGGCAGTCTTATCACTGTCAGGAACACAACTTAACTGAGTGTTCCTCCAAACATTTTTCCCACTGTCATTTCATTAATCTGATTCTACACCCCATCTGCCCCTCTGTCTTCACAGACATCCAAATGTGAGTGGAGTTCTTCAATAGCACCCGACCATAAACACAGCAATCACCATAAAGAAAAACTCAAGTCTCACTCAGTTCACTTGGCTTCAGTGCCTTATCTGTATACTGTTCCTAGCAAATGTGCATTGGCATCTTTGGACCTTTAATAATACATCATTGCCATTTCACATACAATATTCCACTACTCGAGTGCCTTAAAAAAAAAAAGCATATTGCAGTGTAACCATGAGAATGCATATTTTAGGCCATAAATTTCTCTGAATGTCAGGAAAAGTTGCTGCTTAGTGCTGAAAGTGTGGACATTTATCTTCTAATGAGACAAAACACAGATTCATCACATGACGGTTTTGCTGTGGTGTTGAAGAAGCTGAGCTGGCCAAAATTACAAGGTGTACCTCAACTCTGAGACTGGTGAAAGAATACAGTCTTACAGCTGAGTTAGACAGTGAGATTAGCTGCTAAAAGGTGCAGAATTTTTTGCTGACTTAATACTTACACTTCTGATCCAACGCTGGCAAAATAGGTTACAGTGGTTTTAAAACTCTTGCAGTACATGTGAATATCTGCACATGTTCTTGCTCTAAATATAAACTGAAAATAGCATGCTTTTGTTCTAAAATCTTCTCTGTTTAGTAGACATCCATGTCATCTCCTCCTCGTTCCCTCTTCCTCTCAAGTCTATTCCAAACTCAGTCAGGGTATTAAATAAATAATTTGAAATCCATTTTTAATGATGAGGCATGCCAAATAACCTTTTAGTCCTTTCCATTTATGTGTAGCTGGGATGTTTGCATATTTAAATGTGCTGGTTACTGATAGATTTAAGGATCAGTTTTACAATCATTTTAAGATAGGTCTGGATAAAGCTAAAATATATGTGGAGCTTGGCTCCTCTTTTGTCATTGGCTGGCAGATTTAACTGTAGAAATAAAACCATAGTAATATTATTTACATTTCATCCATTATATTTGGAATAAGAGACAGAGTTTGATGTCCTTTACTGCCAACAGTTAAAACCGAGTGTTCCCTCTGAAGGCAAGGGGAACATTATCAGCTAACACAAACCTGTTACTTCTTTCCTTCTATGTCAAAAAAAAAAAAAAAAAAATCAGATGGAGCCTGATAAAAGAGAACATAAAGAGCACTACTAACATAGTTAGAGTTGTGACCTCCTTTTTACTCTTTGCTGACAATGTATTCTTCTTAAATGGGAAAAAACAAAACAAAACCATTGGTTCCCAACCTTTTCAGCCTGTGAACCCTTAAACCAATCAGTGTTTACTTGCCACATGTCATCAACAGTTTTTTCTTGCTACTACTATTACTGTTATAAACACTGGTCTGGATGATGAAGGACAGCTTTGCATTCTGACAGCCTTTTCTGCCCTTTTCAGGTTTGGACAAATCCCCATTTACATGCTCAATATATAATTTGTCTTCTCTTTTATTCCCCCTTTATGTTATGTATTTATGTGTGGAATGGAGATAGACTGGCAATAATGTTAGTGTTCCTGATAAATGAATTAGTGAGACTGCTATGTCTGCCAATTTATGTTCTGAAAATTCAATCAAAATAGCTCAATAATGATTTAAAAAAACATTTATATCAAAGTAGAAAGTAAAGAGTAAAGAATGTGAAACTATCAAGAACCTTTTGTAGCTTTTTATTTCTGGTTTGAGATTATTACCCTCTCTACTGCTCCATAAGATCCTTCCTTACTCCTTGCTAGTTAAAAAATCAAGGCATGTATTTTCTTTAGCTTGAGGATTGACATATTCAGGGTGAAAACATTAGGGTTAAACTCAACTGCACATCTTTAACTGTCCCTGGAGTTACAATCAGCAGAGGACCATATGGTGTGTATATCCCCGCTGTGCCCATACAAACTGGATCTGTCAGCTCATAAAGAACAAATACAATTTGTCGAGTGTGTTCATTATTTTTGCATTGAAAGTCAATATTGGACTGGAAGCAGAGTGAGGAATTAGAAGTGTCCTTGATAAAGTTGTATTATATTCCCAGTAAAGGCTAATATAGCTTTTACTTTATGGAGAAAGTCATTTAACAGGATTACCTCACTTGAGTAACAGCTCTTCCATGTCATTTGTAACAGTTACAGAGTCTTACATATTACATTTCCTTGATGTATTAAATTTATCTTAACAGAGAGATCTGAAGCTTGAGGCATAACACAGTATGGACCCTATAATATAATAAACAAAGTAAATACCACAGATAACACTACAGTAAATCAGCTCCAACAGTAGATATCATATACACAGACCACCGCAACATTCTTATCAGTGTTTCTCTAAGTATGGAACAGGTTCCATACTTAAAGGCATCCTCTCTCCCACACAGTCTATATGTCACTCATACATATGAATCTATTTCACCAATTAATTCCATCCACTCTTTAAGACTTGACATAGTAGAGCATTTCCAGAGGTTTAAAATTATTCTACAGCCAGTGCCCATGACCAGACGAAACCACAGCCCCCTGTGGTTTGACAGTGGGATATAATGTGGTAATAAGCCAAATGGACACAAAGTGGGTTCTGGTTTTTCACAAACATATAAGTGCAGAAGTGTCCTCACCTTTTTTGCACATCTCTGGTGTGTGTCTTTGTTTTGTTAGTTTACAGGGAGTCTACAGCTTCTACTGATTATTTCATAATGTACTAGCTGTGACTTCCAAGATGCTTTTAACATTTTTCCAACAGCTACCTGGGATGCCTTGGCTAGTATCCTTTTCCCAACTAATATTTAACTCTGTTGCCAACTGAGTGCTTCTAATGTATTCATAACATTTTGATGCCTCAGACTGTATATTTTTTCTTTTTAGAGAGAAATCCTGTATTCCAGTGATACACCAAAGTTTATTTTCTTTTTAATCAAAAAGGATGCAGGGCAACATAGTGGTGCGGTAAGTATGATTTTTTTTTTTTTCAATAAAAGCAAAGTAGGTGGATATGATGTTTTTGTCTGAAAGGCTGTTTGTCTCTTGGAGATAAAATAGTGCCAGGAGGTATTTTCTGCTGTGAATAAGTGATGTGGATCAACAGTATGTAAATCTATTCATTAAGACCTCTATCGCTGCCCCCATCTCTTTCACCTCTATCTGTTGCCCTCTCTTCCCCTGCTCTATGATTTGCTCTCCTGCCTCCTTCTGTCTCTCCATCATCATCACTCATTACTGTCCTGATGGAGGGTAAACAAGGCCATTGTTTCCTTCCATCAGTCTCTCCATCCCTCCTTTCTTTCTGGTTGAATAAACATACGGATGGCTCTCCCTCCCTAAACCTGCTCACCTCTGCTTTCCTGGCCTCCTTCCTCCTGTCTCTCTCTCTCTCTGTCTCTCTCTCTCTCTTTCTCTCTGTCTCATCTCTGGCCTTGGCATTAGTATGCAGAAGAAACAATAATATTCCTTCATGTGCCTCCCACTTTCTCCTGCTCAGTGTTTGCTCTCTCACTCTCTTCTCTCTCTCTCTCTTCTGCTCCTTGTTTCTCCCTCCACTGCAAAAGAAGTCCTTAATATTTAATTCAATAATGAATCCCAAAATCAGATTTTTCTGAAGTCTCGTGGGAATAAAGGACTAATGAGGCCGCATCATTTATCTTGTTTCCAATGATCAGTTTTCCTAAATTTCATTTTCCCTATTTGGCAGTTTCAAGGTGACACTTCTCATACCTGGAACAAGTGGGATTTAAAGTAGAACTATTTTACTTCTGAATGAAGCAACAACACATTCTCCATCTTACAAATAAAAAGGATTGTACAAGCATTAAACACACACTCATCCAGCAGACATTATTGAGTCAGTCTTCTCTCTTACGTGTGCAACTGTTACTTTAAATTTCAGCATAAAATATTGTCCCATAATTATGACCTGTTGCACAGTAACAGTCACAAAAATATGCTCCTGACATTTTCTCAGGGTCAAAGGCGTCGTCTTCAGACGTCTTAGTTTGTCAACTGTTGTTATTGAATATTGGAGCTATATCCAGTGGTCACAAACATGACTACAACTGAATCTGTGTCTGCTGGATGTGTGGCCTTAATAACCACCCCAACCCAACTCCATATCAACTTATAAGGAATACAGATGGCCAAAAATAACCTGTTACTGCAGGTTTAGATATTAACTTCAGAATCAGAATGATTTATTGTCATTGCACCATGAGAAAGCAAGCAGAACAATGTTAAGACACACATACACACACCACACACATATCAGTATTTACAATACATAGTACATAAATAGTACATATATAAAATAATATAAAGGCATCCTATAGGCACTGTATAGATACAATATTGCACTTGACCCAGGCTATTGCACATGAATAATCACAGTAGTCTATTTCCCCTCAAGGATTAATTAAGTCTTAGCCTATCTTATGATGGGTTTTAATTTAAAACAAAAAGGAATTTAATTTTAAAATCATAATTACACACCTGATCGTGTAGAAAATGACTTGAAATTACATGTAGATTATAGAGTGTGAGAGAAAATGTACAAAAACAAATAACAACAGGTAGAATTCAATGAAATATGGACTCAGGACCTGGTATTTTTCAAACAGACCACAGGCAGGTTAGTGCTGTCATCTCACAGCAGGAGGGTTCCTGGTTCGAACCCCTGTTCTCCGGCTTCTTCCCACAGTCCAAACACGTGCAGGTTAATTGGTGATTCTAAATTGCCAGTATCCGTGAATGTGAATATGAGTGTGAATGACATGTGTTGGCCCTGCGTTGGACTGGCGAGGTCCGGGGTGTACCCCGCCTCTCGCCCAATGTCAGCTGTCTGACGGATAAGCGGTACAGATAATGAATGAATGGATGAATGTCTACAGCTCTGGTTGAGCGGGATTTCTTTGTTTCCTTCTCTCTCTCTCTCTCTCTCTCTCTCTCTCTCTAGGACCCTGTAGCACCTGCTGATCCCTCGGAGCCTTGACGTCAGCGCTGTAAATGGTGGAGATCTTCGGAGCGCGGCGGCAGTGGTGCCTACAGGCGGAGCGTCTGTCCAGCGCGCAACGCAGGCGGCTGTGGTGGCACCAGCAGCACCAGCAGCAGCATCAGCGACACTCCCCCCCCCTCCCACCGACTTTTCGCACTCATCCACACACCGCGAGGAAGGGGATACACCGACACACACAGGTCGACATTCTCCCCGGGTTTTGAACCCTTTCTGACTCTCCAGCCTCGCCATGTCCTCTGCTGTCACCGAGACGGAGGAGTCGGCGCGCAGCTCCCCGCTGACGCCGCTGAAGCTGGTCGGGCTGGTATGCGTCTTTCTGGCACTCTGCCTGGATGTGGGAGCCGTGATGAGCCCGGCGTGGGTCACCGCCGACGACCAGTACTACCTGTCCCTGTGGGAGTCCTGCTGGAAACCAACGAGCACCGAGAACTGGCAGTGCAGCAGCACGCTGGGCGCAGGTAACGAGAAAAGGGGGGAAAAGTCACAATGCATGGGCTTAGAAAGACAACAACAACCGCTCCATCCATCCTGTCCCGTGCGCACCGGACAGAGCACACTTCCATCAGTGTTGTTTCAGGGTATATATACCTGTTCTATCGTTCATTACCATTAGTTTTTATGTAGTAGAGAACAAAGAGTTGTTCTGATTGACAGCAAGTGATGATGCTGAAGCTGACCGAGATGAGGGAAGCTTCATCACCTCCAGAAGGGCAACCCTAGAGGGAAAAAGGCAATAGAAAAGAATTGTGCTGAGCAGCGTTGTGGCCCCCCACTGTTTCTATCCAACCATATCAAAGCCTCATCCTGACAGTCCCCGTCAACCTGTGACTCCACTGGGATCACCACATTAATTATTATGGAGGTGAAATGAAGGGATTTTACCAGGCTGGAGTGCACTTCAAACAGAATTACACTCCAAATAATTTCAGGTGTTTGATCTCTACTTTTGACCATGAGGAGAAAATGGATCATAGATAAAGACGTAGTAGTGATGCAGCTGGGTTTATACCTGCACCACAGGCTCCTGTTGTCAGTGACAGCCGTTCACATTCCTTCTCCCCTCTCCTCTTTTCCTACTCAAAAGGCTGCAAACATGTGGCAAATACTAACCCTGATGTTAATGGGCGCACAGGTCGCCAAGTGCCACACGTCTTTCAGGGAGGGTTTTGTGGAGAAATGGAGGTGGATGAGTGAGCAGTGAGGAAGAGGTGACTGCTCAAGTCTGTGATTCATTAGGGAGAAATTAATTTGTAACAACTGTTGATAATCAATTCATTGTTTACATCATATTTATGCAAAGGTGCCAAAAAATTCAGTGGCTCCAGCTTCTCAGAATATTTTCTGGTTCCCTTTGTCTTCTGTGATTGTAAATTGAATATCTTTGGGCTTTGGACTGATGGCTGGACAAAACAACTCATTTTAATATGTCAATGACCATTTAAAACTGTTTTCTGGCATCTGAATATAATCTGCAGATCATATTTAATATAAAAAGATAATAGAAATAGTTAGTTGCAGGTCTGAAATGCAAGTTTCATTAAAATGAAACTTTGAAATTAATGATAAAAAAGCATCTCTGTGTACTTTTGAATGTCTGATAGTGGAAGATTACAATTTTCTCTCATTTGTGAGACTTTTATTTGTTTGTTTTTTTTAAATATTACATCGCCTGGACCAGAAAAAAATGCTGTAATGGTGTTTTTGGTATTTTATAATCAACTCTGCTGGGCGCTGCCGCTTACCTGCACCTTATTAATTCAGGAGGGTGGGGCAAAAAAGCGCTGGCACATTGCTTGATATAGACCTCGTCCTGTCACCTTCTTTTTTTCTATTTTTTTTTTATTATCCTCCCCCTTCTTTTGTTGTCTAGAAAACGGCCTTGTTGTTGTGCCCAGGAGAGGTCTTGCAGTTTTAGGGCAGAGGAGGAGGGGTTGATCTTGGATGTTGGATTGGTTTCCAGGGAAACAGAGTTCATGAGTGTTACTTTAATTGAGGCGAAAGTGACTTTATTTACGACCAGTGTGACACTGAGAGCTGACCGATGCTAATTACTCATGATGGCTTTAAAAAGGAACCATTTAAAAGGACTTTAAGCTGTCAGGCACTATCTATCTATCTATCTATCTATCTATCTATCTATCTATCTATCTATCTATCTATCTATCTATCAATTTGCTTGTGTCACTTTGATACATGCACATACTTTCTCTCTCTCTCTCTCTCTCTCTCTCTCTCACACACACACACACACACACACACACACAGTCTACTTGCAGAGCTCATGTCTGTCCAGTCTCATGAGAGAGCCTGTGCTGCTCTCTCTCTGTGGGAAGGATGGGATCATGGTTGTGTGTGTGTGTATTTGCATGTGTTGTGCATTTGTAGCAAATGCGCAGTGTGTGCATGTATCCGGATGCAAGTAAATGACTGTGTCTCCCTGTGTGTGTGTGTGTGTGTGTGTGTGTGTGTGTGTGTGTGTGCATTTGTGACAAGAGGGGAGCCTGGGTGTCTGTATGTCAGTGTGTAAATTGGTGAGTGTGAGTGTGTGTCTCTGTGTGTTTGTGCCAATAAGAGGCTACCATGTTGAGCTGACCTATTTCTGGACAGTCTCCTCTGAAGCCCGGCTGAATATTTCATGTCACACTCTGATTTCTCTGTTGTTGCACGTCTGCACCTTCTCTCCTAGGACCCAGGCACACACACACACACACACACACACACACAGTCACTGGCACACTTTGTAACCACAACTTTCAGCCATTCCTTTCTTTCTGTCCTTCTCACACACATACATACACACCCAGACTCCACACCAGGACTCCCTAATTAGATGTCTTATGTGTTGGCTTGTAAGTGTGAGCCTTACCAATGCACACACATTGATCTTAAAAAATAAATCACTCCCTGTTTGTGCCAGCTCCCCTGGCTTGTTCCTGAGACAGAGACGGACCAAAGCAGTAGTTTCTGTTAATTTAGCTCATCCTTTTCGTCCATTGTGACCATTCGCTTGTTGTTGTAATGTGAAATTGAATTGATCGCTGCAGGAAAATTGTCTTTTCCCCATCTTTGCTTTAGAGGCCAGGGCCACCACAGTGCAGCCCCCCGCTGGAGTTGCAGGTATTCATTAGCTCGCACACAGGAACTTCAGAGAGAGGATGTTGGAACACGTCATACTGCTCAATAAGACAAATAGAGACAGATCAATATCCAAATATTCACAGCAGCATTTAAAATATTTTTATAGATTTGTGTGGAGATTGTATTTTATTGCAGTGGAAGTGCCAAGATTAGCAGATCAGTGGATTTGCTCATGGGGGCCAAAGTAAATCTACTTGAATTTAAAAGTTGAACGTTGTTAAATTTTGTTGAATTTGTGTGCCAGTGGCCAACAGCCAGTCACCTTAGACCACTGAGGGGAGCCAGACAGAGAAACCATTTTTAGACAGTGGTGAGACAGAGGTTGATGACAGTAGTAAGCCATTTGATAAAACTCTGTGTGAATTTATTATCTGTTAGCAACAGGGCTAAGCTATCAAGTTTGCTAACTGACCAAGCTCGTTCACAGCTGGCCCTGTGGGTCAGTATATCATCAAGTTCCTGAAACCAAATAAATTATTTCACAGATGTGTGGATGAATTTCCACTTTTCTGGTGTGAGCAGGCCTTAAGAATTCTGCAATATGTCATGAGTGTATATTCATGTGTCAGTACTCAAGATGAATGCATAAAAAACAATCATCTCAGTGACAGGGTGCTGTTCTGGCAGGTCAGGTGACAGAAGAAGCCATAGAAGCTTATGCAGCACTCTTTCTCTTGTTTCTTTTCTGTCTGTGGACTGCTACAATGGGGAATGAGAAACTGGGATTAGAGCCAAAAGTTCTATTTACAACCACAAAAAGCAAGCAGGCTAACAAAGATAATTTAAAATTGCCCCAGTTTTGCATTTTATAAGTCAGAGTAGGTGGGGTGCTGTCAGTGTTTTCCTGTCAAAAACCAAAAGAAAAAAAAGAAAAGAGAGAAAAGTGGCCCATTTTTACAAATACTGAACATCAAATGGCACAAAGTGGATTTTTTTTTTTTTTTTTTTTGATGTGGTGTAAGTTCCATTTCCCTTGTGAATTATCTGTGTCTATGATGATGATGATTTCATGAACAGCGAGTCTCAGCACGACACTACAGGAGTTATAGTTTGCTTCATTAAAAGGTAACGTTAAAATTAATGAGCTACTATCAAATCACTGTTCATGCTCATTCAGTTATCTAACAACCAAAACAGATGAATAATTAAATGAGACGGTGTGCACATTAAAACACAGTGTAGGTGATGATAAAGAGCAGGAGAACAACCTCAATGCTCAAACCAGTTTGAGATGACTCTTGCTCTGTGACATGCTGCATTATCATGCTGTTGCCATTACAATAAGAGTAAATTGTGGCCATAAAGGCATGCACATGGTCAGCAACAATACTCAGACAGGCTGTGGCATTCAAAACAGTCCAGCCTGGACTGTTGACACAAACTTCCCACTTTCCCTGAGCCTGTACCCACTCCAGCCTCAGATTTTTCCTCTTGGCTGACAGGAGTGGAACCAGGCATGGTCCTCTACAATGTTGCAGCCCATCTACCTCAAGGTTTGATGTGTTGGGCATTCTGAGGCACTTTCCTTTTCACCACACTTGTAAAGAGTGGTTATCTGAGTTACTGCAGCCTTTCTGTCAGCTCAGCTCAGCTCAAGGTGTTTCCCTCTGCAGAACTGCCTCTCTGGATATTTTTTTTACACCATACTGAGTAACCTTCAGAGAAGTACAATCATTCCAGAATCAAAGTCACAGAGATCACATTTTTTCCTCTTTCTGATGTTTGATAATGACATTAACTGAAGCTCCAGACCTGCAGATCCATGATTCTATGCATTGCACTGCTGCAACATGATGGCTGATTGAATAATTGCATGAATAAGCAGATATACAGGTGTTTCTGATAAAGTGCTCACCAAGTGTATGTCTGAATGACAAAAAGCAATCAGACACATGAAGCAAGCAATGTCACTTATTTCAGGTCAGTAAAAAGGCTGGAGGACTATTGTCATTGTGTAGGTTTTAATATTGATGACAGCACTAAAACACGAACAGTTCCCCAAAGAAATCCTGGATTCGAATTCCCTCATGTTTGCTAAATGGGACATTGCTTCCGAAAATCTTACAGTGGGCGTTTGGACTGAGCCTCTCCCTGTCAAACACACATGCACACACACACACGCGCACACACACTGCTCTCTGCTGAAAGGTGTTTGAACCCTAAGAAGTTACACCTGGAAGCCAACCTACTTTATTTTTCTCTTTATTCTCTCTCTGCCCTGTAGTCACTCCTTCCATGCCTCCTTCCACCTCACTCTTTTCCCCATCTGCTTTTTCCCTCTCCCTCTCCTTCTTTCATTTCCCACAGTCTACAGGTAAAAATATTGTAAAGAGATGTATTTGTTTTTCTGTTCTTTATCAACAGCTTTAAATGCAGTAAGAATAAATTACTGAGGACAAAAGATGAGATGTGCTGCCACTACTAATAGGTTTGTCATTCACCTGACCTTGAGAGACGATTCCCCAGATTCACTGTTGGATTTGGTTACAGCTTAAGATACTAAGAAACCATCACTAAAAGCGAGGAAACCATGTTATGTAGACTTGTAGTAGTACTTGTAGTAAGGGAGCTTTTCAGCATATTTGCCAAATTTGCATTCAAAATATTTACATTTGAGAATAAGTGCCAAAGATATAACCTTTGTGGACAGATGTGAATGTGAAGTGGTCTTGGTTTTGGCCCATTTTACCCATAATTACCAGTCTATTGTCACAGATTTGACATCATTCACCATTGAAGATCTAAAAACCTCCAGAAATGTTGACTTTGCTCTCTGCCCTTCTCATCTTTCTTTATCAGTCTATCGATCCATCCGTTGCTTTTACCATCTGGGCCTTTCATCCACACTCTGAAATGAATTGTCTTTTTCTCAGTTCTCAGTCCTCCTCCCACTTTTTCATCTCCTTCTGTTTGTCATTCCATTTCCTCTCATTTCTTCCCCTCTTCCCTACTTCCTTTTCCCTCTCCTCCCTGAGGGCTTCATTGTTACATTTCTAATGTTAATCATTTTCCCTTTGTAATTTCACCATCATCCTTTTCCTCAGCCCTCTCCATCTCCATCTCTTCTTTCCATTTTCTCCAGGGTCAGACCTCTTCCCCCTTTCCCCCTCTCCCTCTTCTCCTCCTCCCTTACCCCCTCCTTCCCCTCCTCTCCTATGACTCCATCTCTTCACTCAGTGAACCCCCAGAGACACCCGTTCTATTTGTAGCGGCTGAACGAGGAATGGGAAATGATGTGGCATTCAGTTCTGTGGCAGACAGACAGGGGAATAGCAAGGAACCTACAGCTCCTCCCCGTCCGCCAAACCCAAAACACACACACACACACACACTCTGTGGGCATGATGGGAAAAGGGATGTGCATGTGCTCAAACACACATAATCCACTTGGTGGATGCAAATCATGCTTTATTCAAAGCTATTAGGACCACAGTGTCACAGCAGCAGCATGCAGTAGCACAGAAAAACTGGCGAAGTCTTAAAATAAACAAATTCTAAATTATCTATGGCCATAAATGTCCAAAATTTACTTCAATATAGTTATTCGTCTGGTATTATCTTAGAATTTTTCCCCAACCAAGCCTCCTGTTTTAAAACTTTCATCTGCCATGTTCTGTTGGAAACAGGCTGGTTTATCTTTTTCATATTTTGGTTGTTAAATTGGACTTTGATTAAATTCAAGTATTAAAATGCATCAAAGGTTTTCAATCCTCAGACCAATTAACACCAAAAATCCAACCAAAACATTTCTGGGTGTCTGAAAAATGAAGATAATTATTATTTATTATTATACTATGCTGTTTGTTTTAGAGTTTCTAGGCACCGTCAGCATGCTAACGAGCTCACAATGACAGCGTTAACATGCTAATATTTGGCAGGTACGATGTTCACCTGTTCACCATCTTAGCTTATCATGTTAGCATAACAGCCATCAATCCATCCATCTATCCATTTTCTATAACACCTATCCTTTGGTGGGAGGGGGGTGGAGCCAATCCCAGCTGACATTGGGCCAGAGGCAGGGAACAGGTTGCCAGTCTATCGCAGCATACTGATATATATATATATATATATATATATATGGCATATATATAATAAAACAAAGTTATTCATGGTGGAGGGGAGGTTGTGTTTGATTGGTTGAGGCTGCTTCCGAAGAGCAAACTGGCTCTCTGCTCTTTGCTCTTTGAGGGGAAGTTAAATACGTCTGACTGATAAACCACCTGAGCCTGCTGAGGGCTTTGTTTTCACCCTCCGCCTCGATCTGTCTTTCCACTCCTGCATATCTTGTCGCATTGCTTATACAGTGCAACTTTTCAGGCCAATCTCAGGAGGCAACTGCTTTGCCTGAGTGTAGTAACTATTGTAGAGCTGACTTCAAGTGAAAAAAAAAAAAATTTTTTTTGCCTGAAGGCTTCACCTAAACCGTGAAGCAAACAGATGCAAACATGTGCACACAAACCCCCATGGGCAGATCAGATCAGAGACAAAGGCTGAAAAATAGAAATTAGGTTTTCACGCAGCAATACCTTGTTGTCAGGAAACAACTTAATAAAGCTGAATAGGATGTTTGTCGAGAAAATGACCTGTGGTGTCACCTTGCTTGTCTGCAGCATCATTCAAACTGAAAATAAACTGTTTTTAGGTTGCTTTGCATTGGAAACATCATACCATGTATCTGTCTTTTTACTCCTCTCTTCTTTCTACTCTGTCACTCTCTATCTTCTCTCCTTCTCACTGTCTCCTCTCTCCCATCTTTAATTTCCTCTTTCTTTCCCTGCCTATCACTATCCACCTCTGCATCTCATCTTTCAACTCTATCTCTGTCTCTCCCTCACTCTGCCTCTAAATCTTTCCTTATCTCTCTCCTCCACCATCCATCTTTCATAAGCGTTTTTACCACACTAGAGCAGTAAATTTAGGCATCGCCTGTATTTACACAACATGCACAGTAAAATAAAAAATATATTCACTTAAATAGCTCTGCAGTGCACTGTTGGTGCTGTCTAGTAGTGGCTTTGTATCTGTACTGACAGCTACATTTCTCTGTCAGGTGTGGTTCATTGATGTTTTATCCAGAACTTACAGTTTGAAGTTAGTCTTTTAACTACTGTATGTCCGCAAGGAGTACAAATTATTTAATATATGTATTTTGTGATATAGAACGTTCTGGTTTAGTGGTGTTTCACAGGAGTGGGCTTTACAGCACATTACATGAACCAGGCCAATTTGGCAGCGTCACATCTGTGAAGGCAGACAGGTGGAATAAAAGGTTATAAAAATGGTCAGATCTCCCTCCAGTTTCTCCCTCTGTGCCCAGATGGATTAAATGACAAAGGGTGTGTGTGGGTGTGGGCATGAGTGTGTGTCCTGTTCCTAAAGGCGCAGTCATGACAGTATAAAAAACAGACATTTAGCATTAAAACCTATTAATTCAAAGGGGATCACCACTGGACTGAAGTTAATCCACATGAAATTTCAACATGCAAGGTTCCACCATTGACCAACAGCAAGCCTTAACCTTTGAGGAGCGAATCAGAGTGGAGGAAATTATCACAACTTATTGGCGGTGTTGCACCAACCACATTCTTTTAAAGAAAGACTATGCAGCCTAACGTTTACTGAACAACAACCATTATGGATACTAGAACACTGAATTTCTGTCTGTTCATACCTACTTCAAAAAATAACAGTTACACAGCGATATCCACAGTTCATTAGCCTTGATAAGTTAACTAGTACTAATGAGCTGATGGTTAGCTAGCAAGCTAGTTAGCCTGCCTCATGGACCTATTATTCCACCAGCTAGTCCTCTATGTAGTGAGGTCACCATGTAGTGAGTTCTCCAGTCATTTTGTGACTACATAAAGTATTCAGAAAGAATACACTTTATTTATTTGCACAGTCTGGGTTTATTAGCCCCAAAACAGACAATGTACCAACTGTAGCTGTAATGTAGCTGGTGAAGTCCAAATGCTTTAAAAATGCAGGACCCTGTTGCTGTTTGAGGATTAAGCCTTGGAGTTAGGTTTGGGTTAGGGTAAGGGGCTAAGGAATGCATAAGGGTACAGGCCTGTGTGTATGTCTGCTAGTTCAGTGTGCTCCCTACATATAAATGCAGACAGATTTTTGATAACATGCCAGCAAAGCTTTTTAGCTGAGGCTTTTTGTCAGCTCAGGTATACTAAGTGCTTTCTCTCTTCATTACTTTCACTCAGCACTGCTCTGTCCCCAGCCCCTTCACACCCTCCTCACCTGCTTTTCCTCCTCCTCCTCCTCCTTCTTATGGCATTTCTTCTCATGCTGCCCTCTCTCTGTCCTTGTAACATTATGCCAGTGCCTCTCCACTTGCATGTGTCTCCTCTTTTATCGCTCATCACCCTCTCTGAGACCCTCAACGCCTTATTGCCACCAAACCTCTCTTCATCTCACTTACACTTGTCTCTCCCTTTTTTCCTTTGTTCTTGAATTCCCTTTGTTTTTTGCTGTTTTATACACTCATTTGTTCCTCATTTGCTCTTTTATTGCTTTCCTGTTCCCTTTATTCCCTTTATTCATTCATGTCCGTCCCTTTCTTCCATCCATCTGCCTGTCCTGCCTGCCCCTCAGCTCATTTATTCTTTATTCCTTATTTTCATTCAGCTGTCTGTCCTAGCATTCCTCTTTTCTTTGCCTTTATTTCATTCATTCCCTCTTTTTTCTCAACTAAATCCATCCATCCTACCTTCCTCTGGGTATCTCTTCTCCTCTGTCCCCTTTCTTGGCTTCTTTCCCTCTACAGTATACCTATTGATTCATTCCTTCCTCCTTCACTCTTCCCTTTCCTTCCATCTGCCCACCTTCCTCTCTACAAGTCCTATCATTTTCCCATTTTCTTTTATTCCCCTCCTTTTTTCCTTTTCCTCCTTCTCTCTTCTCTCTCTGTCCATGCTTCCTGAACTTCATTCCCTTTTTCTTTTATTTTTCCGTGCTTACTTTTTTATTGGCTTTAATTCATTCCTTTTCTCAACAGTCTTCCTTTTCTTGGCACGGTCCATCCTGTACTCCTCTTCATCTTTCCAACCTTCCTTCATCTTTTTCTCTCTTTCCTTCTATATCCATGGATTCACATTATTCTCTTTCTCTCTTTCTATTCACCTTATATCATTTTGTCAAATAAAATAATTTCTCCAGTGGCACTGTATCTCCCTCCAGGCCTCCCTCAAGGGTTTATGCATTTGCTATATTGCATTTATTGATGAACGTTCTCTAAATGTTTATTTTAACACAAGTGTTTTGAATGTTGCTTTCAGGTCACTTTTCACTTTCTTCCCTCTCTTCCCTCTCTTTCCTCTCTGCCCCACCTTCCTTCCTCTTTCCCTTTCCCAGACTGGCAGGTTGCTACGCTGGCCCTGTTGCTAGGGGGTGGAGCCCTGGTGCTGATGTCATTCCTGGTCGCTCTGGTTGCTGTGTGCATCGGCACGAGGCGGCGATTTTACGGACCCGTCGCTTTCATGCTCTTTGCTGCAGGTCAGTGCACGCTTACACATGAACACATGAACTGTAGTCTATACACAGTCTTGGGTTGATGCCCACTTACTCATTATACTACTCATTAAGTACACATACTTAATGACACACACACACACACACAAAATAAGATTACTTAATTAGCCAATTTAGACAAGGTAGCTGGAAGGTTGCGGGGTAATCACATTGAAAACTGACATGCATTCAAATGATAATCCTTACTTACTGATTAAATAGGCACACAGACTGCACACAAACTCTCTCTCTCACACACACACACACACACAGTTCCTCTCTGCCTCAAACTCATTTGGAGAAAATCCTATTTTTATGATTTGAGCCCAGCAGGGTGGCAGCGGGGCGTCACGCCTGTCCGTTTAATTTCCCCAGTCTGTCCCAATCTCAAGTTGGACAACTGTGAAGTTTCCACATATTTCCTCTTCTCTCTTCCCGGAATAATCGGGGAAAAAAAAAAAAATTTTAAGATATATATTTCATTTTGCAGAGCTGGATGTTTTGTCTGTGAGAGGCTTTTCTCAATTATGCTGTGCAAACTACAGAAGTGAGTGAACACTAAAATGGAAATCATCCTAACTGAAAGGGATGGTGCAGAGGCTTACAGAAACTATGTGGTTTGTCATGAACTTAGTTTTCTTTTCCTGGAAAAGGCTTGCATGAATAACGAAAATACGTGAAAGGATTGGAATTAAACATCCTTATTATGTCAGGATTGACATTTGACTGCTCATTCAAACTGAATAATTTTGCATGCTATAGTGATGGAGAAGCTTTTCCTTCTTTAGCATCAGCAAACAAACAGACACTGTGACATTTACAGCTTGAATACATGTAGCGCTGCAAAGTAGGAGCGCCACTGGTTCTGAATATATTTTTCTCCCACTGCAAATTTCATGTCAGTGTTTTCTTTAATTACAGTAACTTTTGAAAAGAAACACAGGGGTCTCATAGATAATTTAACAATGCTGTTGATTTATGTTCAGTTTAATTAACAGGTTTGGCATGGCAGGTAGCTTTTAAAAAAATAAAAATAAACCTCTGTTGTATATACAAACAAATCCACTATTGGTATGAAAACTGTGGAAGATTTTAAATGCATAAATGAAAACAAACACAGAAATAAAGTAAAAACAGTACACTGTATTTCCTGTTTCATAATTAAATGAAAAACATTAGATGACAGTTAGAGTGACATGAATTTTCCATGCCTCATTGTATATCAAATCTAAACACAGGAAAACAAAATGAAGAGGTATATTATATTCTAGTGTAGTCCATAAGGGGGGAAGCATAGACCTGTTGATGTGATGTGCAAAGCGCTGTCATTAGTTGTCATGCGGAGATGCAAATGAGCTTTTTCTTTTATAAGATGGAGAAGCACTGTTCATGCCAGAATGAAACAAAATCAACAGCTCAGTCTCAGATGTGGGGGTGGGCCATGGGCAGAGCTAACATGAGGTAATAGAGTGGTGCAGGAATGAGTCCTAAAGCCTGGAAAGAAGTTAGCACTTCTCTTGTCCCAAAGTCAGTGGGTTTTTTGAATGGGTTTTTGGTTAGATGCCTGAAATAAGGTCTGTGGTTAATATAAGCGCAAGACATTTTCACTTTTTATTGTCAGATATGGCAGAAAATACCCTGCTTGTGATTTAAAAAAAAAAAAAAAAAAAACTTGTACGTGTCTTAATAAAGGCAGTTGCTAAGTGGCTAAATGGGTCTACACAGGTTGTCAATATCATAATGCCGCACGTGAAAACCAATCTACTTACCACTCCGCCTTTATAGCCTTTTTATACTTGCATTTTTTCAAACTAAATCTCTAAGAGGAGAGGCTTTTAGAGGTCAGTACTAGACTAAATTACAAGTTGGAAGCTTAGTGGTGGTGACACTGAGGTCATGTAACCTTGGTGTAGTTCGCTTATAGCCTATTATTAGTGTTTTACTTCTGTCAGTTGTATTTAAGAAGAATTTGAAAGACAGCCACAATTTAAGAATTCTAGACATTGTGGTATCAACAATGCAGGCATGCGTTAACAGGATGAAAAACCTTCTGAAAAAATATTTATAATCATGTTATCTTGTGAGGCTGGTCTCACCATAAAGAAAGTGGAACTACATGTACCCATACACTCATTAATCATCATTTACTCATTATTTATTTACTTAACAAAAAGTCCAACTGCACCGCTTTGATTCAATAATAATAAATACTTAAAGCAAAAGTAATTAGATATAATTTTAGAGCTTGGGTAGCAGAGATCAGTAATCTATGAATACTTAACATACAAACAAACTGAAATAATTAAAACACTAGCTGTCAAAATCAGCTTGTTTTACCATGGAGGGGCACAAACAAGCTTTCTAAACTAAATCTTAAAAGTCGAGCACAGAGGGAAGGGGTTTTTGGGTGGACTATAAAGGGACCCTCAGTGAATGATAGATCACATACACACTTCTTAACAACCAACTACCTCTTTAAGGCTTGTTTTTCACACCATCTGTGTTAATATGTGCATGTTTTTTGGGAAATTATGCATTCTGTGTAGTTTTTGTTTGTTGTGCAGGAAAGTGTCAGAGCCTGTTTACACTCCTACAAGATGAATCCGCTTTGAAGAAATAATGATTGATGTGTTCTACTTAGTTGTACTGCCCCCCTTTAAAAATCTACCTCTTGGCCCACCCCACCTTTCCCCTCCCCCTGTCCTTTTACCTCCCCTCATCCTTCCATCCTTCCATAAACTTAACCCTGTAGTCCAGCTCTTATCCTTCTTCTCCTATCTTTATATCCTCTCTTCTCTTTCCTCCTTTCTCAACCAACATTCCTTCTCCTTCCCTCTTGTCTGATTAAGTTTTGATTTATTTTGTTTTTCTAAAATGTGTTAAATGAAATTAACAGAGCTAAATGACTCCCCCTCAGGGCATGCAGCTCTCTTCTCGACCCAGTTGATGCTAATTTCTGCAAATTTTCTAGTATTTTTTTTTTATGCGACTGCTAAAAGATGTAAAAGAGAAAAAGTGTGACCAAATCCAATGAAGTCAAAGCCACTTGAGAGGAGACCCATTTTACATTAGGAAGTTTGTTCAGAATGTACTTTTTGATTCAATAAGTAATTATCTTTAAAAAAATGAAGAAAAAAAAGAAAGAAAGAAAGAAAGAAAGAAATTAAACTCTACCTAACAACATTTTGAAAACTGAAATACAACAATCTTTCTTCAGTGTTGATTCACATGTTTGTTCTATTGCAACTGTTGTTTTGCAATTGATAATAATGATAATGGTGATTGAAATCCTTCTGTCTCTTCCAGCTGGCACTCAGGCTGGTATCTTTTGTAATAGCTATACTAAATATAGATATTGACTGCAGAATATTTAACATTTTTTTCATCCTCCAATCTTTGTCCTCATCATCTAGTTCATCGCCTACATGATCTATAAAGAGTAATTTAAAAGATGAGTATGGACAGGTTTCCCACTGACAGTTGTGGAAGTAGATTACACACAGCAGAGTGCAGAATGCACATTGCCCCAGTGTCATGGCAGCTAATATATGGACATTTCCACTGTTTAGAAAAAAGACTAAGAGTCAGCCATGTTAGAGGCTATGTGCCACTGTGCTTAGGTGTAGTGGTTCTTAAAGCTAACATTAGCATGCTAACATGCTCACAAAAGGAAAAGTCATCACCAAAGTCAGCAGGATACATAGTCGATAACATTTTCTACAAAATATATTTGCTGTTGTAATTAAGTTGTATGTAAATTAAATTTTTAGGTCACTATGTTTCTATGTTATATGAGAAATGCCCTGTGAGTGCCCCAGGCATCATTATTACAAGCATAATGACATGATGCCTTTCCATTCAAAGTCTAAACCCAGGTCAAACTGATCGACAAAGCACTGGACACAGGACAAACATTTGTAATGGTCATTAACCTGCAGTAACAGCGTGAGCCTTCTTGTCTTAAAACCAGCTTCTTCCTCACCCATCTCTGGTGTTGATCTCCCATCACTTGGAAATCTAAATATTTTCCTGTCTCTGTTGAATTAAGAAATGATACTTTGCCCTGTCGTTACCATCTCTGTGTCTCTTTCAGTTGTCCTTCAGGCCTGCAGTTTGGTCCTCTACCCCATCAAGTTCATTGAGAGTATCAACCTGAGAATCTACCATGAGTTCAACTGGGGCTATGGCCTGGCCTGGGGGGGAACCATCTTCTCCTTTGGTGGGGGAATCCTGTATTGCCTCAACCCCAAGAACTACGAGGAGTACTACTAGGCCAGATTCAAGCTGGAAACCTTACGAGTTACATGCTGGGAGAGGTATTCAGGGGGGCAAGGACGGGCTTTTCAGGGGTGGGGAGGGGGGACCTTTTAAAGGCTCAATTACCAAAAACTGTAAGGAATACTGTACAGTGGATTTGAGCCAAAAAACTGTATTACAGTTGGGATGAAACAGGAGGTCAGGAGATTTCTTCTCAGTCAACAAAAGCGTGAGCTGAGACTGATGGGTATTTGAACTGGCAACACTAATGTCAGCAAGCCCGTCGAGGGGAGGGGTTTGGGGGTGGGCAGGGGTCTTACTGGTTTATTCCGAGGACTTGTGACACACCTGGGACACACAACCACCTTCGTTGTGAACAAAACTGCAAGAACTACTCTTATTATGTCAGTAGCAACAACCCAACCTATTGACTCTGTTACCTGGGAAACAGGATATCAGACTGGGAGGCTTTTACCGCACGTTTACACACGCATGCACATGCAAAAGAGGAGTGTATACCTTCACCTGTCAACATCAAATACTCAAACTGGACGTCTTCAAAAATCTAACCCCCAGTCTCTTGATCCATCATCATCGGTAGTACTTAGTCATGGCATTTTGTTTTCCAGAGTCCTCTGAAGTTCTTAAACTTTCACAAGGACGTGGAAGAGGATCAGACACTAAAGTTGCGCTTCATAACTTTTCATAAGACAGATAGATTCCTCTTGGGGAGGGGAGGTAAGAGAGGGGAATAAAATAAAGACACCCGATCAATATTCTGTTATCGAGCCACTTGTCTGTTACTGTGGCAACCCACAGGGTGTGCACACACAGCTGTCATGATTGATTAGCCGTGGTCGGAGGTGTGAGACGGGACTGCGCTCAGCTGCCTCCAAGGGTCTGCTAAATTTCGATTCTCTATCGAGCCAAGTTTCTGCGCACCGTGATGTTCTGAACATCCTTCCTCCTCTGGTCCAGCACCGCTGCTTCATTTCTTGGATGGGAGTGTCTGTTATTCATACTACAGGCAGATACAGTCTCTCAGTGGCCATGTTTACATGCACAACAGTAGTTAAAGACAGTTAGGATCTCTGTTCTGAATGTAATTATGTGATTATATACTCAGCTGAATTAAGTACAGTCACAGGTAGACTCCACTAGACTGTTAGCTATGGAGCTATGGAGTCCAGGGCTGTGTCCAAATCCCTCATATTTACTGTGTGCACCATACTCAAGGGTGTTGGTATGGCCTCAGAACGATTTGTGGACATTATCAAATTATCAAAACACATTCATATTAATATAACAAATTCTACATTATGAAATTAATAATCCTTCTTTCCACTACGGAGTCCAAAAAGTTGGAAATCCACCTCACAATGTATATCTAATGCTACCATTCAGTGCCAGTGCAGGAACTAGTTTGTCCTTTATGTAGTGAAGCAGAAAGTAAGGGTGTGGAGGTCGGCATGGTGGATGAACATGTTGCAAGTCTGATTTCCATGTGTGGGAGCAGAGGTTGCCTCCTGTCACAGAACTCCTTGTCTTTTTTATGGACTGTTATACAGCCGTCCCCTCACCTTTGCCTCAGTCCACAAATAACCCATTCTAACCCACTCTAAAGCTTCTGAGAGCAAAGTAACAATCCAAGGTAACCCAGATGTGACATGAATGTAACATTTTGACGAACACTCCTCTCTTCTCCCACCTGAATGTTGGCAGCCAGACAGTGATAGGATACTGACTTTTTTCCAGTTAAAATTGGCTGGTATTCAAGCAGAAAAAACTAAGTAAGTCAATATTCCAGAAAGCAGAGACTTAAAATAGTCTGGTCAACAAGTGATGAAGGCATGAATACAAATTTCCAGGTTTTTGGCAGAGAGAAGCAGTCTAATCTGTTACACTGGGGGACTGAACCCTAGATTTAATGTGTTTATCTAAACTGAGGCTGCAGCTAAAGATCAGATAATTCTAACTGTCATCTGCTTATAAGTGGAAACTGATATTATGTCTACATACAATGAAAGCCAAAGAATTGAGCCTTGAGGCACTTCACAGTGCTTACACATTGTGACTTATCTAGTCAGCAATACCTACACAGAGACATCATCTTCTAGGTAGGACCTAAACCAATGAAATGTGCCAGTAATATCCACAGAATCCACAATACAGAGAGTATAGTTGAGGGACTAAAATCTTAATTTACTGATGCTAATGTGGTATTCTACTGAGTTTATTTTAATGGAAATAGTAAATAAGGGTCTATTAGCAACATATTAGATTATTATTCTGAGATCATTTTAGTATCTGAAAAAAATCATCATAAGAGCATTACTGTCAAGCACACAGACAATTGCCTTAATCCCAGTATGAGCAATTGATGCATCACTGTGTGCATGTAAACACAGCCACTGAAGCTGAATATTTATAAACCAGATCAGTGTATCTGCTGAGAAGTTCACTTCGTGTTTCATTTACGCCAAACTGCTGTCTCCTTGTCTACAGTAAATGTCAGGGATCAGCACTGCACTCTGTCTGTGTAGATTTTGGAGGAAAACAAGCCTGGCATGCATCTGTGGGCACAGGGAAAGGAAATGTCACTATCAATGGATGCTGGCACAGATATTGTTAAATTGGGGATTGTATCTTATATCAAAGCATCACCACTTCACAGAAAAGATCATTTAGTAAAAGCTGCTCATTTGGATTTTAACAGTATTTATCTCATTCCCACTGTTTCCCCTACCCTTAGGGTTTGGCTCTAATCAGCAGGTTGTTGACTGGGCACCTTGGATCCTCTATAATTTCTGGGTGTAAAGATGGAGGGAAAAGCAAATATTGTAACTCCTATGCTTGACTTTAAACTTGAGATTGGGTGATAAAGCAGGTGATAAAGCTATTTTGCTTTCATTGTCCAAAAACATTGTGTCTCAGCTTCTCTGTGTGCTGAATTACTTTCCTGACCCTGTGACCTCCATTCTCCATTCAGAACACATCTGTAATTTCAGAAGTGCACAGGGAGTTGAATGTAAAATAAGAATTCACTGGCTGACATTTTGGAGATACAGCTGGCATCTGAACTGTATTGTCACATATTTACTGTGGAGCTGACAAGCAACCATCACCCAAAAATAGGATCTAGGGTGCCACCCTCGCCACCTTAACAAATGTAGAACTGTGCAGTCGCCACACGACTCACGCAGCTGACAGAAGTCCATTCGCTTTATATTAACTGACACAGTGTTTTCCACAGACAACATCAGTTCCTCTGCTGCTGATGAGGATATGTTGTGTTTGTCTTTGTCAATTCCGCCTGTCAGTACGATACTACTGCTTCTAAAATCAGCTCACTTTAACTACTTAGATGTGATGTGACTGGAAGAAGTATGGGTAACACTTCAGATTACAGCTGCAAATGACGGTCTAATTATACAGGGTGTCAATACTTACTGGGTACCTATATACACAGATACATTGGAGTGTGCAAGTGTACAAAGGGATAAACAACTTACTGTGCTTGCTGTTTTACTTTTCTTATGCAATATCTTTTTAAAATATTAAGTCCTTATCAGTTATTAACATCAGGAGCATCAATTATTAATTTCTTTTGAGGGGGCACAGTTTCACAATCCCATGGCATTGTCATGATTAGTTTGAATTAATAATACAAATGTACTTGCAACATAGATAACATCTACAGAGGGGGCAATTTGCTCTCTACTTTTCTCTCTACCATTATTGATTTGGATGTAAAAGACAAAGTCTAAAAGGTCCTGCATACTATACCAGTCTATTGTCTTGATGTTAAACTAATTTGTGTCACTGTAATAGAAAGATATACAGCAACACATTTTGAACATGATTTGTAATTAGATAGTGAGCTTAAATGTCATTGCTGAGATGATGGTACGTCCTAAGAGTCCAAAAAAGCAATATAATATAGAAATAATCATATTAACTCAAAAAGTCTTGACCTAAATAACCCAAACACGTGTAGTATCACCCACAGTAGTGTACTTTATGTGCCTGCCCACTCATCATCCCTTTGTCTCTCTGTATCTGGTCTTATCTGTTGCTGTCTTTATCTCGTTTCAGTCCTGTCATGCTGCTCTCTCAGGGTCTTGTCTGTATGTCTCTCTCCCTCCTCCTTCACTGTTATTTTTTGTGTTTGATCTGTCTCTCTTCCCTCGGTTTCATCTCCCATCTTGTGATAAAGGTGCTGTGTGGAAATTAAATACATTATCATTATCATGGCCTACTTCTGTGAATTTCAAGATATTCCCCATTTCAGTACCACAAATGCAATCATATTATCTCTGTATACCCAAGTAGTTGAGGTTCAGTTTTTTCACAGTCTGTTTTATCACCTCCTCCCTTAGCAGCGATCTTCAAGCTTCCAAAAGACATCCCTCGCTGTGTCTGCTCTGCCTCAACTGCTGTTATCATCAGGTCAGTCATCTTGTCTTGCTCCACTGTTGCAGGAGGTGACTGGGAACGATGAGCTCATGTAGTGTACCTGTTTCAGGTTAGGGTTGCAGAGGGTTGTTCTCCACAAGAAACCTGTAACCTGTGAACCTTTGAGCTTGTTCTCCATCTCTGCTTGAGCTGTGGATACATAACTGCTGAAGGTGAGGGATCATCTCTCTTGTGATGGTGTAAATCTGAGAAGCTGTGAAGTGTAAGGACAGAATCTGTCAGTGATGCTTTGAATACGCATATCAAGTGTTGCAAAGAAGAAGGTCACTTCTAACTCATCCTTTGGAGCAAGCAGTGTTTGTGTCTACTGAAATATTTCCTCCTTTGAGATCTTTCGTCTCCTCTTTTCCTCCCACTAAACACTGATCTTTGACGCAGCAGTTTCTGCTTATTTTCAGATCTTCCATCAGATCTTCTTTCATCCATAGTCTGCAGCTTGGAGAGCTCTGATTTGCAGTCACACAGCAGATATCCATGTCTTCCCTCTGGAGATATTTTGACAGCACACCTGTCACTGTTAGGATTCTAACTAGAGGCACCCTGCTGTAGACAAAACTCAAAACCAGCGGTCTTGCTTAGGGCCTGATGTGTCATGCCCAAAAGCATCCCTTTCTGGATATGTCTCTCCTCACAAGGACAATAGCACTCAGAAGGACATTGCAGTTCTCAATTCTGCTACACCATCTTGTTGCACTGAGAGCAAGTAGGGTTGTGTATTTCTGTCTAATTTTCTCTCTACTCTTGCTGACCTCCACAAAAGGGCCACGTATCTCAGCAGAGATCTCCATGAAGACTAAAGTCGCTCAGTGACCCAAAAGAAATTAGAAGAAGCTGTGTTCTTGAAACTCTTGTCAGCAACAGCAAGTCTAAGTTAATGGACGAAGCAATGTACAAAACAGGCCTTTAAGATGCTTTAAGAGCTTACACACAATTATTGACATAGCAGCATAGCCATCATAGCCTTTGCCTCTTACATCAGTGATGGGAAGGCCAAATTTATCTAATGTCTACATGAGCTAATTAGTCAGACCAGTTCCAGATGTGTCCTGATGTCATGATGTGATGCCATTTTGCCACATAGAAATACTGATTATACTGATAATACTTCCATCTGACTTCATTTGCAACACACCTTATCATTTGATACCGGCTGTCTCTGGAAAGCTAACTCCCTTTGGATTTTTCTTTGTGGCACCAAGGTGTTTTTGAAGTGTCTCATCATGTCTGTGGACTACATCTGTGGTTTCTCTTAAGACCCCTTTGTCAGTTGAACTTAGGGACTCATCATGGAAGGTAATTTCAACTAGGCCAAGATATATCTGCTGAGCAGCTTTGTGTCTGTTCTCTCTGTTTCAAGTTCTTTCTTTTTGGCCCTGTGTGTTGATAAGTGTTCATCAATAGCAGTGCTGCTTAAAAATTCCTGCCATTTTCTGCAATTGTTTTGATGTTTCTGGCTTGCACTGTGCCTCACAAAGCCATCTACTGCCCCCAGTGCTGTCTTCCAGTCCCTAAATCCACCAGCTGAAGACTTTGTATCATAGCCAGCAGCTGGGCCCCCGCCAAATACTCGACATGGAAAACAAAATGCAGAATTTGTGGAGCTCTTATTCTCCAGGAGACCAGAGATACAAAGAGAATGAATATTGGACTCACATTCACCAGGTGGATGCATAATACTACTACTTACTTTCTACTACTTAATTAAGAAGTACTTCCTCTGTAATTTTTTTCTAGGTATATTTGCTCTTAAATTTGTTAGCCCTCTTTTCCATGTACATCTTCCCTTGTACCTACCACCTACACATTTCAATGGTCCCCATGTATGTAAAAATATTTATACTGCAATTTAAGAGCTGCAGTCTGAAGCGTTACTGGAGAGGCTAAACTTGTGGGCAAGATGTGGTGGAAAGTGAAGCCGCTTAATCTCACTTTACAAGCCCTTTCAGTCTGCCATAAACTTCATGATGTAAATTCACAGTGTATATTCTAGTAAGTAGCCTCAAACTGTTGGATGTCATATGAAAATAGGGTCTTCTGAAGAGTGACAAAATCCTTCAATGTTTTTATGTGGACTTTTTTTTTTTACTTTCAGTGACTGAAAGTCAGTGTTTACCCACCTTTTATTTAGCACTGAGTGAAAACAGAAAGAACGCGTTACAGCCGTCATTCCATTAGTCATACCAGCTATATGGGTCAGCGAGTGCATTTCAGCATGTGACCCTCCTTTTCAGTATTAGTTTGAAAGATGTCACAACTTCACTGCGTTCAGTGATGGCGCTCCAGTTAATCATTGTTTGGCTTTGTTGGGTCACTAGATTCCCTGTCAGGTCATTGATGAAGCACTCTGTGTCACCTGACTCTGTGTGTTGTTACTCCATGCTGCCAGAGTGGAACAGACGTCCTGACACAATGGAGGAGTGCTGTAATACAAACCATCACCATAAGTATGGTATTTGATATGGCCGCTACTGTAATTAGTACTGTATTATCACAGCTTAGTGAGGGTGTTTTTGCTACCTAGAAAAGTCTCTGTGCTTAGGTGGTATAGAGGAGCCTTAGGCAATAACACTGTAACAGACCTGGGTTAAAATATATAGGAATTGTTTCACATATTAATTAATTTAACACTTTTAATTTCAAAAATAATCATTGTTTTTAATGTGTTTTTGGAATATCTGTAGGTAAAAACTCTGAAACTGAAACTGAATATTTGATGTGCTGAAAATGCTGTTGAATTACTGTCTGGTATTACAGTATTTTTATTCTTAATTTACCTGCCAGACACATAAACACTCTCTAAAGGAGATAAATCCCCTGCCAGATTGTTTCAGATCAATGACTTACTGCTTTATTTTGTCAGGTAGTTTAGCATTGTGCAGCTGTTGTCAGTAGTGCTCATAGTGATAGTAACTTTGAGCAGATGCTGCATGTTTTGATTTCTTAACTGGGAGCTGGAATCAGTATCACATCTGTTGTAATTATGAGCCTCCGATTCTAAATGACAATGCAAATATGTTTGCACTAGTTTCAAAAATGACCTACATGCTTTGATTTTTAATTAGCACTTCAGTGTGTTTCTGGGTAAATCAGATTATTTGTGTTAGACCTCTGAGTGTAATGTCTAATGTCTAATACGTTATTGCTGTTATTTGCGGCGCCAAGGTGTCTGACCCGTGCTGGTTCATTATATGTTTTAGCCCAGGTCTGACTCATAGTTACTAGCATTTGTTCGGTTATTTGGTTATTAATTTACTGGTGAAAAGTAGAGGCTTGCAAACAGAGACAGCTCTGTTTTATGCATCACCTCCCAGTAGACTGGAGAGAAACGCTGTCTAATGATGTGCATAGGGATTTAGAGTGTGTGTATGTGTGTGAATGACAGCGGAAGAGCGTAATTGTGTTTGATTGCGGGAGAAACAGCGTGTGTGTGTGTGTGTGTGTGCATGTGTGTTGGCATGTTTTAGATGCCATTGTAGAGATGTCAGTAATCAGCATTTATCTCTTTGTATGTTGGCACATTAAAGCACTGAACAGAAAATCTCACTCTTTACCTCATTCTGTTGTCATGTCTTCCTTCTTATGCTATCTTTATCCTGTTCTGAATAATTACTGTCATGTTTGTTTCACTTACAGTATTATCTTACAGAACCAGACATGTTCCTTACTTTCCCTGTATGCTGAGTTAAACTAAGGATATGTGTGGAGATGTGTTTTTAAACCTGGAGTTTTGCCTTTTTCCTCATTAATTTGATCATTAAGGATTTAGTTTTGAAGTGTAAATTCTGCATGCCTTTAATTGCAAGGGCCATTTATATGCTGATGGCACCATCTTTTACACTATTGCTCGTATTACAGTAGAGGCCTTCTCCAGGTTGCAGTCTGCATATCACAACCTCTGTTTGGATGTAAAATGAAAATCTACAGATTTTTAAATAATGTGGTGAGATAGCAGATTGTCCCACTAAACTCATGTTGAATACTCAGCACATTGTATTCTTGTACCGGAACAGAGCTTGACGTATTTATTCACATTTACATTTATTCATTTGGCAGACACTTTTTTTAACAAGTGAAGGACAACACTAAAGCTCAGCATGAGACATTGAAGTAAGCAGTAAATACTACATTTAAACCACTGGACAATATTTACCA
The DNA here is from genome assembly GCF_001640805.2 of Lates calcarifer. Taxonomy (NCBI): domain Eukaryota; kingdom Metazoa; phylum Chordata; class Actinopteri; family Centropomidae; genus Lates; species Lates calcarifer. The sequence continues at coordinate 11,989,554 of NC_066854.1, forward strand.
CAGTAACTCAACACTAGGCATCACACATGCAGTAATTCAATGTTCCATCTGAATTTCTGTTGTATGCAGAGGTTTTAACTCAATTTCCAGAAAATCAACATAAGAAAATTTTGGTTAATGTGCTACTGTTATGTGTAAACAGCTGTTATGAGAACATTAGGACTATGTGAATATTAGGGTGCAAGGAGAAGGTGTAATCGAACCAGAAAGCCATGAGGAAAATGTGACTGAAATGAGACATTTCTGCTCATTTCTTCAGTGGAGTGGAAGCTTGAATGACAGATAAGCTAAGTGTGTATCCAATGCTCTTAGTCTTTACTGATAAATCATCTTTTTTCACAGCATTTCCACAATGTGTTGTGCAAATGGAAAGGCACTTAATGATGTCATGGCGTACTGACATCTAAAGTCATCAAAAACGATATTTTAAAGGGTCGTTAAGGTACTCTAACACTTTTAGTCAAGGTTAAAGTGAACAAAACATGACAGCAGTACAGATTCTGTATGGAGGAATCCAAAAACCTTTGCCATTACTGACATCTGTGGCTGCCACTTATTGCTCTCGCGCTCAAGTCGGCGTGCGCGAGCTTCCATAAAGTTCTAACCGACTCAGTCTCTCTGCCAGCCCTCACCGTGTACCTGCGAGTTTTTTTAAATTTTCCTTTTATTTTAAGCTATTGAAGTAATTATCAAACGGCAAGGTTGTCGGTTTACCAGCCGCATTAATTTAGATGAATTAGAAGACATTATCCACTCACCACAGTAGTTTTTTTTCTTTTCTTTTCGATTTGTCCACGTTAGCAGGTAAGCTAATGCTAGAGAGCTTTAGCCAGCTAAAACTACATATCATGGTAAATTTCACAGGATATGCGGTAATGTTAGCTCGCCTGTCAAATAGGAGAGCAGCTCACGGTCGGTTTTAATCCCCAAAGCTGAACGAAGGTCCCTCCATGAATACAACGACCTGCTGAAGTTGACCCCAGTTTTCCCCTGACGTCGCTCCAGTTCCTGTTTGGCTACACAGGCTTCATGAGGTAAAGTTTTCTGGTTTTTTGTTCTTCTTGTTTGTGTTGGAGTATTTCTTGTTATGGGCGCTAGTCATACCGGTGACAGACTCCACTCCGAAGCTAACGGTAGTACACTGGCGGTTCTGTGCAGAAGAGACTTCTATTGCAATGCATTTGGGAGCAAGCATCCTGAAAATTCGACCGGCGTGTTTTACCTAGAATTCAGTCTTCAGGGTGTTCTAGACACCGGAGAAGGTCGGGGAATGATTCATTTTTTAAAAATTCATATTACAAGCTTACAAACAAGTCATTACATGTCAACTGCTTAAAATTCATCCATACAGTACCTTAGAAGGTTTCTCATTCTAACCAAGAGCTCTATTTTAACAGTCCACATGCAGGAGCAAGTGCATTCAGGGCATTCCCAAGCTTACTGTTGCAGGTGTAACGGTGCGAGGCGCGAGGTTCAAAAGTGTTGTACTTAGTCTTAATCAGAGCTAATCATTGGTGTATTTTGGGCGTCAGCAAAGTAATCAGAGTTCCGTGCCTTTAAAGCCAAGTGCTCTTGCACCTTGGCAGATTGTAATTATACTGGCAGAGTCGCCAGCTTCTTCTGCCAGCTGATGTCTCCTTGCCCGTGCTGCTGCTGGTGTATTTGGGTTCATTAGCCTTTGCACCTGCAGTGCAGCATCACACCTTCTTAAGTCCTGTGATGTGTCCTCATTTTGGTCCAAGAGACATCCCTTATGCAAGGCAGTGTTGTGTAACACACAACATGCATTTTTATTTTTGATCTTTTGCATGTGCTGCTGTGCGTCCTTGTGTTTATAACAAGCATAGTGTACACATTGTGTCGCTCATGTTGGTGCATATCACCATCTTGATAATGCACCCTTGAAATAACAATGAAATCCTGCACCATTGACTTCAGACCAGGTTTTTCTTGGTCAATGACACAGTCGTTTTCCAATGTGCTTACATAGTGACCGACCACACTTCATTTTAAGACCAACACAACCATGGGCACGCAGATGGGTGCATGTGCATTAGCTATTTAAAAACCTGGGTGCTAGATTGGAAAATGACAACTGTGTTGGTCTGAAACTTGCAAAATTATGCTTGGCACCGTTTTGTGACAGGTGTGCGATAGGGCCCTCAGTGTTGTGTATGCATAAGTATATCAAATGTTAATTCAGGGAACCCCAATTTCTCCAGGAAAAGGACTACTTTTTCCTCATTATCTGAATGAACACATTCAAGGTTATATCTATTGCCAGTATCTGGCTAGTTTGCTCTCAAGGCGGCCTCTAAACAAGTATTCCTCCTGCCAATTAGGAGTTGTAGTGCCAATTACTAACATAAGGCAAGACTCTGTGGAGACAGAGCAAACACTTGACCAAAACAACAGTTTCTGTCTCCCAGCAAAAACACACATTAACATAATTTCAACATTTAGCCCCACAGAGGCCTGGGTATTTTATTTCTGGCAGTGAAAGCAACTGTAAACAGCCATTGAGTGACAAAAAGAATCCCAGACATGTTGTTTGAAATAGAGTGGTTTATGATTGCCACTGAGACAGGCACACTTCACTGCAGGGAGCATCAAGATCTCTGCAGGAGAGAAGATCTCATAAAGTTACATAACAGTCTGTGTTAATGCAGCAGCTCCCTGAAGCAGAAGCCTTTTTTGGGTTTCTGTAATGTCATATTGCGACGTAATGTATTGCTCCTGTCACCTGAAAGTGAGTTTACTGCTGAGATTTTGAAACAAAGCTGTGTTTTGACTGCTGACTGGTGTAAAAAAATCACAATTAAAATGCTTTCAGAAAATAAAAAGTGACTTCCTCACCTGCTGACATAGCTGGATCATGAGAAAAAGCAAATGCAGCACAATTATCAGTAGAGTAAGAGCTAATTTTATTGCACAGCTGATGCGGTAAAGTGGAAACTCCTGGCTCTGGCTGTGGAATGATCTCTCTGCCACCCCACCGCTGCCGAAACCTCCAGGAGAGTTGGAGGTTAGAGAAGGAGCAGCGTGCCTTGTCAACCTGGATTAGCGCTCATCATCGCAGTAAGTACACCTAACATCTGCTACACTCAACATCTGTCGTATGAAGCTTTGAAGACATACACATAATTGGGGGTGCCTGAATGATTTTATAATAACATACAATACTACACTGAATCATCTCTACATCTCAGTTAGTTAGAGCTTTGTGTTGTTTATTCACCTCTTGCTGAGAGTACTTCAGAAAACATTTTTCCAAGATTCAATGGCCTAGTTTACAGCAGTCTTACTGTACTGCACAAACTGTGGTTATACTGCCCCCTGCTGTATAAGTTGTGCCATGATGACCCAGTGTGCCCCAAACCCATACAACATACTGATTCTCTGCAGGTTTTCAGCATGAAGTCTGTTCACACTAGCAGAATTAAAGTCACCCTGTGCTCTAAAATGTATTTTGCTAATTGCTCCTTCTCTTGGATGTTTGAGCTTCACTGAACACTGAATGCATGGGTGTACCAGCAAAACTTATAACATCACAACTAGAGCTGGAAGCTTATCAAGGTCCAGCATGTAGTTTACATAAAGTGTGGAAACTTGAAGCTTGTAGTTCACATACACTGAGAACAGCAGGAGTAGGAGACATCTTTTATCTAGCAGTTAAACTTGAAATGAAAGGTATTTGCATAGTCATAGATTGTGGATTTTTAAAGAGAAATTAGGACACAGTTACTGAGACTAATCTGAGAGTTTTATGAGTCAAATAGTTGCCTATGTTCTGTTTGATATTCTTAAACTTTATATAAAAGTATGATATTGGCCTTTTGTAGCAGCATGACAAATACACTGCTGATTTTCTGAGTGGCAAGAGATACATCCTGGCCCTGAATATTGAATTGAATATTTGAATAATTGAATATTTCCACCTCCATGATTCACTGTTGGTTTCAGACACTGGTATCATTCTCACTCCTGTTCGTCTCCTTACATTATTCTGTTACTGCCATAAATCTCAAACTCATTACTCATTAGTGAACAGGACATCATCCATGGTTGGGTATCAAGACAATCTTTTTTTGACAGCACTATCACTGACTGGAGTCTTGCGTTCTTTATTTAGCAAATTCTCTATCCATGATGCTTTTCTATCTCTCTGGGAACTTAGCTTGATGTATTGATCTTCTGATGGTGTTGTCACTTTTGGTCTGTGTGATTGTGCTTTGGATATAATGGATCCAGTTTCTGCAAAGTGCTTTAGAGTTCCTGACACTCTTACTTAGTTCTGATGCCATTTTCCCACCATCATAATGCTACTTAGTAAACAAGGGGTTAGGGTTAGGCTGCTGGAAATGAGGAAACTGGTGCAAGGAACAAGCGAGTTCTGAAAGCATGCTTCAGTGAAAGGGATACAATTCAAAGAAACCTGGAGTTAAGATTGTCATTGCCCAACTTTGCCTAAATTTTATTACTGACCTAGAAATATAGCAGAATCTTAAATATTTCCTCTTTGTTTTACATAGTGTAACTGCCTTCAATCATTCTGATTATTTCCAGTTTTACCTGAAAATAGATTTTCAATGTGGTCTCAGACAGATTTTGGCATATGGAAAGGCCACTTCAATACTTTTTCACCTGCTGGGTTTTAATAAGGTCAGAAAATTAACATCTTGTTTTTACTGACCTCCATTGATTTAATTTCTCACCTGGCTGCAATGATGCACAAATAGTCTCCAGGATAATGTGACTTCGGTTAGAGGTGATGCTGGGCGTGGTTAGAAATGAAACAGACTTGAAACCTTGAATCAGAGAGTGCAGCAAAACATTGTGTTTCAGCCTGGTGTTAAATTAGTCTTTAGAGGAAAAGATGTTGATCTTGCAATTATTGTTATTTTAACACATGCAATAAATCAACACAAGTGTCAACAACACATAAGGGTTTAGTTCAGCTCAAAGTTACTGTCCATGTGAAGACAGCAGCACCTGGTGCATGGGATGCCAGTCCCAGAAGTTACTGTTTTTGGACCACCTCATCCACTTACAGCACTCCCCGCAGGCATTCAGTACTTATGAGTAGCCGGGAGTCTGGGACCAGAACAGCGCTTGGATCCATCATATCATGTATCTAAAAATAGCAACTGTCTCATGAATGCGCACCGCGTCTTGCGTAATGGAGCCGTTACAGTAAACTGAGTCCTAAACTAAGTGGGTGTATCAGTTTATAAACAGATCTAATATTAAGACGCCTGGTCTGTACAGTAAGGGAGCACTTACCCACCAGAGCAGAACAGCTAATGTGATTTTACATTTGCGATTTTTGCACTGGTCTTTCATCTTTATTTTCTCAGTCAGAGATAACAAACCATACCTGATGTTTTGAAGTGATTCAAGACTTCTCTCAGCTGGAAACAAAAATGTGTGCTACACAGCCTGAGTTCTATCAGTCATTTTGCCCACCTTTTTCTACCTCAGAACAGTTCTCTCATCCAAAATATGTGACCCAAATCCATGAACACCAAAGTGAGCAGTAACCTACTAAACTCATTGAGATCGTCAGAGTGAGGTTATGGCAGAAAATGTGATATAGCCTATAAATAGCTTTTTGTTTACATTGGTTGTGGTCTGTTACGTGGCCACCACCCACTTGGAGGTCAAAGTTGACTCCAGAACGGAAGCGTCCATCGATGCGTCCGTCGGGTGTCAGGTTTTACGCATGGCGTCCGCCGAACGGAATGGGGGCCAGCAGAGAGCCACCTCTTAGCACCCTACTATTTAGAGGTGGGAATGCTCCGACACCCAGCCCCCGCCTGCACACCTGCTCCTCTCCGTCTGGTCTGTGTGACAGACCGGTCCCCCCCCCCCTCCTGCCTGCGTCCCCGTCTTCACCGGACTTGTGTCCTCACCGTGCGCTCTCCCTCTGGCCGTTTGTTCTTTGGGTGTCTTTCTCTCCTCCTGGTGGATTTAACCTGTTCGTTTAGTCACCCGCTTGTAAAGTAACTTTTCACACCCGGCGCCCTGTAATCGATGGCGGAGAGTGTGCGTCCCGAGGACTACTGCGACGAGCCTGTGGAGGACGAGTTTGGGGAGATCATCAAGTGTCGATCTGGTAGGAGATCAAAGCTTCACTAGTGTGTGTGAGTGTGTGTGTGTGTTGCTGTATATCGAACCACACACGTGAGGCAGACCATATGCTTGTTTATGTAATATTAAAGACCCCTCTGTCCACTCATGCAAAAATATCCTACAGAGGATGCTCAGTGCCACTGACAACACCTCAGAAACATCCCAAACTTTTTCAAACAGATTGCTGTGTGTGAGCAGCAAGATACTGATGCAAGAGGCAGTCCATATAAACAAAATCAGAGTTATGAAATATATGTTGTCATCTGAAATTCTCTTTTTGAGCATAACACATCCTAAAGGCTCCATCCAGACTGCTGATTTGTGTAGATGTGATGGAGGGACTGGTTAAAGTGAGAGTTGTGCACTTGCCTGCATGTGACATGTAATTATGATGAAATGTGATTACAGTGACTGAGCGAAGGTGACTGTGTCACTACATGGTTCCATTTTCTATGGTTATGATTAAGCTAATTAGTATATATATATATATATATATATATATATATATATATATATGATCTGGCACAGAACAGCACTGTGTTTGTATCTAGGCTCTGTGTGATTCCATATTGTTTTATCCTTGTTAGATATACTTTTTAATGTGTTGTGGGGATTTTTCCGGTGCTAGGTGCAGGCTAACATCATTGTCAGATTACTTGTGATGACTTTGGACAGTCAAATGTGACAGAGTGTCATTAGCCACCTTGCATCCTTTATGTCATGATGCTGTCAGTGCTTGTGTTTCTGAAAATTAATCAATTAGTTAATTTCCTGTCAACTCACTTTCTTCCAGTTGTAAAGATGATAATGAAAAGTTTATTTTCCAATTTAAAAACAGATGATATTGTGCTGATAGTTGCTGAGTGATGGAAAGAGCATGGCGAATTAAGCTATGATGAATTAAGACTAAAAGCTGATTTTTTCTCCAGACTGTCAGATTAAACTTCAAATATCAAGCAAAGTTTGGGCATCTAGTTTCATTTTACATTTCTGCTGAGAACTGAAGTCGCCTTGCAAAGGCAGACGAATCATGACACTAGTGCAGGTTGAGTTTCACATGCACTAGATCCTACATTTCCCATGATGCAATCTCTGTGTCTCTTTGTTAGACCCTACCTGCCTGGTCTTTCAAACTCTATGCCTTCAGGGTGTAGTGCTGGCTTTCTGTTATATATTTGTAGGCTAAAATAACCCAGATGACATCAGTATGACATCATCAGGGTCTCCTTCTCACACTTGACAAAGCTCCCCCAGTCACAGAGGACTTTATACAGCTGTTCTCACAGGTGGAGTACGCTGACCTTGCTGCATAAAATTGATGGAGTGGCCCTTTAAGGATTCAAACACTCCCAAAAAACATCTCAGGCAACATCACAATTCATTATACAGTACATTTCATTGAGAGGGTATGATTGCATATATACAGTACTAAGTCCAATCTGATACTTATATTTATGTAACTTAGATGTTGATTAAATTGTCTATGTATCTGACTCAGTTCATTTGTGGTTGTATAGTTGGTGCTACAGAGTGGTGGTTCATCCCTCACAAACTATATCTGACAAGTACTAACAATGGTGTGCAGAGAGCTCACAAACCAACAACAGCCTGTCATCAAGTTACTCATAGAATTAAATTAATAACAGCTGATATGACATACCATCATCATTTCTTATAGTGACAGTGACTCTCAGCACAACAAGCAACTAGCTTAATGTTTTTTGCAATGATTTGCTGATGATTATTAGCATCGGCGTTGAGTGAATCTTTGTATTTGTTCAGCATCAGTGTCTGAACTCACTGATGCACCCATATGATACTTCTACATTCATATAAGCTGATTTTATTAGCTCATGCAGTGGGATGCCCATCTGTCCATAAAGAGAGGAGCTGTAACATGAGCAGCCTGAGGTGGAGAAAACACAGATCCATTAAAATACAGGCACATAGATTAATGTGTTTACACCACAGAACAGGAGGGTGGATGGAGGTATGCAGGGTAAAACATGGTCAAAGCCCATTAAGGCTGCCACTCCCAGTGATGTGATGATCTTGTTTTCTAAGGCTATTTATATCCTATGAGATGCCACAGAGAGCATAATTACTCCAGTTAACTGTGCCCCTTTACTATTCCTTTTATCCCTGAACTGTCCTGTACCTTTGGTCCAACACTCTGAAGTGAGCTCAGTTTAGCCTGAACTTTGCCTCGCTGCTTTGCAAAATCAACACCACAATCATTTGTAGAACTAAATCGGGACTATATTGTTTCCGGGCTAACTTGCCACCCAGCCCCACCCAGGGATAAAAATGTCCTGGGCGAACATGTTGTTTGTGTGATGTGCGATCGTGACGCTGAATCCCTCAAAGTATGTTGGGATGAGTTAGAGGCCATGGAGGTTTTATTTCCTCTTATAGTGCTTGTAAATGCTGGATGACCTAGAGTGGTCCTCTAGAATGGTGAGACACTGAAGCAAACAGACTCAGACAGACAGACAGCAGGGTTGATTTTTTTTTTTTTTTCTTAAAAAAAAAAAAAAATACAGGGTCTGAGTAGGTTAATGTCCCCCCTCTGCTTCCTCTGGAGGTGAATTTCTACTTGCCTGCCTGTCTGTCTGTGTAAATAACTTTTTTCCTTGAGTGACCTGCCTGCTTAAATAAAGCTTCAATGAATAAATAAAGCCCTTATTCCCTATCTCTCACTCTCTCTCTCACACACACACACTTTCCCGTCTCTGTGTGTGTTTCTTGCCCACTCCCCCACGGTACAGCTGGTGGGTCATCTCATGCTGGAAATAGCGGTCAGCTGGCCTGATGGACGGCTGCTGTGCGGTGTCAGATAGCCTAGTTTGGGATGTTGCCATGCCTTAACCTTCTCTCTGTTTTCTCTTTCTAGCTCTCATTCCCCTTTTCCAAATTCCCTCTCTCTTCCTCCATTGCTTTCAGTTTTTCCACACCCTCTCTTTGTCTTCCAGTCTATTTACATCTCTCTCTTTCCAAACCTCCTACTTTCCTGTGCTCCCTAACAACAGGTTCTTTTTCCTCTATTCATTCTTATCCAGTGAAACTTTGATTTTCTTGTCATTTTCTGTCTTTCTCTTGAAGCCCCCCACCCCACCCCCATCATATTTTACCACCCAAGTTGTTTTTCACTGTATGACTGGACTGTCTGTCAGGAGCTAAATCTAGCTGTCTGTCTCTGTGCTGTAGGCCCAACTGCAGATATATAACATACCATACACTCTATGATATGTAGCCACAGGTCCAGACTTAAACCATATTAATGACAAACTGGGAACATTTGTTGTATGATAAAAATCCATAAATTGTGCTGATCGTTAACATAAAATGTGCAAGTAGACCAGGGCTCAAAATAATGATTATTTTCGTTAACCATGAATCTGTCAATTATACTTTTGATTTAGAAAAATAGTGTAAAATAGCAAGAAATGTCCATCACAGTTTCCCAAAGCCAAACACTTAGGCACTAAAAGTAAAAGGTTGCTTTCAAAAATAATACCATAAGTAGTTTTTATTTATCATTGACCTTCATAAAAAGTGCAGTTAACACTATGCACTTTTAAGTCAGTCAGCATTTGGTGTGACCACTCTTTGCCTTTAAAATGGCACCAATTCTCCTTGTTACATTTGTGCACAGTTTTTAAAGGTACTTGTCAGGTAGATTGTTTCAAGCATCTTAGAGACCTTACCACAGTTCTGTGGATTTATGCTGTCTTTTCATGTCTCCATATGTGTTTTCAGTATATATGTGTGTATACAGTACAGTACGTAACAAAACTGAGCACACCTGTGCACATCACTGAAATGTTAAATGAAGTTGTATGATCTTAATAATGACATCATTTTTAAGTTGAAGTGTAGGCTATTTGCTCCTATGTATATTTAAAAGCTGATTACATCTGTGATTTCCAGTTAAGGCTAATTGAATGAACATAGTTACATAAGAGTCTGTGAACGCCACAGCTTCCTCAATCTCGGCGTGGGTTGTTTATAATGCAAAAGCCTTGAAAATGGCAGTGTACACTATTAGGTATTTGTTCAACCTTGTATTGAAAAACAGACAGGCAGGTGCTTCTGACACCAGTGCACCTGGATTATCTGTGGATATTGGTGCAAAGGACATTGCATGAAGTAAGCGCCTACTGACGGTGTCACAAAACAATACAAAACTGCAAGATTGAACTTTGAAGAACATGATATATAGATATATATAGATTTGCAAATGCCACAATTTTTTATCTCTATTTTTTAAGTTCATGAAATAGAAAATAACAGTGCATTAACATTTGAATACTGTCTGTTTACTGCAGGTGTTATTTATTTTCACTTCAAAAATCAGCAAAATCTAGACTTTTCTTGTGCATACATTGGCATGTGCAATTTACTGCCAATATACTGCCTCCAGCAACACACAGAAGAGTGCAGTCTATGACATGTTGCCCATTTGATTTATCCCTGCTCTGGCCATGTGTGTGTGTGTGTGTGTGTGTCTGAAACCAAGTGAGGGTCTGTGTTCTTTTGTAGATTGGTTTTAAAATTGTAGAATTCATCAACATTGACAACCTTTAATCAGGTCTGTACGGGCATCAGGTTTGTGGGGTTTTGTGTGTCTTTCTGGATGTGTAGCCAGGTCTACCTTGTTATCACACCTTGCAGCTCCATAACTACCTTGCTATTACCCATCATCCTTTGCCTATAGCCACAGACCCGTGGATCCTAATCCTGTTTGGAACAGACAGGCATTGGGTGGAAAACTGCTCTTCTCCTCTTTTCAGTTGTTTTCAATCATGCACTCCAGAGCAAGTCCTCTTAATGGACCTCTTTGCTGCATTTATCCTTCCCTCAATTCTGACCAGTCTACCTGTCCTTGCCACTGAGAAACACCCCCCACACCATGATGTTGCTGCCACCATGCTATGTTAGAGTTACTGCTGGGTTCTTGGTCACTTCCTAGACTGAGGCCCTTATTGCCTGGTTACCCAGCTTGGCTGAACAGCCAACTCTAGGAACAATCAAAGCTTTAGAAATGGTTTTATACCCTTGCCATGATCTGTAACATGCCACAATTTTATTGTGAAGGTCTACAGACAGTTCCTTTGCCGCAGATGGACTCTGATCAAGTTCTACACACATCTCAAGGATAATTAAAGCATTAGTAACTAAATAGGGTGCACCTTACCACAGTTTGGAGTGCCACAGCAAAGTGTCAGAATACTGAAGTAAAGAGGAAATTTCAGTTTTTAATTTTTAATTAAATTAAATTTTATTTTATTTCTAATCTGAAAACATTTGAAAACATTTCTAGAAACATTTTTATCCATTTAAGATTAAATCTAAAATACAAAGTACGCAATCAGTGAAGAGGTCTTAACACATTCTGAAGCCATTGTATACAGTATATGGACACACCCAAAACCCTCAATTAACACAAGTTGTCCCGGCATGCCGTTCTGGGATCAGCCTCCCTGTCTAAATTGATGTTTAAATCTTAACCTAATGTGTCGGCAGCATAGGAAAGTTACAGATCTGAGCGCAGCCCCAATGTCTGAGGACATCTTCATATAACACCACCTAGAACTTCCAATTTTCAGTTAATATCAGTCTTCACTTTACATTTGTAAAATGGCCACTCTGCCCAAAGTTCAGGGGGAGAAAGATGGAGGGATAATAACAATAATCCAAAATTGTTTTACCCTTACAGAGTACAGTTTGCACATTTTCAAGAACCACAGGAAAATGTATTAATAAAGACCTAAACAAGTGAAAAATTAATGTCTTAATAAGAAATATTGAACTAATAAACAAAAGAGGTAAATAAATAAATAATTCTTCAAAGACCAAACTAACCAAAAAGAATTACCCAACTGAATAAACTACCCTAACAAAGACTGTGCTCTGAGCTGACAGAATAACAGCTGTACAGTGCACGAGTCTGATTCCAGTTCAGTGAAATGATGAAAATGAAACAATGCTGACTAATTTTTCAAGCCTGACTGAGGGACGCCATTCGGGAAATTAAAATTTGAAGTTGGTAGAATGCTTTATATAATAGGAACAGGCCTTACAGGAATAAAGTTGCACATGCTGGAGAATAGAGCACAGGATGGAGATTCAGTTACAGCTCAGAGGTAAATGTATTGCTATTTTTATACAGAGTGAATATTGAATTATAAATGATTATATTCAGCAAGCATAAAAACCTGTTATGTCAAAGGTCAGTTGGGGAAAGGGAAGCAATATAAAACCAGTTTGAATTGGTGATGCAGTTTTTTACAGTAGGAGCAGATCGTTTCCAGACAAATGGAATAATAAATAATAATAAATGATATAATAAACAAAAGAGGTGAGTTAATGAAAAATTTGTCTAGCTGCTGGTTCTGGCAACACCTGTGGCCAAACAGGTTGATGTTAGTATGGTCTGAGTGGATGGGTGCTTCAGTAGCATTCAGTTGCTGCTTATGTCTCACTCATAATGTGGGTTCCCAGTAAGAATCTGCAGCTATGAAGCTGTCTGTGAAGCTGTGGTGACATATTTTAATCTGGACCTAAGTGGTGGACCATCCAACTGACACAAAATGAACAGCATGCTGAGATCCAATAACTTTATTGTATGACCAACATTTCAAGCACACCTGGTCCTTCTCAAGGCCATAGAGCCAAAAAAGCAAGTGACACAGTGATAAGCTGCTTATCGTAGTTTCCCCAAATGACATATCATGTGGTGTATTCATTCCTTTGGCAGAGTAAGTTGCATTCCAGGACTGGAGAGCCAGTTTCTGGGTGTTGGGTGCTCTTCCAGTCAGATGTCTCATGGTGGCAGCATGGAAGTAGGATGGGCAGTGTTTCAGCAAAGGCCGATTGTGTATAATGGAAACTCAGACTGACAGCAAAATATAAAGGAACACTCACCACCTTAAGGTGTAAAACTATGAAACAATCAAACCCAACTTTTCTGAAGCTCAATGACTATTTGATTCAGCACTGGACTGTACAGATGCATTAGTCTAGCCAAGATGCAGTCCTGGTGCCCTTGAGCAGTGCGCCAAACTTCGAAGAGAATGTACTGTATGAACACAGGCAGCAGGTGTAAATATAAAGCAGAATATATAAATATAAAGCAGGCCAAAACAAGAATAGACTCATCACTCATCTCTCCCCTAGATGACATACTCTTCTTTTCCTCAGTCAGACAGGCCTAGAAAATCACAATTTACTGTGAGCTCTGAAAACTAAAAAAGTTTAAAACCCAAACTTTAGCTCCCAACTCTGAGTCAGTGGCTCTGTATGATAAGGTAATGGCATTTATGGACAGAAGATGGCAGCAAAGGCAACGACTGGCTTTGTAACTGTTCTCAGGGAGACTGTGAGAGATGCTGGCAATGAAGATGAATGTGTGGGAACAGATCACCTGTTCTTGGGAGATTTGAGTCTGGCTGTGTATGAGAGAGAGACAGGTTTGGCTGATACAAAACAGACAAAGAGAGAGAACATCGGGGAAAACTAACACAAGACAAGAAAGATGGTGCAGTAGGAAGGCAGCTGCTGTTTTCTTGTGAGAAGAAAAGGATGGGTGGTGGAAAAAATGACTCATAAGTGATGGATATGAACATGCACTCTGTCAGGGTGGAATGGAGGGTTCAGTGTATGATCTGACCCACATGGAGTTTCTGGGTCACTATAGACCAGAAGAGGAGGAGGAAGCTATGTGTGTGGATGTTGTAATGAGTCTGGCAGATCCCAGTGGAACCTCCTTCCTGCTCAATCACACACACACACACACACACACACATCCGAAGAAACCCTTTTTGGGTTAGGAGGAGTCATGTCAGGGAAAGTGGGTTTTTTAGAATCAGGTTGTACCCGATTGTCATGGAAGTGGGCCAACAGCTCGCAGCAGGGCTCTCGCCGATCAATCAGTTTGGAGGAGGAGTCACACTGGGCCGAAGTCAACCAAGCTACGTCTCTGTGCACAGATGATGTCTTACTGACGCATCAAGCCTCCATTAGCATCACCACTCTCACACACTTGGCGCTGTTTCCTTTGTGTACTCCACATTTGATTTGTCAGAAACAGGGTCAGGTGGGGGGCAGGAAATTTCGGTTTGAATCCTGAAAACTTCCCTCAAACATTTCTCCTCATATTGGGCTCAGAATCCTCACTGGGTCTGGTTTAGTTGGGGTTTTCAACTCATCAAGGAGTGGATCAATAGTTTTACTTAAGTTTTGAGAGAGAGATGAGTCTATAATACAATAAAGAAAGATGAGTGGTGTTGCCTCTAAATAAATAATCAAACACCATAAAAAACACAGTGATTATATGTGAGTTAGAATTGAGTCAGATCAGTCAGTAGATCTGTTAAAGTCTTCAAGTCATCCTCACTTTCCCTCACCAAAGACTTAAAAGGCAGCACCATCAACCACAGGTGATGGAGAAATACCATCAGCCCCACTTTGATCCTGTATGCTGCATTAGTGTCTCACACTGTATCTGTGTGGGCTCTTGTATGTCTATCGTTGTGAGGACCAATCTGCAACAGACTCTGAGCCGTAACGTTTGTGGTTCAAGTCAGGCCAGGGACCATTACTTTATGTCGATCCCAGTCTCTCTCTTGTTTTCCTGTCCTCTGTCTAAAGCTTGGTTTTAAGGTTTTAAGGTTAGCAGTAGACCTAAACAACTGTTCAGTTCTTGCAAGCATACTCTAGCCATAAGCTGGAAACAGTCGGACAAATACTGGGTTACGAATTACCCAAGGTGTATAGTGTCATATTTAGGTAACCTGACATGGGAAAATGTACAAGGGGTGATTGATAAGTTAGCAGCAGCCTATGCAGAGAGTTTTACATTAGAACTATCTGAGGAAATGGTCCAAGCAGCGATGATGTTGTTGTCACTGTGCTGTGACAGCCTGTGTGTCTGATGCGATGAAATAAAACACTGTAGATGACATAATCTCACCCAGCTCATGTTTTATGAGCTTCTTGATCCAAACACTGGAGTTTAAAAGTTTATAAGCTTAAGTTTTTGATATGATGTGAATTAAAGCTCAGTGGGGAGAATGCCACCCCGACAGTGATGTGATGCGACAGCTACGTTTAATTTAGGCTTATCATCAAGTTACTCACAGATTTAATATTAATTGGTAACAGCTGATACGATGTACCACAGACAATGTTTGCTATTTTAACAGGCAACAGCAATGTTAAGCACAGGCTAAAAATGAAGCTGAATGTTTTCTACACTACACATTGCTCATGATTAGTAATGTCAGAGCAATTTTTCCATCTTCAGTATCTGAACTCAGTGTCACTCTCTGCTGCGCCCAAATAATATTTCACATTCGACCAGATAATTTTCTCTTTTCATTTCATCTCGTATAGTGAGATGCTGCACTTTAGCTCAGATGAGGGGCAACATGAGCAGGCTAAAGCAGTCAAAACACACAGACTGTGGTAAAGAAAGGACTGGACTTTGATAAGTGTTATTTTAGCTGATACTGATCCATTAAAATTTGCCTGGATCTGCCCTTAGGATTGGCTCAGAACATCACTACAGCAGACA
Source organism: Lates calcarifer (assembly GCF_001640805.2). Taxonomy (NCBI): domain Eukaryota; kingdom Metazoa; phylum Chordata; class Actinopteri; family Centropomidae; genus Lates; species Lates calcarifer. The sequence goes on from NC_066854.1 coordinate 12,005,263, forward strand.
GAGAGTGACATTGCCAACAGGAATAAAGTTTACGAAGTGAAAAAAATAAAAGCCAAAGAATACATACTGAATTAAAACAGGGATTTTTGGTGATATATATATATGTTACTTTACAGTTACACAAGCAAAGTCTAAGGTGGTATGTGCTGATATGGATGAGAGAGTCTTCATGTATTTGCTTATTCACCACAGAAAGCCTTAGAGGAGGAAAAAACTGGATAATTCTTTAAAGCCTTAAAGAGGGATACCCTGTTTCTCAGAGCCGTCACTTCAGACTGTGCACCCTGACTGGAAATAACAAGCTAAGTTATATAAATGATATAAAATGGGAGGAGATAGGAAAGATGCAGAAAAGAGGGAAGTTTAATTTAAAAGACTGATATCACGTCCTATCTGCTGCTTCCTTTTCCATCCTTCAAGATCTGACTCAAAACCTGCAGCAACCTCTTCCCAAGAATTTAAAATACCTTGGCATCTCTGAATATTTTAAGAATATTGTATGTGTGTGTGTGTGTGCTCTTGTGCGTGAGAAAAAGAATGTGTGAAGTCTTTAAGAATGCCTGCTGCCTCTTACTTGGCAAATTTGTCATGAAAAAGCAGAAAATCCTCACATTAGAGATGCTGGATTCAGACACAGGGCATCATGCAAGAAATACTTATACTGACAGTTTTGTTGTTCAGAGGTGTGTGTAAGTCTTTAAGAAAAGTATTAGAATGCTTAGAAGTTACTCCTCCATACAAATGAAAGTCTATCTTTCTTCACAAGGTTAAAAACATGTCTTGATGTGAATGAATTTGGATTTGGATGTCTTACTGAAGTCAACTGAATAAAAGTATTGCCGCTTTTCTTACATAAGGCATTTATTAGTATTTAACGTGACATTCCTCTCTTTCTTTGGGTCTCCCACTATGACTGCTGACTTCACTAAATATGTTTTCATCTTGTGATTTGTAATAGCATGAATTGAAGCTCTGTGGTGTGAAATTCTTTTTACTTGGGTGATATTTTTGTTAATGAAATGTACTCACAAATGTAAAAGAACATATAACAGTAGTGATTTGGTAGCATCGATCAAATGCTGCAAACATGCACCTCCTCATGGACAGGTGGCATTCATCAAGCTGCAGTGAACGACTTCTGACAAGTTTGTGGAGATAACAGAGTTTGGGGAGTCCAAGTAACACCTCACATGAAATCTAGAGAGAGAGATTTAGAATACAAAAATGAGATCCACTGTTTAGATGACAGATGATGGTTGTTTAATTTTAATCAGTTAATCCAGTAGGGGTGTATCAAGTCTGAAACATCCTCCAATCTCATATCATGGAACAGGAAGACACAGCTGTTGATACCCACCCCCTCAAGATGAAAAATTAGCTGAGTGCCCTCGGACACATTGAAGCCAACTCTGTGGGAGCATTTTGGTTCCCACAGAACTTGTAGCCTGTAAAACTAAAACAACATGCTAAAAGTTGCTAAAACACTCTGTAGAGCTCAGGAGAACTGCAGCATTGGGTGATAATTCTCTGTAGGATTTTCACTTTACATCTAGTAATGTGATTGATTGTTAACAAAAATTATTGATTAGAGCTGTTTTGATTTTAATTTCAGTGGCTCAAGGTAACCTGCTCTGAAGCAGCTGCACCTGTATTCCAGCATGATTGTTGACAATAAATGTGCAGGCAGGCACAGGTACTGCAATCCAATCCAATCCAACTTTATTTATAAAGCGCTTTAAAAACCCACAGAGGGACAAAGTGCTGCACAGAAAAGATAAATAAAAAACAACACAATAAAATGCATAAATATTCTTAAAAATATAAATGTATAAAATACATGAAATAAATATAGCAAATTAAATGGCAAATTATGCATATGCAAAATTAGCACCTTACAGTGTCGAAATCCAAAGAAGGAGTAGCTTTTACACCTCTCTGTGTGTGTGTTTTCTCAGCCAAACACGTTATCTCAGTACAGAGCAGCGTACATGTGCATGCATATGTCTAAGTGGATGTGTATGTGTGTATGAGCCTTGCGACTACAGCTCTTTCTGTATGTTCTTGCAGCTCAGCAGGTTATAAATTCACAGTTGCCCTGATTCAGTTTCAGCTGAGCACTTTTTAATCTGGCCTTTGTTCTCTCCCTCTTTCCACCTCTCCTTCAGTATCTCTCCTTTCTGCTCTGCATTCTCTCCTCTTGTAGTGCTGTCTGTCTGGCCATTGTTCTTGATTTTCATTTCTATTTTGTTGTTTCATTCTCTGTTATTTGCTCATACTGTTGTCTAGTCTCAGACATGACACACACACACACACACACACACACACACTCTCCTCCTGACACTCTTCCATTCTTTCTTTCTTTCCTGTCTTATAAAACCGTTGTCAGCAATGTTCTTTTCATTTTTGCTACCAGAAATGGTGTCGTAAGGTTGATGAAAAGCAAAGATGGAATGGGAGAAAAGATTTAGAAAATACAGATGAGTGAGAAAGAGGGAGTAGAGGAAAAAGTCTGAGAAATTGAGACAGATGGCCAGAGGGCAGATGGGTGCGACTTAGGTTGAAAGGTTGAATGGATGATAGGAGAGAAGGAGAAATGGAGGGGAAAAAAAATACAAGGAGGCCAGAGGTTTGAGAGGGAAAGTTGGAGGAGGATTTTAGATCAAGGATAGACTGAGGGATGGAGAGGGTTGAAAGAGCAGAAAGTGAGAGTTGCACAAGCTCAAGTTTTTTCCTGAAGCTTTTTGGATAGAGGGATGGGGTGGTTCAGAGGAGTAGAGCCTGAGAAGCAGGAGGCCTTGAGGAAGATGGTATCAGATGTAGGAATGGAGGCAAAATAAAATGAAGACAGTTTTAAAAGGTTTAGAGGACGATGCACCCAAGGAGCTGGCAGGAGGGAAGGCGTGATGGAGAGACTGTGAATTTTGAAGGTTGCGTTTCTTACACATGAGAACCAGTGAGGACCTGTGCATTGTTTTGTGGGTCTCTGAGCTAGTTAGTTATTAGTTATTAAAAGCAGCAACTGCTAGTGCTTGAGCTAACATTCTACATACTAATGATGGAAAACTTGGACAAGATATTGAAGATTGTACAGAAAAATATAGAGTTGCCTGGCTCATTAAAATAAAGAGAGGCAGTTCTAGAAGTGAAGAGAGGACATTGAATAGTTTTTTAGCTTGACAAAAATGTTCTTTTCTTAAGAATACAAATAGTTTTCATTAGTATGTAATAAAGGAGTGTGACTCAGGGTTTGGCAGAGGTGGTAAGTCAGATCCTGTTGCTTCTCCTTTCCTGATCCTCCTTTCCTGTGCCCAGTGAGTGGTAGATTATACCACAGTAGCTTATACAGTATAACTAGATTTTCATTATTTAAAATGCATGGATGTGCTGGAAACCAGTAAAATTACCCTTGAGAGATAAATTTGTATGTCACTCATCCTTGAATTTCCAAATTTTCTCTATCACAAGCCACCTATTCTTGCTTGTAGAAAACCCTGAATGAGACAACCCAAAGGTATGAGCTGTGGCCCAGACCAACACAGGTGAAAAGCAGAGAAGCCTCCCTCATGCAAGTGACATTAGCAGTTTTGAAAACAAACTTCTCAAACAAATCCCTGCTGTTTGACTGCACAAAACAAACTCACAAAAATAATATTAACATAAAATAGCTGTTTACCAAAAAATATACTGGATGAGGTACACCACTGCAAAACCTCTTATTAAATGAATGTAGTGTATAAAGGCAAATCATGATTTAATCTGTATTCATTTATCAGCCACACGCATGTGTGTGCTTGTTTTTTCTTTGAATTATTACAAGTGCAACATCATAATTTATTTTCTACTCAAAGCCATTAGTCTGATCCTCAGTCACATGTCACAAGTCGCACATTAAAACTCTAAACACAAACTGATCCTGACAGTATTGTTCATAGAGCTGGGGAAATATTGCAATATTCATTAAACAGCCAGAAACACACACAAATAGTGTGAGCTGTCTTATCTTAAAATTGGCATTTCTTCCTCATTAGTTTAAACTATCCAGCACCTTATTAAATTCCTGAGGTCTGACTCGATTACTTCATGCAAATATCTAATTCTGCACTTTGAGCTGTATGGGAGATTTTCTTCTTGAGTTATTGAACATTTCACAACTATTGCTTCAGTTATTTCTGTTTGTTCAGTCTGTTGTTCACAGATTAATCTAACGATGTAGTAACAGATTGATGAAGTCCACATTCTGAGGATGCTGGGGTGAAAGGATGTGTTGACAAAACACAGGAGAATGCATTCATGACTGTTAACCAACCTTAACGTTGGTTAACAATAAGTTTATTATTGTAACCATTATGGCAAAGGTTCTTTAATCTTATGGAAGTCTTATTGGAATTTTTACCCAAACCACCATCCTTTCCTGAACCTAACCAAGTAGCTTGTGAGCCTAAACAGAACCAAACTATGACTTAATTGCATATTGTTACCATGACAACAAAGGATAGTTGTTGTATTTTAGGCACTGTGGCCCACCTCCACTGTGAAGTACTGTGGGAAACCCTGTGATCTGTCCAAACATTTTTGTTATGATGGTAGAATGATTGTTTAATGATCACGTGAAAATAAAGTTATAGAGATCACAAATGGCTTATTAAATCATAGTAAACAAATAGAGCAACAGAAATTATGACATTCATCTTTTCCTGGTCTGTACAGCTGACTTGATTTGGAATGAGCTTAATTAGCCTTGTGAAAAATACTCAAGTTAATTAGAAGACCTAGGACCTTTTAAGCTAGCACTTGATTATTCTGATTGATTAAAGAAAATCCAATCAAACCTGTTTTTTTCCACCTACACTACTGATTGTAAGTTCTGCCAGGCCTAATGGAGACTCATGATCTGAGCAGGCTGAGCAGCAGATGGCCTGAAGTGTAGAACAGGAATGCTACCAGTACCATAACTGAGAGCAGGAAATAGACTTTAATATGTGAGATCAATCCTTTCTAAGTCAGATAAGTCACCAAGCCTTTATTATTTAATGCTTTTGATATTTTAATCTTTGGCGTTTTATAAGAAAAGGAGATAGTGAGGAGTATCAGAAACAGTTTGCTTATCTTTAAAGCATGCTGGTCTGTGTGGTCTCTAAATAGTGTCACTATCACTGTAGGACTTTTTTGCAAGCACAGTCATATATTGTGCTGAAATCCAAATCTCTTTACAATGTTAACTCCATTTTAATGCTGTTTGTTGCTGGTTTTGCACTTGCCATAACCAACACTTCCCCCAAGCATGGGCTTAACATTGCTGAGTTTCACTGAAGGGCTGCAGGGTGTCTTTGGTGGATCAGTGCTGCAACTGTGCCTCCAGTTTCAACACCCACTGAATGCTCCATCCCTCTCCTTCCCTGTATCGTTTTCCTGTCATTCTCTAATTTTTATTTACAGTCTCTGCATTTAGCTGACGCAGAGCAAGTGACTAAATGTTAGAGTAGGATAAGTTTCAGTTCCTGTCATCAGTATTACACACTTCCTCCACAAGGAGACTGAGGATCAGAGCCATGATAACATCTCTGTGATCATGGTAGGATCATGGAAGAAGGAAATGCTTGTAAAAGAAAAGAAGAATTTTTTTCTCTAAATGAGAGAAGCCTGTTTTTAGGGCGATTTTTCAGCCTAATGGTATGTTCACACAAGCATTACAAATGGCAAAGTTTTGCAGTGATTTCAATTAATTCCGGTTGAATTGCTGTGATTATTGGATTTTCTGGTAGGAGTCTAAGTAAATCTGTGCAAATTCTTTGTGTGGAGTGTGCATTATTGTATATAAAGCCAGTAGAACAGGGGTCCAGTATGGTGACATTGGTGTAACCTGCTATATGTTTAATAGAAAGGCTACAGCCCTTTCGATGAATGAAAAACTAGTCAGACAGAGGTTTAATTGTTAACATGTTTAGTCTGATCTAATGTATGTTCTTCAACAAAGCCTGGAAGTTGCAGGGTATTGTTTGCTATGTTTCATACTTTGGATTTTATCAGTCTAGGCATTGAATATCTACAGAGAGGAATGGAAATGGAATTATCATGATTTAATCTTAATTTGTAATTCTAGTAATTTGGTGTTTTATCAATCTGTTCTTTCAATTTCTAATTTACTTTGATTTTTGCAGGAAACATGGGCCACATGATTGAAAAAACGTGAAAGGCCTTATATAGAGCCACTGTTTGGTATGGTTTGTCTGTTCTGGGCTACCATAGAAACATGGCAGTGCAACATAGTGGACTCTGTGGACCTACTCCCATGTAGATATAAATAGGTATTTGTAAGTGAATGAAAAAACACAGAGATTATTAGTTTTAGGTGATTACACACTAATAATATAACACAATATAATAATATAACACTTATATTCCATTTCTGACAATAGATGCCTATAAATGTTACACAGTGGTCCTTTAAGTAAAACACTTGATTTCATATGTTATCAGCTATGTAGCCTGCAGCTTAATGTTTGGGCGGATAATGAAGCTTAATGTTTCCTCCCACTTGACACAGGCATATTATGTTAGCATGCCCTGCATTCTTGTGGCGCAACACTCAATACTGGAAAACTCAAAATTCTCAATACATTTAGAGGCACACACTGTATGTACCAAGGGAAAAAAAACCCTTGAACCTCTTGGCTCTAGTGTGTTACTCAAGAAAAGAATCCAAGTACAATCCAGAACATCAAGGGAACCCTTAAAGAATAATGAAGACAAAAACAAGTGAAAGGGCTGACATGCAGATGAAAGAGTGAGGGATAAGAGACACAGGGAGAGAAGGTGGGAGGGCTGGGAGGAGAGGGACAGGGCTGTGATTGCAGTTAATTGCTGTTCACATCCAGGGCGGGTCTAATCACTCTGAGGCTCTGTGTGTGCGTGTGTGTGTGTGCAGACTATGCTAATTTTTCCCCAGCCTCTGGGTATAGCCCTGAGCTCAGTGAAGCGGCAGCTTGGTCGTGCTTTAGCCTTGGTTTATAATTAGCAAATAGATTATATTCCAGAACCTCCACTGCACCCACCACGCCCCCAAATCAGACAGGGACCCTTTTTCAACTTACGTAAGACTGAGAGGAGAGACAAGAAGCCACGATGACAGATAACACCATATACAGATGCTTGACAAATAAAATGAAAACCACCAAAATATGATAAATATGATCACAGCTGTCTTATACTGTGTCATCAAGTGTTCCTTAACTCTTTACACACCAGATCAGATGCTTCATACATGGACATGGAGTCCCCACCTTGCACCCCACAGGACCCACAGGGCACCCAACAGGTTAGACTATTTGGCAGCACAAGGTAGACCTACACAATATTAAGCAGGGGTTATGATTTTTATGACTCTTTAAGTACCAGTGAAGCTTTGGTCTGGCTGTAGCTTTTAGAAAGTGAAACAACAGGTGATGACACTTTCCTTTACCTCTAGCAAAACCTTGAAATTGCTTTTTAATGGACCTCGAAGCCTCCTGTGCACATAGACCATAAACTAAACCAATGAAAAACACAGGATGGAAGAGATTTACTGTATCATATTGTCACTGAAATGTAGCGAGAGTTGTTGCCATGAGACTCATTTCCAAAACTAACCCGAGCCCCTGGTCTCTTTTAGATCCTGACTTACAGTTTAGGGAATGCAGCATGAGTGTGATTGAACTTTAACGCTTTATGAAAACTGAGCAGTGTCTCCCTCACTCTGAGACATTCACCATCTGTTGCACTCTATCAATTGATTTAAATAGTGTTTATGAGCTGGATGAAACTTAAGAGGAGGCTTTGTATATGAAGCTGAATAGCAGCCCTCCTCATTTTTATTAAGCTTTTTATAGAGGCAGCACCCACATCTATCACTAATTTAAACACCATTGTCAAACAAATGCAATGATTTGGTACAAATATATTTTGTATAATTGATCACTGAAATATCTCTGCGGGGTAGTTTGAGCTAATTAGAGACTGCCCACTTCAAGTGAGGTGGTTGTCTTGCTCAGTGTAATTTGATTTAATTTGATGAACTACAGATCAATCAGAATGTTGTCTTAATAAGCCAGTCTCACTTGATTGATTGTCAGCTTTCTAGCCACAGGGCCTGACAGTTTGTTAGTTGACTTGTTTACATGCCTTTATGCTGGAATTAAATCCATTAATTGAGGGGTTTTGCATTTGATGTAGCAGTGAGTGGTTATGCATGTTGTCTTTGGACACAGGGGTGCACAGAAGGGAGAGGAAAAACTGGAACATATTGCTGTCCAACCAACACCTTTTCAACAAAATTCTTAGACCTGACGGAAACTAGGTGTTTTGAATTTGTTTTTAATAGAAACTGAAACACAGTGTGTAGCCAACAAATGCCACGTCAGCCTAGAATTGTGGGATTAATTCCAGGGATCAAGTTGGGATCAGTTTTACTTAATTTGCCAGAAGCACAGAAATTTGTCTTAGTGACTCTGCTGCCAAAAAAGAACCACAACAAGTTAGAGTGACAGAAAACAAACATACAGAGGGAACAGATTTTGGAGGACTGTAGTCATTACAAGAACACTTTGATATTTTAGGGAAACAGAGGATACTAGCTCAGCTTAGCATGAAGACTGGAAGCATTAGGAGACAGCAATTTTGTTTATTTAATTAATACAGTACAGATTAAACTTGTTAGTTGCCTACTTTGTCAATCACTGTTTGAGTATTGGACAGTGGGTTTTTAGAGCTTTGTCACTGAAAACAAGCTCCTGCTACAACTTTAAATGATGTCGATGAGAGCCGTGAGAATGACTCAAAAGAGCGAATTTGCTGGAGGTAAAATGTAAAGCAAACGAAAAACCCAGAAATAAGGCAGTTGTCTTCTGCATATTTACACACAGTCTTGTGACCCATTGTTGTATAAAAACATTGCTTTGTGCAGCTTTAACTTACAGATACATAATACTTTGGGCAAGAAAGTGAATAAGCTATTTCCCAAATGTTGCACTATTCCTTTAAACCAGCTGCTATATATCACTATTATTTTATTATTAGCTCTGTTATGTTTACATGTTTTCCAGCAGTGATAGACGTTCTCTTGCTGTTGTGCCCTGATTAAAGCCAGCTTTAAGTCCCCCTGCTTAATCAACCAGGGTGGCAGGCATTTCAGAAGATAACGTTTTCCTAAATATGAGACAAGCTAAACAATTTAATTAGCCCCCAGGTTGTTTGAATCCATTGTATGCTTTTGTGGGATAACACATAACCACTTTGGGTGTTCTGTCTTTGATTAACATGAAAAGAGAAGAAAGAAGTACTCTTACTGTTTTGTATTTGGTAGAGAATGCTATAATAAGATCATGCCTATTTGACAAAAGATACACTCACTTTCAGAAATGTACATTTCAGTGTATTTTATTCAAATCACAACTTGGTTGGGAAACTATTCAGAAGGGCTTTTATGGTTTAATAGAAGAGCTGCTTAAACTAAAAGGTATCACATTAGCTGACAACAGCAGAAGCAGATAAACCAGGATACCAGGAGCCCTGTGATTTCACAGTACACCTGTGCTTTTCCTGCTATGACAAGCCAAAACATCTGCTGTGAAAAAGGCCTGGTCCCACTGTGCTGCTGCAGAAACACTGCCTCTAGAGGACAAACAAACAATTTGTCCCTGATATGACCCTCCTGATTAGATGATGTGAATCCAGATGTGTTAAGGCATGCTCTAGCTTAAACCAGTCTTCATCAGGCAATGTGAGTTTTCCTTCTGTTGATTATTTAAATGGTGCTTTGTAAGTTTGATTGCATTTGCTTTATTGTGTTGATTATACATTTATGCACTTATTTGTTTGATTATACAGCAGAAATGCAGACAGTAAATAGACTATTGAATTGCATTTGCAACTCTTAAATCTGAGGCTTTTAATTGCTCAACTAGTCAAGATTCAAGACATTCAAGATTGTATTTCATTATCGCAAGACTGTAGTCCCTTTATTCTACTCACAAGTTATATAAATGAATGAATAAAGTCATAAAAATTAAACTATTTTCACAGCCTGAGGAAAGAAACTGCTCCGTCTGGTGGTGTGGCAACAGATACTTCTGTCCACTGCCAGACAGCACCAGGGAGAACAGTACACCAGAATTCATTCAATTATTCAGAATCTGCTGCAGTCAAGGAATAATAACATTTTACAACATTCACAAAGGCAGTCAGTTTATGTGATCACTAGGATCGCCTGGTTGTGTACCAGAAATGTGGCTCTCACATGTCTGACTGGCCAACACACTGGCTACAGATGAAATGATGATGATTGTGTTGAAGCAAAGGTTTAACTTTTTTTCTGGATGCATCCAGGATGCATCGGAGCATCCAATGTTAAAGCAGCAGTCTGACTGTTATGAATGAGGAGCATTTGATGCCAGATTCTGATACTTGATACTTTTCTGTATTGATGCTGTGCACACATCATAGTCAGTGCCCAGCTGATATGTTATCATACACTTATGACTGAAATGTATCCTACAAGCAAAAAATAAATCAGTCTTCATTTTCATGCTCGTAATTCACTGTATAGTCTGTACCCAGGTAATTAAACTAATTAAATCACAGAGGAAGTGTGCTGGTGGACTGTGTCATCTAATAATTTTTCCAATTATCACATCACTACCGAAGAGTAAGTTAATATTTTCTAAATGATCCCTTAGACATACAATACTGTAGAAATGATTACAGTGCAGTTTGCTTGACTTGAGGCTGTCATATGAATCTCTAACAAGTTAATTTCTTGCCCACCTGGGGAAGCTTGACCTGAGTTTTTTGAGTGAATATGCTCTTAATAGGTAAACAAAATCCACAATTGAATTACCCATAGGATTATTTCACTCGGGGCAGGGTTATAAAAGTCTTTAATAAGTAAACACCTGGAACGATTGGATTAGCTCCCAGGTTGTCTGACTGGGGGCAGTCGTGTGAATGGATTCAAACAGGCGTGTAGTTTATTTAGTTGATCAAAGTGGGAACATTTCAGAGCTGACAGTGATCTGAACTCCCCAGGCTTGTTAGTTTAATCAAACATCAGCTCAGTAGATTACTGAAGCCTTACACTGCATCTACAGTAATCTCTCTCTTTATTCCTCTCCTCCTCCCATCTCACAGACACACATGAACTCACACATACAAACACACACAAAAGTATAAAAGACAAAATGCTCAAGTTGACTGTTTATCATGGTGCCAGGAGTAAAGAGGTGGTAATTACAACATACAACAAGTGTATTTTAGTGTTTCTGCACACAAGCAAATGTGCGTCTTTCTCTGTGATTTTATTCGCCTTTGTGTGTGCGGTGTCATTTGAGCATTGCTCGTTAAGCTAATGACTCCGCCCGCAGGATCACTCTCTGCGGGAAACATGCATACATTTATCGCTGCTGGCAGTGCAACAAAACAGATGCCATAGCAACTGTAACCGGGATACAGTACAGTAGGCGCCGAGGTCCTTGGCAACCCAGGCGCTTCCCCAAAAACTCCCAGTGAGCCTGAAGGCAGCTGGAGCTGACACATGGCTACAGTGGTATACACAGGACCTGCTAGCTCTGTGTGTGTGTTCAGAAGGGAAGTGTGTGTGTGCGAGAGAGAGAGAGATAGAGAGAGAAAGTGAGCATCAGATTCCAGCTCCCTGTATCTGCTTCCAGTGTTGAGTCCTTGTATCTAACAAACCCCATTTAGGGCTTTTATGATTGAAATTGCAGCTGAAAGTTTGCCTGCGGCGTCTTTTTGTTCACTGCAGCCTCTGTTTATACAGTACAGAGAATTTAAGGCCAAGCAGAAAAGCTTGTGACAGTGGAAACGATGCTGATGAATAGTCGACAGAGACCAGTCAAAATGTCTCAGTGGGAGACTTTAAGAAATAATAGAAGGGTTGAGTTTTTAAATATGACTCAAAGTATCTTTAAAAAAATGTTTTCATGCAATTAGGACTTATCAAGAAGCGTATCTTATTATCAGTCATGATTCAGTGCAGTATCTGCCTGTTGCACAGTCTGAGGCTGTGTCCCTGTTCATTCAGGGCCTGATCCTTTGATGGTCACTGGCCACAAAGCAGAAAATGCTGCTTTATTCCACCTGAGGTGATCTAAGGCAGTGGTTCTCAGCCTACACAGAATTAAGTTTTTTTTTGGTGGTGTTTAAGTTTATATCTTGCTCTGCTAAGAATGAAAACTGAAACTCTCAAGGTTCAAGGTTGTTTTTGCATCTCTAGATCTTTTCTATCTTTTCATGTGAACCAAGGAAAACTGAAGTCTAAACATTCTATTAAACAAAGAGGAAAAAGAAGAAGCTAAAGTGGGACACATTTGAAATGGCACATGTTTGTTGGCCAATTATACTCAGTCAGTAATGTGGACTTCAGAGGATCCAGCCACTGAACTTGTGGAATGTGGAGACAGGAAGAGATTTTTGAAGTCACACTCAGTCAGATAAGCCAGCAGGGATTTGTTGATTCAAGATGTGTAAACAGGAAGAAGCATGGGACATGAGTGCTAAGTCTTGTCCCCTTTCCACTTGTACAGCAGCCAAGTCTGTGAGCTGTCCTTATATTAAGAAAAGTCATTTCAGGGTTTTGGTGGCAGCAGCGTATATTCGTGTTTTCCACATTGTCTTTTCCCAGAAGTTGACCACTTTTATATCCTCAGTGGCTATAATGTATGGTATTGATTGTGACTGACTGATTAGAAAGTGAGTATCTTCATTGACTAATCAAGTTCGATTTTGTTTTGATGTGAATGAAATAGATGAAATATTTTAATCAGCAAATTAATTACATCATTAATTAATGATAAGAGCAGTGCCAAGTATACAAAGGGTGTTGTCTTTTTTTATCAGCATTTACAAAATCAACAGCAAAATTATTTGTTTGAGCTAAATTGAGCTGCAAATGTTAGCATGCCTAGCTAACTAAGTCACCTACTTACTACTACTACTACTTAGTCACCTAGCATTGCACCCTAATAACCTCTGATGGACTTGATGGGCAGTTTTAGAAAAGATAAATAAATGGAAAATTAGGGCTTAGCAGCCATTCTGCCCAGCCCATTAACACTTTGCATTTTCTTAAATTCCTGCTTCAAATGATATTTTTGATTTTAGTCAATTCTGTAACACACACAGTGTGACTGTGTTAGTGGTGGATGTGAAGGAATCAGCTGTTATAACTGTCCTGACAGTGACTCCAGAAATTTAAACCTGACTGGCATCCAAACTTACACAGCAAGCTTCAGGATGAGTACTGAAGTACTAAACAATCTGTCAGTAGAACATGTTTATGACACATGAAACAATGAACACAACAAACATTCCAAAAAAATTACCACTTGAGTAAAGTACTTTTTCTTTAACTTTTTATTTACCTGCCCTATATGCTAATACACCTTTAGTCAGTCAGCTGGAAACATTAAAAATCAGCCAGAGACAGTGTTGTCAACCAACCCACACATTTAACTAGCGTTTGATTAGCGTATAACTAGCTAACATAGCTCGTTACATAGAAAATAATGTTTTCTTTTATTCTCCATGTTTGATGACTAAAGGGTTAAGAGGCTTCCTGATGGTGAACATGAATATTCTCTAAAGTGAATCCTGTCACATTATGGCTTAATCAAGAAAGCTAGTGATTAAGAGCCCAAGTGTGGTATACAAGCACACTTGGGTGCCTGTACAGTCCACATACACACACAGGTGCTAGTGTTTAGACACACATGCTGTATGCACACACTTAGACACATTCCTATACATACACTCGAGAGAGCTGTCTCCTTAATGGCCCTGCTCTCAAGTCCCCAACTGCGATAAGTGAATTTTAATTAAGAGAATATTGAGAATTGTAATAAATTATTTTAATGACCTGCAAATGGTTTTGCCTCTCCATGGAGAGAGAAAGAGAGAGGACACACACCAGTGGTTTCACCAGGGGACGGAAGGGAAGTGTGTATTGCTACTGTCAGGGCCAAATTACACAAATCAGTCTGTTTCTTTTTAGTGACTGTTATAAAAAGTAAATGTTATATTTTTATATCATATTTATGATCATTACATAATGACTCTATATTGCTTTAAGTGTTATGATATAATGTTTATTCTTTATGCCTGGCAACATGTTGTTTTCCTGCTATCCTCTTCTGATTTTGTTTGTTTCAAGCACTTAATGGGCACTCCTTACGTATAATATGTAGTTAATAATTGAATGTACTTATCTATGTAGCTAGTGTACGTGCGTGTGTGTGTGTGTGTGTGTGTGTGTGTGTGTGTGTGTGTGTGTGTGTTGGCAGCAGTGACAGATAGGAACACAGCCGGACCAGCTGGCCGAAAATCACTGCAATCTGCTGCCTAGTTTAGCTGGCACGAATACACACACACACACACACACACACACACACACACACACACTTTCATACACTGTGAGGTCATCGTCAGACCAATCAAAACCCCTTAGTGAGGTCCCTCAGCCAATGAGCAGGTGGGATCCCTGCCATTTCCTGTGCTGGCTGACTAATGGCTACGCTTAATGACGCTCGTGATCGCTGTAAATAAAGGCATATGTTTGCTAGCTGAGGACGTGCCAATTTGAGGGTTGTGTGTCGTGTAGGCAGACTTGCTCAGCTGCTGGGAATGATACACTGTATTGCAGGATTTTGTTTTGCTCTTACAGGTTTGGCAGGCACAAAGTTGGCAAAAGCAAGCAAGCCCAGAATAGAATTATGATATTCCCAAGTCCGTTGAGGGATAATTAGAGTACAGAGTCAGGGAAAAACACTTCAGGCCAGAAGCAACAAAACTACACAAAATTGCAGAGGATCCTGGACATCAGTGGACTTCACATTCACACATGGTAATCAGAATTCATTATGTGAAGCATCCCACCAGGCTAGATATAAACACACATGGCCCTGAACGCACAAGAATCTCATCAAAGACAGCAGAGAGCAGGGTCTGCAGCATCCTCCGAGCAATTTGGGGCTCACTGCTTCACTCCAGGGCTGTTAAGCAGTCATGGTGGGCACAGCAGATGAAAAACCAGATGCTCCCCAGATCACAGCTGGAATACAACCTCCAGGCAGTGCCGGAGATCAGTCCAGTTGCCCTCCGGTTATTGGTGATCGCCTCCACTTCAGGAGCTGACCTGTCTCCTGTAGGACATTAAGACCAGTCTTGGCACGTTTTTAGCCTGCTTCCTGCTTTCCATCACTTTCCATCATGCAGTCAGCTGCTTCACTGTGGAGCTACAGTGACACATACATTGAGAATATGAATAAGGGTCACACACACTTGATGCAATCAGTGATACTGCAGTTGGAAATGTCTGTACGGTGGAAAATGATGGAAAGATCCCAAGGTCAGCAATAAACCAGGTTATATACAGGGGCATAGGTTTGGTTTTACATTTTATTTTACAAGACTAAAATGAATATTTCAAAATATTTGTTACAAAAAATAAATTACAAAAATTTACCAGCAGGTTATATTCTTCTTTATGAATTAACCTGTCATCTGAGATTCAGTGTGGTTTCAGCTCCTAACTCAAAAACTTTGAAGGAATAAAATGTTTAATGACAGGACCACAAGAATGCTGGACCATGGACCTATTATAAAGCACCTAAAAATATTTCATTGTGTGTGTTTTTTATGTGTCCCTGTGCAAGTCAAGATAACACCACTATGATTTCCCTGTTGAAATTATGAATGCCTTTCAAACACAAACGCATCAGCTGAACAAGCTGTGGCTAATTTACCTCATAAATAATGTCTGTGTTATAATGACAAATATAATAACTCAGCTCCTTATCCACTAACTTATTAAAAAGGGGAGAGGCAGGGAGCTTAATATTAATGCTACACATATAATATATCACATATCACATTACAGAACAAGCTGTTACACTATGGCTCTTATGTAAAAAAAAAAAAAAAAGACCAGATGTCCTCCATCTTTAATGTTATTTGTACAACAAGCAGCTCTTTGATTGACATGCTAACATCAGCTCACAACATGAAAACAATGACAATGCTAACATGCTCATGTTTAGCATGTATGCAATTTACTTTACAATGCTTAATGTAGTATTTTAGCATGTTGTACCAAAATTCATAGCAACCCATCCAATAATTATCACTACATTTCATTCAAACCCACAAATGTTGACCTCTTGGTTGTTCTAGAGGAAATCCCAGGGGATCACCAAGTGAGAGGAATTCATTGCACCAATATCTTTCCGAAATATCATGGCAATCCATCCCATAGATGTTGAGATATTTCAGTCTGGACCAAAGTGGTGGACTGACTGATTAATTTACTGATGTTAAAATAATGTGTTTGAGCAATGATCAAGAATTAGCCTTAAAACCGTGTACCCGATATTCAAATACAGATTAAATGACTGGTGTTGATTATGTTCAACAAAGATGTACAGACCCCCAGCCATTCCAATGGATATAACGTCTCTAGCATGTCTAGATCTATGATCACTGTCATCTGAGCAAACTTATTTGATTGAATGCCTAAAAGCCAATCACAGGGTTCCCCATTAGATAAAGTAGACTGCAGTAGAGCCACATTTTTCAGCAAGCATGGCCAACCATGAGATAAGGCACATTTTAATCCCCACAAGACTGTTGAGATTGTGAAGAATTTTGGTGGGGACAGCTCAATGCCTTCATATTGGTAATAGCACGTCCCTGCCATCCATACCAAAATCTATGCCTGAGGATATATACTGAATCCTTAATTTTGGTGGTATAACAGAATATGGGACCTGTTCAGAATTCAGCTTACTTAAACAACAGTACGCATCCTTTATTAAAGCTGTGAGTACATAAAAAAAAAAAAAGATTAGCATTCCTCTGAATTTCTGATGCTACACTCATAATTGTTATTTCAGCAGACCGGCCAGCTTTTTGAGTAGCACTTCAGTGGGGAAGAACTCTTAACGCTGTTGCTGCACAGAACAGAATATTCAGCCACAAATCAACCAACCAAGATATAGACACTAACTATACGAACTGAGGTGGTCTGGTAGAACCACTCAAAGCCAGTGTAACTGCATATATTTTTTTTCATTCTTGATATACTGACTGAAAAAGGCTTGAATCATATTAGGAGGACATTTTGCATAGCATTCCACTTCAGCTATTGTCTGTCTTTTCTGTCTTTTGTTTTGTTTGCTTTGTATCTCACTCAAGGACTGTTTCTGAAAAGATAAAATTGGCACTCTGTCAGTGAAACTGATTGATGCCGGCTCCTCATTTTAAAGTGAAACCCAGCTCTGGATTGTTTCAGATTTTAAGTGACACCTTTCCTTTGCACTGATGATTTATTATGTCACAAATACCCCCAAACGTAAAGAATTCTTGCTTGAATGTGTGTGTTTTTTGTCATTAATAAAAGGATTTAATTCATCATCCAAGGAATGTTACGTAGAGGACACTTTGATGCTTGATGGAAAGATGAACAAATAACACTGACCAAATAAATCAACCTTAATCATCACAGTAGGAATTTGCTGGTTAAATTCTTTCCACATTTCTTACCTTTGGTGCACAGAACAAGTTTTAGGAATGTAAGGCCACAGAAAAACTCTGGAGGTCAGATGTAAAATCTTAAATATATTATTAAATAACTGCAGACGTTTGGTTTGAGTGTCCAAACGTTTCCATAGCCTTCACTATTTATATACATGCATACAAGGAAGCATTTCCATGTTAAAAAACCTTCCTATACAGTAGTTCCTCATGTTTAAACATCAATAGTAGTCACTCTGGGGAGCTGTAAGTGCTTTCAGTTTGCTAATCTGGCACTGAAATCAAGCTTACAGTTTTTAATAACTGATTCCACCAGTTTTGAACTCCTGTGTCCCTGAGGGGATTATTGAAGTTCAACCCCTCTGCCTGTCTTTCTCCCTTGTCTCTTTCCACTTCATTAAGTGATGGTTTAAAGGCTGAATCCTCAGTGTTTCTGTTGACAGTAGATCCAGCAGAGATGTGGATGCTAAAATGGTCTGGATTTTTTAACACAGCCCCTCTAATTGCAATAATAAATCTGACGAAGTGGCAGTTGGTTGCACAAGAGCTGAAGTGGAAGCTCAACTTCTGTACTTAAGGAGCTGAGCATTTCTATTGCCAGTACAAGTCCTGCAACAAAATAGAAATAATAGAAATATTAAGTATCAGAAATTTGAAATTTACAAGACAGCTTGAATTAAAGTAAAGTAGTTGTAGTTTGGTATTTCCCACCATTCAGATAGACAAGTTATTTTTAAGCTTTTTACTGGATTACTGTCAGTGCAAGTAGGAAACATCTGGTTAGTAACAGTCCTCAGTAACCTTGACCACAGCACAGAGCCCAGCAGAACAAAGCTGTGGATATACTGGGCAGCTGTCCTCTTGTAAACAACAACATGTTCTTATTATAGGTGTGGAGTCCGTCTAACTTTGGCCCCAGCGTCTCTGATGACTCCTGACTCACTGGGAGTGTTCGCTGTCACGCACAGTCCATCACGCTCACACCAGTCAGTGCATTATCCTGTCAGTAGAATTTAATGTTGAAAAGATAAGAATGCACTTGACAGAACTAGTTTTATATGACGGATCACTTTGTTCTCATTGCAGACAAACGACTTCAGGCTCTTGGCCTTCATCTCTGTCTGTGAATAATGGCCGCACCTTCTCTAATACAGGGAGGATACGCATTAACACTCATTCTGCTGTTATCACCTCAGGAGGAATCCTCTAATAGGCAAAATGCAAATATGTTCATTCCATATTCATTCCCAGGGTTAAATATGTAGTGTTTTATGCCACAGGACCACAGTGCAGACAGGACGCACATTAAAGAATGAACCTCATAAAGCTTGACTTTTACCCAAAAACCTTTTTGGTATAAAGCCACCCATAGTTTAGGTAATGCCTCAGTCAGATACAATACATTTTCACAGTAATGTTTTATACTGTAATGTTCCATTTATTTATAATGTAACTATAAAGTGGAATGCAGTGTTCGATCTCTCTTTCACTCCATTACTTATGACTTTTTTGGGGGAACGGGATTATTTAGATTTATGATAGATGCATGTAGATATAAGGAGGTGGTTGGGTGGATGGCAGGTGGACTTTGCATGCTGGGGACTGGGATTTTTTGGATGAACATAGTATATATGTGTGTGTTCTCAGTCAACTTTTCCATTTATGCTATGATATCTAAATCCTATCTAAAATACTCCATTTTATCTCCACTTGGAGGCAGCAATCTGTAAAGCTGATATGGCAAAACAGTTATTTACACACCCAGTAGACACAGAACAACATTCAGAATGTTTGTATCTACCTGTTGAATATAAGTCCAGTATTCACTGTCTTTTAGCTCTGTTTGGTTGCCACAAACTCCTGCTTGTTTGGCTTCTTTTTGTTCCGCAGCTAGTGGCTAACTGTATCTATCACAGTGAACTGAAAGATGCAAAGAGTAACTGTAGAGTGGGTGATAACTCTCTGTAGGTTTTGTTACTAGGAGAAACTCTTTTGACATTGCACATAGTCCTCTGACCATTCCATTGGTGATGTAAAAATATTGACTGGAGCAACTAATACTCACTTTGAGTGAGTATTGTATTGCAAGGGCTGATGTTGTAGGGAACCCAAATGAAATATGTTATCAGTGAACATTCTGAAGATGTTCAAGATGAACAGTTTGCGACTTACAAAACAAAATTATGGTGAAATTGCTTGTCTCTCAAAACATATGTACTGTTGCAAACTTCTAGGAAATGAACTTAATTTCTGACACTGTGTATGTCTGACCAGTCTTACTTCGATTGTACGGGTATTTTCTTGTGACTTGGTTTCGTACACATGATCTGTCATTGGTGCAGTATACACAGT
Source organism: Lates calcarifer (assembly GCF_001640805.2). Classification (NCBI taxonomy): domain Eukaryota; kingdom Metazoa; phylum Chordata; class Actinopteri; family Centropomidae; genus Lates; species Lates calcarifer. The sequence continues at coordinate 12,025,189 of NC_066854.1, forward strand.
CTCATGATTCCCTCCAAACAAAGTAATAGTGGTGAAATTAAAAACAAACAAAACAGAAAACTATTAAAGAAATACAGGTAGTTGTAATTTTTTCCTAATGGTCCATTTTTTATTTCCTCTCGTTAATACTGCCAAATGAAAAAATGAAATGAGACTGCCTTGCTGTTTTAATTATATGGAGTCTTGCAGTGCAATCAATTTAAAACAATGATTAACTGCACACTTGGCAGCACAAGACTCACACTGTAGAACAGCTTTTTAACTGCTTAACCTAAAAAGCCCAGAGAACTAGTAGCTTTTTTGTGGCATTTAAGTAATAAAGAGGGGTAACTTATAAACAGCTCTGTTATGAGTGCACTGAACCTCTACCTAGTGACCTTGTGTGAAGGTATATTTGTCAAATACAGCTGGAGACGTGGACTTAGGGAAGCTGCAGAGGGTTAAATGATGAATGAGACTAGAGTCAAACTATATTTGTTTGAGAACAATAACACATTTATTTGCTATGGTCACCCATAGGTGTTGAGGAGTTGACTTGGTATTGAAAAAACGCTGAACCATTTAACTGATTGATGACATAAGATACAAGACTATTTTCTAATGTTGTAGGTTATGATATTACATTTTCTGTGTTTATGATTATTTATATCTTTCCCCTTACATACAGCACAGCCCAATGTAATTTATACTGTAGATCATCATAGATTTTACACAAAAGAACATTAGCATCATCTTTTTGAAAATACTTCAAGTGGATAATGACCATAAAAACAAGATATATAATATTACAATCCACTTTTCAAAAACAACACCAAGCAACAAATTCAGAACTCTTTCAACATATTTTTTTTTACTTATTTTTCAAAGCACAGACTCATCTCTTCATGCCATAGGACAATAATGTATCCATCCTTTGACTTATCTATTTCCTGTACTGGATTTCATCTGAAGAAGGGGAATGTTCCATCTTATTTAAAAAGTATCATAGTCTTGCTTGAAAGTGTCCAACTTAGAAACCCAGATCACCTCTTTTAATTACAATATTCTTCACATTTCATTTCATTGCTTGGGATTTCTCTTTTGCTGTCTCTACAGTTTCACTGCTCCAACAACTGTGACAGTAAAAGAGAAATCCCAATCAGTAAAATAAAAGTGAATATTATAATCAGATGTGGGGGACTCTTGATTGGTTTTATTGTAAGTTGTTTATTATTATTATTATTTTCATATTTTTTAATATTCAGCCTCAATTTAATGTTTTTGTCTTTGATTCTTTAATTCAGTTTTTATTGATGCAGATATAATCCCATAGATGAAACCAGTGTTTGAGCCCAAATTCAGCATATCATCATTCTGTAACACCAATAACAAAATGTGTTTAATATGCCTTGTAATTGACACTCAAAGTGTCCCAATATGTGCTTTCCTTTGCTCTGTGTGTGGATGTGGAGGTTGGATATGTTCAGTGTGCTTTCAGCCATTCAGCTAATTACCCGAGCAGCAGATGACCCAGGAAATGAGCTGATATTCTATTCATGAGAAGAAATATACACTTTGCAGAACTGAGCAGAGATCAAGTCACCCCAGTGCAGATCCTCACGCTGGATAATTGTCCCTCATTTAAGTTTCATCTCATTTGGATATACCAAAATCAAACTCCGTTTTGTAGAATTTTACTCAGCTACAACTGTTGGGTTTGATGAATGTGGATGAATGTGAGTGTGGAAAGCTGCAGGGCAACTCACCTGAGTCAGTCCGACGTGGTTAAAAGTCACCAGACACATTCACCAGTGAATGCTTAAATCAGGAATTTAGAGAGGGAGGGCTGGCCTGTGAAAATAACAGCTTGCATTTGGCCAGCTGCAATTTGTTTCCCATATCCAAATAGATTAAAGACTTGATTTTAAAATGAGACATTCATCATTTGAAAACATGCACACCCACTCTCACAGAATGATTGTGAACAAGAAACTAAAACTAACTGCGGCTGATTATTAAAGCCATTAGCTGTGTGTGAAGACAATTATTAACAAAATACAACACTTTAGATAATGTAGTCATCTATATTTTGGAAATGCAGAGAAATTAACACCATTCATCATGACACCAAGCCACCTAACAACCAGCTAAGCATTCAACTAACCAGAAGTAGATAGAGAAAAACTGGAGATAATTTAATTTTTCATTAAAGGTAATGCGTCATCAGTCAAACTGATGGGCTGTGTTTGGACTGTTTTCAGTTCTGAAATGGTTTTGATATCAGATCCCATCCAAAAGAAGCCCATAAGGCTGATTGATGAAGCATTAACTTTGGTGGAAAATAAAACAGTTTCTGGTTTCTCACTGCAGGGGAAGAAACACAGGCCCATATTCTCTCCTTTTAACTCTTGATGAAGTTGTATGAGGAAAAGTGTAGTAAGGGGTGGTTGATATTTGTTCCCAGTTTGTGGTAGTTCTCCTTAAAGCTGACCATTCACTTTTATCAGTGATGGAGAGGAACTGAGTACATTTACTCAAGAATGAGACACTTTTGAGGTACTTTCTCTTTGGTAGTTGTATTTTGTATGAATTTCTATTTTTCCTCCACTGCATCTCAGAGAGAAATATTGTGTTGTGTTGTTGTGTGAGTTTCGTTTACTGAACTTGAGAAAACAAGGAAACTTTCAACATTAAGTTGATTTGACAGTTGTCAATCACTCTGACAGACTTTACAGGGAGACTTGTTTTCCTTTTACATTTTCTCAGCCTACAGAGTCCATTCTTCTCTTGACATGTAGAACTTAGACCTGTAGCTATCCAAGCCATGTTGAAGCAGAATCAGTAAATAGACAATGTGAGAGACTGCTCCCAGTGGCTCTAATAAAAAGAGCCTGAAGGGTGGTTAGCATTGTCTTTATTATTAAAAAAAGAAACAACCATGACTCACCTTTGCATGTATTAAAGACACATGGCAAGTTTACACCATCATCTGCTTTCTTCAGACTACAAAAAGACAAAGTGTTTGAGGGTTTAAATACTGGCTAGTCTGTCAGTGTTCTAGTTCTGTTTCTTTAAAAGCTTTATTTCATCTGTTGATTGAACTAGTTCAGTTTAGCAGTTCATTCATTCAGCTCATCATATGAGGTCAAAAGACCACAAGTTAGAGAACAACTGAAGTTTAGAAGTTCTGAAGTGATCTGACCATTTAAGTTTAGAATCAACAGAATTACATATTTACTTTGAATTAATGAGAAAGATTAGTTGACTCACTTCAGTGTCTGTATGATGTTTTACAGTGAATATTGTCCTTTAAAACAGTTGTGTAATGTCTTCTGTGCTCTGAGACCATTGTCGAGTCTGACATAACACCCTGATAATGTCTGAATGATATTTGTTCCTTTACAGGTTTTCTCTGAAACTAAGTCAAACTAAAAGTAAGTCTTTAAACAAGATTTTAATAGACAAAAGGTTCAGCAGTAATATAGGACACACCTTGGTTGTACCTTAGACTTTTGTATCAGTGGTGCCAATTCCTACACAAAGCATCTGCAGTTAATCAAAGTACATACAACCTCATATCTATAAAGTATAACTCTCTGAAATGAACCACTCTGCATAACGAGTTCTTCACTTTTCTTCTGCTTTTTGCTGATAAATAGCCCATTGATGTAGCTTCCACTGTGGCCATGTCCTCTGTATTGTTTCATATTCTGCAGCTGCGCACAAATGACACATTGTGGGTTTCTAGATGATGACTGATTTTTTATTATAGCATTTTAGGCAAAAATGTGAAGTGAAACTGCATTTAAACAATCATTAGGGGGATGTAAATTTGAAGAGAATTCATTTTTATTCCCTACTAATGTATAAAATGTGGGGAAATAAAATGCTATTTTTTAGGTAGCAAGTCAAAACATGTCATGGTCCTGCTGCCACAGGTGCCTTTACTGAAGGAATATTTTGAGTGGACTTCTACAGTGTCATTGCAGTTCACTCACTTTTAAGTACATCACTGTGTGGTGCTACAGTGTAGTGTACAGTATTGACCATGGAGTTTGAGACTCTCACCCCCTGCTGAACTCATAGTTTGACAGCCTGTTTCCCTCCAGAGGCAAACCATCTCAAAGAGAGACAGGGGAAAGAGAAACAGACAGTGGAGAGAGAGAGAGAGGGAGAGAGAAAGAGAGAGAGAGAGAGAAAGAGAGAGAGAGAGAGAGAGAGAGAGAGTTTGTCTGTTATACTCTGGACCACGCCAGACGGTGAGAGCGCCGCTGCCGGAGGAGGAGGAGGAGGAGGAGTCTCGGCGGCTCTTTAAGCGGCACCAGGATCTCATACACCGGGACATCACCAGGACTATTTCTGTTCGACTGCGAGCGTAGGAACGGCCGGAGCGGTCTGACACACACTTCTTCACCATAGCCCCCCGCCCCTCCACCCCCTGTGTCGCCCTGATACACGCACCTACATCCGCCGTGATTGCGCTTTCACCTGGATAATCAGACGCTTGGTTACGCACGGTTTGGGGGGAATTTGGAGAACACCTCCGGCGTTCACCTGTTCAGCTGTGCCGAGCTGCTGAGCGGCTCAGCCCGGCTCGGCTCAGCGGGATTAGAGGCATCTTGAGATGGCAAGCAGCTAGAATGGCACGTTTTCAGGTAAGACCCCGGAAAGCAGGCAGCGCTGATTTGGGCTGGAAATGCGCACCACACACTTTTAGTGATTTCATTCACTTGTGTTTCCTGCGGTTTTGGCACAATTTATTTCAGTCAAACAAGTCCAGCTGGCGTGCCTGTCAGGAGCGCGGCGGCACGCGACTGCCAGCTCAATTTTGACAGGAGGCAGGAACGTGGCTGATTAGTCTGCGCAGAGTTTGGTGGATCCCTGCTGCTTCTCACCCTCGTGTTGTTTAGGAATAAACTCTGTGTGACAACAGGCAGGCAGGGTGATGTTATGCAAGACATGCAAGAGATAGGACTATGACATTCCTCAGCATTTAACGCGCGCGCACGTGCGTGTTTGCGAGGGATTATTGCAAGTCATCTGTTAATGCTCTAATGGGACATAAATTGATTTCTGTATTGGTTTACTGGCAAGACAGGTTTTCTTTCCTGTCATGTCAATAAACTGTAATTAAATGTAGAGGAAGGGGCTCTGTGGGTAGCCCTATCACCTGAGGACATCCAGACTCAGCTGTGTGTGTGTGTGTGTGCGCGCGCGCGCGCGCATTGTGCATGCCCCGTCTCGCCCACAGTAATAGCGCCGACTCCCCCCCTTTTTAATCTCTTGTTTTGTTTACCCTTTACACGAGGTAATGACAGCTCACTCCGGGCCTGCTCCCCTTTATAAATTAACGTTGAACTGGATTTAATAAACTCTTCAACAAAAGTGCGCATTTTCATTCCACATCCTCAAACCACAAGGAGCAGCCTGATTCCTGTATGAATTTCGAAATCTGAGGTCTGGCGTTAAAATAAGATGCTATAGTTGCCCAAGACAAATATGAAAGGATGCTTTGAAAATACACAGCACAGCGTGGCCCAGTGGGAATATTAAAGTGATCCCTTGGGAGATAAAAATAGTACAATGCTTGATCACATAAACTCACCATAGGCAAGTACAGGTTTACTATAAATCCCACAGGGATAAAATGGCCATAATAGACCTATATATCAAAGCAGATGAAAATATAAGAAAGCACCACAAAGCCACTGTAAACCCATGTTTGAGCATTATACCCACACTGTAAGTCCTGTGGGGTCTATTGATGCCACTCTGTATTAAGGCAAAAATAATAATAATAATAATAATGATATTGCGTACAGAAACGTTACCAGAAAATAATGTGCAAAAATATGTTTACAGTGACATTGTTGAGACATAGGAATGTTGCAGAGAACCTGGTTTTACATAAACATATAATTAACTATTAGAAAACCCTCATAGAGTTACTATAGAGTATCATCAAGTTTCTATAGGCTTAAGATCAGTGGCATAAGATTGCCATAACCCCACTGCTGAGTATCACAGATAGAAACAGGATAATTATATTGGCTTACCATAGGAGCATAGAATAAATAAATACTAATATACTGTGCAGTATAAAAGTAATTTTTGGGAGGGGGTAATAGATACAAATCCTGCTGTATAAAATTGAGGACGTCTGCATTCAAACAGTACACCCTTATGTTGTTCACTTTCTTCAATACATTACTTACTGTGTAGAAGTCTGGGGAAATACATTTTGAGAATGAAGGGCTGAGGTGGTTCACTGTCACCCAGATGGATCTGGAGTTCTTTGTGGCTCCTGTCAATAAGCAGACCTTCCTCCAGAGACAGAGCATCCTTTAGGATTGGTGCAGCAGGGTTTCCTGCCTACTTCAGCTCCTTTACATACGAGATAAGCAAGTTTTGTCTCCTGCTGTGCCCCTCCAGATTGGTGTATTTGTCAGAGACTTGATCCACTACTTTGTTTAAAAGCTTCTTGTTCCAGCTTTGTGATTGTATCAGAAGCTGTCAGACACCCCTGATGGTGGTCAAGAGTCGGTCAGTCCTTGTGTCAACTATGCCCACAATCTTGGTCTTGAGTGAGTGTAATTCAGTATGGAGGGAGGCAATAGCCTCCAGCACTGTCGTGTTTACCAGGTCATCTCCAACTTTGGCCTCTCCCTCAGGGAAGTCTGAGGCCACCGCTGGTGGGCAGTGTTTTCACGAGGTTGGTTCAGCATGGTCGTAGTTCACTGTGATTAAATACAGTGGCAACAAAAGGTTGTATAAAGACTTATTTCAGGTCTTATGTTAGTTATTAACTGGAATACTTTGTTTCAGACAAGTCTCATCAACTTATCAACAGCTGTGGCAGCAGTGCCACCTACATCTTGCTTTTTTGTTCTGCTCAGTAAAATTACAGTTTTTGTTAATGAAGTCTGGTAATAATTGCTTGGTTCACTGTTCTTGATCAACAGTTCAGCAATTCCCAGATTTTTGTTCCAAACAGAGTTATCCTTTCAGTTGTCACCAATTTTACACTTCACACAACAGACTATTAGTTTGGTATATTTTCCACTGGACCTTTCAATTGGTGATGTTTTCATCTGCTGCACAATAACACATGACACTGGGCAAAAGCTGGCTAATATAAACTCTGATCCCAATGTTCTTTGAAAACCACTTCCAGACATGGTGCTTTAAATAATATTTTTTTATCTTCTTTGTTTTATAATGAAAAAAGTTAGCAAGTTGTTGACCTGTTAAAAAATCTTAAAATAACACCTTCTCCTTCTCTGTCATTAAAATTCAGAATCAAGAAGATGTGTCCTACTTCACTGAGAACTCCCTTCTCAGTGTATGTGACCTGGAGTGCAGACTGGACTGTGGTTGCTCTGTGTACATTTTGTGTAACAGGATTAATTAGAGTGGAGGGGGGCTTTAAAATATACTCTGTAAAATTTAGAGACTTGGTAGAAACTACACAGTTCATGTGTAAAAAACAAACAAATGTCTATCTGACAGTATCCAGAGTTGTTTAAATGGATGTTTGTATGTCATGTCGGGGCAGAAATGTAAGATATTTTCAGTATAAACTCACTTAAAGCCCATATAGTTGTATGATAGCAATCTCACAGTAATTTTTCCATTAGCGTCTGAACAGCCAGCCAGCAGCCAGTCGGTTCACCCTGATATGTGTTCCTGGCTGTTTGGGCAGCTGAGACCTTTCGTTGGTAGCCCATGGTCATGAGCCGACCATGACTAGTAAACATACCACACACACTTCCTGTGTGTTTGCCCTCCCCCTAGAGCTGTCAGTGTAAATGTAACACAGATCGGTGGAGGGTTTGGCGACACAGCTGAGCCCAGTCGTTTTAGGGTGAGGCTTATTAGTGTGCAGGTCGCTGTGCAGGGCTGAGAGATGTGAGCTCCCTTTCCCACTCCTTCCATAACATCCAGGAGTGATGTTGGATGATGGATCAAGCGTCTTGTGATAAAAGGGAAGGAAAGAAGTGGCTGGGGCCACTAATTGTGTGTGTGTCTGAGACCAGTACTTATACTGTGATGTGTCTGGAGCAGAGAGAAAAGTTTTAAAAAAAGAAGTATTTCACACCGTAATTCCAAAAATTGTTCAGCTGAGGTGTGTGTGTGTGTATAAGAGAGAGAGAGGATGAGTAAAGTCTTTAATGCCTAGTAAATTAACCTTAGCAATCTGAAAGATGCTGCATTGATGTGTGTGTTTATCTGTGTGTTTCCCACCACAGAGATCTGTGCGAATGAGAAATTCTCAAAGCCAGTACATGCTTTCTGTGTCCCACAATACATGTATTTGTACATGACAGTGCATGAGTTTGTGTTTTTTGTTTGTGTGTAAGGAACATGTACTGCCAGCAGTTATCCCAAACTTATCCCAGCAAAAAAATGTGACATTTCTGCTCAGTTTTTATACTGGTGGAGAGAAGCATCTATTATTAAGGCTGCATTTTGATTTTACCTTCTCTTACCTCTGTGTGTGTGTGTGTGTGTGTTACTGCATTTATTCTGAGTGTGTGTATTCTAGCTTTGATTTAAATTATTCCTCTGTAGAAAAATATTTGTCAAATTTTTGTTTGTTCAGTTTTTCTTACTATATGTGAATTGCATGTATAGGCTATGACTAAATTACCAAACACAGGCATGTGGAATAAGAATATTATTACATAATAATTAGGTACCAAAGAGTGATTCTATTCCACAAGTCAGTGTTGATTCAGTAACTGAGGTCAGCAGATTGACATACTGACCTTATTCCCACAGTGATCATTTGAAATTCCCATCACACAGTGTACATTTGTGCTGGGAACCCTCACCAGGAAGAGCAAATAGGCCAGCTATGTCACACTGCTGTGCATCAAGTTTCACATCATACACCTATAGAATAGTTTGATTATTGATTTGACAAGTTGGAACTAAGCAAATGTTCAGCATTTGTGCTTGATAATATAACTAATAAATCAATTAATTATTTCAGCAAGAGTCAGGAATAAGTGGCTCCTAACTAAAAATAACCACTAGAAGACTTTTAGGACTGTGCTTGCAACTTTGAGATCCTAGGTTCTTAGACTGTAAACTACTTGCCAGTGGCAGAATGGTGCTTTGAACTAAATGTTAACTTTGAATTGGTCAAGTGACACCAGGCTACTAAATACAAAGTACAGCTGAGGCTGATGGGAATATCAGTAGTTTTGTAAGTCAGACTAAGAATTAGACAAATTAAAATTTAGACCCCAAATATCTTTTTTGCAAATTGATGGCAATCCACTCAGTACTTCCTGAGATATTTCAGTCTGGACCAAAGTGGTAGACCAACTGTCTGACAGACCAACTGTTAATAATTACTTAGCTGGATGGAGATCTATTTGCAGTGCCTTACATTATCATCCTACAGAGCAGTGATATGATAGTAATTATATAATTAGCTCCTCCATGACCAGCTAACATTAAATAACTGTAGGAAATAATAATCCAATAATATGTCATATATACTACAACACACTATCATGGGCCTGTCTGCATCATGGATACTTAACCTTTAAAATTAAGGACATTGTGATTGATTACTTTTACTTGTAATGGAATATTTGTACAGTCTGTCATTCTGAATACTTCTAACACTGACCCTAAGAATGACACAAAATGGCTGCCCCTGAACAGGGGTTATAAGGTTAGCGGGTTCTTGAGTAAGTCAGTGAACCACTTCCTTATCCAGGAATGTGCTGTAGCTGAGCCCTAACCTCTAAATATTAGCATCATATTGTGTTAAGTGGGCTGATCGTTAATGTTCTTCCAAAGTGAAGCATTAGTGTAACAGTAAGGGCTAGATAGTCTTCACAGGAACAGTCATAAATTTGTGTCAGGCCTTGTGTGTTTGTCCTGTACGATGCTTCCCAGGCACCAGGTGCACACTGGGATTTGCCACACCGGGTCGGCTCAGCTCCACTCACCTCATTATCCTCTTTGGACAAGGACGGACGTAATCTCTCTCTCTCTGCCCCTACTCCAACACCCCAGCCCCCTCCTCTTTTTTCCCTCCCTCTGTCTCACTCTTGCATCATCTCTCTTTCCTCTGTTTTTCCACCTTTCTGTCTACCTGCATCTTGTTCTATTTTTGTTCCATCGTGTTTTTTTCTTTTTTTTCTTTTGGCGTATTCATCCCACTCTCACCTGTCACCCTCTCTCTCTTTTTCGTTTGTCCCACTGCCTTGCATAGTCTCTCTATCCTTTCTGCCTCTCAGCTTGTGGTCTGCTGCTGGGTGACAGAGCCCACTTGTCACGCTTGGTTTGGCAGGTTAGGGTAGCTCGTAGTAACATGGAGTGTGGGGCGGGGCTGCTGGGGAAGGTGGAGGCTCTCGAAGGAAAGTGTTGCCATCCATTAAACTGTAACACATGATTCTTGTTCTGTCAACCTTGGTGGTTTACCTCTCGCCATCTAATATGCCCCTGTCACATCCCATAGGACCTGCCGTGGCTGAGTGAGCAATGTCTAGAACCAGCATATGTGTTAAGAGAGAGAGAGAGAGAGAGTCGGGTGATAAAACACAAGGATGAACATTTTTCATTTAACTGGAGAGCAAATGTGAATCAAACTTTTGGAGAGTCATGAAATGAGAAACAAGGCAGCAATAAACCTGTCATCCCAGAAGAAGGATGCAAACCTCTCAATCAGCGACAAGTATGTCACCTTGTAACCTAGAATTGTCAGTATAATCAGTATAATTTTAAAATGATGGAAAGCTTTTTTTTCTAAAAAGTGTCACCAAAATGGATTCAGTTGTTTGAGGTGTTGCACATGATATATGAGCAGATAAATATGAATGGTTAATGAGCAATGCCCTCAGTCTGAAATGCACATGAGGTGTTTTCATCAGGGAATAAATGAGCTTCATCAGTGTCACTATTTTAAGAAACTCATCACATCGCAAAATCTAAAACGGTCTTTCAAAATTTGATTAAACTTTGGGAGGTTTTGTCTTTTCATTTCAGCTGGTGTCGATGTTTCAGGCCAAGGGAGTGGAAGATGTGGTGGTTAAGAGGAATAATTAATGAAAAGTGGGGAAGGAGTCTAGGATCTGTCAACAGTATGAGGTTGTAAAAGGTCTCTGTAATTGTAGAAGGAGCAGCATTTGGCATTCAAGGAATCACAGGGACTTGGTTGGAGAAAAATACTCAGGACAACAGGTGTAACAGTATGAAACAATAAAAATTGTGATTAAATATATTTAGAAGTGATTCTAAGGTAGTTAAAACCCTAAGGTAGTCAAAGTAAAAACACTTTATAGGGAGAACAGAAAGTGACGATCCTTGACTGTCAAACAGCTGCACTGTAAATCAGATGTTATGCTTTTTAGCAGCTGTCTTTTTGCTGGGAAACATGATTTGTTTGTGTGTTCGGGTTATGCTGTATCAACATAGTGATTGCCAGACAACATAAAATTGGATGTGAAGAGCTATCCTTTATCATGATAGTATTGTAGTCTGTTATTTTTGTTAGCAGCCGGCAGTGTGTACACAGTGCGCAATATGTGCTTCTGTGCAAGGTGGTTCTTGTTTCTTTGCTAACACAAGATGTTATCAGTGGCTTTAACTTGTATGTGCATGTGTGTGTGAGAAAGAGAAAAAAAGAGGAAGTTGTTGTATGAGGAGAGGAGATTTGTAGGTGAAAAGGGTGAAAAGGGCAAACAGTGGACAGAAGGAGAATAGGAGGAGAAGAGGTTGAAAGTGAGAGCTTGGATTTCTCCTCTTATTTATCACTGCCGGACTGTCTGACCAGCTGGCTGAATGGAGCAATGAAAAGCAGATGGATGGAAGTCTGGGTGTGTGTGTCTGTCTAGCCAGCCAAATAGAGCAAGAGATAGAGCCACGAATGGCTTAGCCGTTGTCTGTGTGTGTGTATGTGAGCGTGTGCATGCTGGCACAAGCGGTGATTCTATTGACAGCTAGCTTATTGTGGCAGTGCTGAGGCCCTTGATAAATCACCTGGCCCCTCATCCTGGGAGACTGTTTATGTGACATCACACACTCATGTAATCCTCCCTGCTTTTTGTGTGTGTGTGTGTGTGTGTGTGGTGTGTGTGTGTGTGTGTGTGGTTGTGTGTGTGTGTGTGTGTGTAATGGACAGACGGAGGTGGTGAGAGGGTGAGGGAGATAGATAATTAGAGGAGTAGGGCGTGAGGTGGAAAAATAAAGCCTGGTGGGTAGAGTGATTGAGAGAAATATCCCATAATGCAAATGTTTGATTATCTTTTTATGTAATGACCTGCAACAAAATGCCATTTGGCTTCTCCCCTATCAATGTATATGGTTTACATTTACTGTTTTTAAATGTAAAAATGTTTGCCAGATCTGTCATGACCCCTGTGGGTTCATAGAGAGTGACTTGACCACATATGATACTGGCCCCCTGCTAGTTCCCCACCCAGGCTTGGCCCAAACCCTCATGTTATCAGTTACCTATGAGACCATGGTCATATATCTTTTGTTTTTTTATATATTACATTTGATTAGATACATTTTATGAATGTCTTGATTCTCGATAAATCATTTCTTGTAAATTGAAAAATGACATTACAGTGAGTTGATAAGTCCCACCAAAAGACAAAAATATATACAGATTGTGTCTATATACAGATGTTCACAAAAGCACTTTTTTGCAGTGTCTTTGTGTGACCTCACCACTGACCACAGATTTTACAAAAGTTGATTTACAACCAAAAAGTTTGGATTTTTATGAATCTACAAGGTTACTTTGTTATGGTTACGATAACTTTGTTACTTTGGAAATGGTTACAGTATTGTTACCATTAGTTACAATACAATACTTCAGTAATTTGTCTCAGTTTAACTGTGTGGAGGCAAAAGTTGTTTTGTGAGTTTTTTGCGTGATTTCTGCAACAGATACCTGAGAATGGTTTTGGTGATTCATCAGCCAATCTCTTCACATCATCGTCCTTTGCCTTTATGAGCACTGGAAACACTTAAAATGTTCATTTGGTTGCTTTTGACAGTTTCACCCATATAAACTGTCACCATTAAGACCAAAATGATAGGCCACAGGCTTTTGGACTTGGGTGGGTGTATTTTTCCCTCTTCTTCAGCTGCTATTCAACAATTAGATGACTGAGCTGATTCATGTATTATTGAGACAATGCTAAGATGATGAAAACTGAGGGGGAAATGTGCCTAGATGGAAACCTGCCTTTGCACCGCAATGTATTTATATGGCCTATTTTATTTTGCACTCTTTGGGGGATCTTAATCGATTTTACAACAGGAGTTAATAATGTTTAGTCTATAAGGTGCATGATCAGAGAATAGGGTTCACAATCATTCACAGTGTAAACTCAGTTGGCAAGGAGCATAAATTCAACCACATAAAAAAAACTTGCCTCTGCTGCATGTGTACATTTGTGTGTGTGTGTGTGTGTCCCTTGCTGAGGCTTAACAATAGCGCCTTCCTCCGACTGCATTCCTTTTCTTCTATTTTCTCTCATCAAGGTCAGTGTGAACAGAGACCGGGCCACCAAACAGAGGAGACATGTCTTTGTCACTTGCTCTGTAATATAAGTGAAATTCTCACTGCAGACAGATCACTCAGTACAAAGGAAAGGTACTACAGTCAAATCAGCAAAATATACTATAAATAGTATATTACTATAAGTCAAACTAACCACCGTCTATCATCTATCTGAGTGCTACAGGTTATAGCATAATTGCATGCTATAATTGCATGCATATTATCTTTTAAGATCATTGTTGCTGTTTTGGCTTTGAAACCTGTTAAACTTTACAATATTAGTTGAATTTTAATGGTCACATCAGAAAGTTCAATTCAGTTCATCTGCACATCCTGACAAAGTGGAGGCTTGCAGATGTAGGGACCAGGGTCAAGTTTGTGAGCTACTGTAGCTGGCAAGCTAACAGATCACATTAGCAAGCTGGGAACATGCTAATGCAAATCAGTCATAATGGCTGTCTTTCTGTTTTTCTGCACTGTGTGTTACCCCCAAATTCACATTTTGTTCTAGGGATTCCATCTCTATCAGAATGAAAAAATAAAATGTGTTTTTTTTTTTAGATATTTGTATCAAATGAAGAATAAATACCTTAAAACTGAAACCAACCTTTATTGGAAAATATATATGTGTACAGTGCAATTCAAATCATCCATAGTGAGCATTTTAAATTGATCTGTCTATCTTGTTGCAGTCTCACATGAGTCTCAGTGTCTCACAAGAGACACAGTGTATCAAATCTATGTCTGTCATTGTTCCTCACCAGGAATTCATTGCTCATGCTGGCAGGGGGATAGAATAAAATAGTCTCCATAGCACCCATTTCTGTTACTCGAGGATTGGCAGGATTGATAACGATCCCAGAGGAAGTGCTAGCCGCAAGCTAACCAGTTACAAAGTGTTGCCTCATTTTTTTGAGCAAAATTAGAATTTTGCCTCCCCTCGCCTCATTTTCTCCACACTGTTGCAGCGTGAACGGATTGACTTAGCATCTGTCGCTGTGAACCTTGAAGTTGTCTTTACTGAAACATCACATGGAAATAGAGTTGCTGTCAGTGGAAATGTTCATTCTGCCAAGAGACTTAAGTCAAATCTCTATGTTTGAAATATCTGATTCTGAAGTCGTAGTGTAGTCACTCCAACATTGATTTGGTTTCCACAGCAATTTGGATTGAATTAGAGACATGGTAATCTGCACACTTGACTATACAAATATGAACAAATCAATGCATGTAGGTGTAAATAGATAGACAGATGATTGGATGGAGGGATGAAAAATGGGATGAGATACAGATTTATGCATAGCCAATCAATGAAGCAAACTCAGCAGATGGAGCCATCTCTGGCCTGTTATGAATTGCTGTTAAATTGGCAGACTTGTGTGTCACCAGGAAAAGCTCTCATCTCAACTTCCTGCTCAGGTTAGTGCAGAACAGAGATGTAGACCCAGATGGGAGAAAAGACAGGAGGGAGAAGGAGAGTTGAAAGGCAGTGTGCCTGTTTGTGGTTATTTTTTAAAGAGGCTTTCCTTGTAGATCAAAGCAAAGGCTCCACAGAACACCTCTGAAATGGTATTTTACATTTTTCTTGCAGTTTTTTTGGGGGGAGCGTTTTGCTCTGAGAAGTTCCAGCGGAGTTGAATTCGGTCTTATGATGTTGAATGCAGGAGCTCTTCTTTGGTCACACAATTCTTATTTATTTCCCGCGGTGTTGTGGAATATGGCGCTAAAAGCCTGAACCTTTAATTTGACATTGACATTGAACACATTCTTTGAAGCATGAAAATATTGCACTGGCTCTATGAACTGGAACGCATTAAAGGTAGTCAAAAAAGATGTGTTTTTTTTCCCAGAGGAAAGTGGAATTCTCCAGTGATCCCACTTTTAGATTTTTAAGCCAGTACACAATATTGCCATAGAAAAGACTAGATTTTGTGAATAGTGAAAAGCAGATGAAGTGTCTGTTGAAAGTTGAAAACATTGAAAGTCCAACTTAAATCACATTTAGTAAAAAGTTTTTAGTAAAAAGTAATGTCACTATGTTTTTTAAGCGTATTGGTAAGAAAAAAGTAGGTATATTTATGAGCTGTTTAATGTGCTGCAGCCCAGCCATCTACACTGCAAACTGATGTTAGCAGTGTAGTTCTTCTCTGTGAATGTTTGTTCAATGGCTCTTTAAAAAGGTTCAGGACAATACATGTGTTCATGTGTGTTACATAAGAAGGAGACTTTAGCATAAAAGCTAGTGTGGTGTTGTTGTTCAGAGTCGGTGGCTCTTGTGTTGTGTAGCAGGCTGCTGTCTGTCTCAGTGAGTCTGCACAGCCTATTATACAATGCTGATGTCTTAGCAATGAAAGTAGTTGAAATGTCATTCGATGAATAAGGAATTAAAGCAATTAACTGTCAATTGAGGCATAAGAGCAGGAGCAGTTTAATGGCCAAGAATGAGAGATGAAAGCAAATGATATTTGAATTGTAAATGATAAAACAATTCAACACTTATGCTACGTATAATTTAAGTGTGTGGACTGCAAATAGGTTTGCCAGTGTCAGTTGCTAAGCAGTAACAGTGGTAGTTTAACTGTCATTTGAAGAATCAAAATCAGTTCAAGTGTCAGTTGATATCTAATAGGTGAAAGTGGTTTAAGTGTCACTTACAGTAAAAGGATGCAAGTGAGTCATCAAGCGCAGTTGCTGAAATGAAAGCAGTCAAACTGTTATTTTCTGCTTTTGAGCTCTTAAAGCAATTAAATGTCAATTAAAATTTTGGGTGTTGAGGTTTGTGTGTGGGATGTAAATAGTAGTGTCAGTTACTAAGTAAGCAGTAACAGTTAAAATGCTAAATGTTAAAAATGGTACTAGTTAGGCTTGAAACAGTAAAAATCAGTTTAAATGTCACTTGAAATGGGTGAAAGCAGTTGAAGTGTCAGGTGAAACAGAAGTGAGGAAAGCACTTTAAATTTCAGTTCAGTTGCAAGTTAACTGCTAGCCAGTGCCTGAGCCAAAAAAGCAGCTGAAATGTCAGTTGACATATAAGTAATGAAAGTTTGGGTATGTGAGCTCTGACTCTGGGCTCCCAAAGGAAAATTGGTCATTTTGTGGTCTGCTGTGATTTTCTATGAAGAACTGTCCAGACTTGCTCATGTGGATCGCTGGGAGAGGAAAACATACATTGGCTTTCAGGCTTTGGTTACTTCAGAAATTTGTTGTCAATAGCTTGCTGTTTGCTACTGTGATAGTTTCAAACTGACTTTTTCAGGTTAAATTAGATGATGCTAGCATGATCCCTGTGAGGAATTCTAACACACTAATGGAAGGTTTGATCAACAGAAAATGCTAATATCTAACAGGTATTTTGTGGCCAGATAAGACTTGCTTGGTATCTCACTGTGTAACACAGTTTATTTATTGCATATTCTGTCTGCTCTAGTGATGCCCATTAATGGTGTGAGAGCACTTTTGGTTAATATTTGCAGATATCTCTATATGTGTGTGTGTGTGTGTGAATGTTTGTTGTGTCTGTGCACCTGTGTCCATCTGTGTTTGTGCATTTATGTGTGCAGTACAAAAGTAGCCCCGTCTGCGTCACTTAGTGCCATCCATATTGCTTTTCCTATCAAAGCGGATGCTTTTAGCCCCTGGCCAGCACTTGCAATGCTCCTTTGTGTCTGTAAGTAGTGGACTGTGGACAGAATTTTAAAGCTTCTGGTTGTGTATGTGCATGTGTGTATGGGAGAGTGAGTGATTTAGATGGACTGTCAGGGGGACAGACAGAGATAAAAATAGTGGAAAAAACGACAGAAAGGAGAGATGGGTGAGAGAGGAAGTGTTGGGGTGAATGGGGGGAGGATGAAGAGAAAGTCTGTGTCGTGAACTCTGTGTCGAACAAAGTGCTTTAAAAGCAAAGTTTATCAAAGTGCTTACAGATGCATGGTGAAGAGTGGAAGACAGAGCGAGAAGAGAAGTGAAGAGAACAGGCCAAAGGAAGGATGTAGGAATGATGGATATGAAACTGAAGATCTGTGCTGTCACAGCCTTCCTGAATGGCCTTGCATCCCCCACACACACACACACACACACACACACACACACACACACACACATACACACACACACACACACACACACACACACACACACACACACACACACACACACACCACTTAATTATAACCTAAACCGTGAAACCAAGTCTTAACCCTCAACAAGCACTCTTTAAGTTTTGTCCCCTCCGGGTTATAGGAATAAGAACACACACACACACACACACACACACACACACACACACACACACACACACACCTGTAGTCTAGCCTCAGAGCTGACAGGTATCTTTCCTTGCCACTTGAAACAGTCATCTGACAAAAATGTCTTTCAAGACGAAAAGAGGAGATTGATGAATACTCTCCTCTGATAAGACTGTTCTCAGTCTGAATAAGTAATCAGTCTATTATCATCATAATAGGTGTGGTTAGCATGAAGAGAACATGACTACAAAGGAAAATATGTTATACAATAGAACCCTTTGAAATGCCCTCTATTTGATTTAGAGAGCATCATCTGTTTTAAATGGACAATTCACCTAATAACCTTATAACCAATATGTTGGTTCTGCTGTTCCTGTGAGATTATTGCTGTTTAATAACTGTGCCCAGTGCAAAGCTCCCTCCCCACCTGTGAGTTCAATTTATTTTCAATTCAGTGTTTTACACAGGCATGAAACTAAAGGGCAATATTGCAAAGGCATAAGTATGGGATATTAAAATTCACAGATTAAATCATCTCCTCGTTTATGCAGATAAAAATGTGAATGAACAAATTTAATGGAAACAAAAGTAAAACAGAGCACATCCAGGCAGCATCATTAAACTACAGTGCTAACTGTATGCTGGCTGTAATGTTCACTGGTGTGTTCTCTCCTAAACATATTATTGTAAACAATATAATAATTATTGATATACTAACATGAAACTGAAAGTCCAACATGTCTAGTGTCACCTTGAAATGGGTTTGGTATAATCAAAACTATTTGAAATCGATGCCTTGCCTTCCTCTATCATATTCCAGCCCATAGATTATTACACAAATACAAAAGTTACCATACACTGGGTTGTTAACACAGTTACCACACTCTCCCTGTAGGAGCCTGGGGATATGGCCTTAAGCCCTATCAGATGGCTCCTGTGGCAAATCCAACAGCTCCACAGGAGCATAACTACAGCTGAGCACACAAGTGCACAAGAAGCACTGTGGAGTATGCTGTGGGATGGCTGAAACACCGCCGGCTGTGTCTGTCTGTTAAGGAAGGCACTCTACAATACCAGCTTGACGAGGGTTTTTTGCATTCTCCGTTACACAGCAGAGGGATTAAATGCATATGTTTGCAAAATAAACGATAATGCAGCTGAAGTATTTGATCCAGTACCCAATGTAGTACATGTGTGGCATGGAATAACTCAACACTTTGCAACAACAACTTCTTCTACTTCTTGGCGTTATTTTTGAAAAAGGGAAACCATTTCCTCCAGTGTGAAATGAAGTCTTTTTTCAATTTGTACTGATTTCTCTCAGTTCTTTTCTGATGCTGGCAGTGCCTTTCTGATTTCCTCCTGCTCCTCCATCACAGTTTTGGCCAGTAACCTCGGCTGGTATCCTGCAGATCTCTGGGCTGGTGGAGAAGGCTCTGGCAAATCCAACAGATCTGAAAATAAGAAAAAAAAAAGAGTGTGTGTGTGTGTGTGTGTGAATAAATTGTTTTGCGAGTGTGATTAATAGACTATAAAACTGTGAAAATATCACCAGACAGTAAAATAAAATAGTTATCACTTTGTGACTCCTCTGTGCTGTGTGGTACTTGTTATCACCATCACAGATAATTGCTGTCATGGATGCATAACTAATTATCAAAGAGATTTTGCTTGTCCACAGGATTCTGTATTTCCCCACCAGAATTACTCATGGCAACAGACCTTAATTTTGGACAATGTAACAGTAACATGTTATTTCACGTGTCTGTAATTTCCTAGAAATTCTTTCCTAGAAAGAAGTGTTAGTGTAAATGGAGACAAAATTCTCTGACCATTAGAGTTTAGTTAGCTGTGTTGAAATGTTGATTTTCAGAGGAATTTCCTTAAAAGAACTGATCCCTTTGAATAAACCTCTCACAAAAAATTAATTCAACAGCAATTTCCATGCAACATTAAGTTTTCAAATGTGCAACTAATACAGGCGCTGAACTTGCATGTTTTTGTGAGTGACTTGTGCCTTTTCTGCAGTATCTCTAACATGGTGTGAATGCCAATAAGTCTACAGTAAATACACTGTAAATATAGTGCCCTTCACCCAGTGTTCAACACAAACATATGCAATCTAAAGATTACACCCACCCACGGGATTGCATCTTCCCTCTATCATTCCTGTCCATGCTGTAGATTGTGCCGGACTGGGGCTTGTGGTAATTCAGCAGCGCGGAACGAAAACCTCATTGCAAACAGATGCTATCCAGAGATTAGCCTGGGCTGGTGTCATATGTACTGCAGGAGAATTTTTAGACAGGATCGGGCTTTCCCACAGTTTGTGTGAATGAAAAAGGAATATTGTGAACTGGTGAATTTTGAAGATTAACCTGGGGGTGACTGTCACTCACTCTGATTGGGGTCCGATATTACACTGAGCCCTATAATTCAATCTGATGGTGTAGTGATTTTGTGTCGACTTTTCGATTGATAAAGGCGAAAGAGGGTCATTGTCATTTCAGTCAGTTTGTGCTAGAGCCTAGAGGAGGGAAAGAGAGTGTGAGAGGAGTGCACCCACTGTATTGACAGGAGAACTACTTTGTGTGTGTGTGTGTGTGTGTGTGTGTGTGTGTGTGGTGCATATGTGTGATCATGTTTTTTGCAGATAGATGGACCTTATGCTGTGTCCTGCTGGTCTCAACTCAATACGGTCTGAGGAAATCAATGCTTACATCTTGTTTATGTCTATGCCATTACTTTATCATATTTATATCTTTCATTTTACCCCATTTGTTGTCATACATCTTCATCTTGTGTCGTCCCATCTCCTCTTGCATGTCAGCTGCTTGCCTATTTCTCTTCCTCAGTCTCTTCTCTCATCCTTCCACTTATTCTCCCTCTTGACTTCACCATACCCCCCTGCTACTCACGCACCTCCCACTCAGTTATTTGCAGTGACGGCGGGCGACAGGCAGCTGCACGCAGGGCACGTACACTTTTTGTGGACACAAAATGGAGGGTCAGTGTCCTCTCCTCCTCTGATAATATCACCCAGAATTTCAGGTTGATTTACATTTATATGCAGAAAGGCCAATAATATGCAGGTCCAAGTGCACACTCCGCTTCCACATATTTTCTCTCCAGTTATTGATTCAGTTTGACCGCTGCCTGTTTGAGGCGATTTAGGTGGCTTATATTGCCTTCAGTGGTGACAAAAACTCAGCGTTGTTATAAATTTAATAGAATGGCATGGTGGCCCTTTGACAAATTAATTAATCATCAAAAAAGACAATTGGTTACAGCTGCTGGCTAGAGTCTCCTGGATGGTTATTGCAAAATATAACCTTGTGACAGTTTTCTGGGGTTCAGGGTAAAATACACTTAGAACATCAGCTTTTACAAGGGCACTTGAGGTAACAGCTGCTGTCAGATGGAACATACAAGTTGCCAATCTATGTTTCTGCGTTTGCGAGTTGTTTGTATTGTAAATTAAAACATCTCTTTGTCATTGTGTTACTATCAAATTGAAAGTCAATTTTTTTGTTTGAATATGGGAAAAAACTAAATATATGAACTGTAATGACCTGTTCAGAGCATCAGCTCACTTGCTAGATGATGGGAGCACTTATTCCTCTTTGAGATGACCCTTATGGAGCAGACAATGATAATGATGATATGAGGAAAGATGTAAGGAGGTCAAAGGTCAGGAGAGACTTTGTGAAGCTGTTTGTTAATCCCAGACATCTTTAAGCTCTGCCTGGTTATGACTTCAATAAAACACCATTTTGTGCCTCCTCCTGTCACATGACTTTCCCCAGAGACACTGACAGGGCTATACACACCCCCCCTTTATCCTGATGTCTCCCAAGGAGCTTGATAGGCTGAACCACATCTTCATTTCCTGTCCTTTGAGTTTTGAGTCCCCTCCTGTGACAGACAAATCTGCTGCGAGCTAATGATCTGTCTGAGAGAGGGGGGAGATGACAAGAAGACAATGCTGTTTCTGTTTGTTTGTGTGCATCTGTGTTTGTCTTATGTGTGTGTGTGTGTGTATATGGCTGATGAAAGTAAGCATCAATCAGTCAGTAAATATCTCTGATAAGAAACATTTGCACAGAGGAAGGGATGGAGAGCAAAAATAGACAGAGGGACAAAATGAATAATGGAGATGAAGAAGCGATTAGAAAATCAGATTGACAGAATGTGATATCTTTTTGTCGTCCCACCATATTTCTCTTGCCAGTCACACACACTTCTCTTTCCTGCCAGTACATACACAGACATGTAATGTACAATATTTATGCTCCTGTGTTGTAACTTGACCACAACAATGAGTGTTTTCCTCATGAGCAGATTGTTTATGTGTGGATACACTCACTTTGTCTGTGTGTATGTGTGTGAGCATCTCTGCCTTATTACAGTGTGTCTAAATCGGTAATAGGGGTCTCGCTGCCAGGCTGCGACTCTCAAAGAACCACTTAGAGGCGTCCAGGGAATGACTGCGACTTAGTGGGGCTGCCTCAGCATGACTCTAATGCATCTTGCTCTGTACACACACTCACGCACACACACAGCAGACATGATCACTACAGGTAGAGAGGCAGCTGTGCAGCATGAAACACAGCAACCCTACTGTCACATGACATGTATATGGACACTGAATTCTGTATAAAATACAAGACGCAAAAGTAAATCTTGAAGTTAGTAGCTAAGTAGCTAAATTTGAATGGTGAAAAAAATCGGCAATTATATAAAATTAGGATTTCAAAATCATGACAAAATACGGAGTGCCCTCTGCTCTGAGATGCTGGGGGCGTGTCCGCTGAAGGCAGCACAGTGACAGTTAGCACCCTGCTAGCACCCTGTTAGCACCACAACCTGAAAAATGGATACTAGCAGCATTGGAGTTGTACAGATATTCAGGTTTGAACCACCAGAGCCTGAGGACAATTTGTTATTGATTTGGAATGTGTAGAAACTGGATGGTCTGTTTAGCCTCATTCAAAATTAACAGCAGACTATTGGTGAATTCCTGTTGTCTCTGATGAAAGTCTGGTAGACTAACTGGAGTGAAATGGTCTCTGTAGAGATGGGTGTTGGTGGCGTTCACCAGCTCTCCATCAGTGGAGATTAATCCACCTCCTCTTAATAAATTAGTATGTTTAAATTGGGCGACGACCAAGCTGCTAATGCAGCTCTGCTATGGAAAACTGTGATACGGTCTAACTCCACAATACAGTAACACATAGTTTACAGAGTTTACAAATGTTTTCGGGAACTATTTTCTAACATAAATAATGTGTTTAGAGACAAAGCTCTGAATTTTCTTTACACAGACTTTAAGTGCTTTTAAAATGATACTTTCAACATATGAGAGGATCAATAAGTAGTATTTATGTAGCCAATTAGAAATATCGAACAAATTTATAAAAACATCTCTGATTAAATGTGAATGAATTAAAATTAACATCAGAGTACATCACACTTCAGTGAGATCTTTAATCACCATCAGGCTCTTCAGAGACACAAAGATATTTGTTGAATGCTAACTTTAGAAGACCTTGAAATTAATACTGAATGCACAGTGGTGAAACTTTACCACTCCCTTGACGTACTGCAGTGATTAAAAGCTTATCTGTCACAATGTGAGTGTGTTAAGGAGAAAACTGCATAACAAACACACACAACAAAACACACTTACTGTACATTAAAAAGCAAAGCAGGTATGCACCATATGCATGTTTACCATAAGGTATTTTACTTGAAAAGAAAGACAAAGATGCATACATAAAGTCATTACACACACACACACACACACACACACACACACACACACACACACACACGCAGCGTTCCATTGAGACTAAGTGGAGGAGTGGACTGTTAAAAGATTCAGAGCATGGAGTGCCTGGCAGATCATTACAGAGCCAGTATGGGAATTTAGACTGTGTGTGTGTTTGTGTGTGTGTCAGTGCGTGCACACGGGTGTGTTTGTGTGGCATGAGTGGAAGATCATTATAAGGTCATGGCAGGGGTGTGAGAGAGAGGGGAGGGCTGGAGGAGAGTTCAATCATAGGTAACCCAAAGGAGATCACCCCTGCAAAGTGTGTGTGTGTGTGTACTTGGATGTTCTGTATTTGTGTGTGTCTGAGTTAGAGGAAGAGATAGAAAAAGAGAGCATTCAATACTTGCTCCCAACTCCGTTGGGAAACACCCATGCAGTGTGTGTTTGTCTTTGTTTGTATGGAAGAACAAGTGGGAGGAGACACGGGGGAGAGAGAATGAGGAGGAGTGACAGGGACTGTGTGTGTGTGTGTGTGTAGCTCTAGATTTCATCAACACCTGCATATATAATCTCTCTTAGTTCTCCATTCATGAAAGCTGCGATCACTTTCAGACACTTTGGTCTTTATCCAGGCTTACCAACTGGCACGTTCATTCCTGTCATCTCTCTCTTTATCCCAGGATAGAACTTCCAGTTTAGGCTATTTCTGATTTACTTAGTACAGTTTGTTCTCTTACAATCATATCAAAGCAAATAAAAAACTTTCCATCTCTGAAATACTTCTAGAGTTGTAATAGTCAGAACAAAAATTCCCAAATTGCATCAGAGGGATTTTTCCATTTGATACAAACATAGTCAGTGCATGTGATGGATTTCATGGGTAAATGCACTAATTAGTACACCAGAAAGCAAACGACTATTGTGGGATCTGCAGCCTCCCGTGAATTGCGACACAGAAGTTCAATATTGTGATTATGTTTCATTCAGATGAATTGTGCAGCCTGAAAATGAGCAAGTCCCAGAGCTGCTGCTGCAGAAGCCTTCCTGCTGTGAGTGCATATATCAGCTCAGCATTGTACTTTAGTACAGCAGTACTTTCTCAGATTGACTTGTATTAGACTGCCGTTAGAGATCATCAGGTGTTCTGGGGGAAATTAACCAATTTCACTTAATTGGTAAAAATAATAATAATAATAATAATTGCTGCAAATTATTTGCCATTGTTGAGCGTCTGTGCCTGCAGTGTACTGACAGGCAGAATGATTAAATACTCTTCCCGGTCAGTAAGTGGTGCAATAATGACGTTGTTAATTTAAAACAATTAGTGTCGCGTGCGAGAGGTGACCGTTAGAAGACGGACAACAGCACCGATAAATATTTGAAAAGTGAAAAGTGCAGACTCCGAACTGGGCCCTGGACAAAATTCTAACCCAGGTAAAGAACTTAGTATGAGTGGTGGTCAAAAGAAAGCAAAAAACGGTGAGCTCGAGGCAGTACAGTGAAAGTTTTCTTTCGTTTCGTTACTTTCACCGGGGGTTCCGACGGCACCGACGCCGTTAAGCTAGGTGTGGGAAAAAGCTATCCAACAGTGCCGTGGTCCCAAGCAAGCTTAAACGCCTTCTCCAAACGAAACACCAGTCATTTCTAAACAAGAACACGGTTTATTTTGTTCGCATGCGGGAGCACATTTAGAAACCGCTAACTTTAACGGGAAAAGCAGCAAATGTGAACTTTCAACACTAGCTTCTCTAGCTACGAGTTAGCCTGCCCGCAAAGCCACTGTGAGCGCTGACAGTGCTGCTATAAAAACTGAAAACGGAGAGATTGAGAGCTGTTGAGGAAGAGCTTCATGTGTGCCGTTCTTCAGTTCCTGCCAGGCCTAGTGAAACGGTCCCAGGTTTCACACTGAGTGAGTATGAACTAATTAAGGGACTAAACTGTCATTATACTGTATTAGGCTACAGTGTGTCATCTTGTAACATTTTTTGTTGGTGGTGTGCCACAGGATTTTTGTAATTGTAAAAAAGGTTGAAAAACACTGTATTCGAGTGTCAGACTTGGATGCTTGGCTTTGAAAGGAAAAGTTAAGAAAGAAATTAATCAGTCAGTCTGTTACAACTGGAAACACAGTATCAGAACAACAATATTACCTGTCCATTCAACCTTCCTCCTTTCAACAAAGGCTGAGTGGACTCCTTTCCTCAAACAGTTTTTCATTTTAGGCTTGAACGGTGGGAACGTGGCTGGGATTGTCAAAATTAGCAGAGGGTACCTGCATACCTCACTGAAAGCAGAAGACACTCCAGTGCAAAGGTAAAAATCATCATGAGAATTTTAGCACCAGTCTTACAGCATTCTGAATGTGAATGTGAGACATTTCTCTCAGAATTTCTCTCCTCTTTTCCTATAAATATATACTCAGCTATAAACAATGCACTGTCTGGATGTACCTTATTAAACAGCTAACATATTAATCAATACTTTTCAATACAAAAAATGAAGATGTACTTACCTTATTGCTGCCTTATCCACTCAATCTTCTTTATCCAGTGCAACATGCCTTACTGCATTACTTTTTGTTCTTGAGGCCAGTGTCAGTGGAGAAATTGGTATCTCTGCCTCTTAAATGATGGATTTCTCCTTGTATATCTGTGGAATATCAGTTCAAAATGATTAATCTAGAAAGAGGCCCCTTGCTCTTTGATTCTGAAATGCTGACAGCAAAACCTGACATTTACCAGTGATGTTTTAGATTGCTGAAAAACTGCTAAAAGTGCTATCAAACTCCATCGCTGTTTTGCTGTAAATATCTTGATGGGATGTGACATTTTCCATGTTTGGCCAGAGAAATAAAAAAGTAGCCAAGAAAACAATGAAATGGGCCCTAGAAGTACAAGATGCATCAGCATGACTTTTTTCCTCTTAGTGTAACCCATTTCCAAAAGTACAGCAGTGGTGTAGCAAGTGCACAATAAACAACTTCAGATAGTTCATCAAAGGGGATCGCAGTCGAACTGGATTCATTAGTGGGAAATTGACTTGACAAGCGTGACCAGGACTAGCAGGCTATTGATCAGTTGCTGTCATCAGTATAGGTGATTTGTGCTGGCAGCGACGGCAACGAGAGGGAAGAGAGTGGAGAGGCAAACCAGGAGGAGGAGGTGAGGAAAACTACACAAAACATTAGGATGTTACTAGAATAAGGTCGTTAGAAAGGAACATGTTCTATAGAAAGCAGGCTGAAATAATTAATCAGTAACTAGCAGAGTTATTTTTTCTTATTATTTTATTATAGCTCTGTGAGGCTGCACTGAACACAACATACAGCTGATTTGAATGTTGTTAGTTTTGCAGGTGTTTAGTCATAAGTATAGGACAAATTAATGTTCATTTTACTTGTTGATGAAGTGTCAGAGGACACCAATGTGAGTAGATCCTCTGGGAACCATGAATACTTGTACAAAGCTTCATGGCAATCCCTCCAATAGTTTACTTACTTAAGTAAGAGACTGAATTCAGAGTATGGTGTTGTTACTTCTTCTTGAGTAAAGGATCTTCAAGGAATACTTCCTCCATCACTGTGAATTTTTATAGAATGTCAGCCTGGAGTCCTGTGTGAGTTTATTTTGGAGTGCTAGACATTAAAATGGTTCAGGGGTTACCCAAGCATCCTTGTCCCTGTGGCTGGATCTTAGACAGACACCGAAAATCTGCATGAGGAGAGTATCTGTGGTATGATCCCACTCCCTTCACAGGCTCTGTCAAGTGTTTGTGACAGGCAAGTCCCAAGTTAGAATTAGTGTTACTGTGTGAAGCAGAGTGTCACTGGAAAAGAGCAAGACAGCTCAGTGTGATCAGCAATCACAGTGTGATAAGTTATTTCAAGATACTGTTGGTTTGTTTTCAGTAAAGCCTGGATCTTCTGTCTTGAATTTATATTTAAATTGGATGTTTCTAAAGAAGACTGTTTAAAGCAGGGTTCATTCACCTGGAGCTTGTTTATTGTGAAGCAACTATAAGAAATGTGTAGTACTTGCAAATGAGGCCAGTGGCAACTGCTTCACTACAACTATAACACAACAAACATGTTTTTCAGCTTTAATATTTGGGGAGGAATAGAACAATCACGGTGAGCTCTTAGTTAAAGAGGCTTTCACTGAGGTTTGTATGAACTAGCACACCTCCAAACAGTTTCTCATGACATTTAATGGCGATACTGTCCCAATCATATCATTGACCTGTTACTTGGATCTGCTTCCTTTTCTTTTTTTGCCTCTCTCATTTAAAGGTGTGTCTGTAAGCTTTGGGGGAGGCGAGAGTCTCTCATTTCATGCTGTACCTTGCTAGGCAAAGGGCAGACACTGTATGGATTAGGCATAGTTGTTACCAAGATTTGGTCATTACGGACTAATTCTAGGACCAGCACAAATTTCAGCCAGATTGGTTGTTGTTTCCTGTGCCGTTTTAGGGAGTGACTGTGCCTGATCAACTACCTGAATGATCAATGACCTGGCAGGTCAGAACTTTGGGTTGCTTGTCTTGGATTCTGAGCAGTTCCATGTCTGATTTCCCACATGGCTGCTGTCAAAAGATCCATATAAACTGTAGAGAGCTTGCTTTAATGTTGTTGGAGTAGTATTTTACATGATGTGGCTAAAATTGTAGTCCGATACTCCTGTGATATAAGTGCATAACAAACTGACATATTGTCTATATACTGTCAATACCTGTTTCATGTTTTGCATGGCTTTCCATTCATAGTAGAGTTGCATGTGGCTGTGGTTGTCAATTTTGAATTAACTTTATTGTCCCCTGACAAAACTAAGAGCAGCTTCTGTGCTTTTGCTCAGTGTGAGTGCCCTTGTCACCCAGGTTTTAACCAAGCAGAAAGGCCAATTAAAAGTAGAGTGTATGCAAGCACAATGTATGAGATTGCTGAAAATGCAGTTTGTGTTTGTAGTGTTTGCAAAAGTGAACAGTTTGGAGGTCGGTGAGGTGGATGGGCATGTAAGTTATCAATATCATGTTTAATCAGTGGTATTTTGAAATATTTATGACAGCATTTGTTCCCTAACATTAGGTACCCCAGAGATTTAGAATCACCTTTGAATAAAATTGAGGAACTTGCAAGAGGCCTAGATATCCTGATAGTCCTAGTGCATATCAAGCTCTCAAAACACTGGATCCTACATTTCCATGATGCTCTTGATAGTATGAATTATTACACCCTCCTGATGACATCACTAAGACATCATCAGGGTATTTTTTCAGATTTGACAAAGCTCCTCCAGAGCCACAGAGGACATTATATTGCAATTTTACCAGGCTGAGTAGAACACTCAATGACAAGTAAACTAATCTCAATGTGTACAATCAGTGGATTGCCTCTTTTAATTTATTTCAACCATATTTATGCACCAGTTTTCCAAAATAGAGATAGTTCATCATTCTTTGTACATGATTTCTTCAAGATATTTCAAGACTAGACCAACAAATTATTTCACAAGAAGAATTCACTTAATCTGGCATGTGATTGAGGTCCCAACAACCCAAGGTCAGGTCATATTGTGGTGACATACAGTATATATTATTGGTGTGAAGGAAGGGTGCCTCATTTATAAGAAACAACATGTTTATTGTTACCCTTTTTCCTCTGTTGCTCTAGATAGAGAGACCAGGAGGGAAGAGAAAGATTGTGAGATTAACTGTGAAAGAGATAAAGATGGAGGAAAAGAAATAAAAGAGAATAACAAGATATATTAAGAGGGTTGGGAGACTGGAGAGAGCAGCAGAGAGAGATGGGTTTCATAAAGGGCTTGACAGAGCGGACTGTAGACAGTTGAAGTGGTGGAGATATTTCACACTGAAGTAACTTGCAGCACTGTTTGTCTTCTCCTCTCTTGGCAGGAGTACTGGTATTTTTAGGCCCTGGTACAGTATTTCTCAGCTGAGCAGGAGAGAAAGACAATGAAATGGAGACAGATGGGGAGAAAATCATAGGGAAAGAAAGTTATGTGAGGAGAGACTGAAAGGTAGCGGGGCTGAGAGGAGAGGGTGGGTATGGAAATGGAAAAAAGGGGTTGATAAAGGATGTGAGAGAAAGGGAGAACATGTGAGTGGAGTAGATGCAGGGCAGCAGGAAAGGATAAAAAGTGGAGCTTCTTTTTTCTCTCGCTTTTCGAAAAGTACTGAAATGAGTATGCTTTTAACACCAGCCAGGGGAATAAAATAACTTAATACATAGTAATAGCTGAAGCGCTCATTTGTTCCTAGAAAGGAACAACAAATAGCTGCTTTCTGTCTATGCCCAAACCAAGGTATAAAACAGGCTCAAGTGGTGTAGCAACGGACTTCAAATTAAAAGTTATTTTGAAAGCACATTAATTCAGGTATTGAAGGAAAAGAACCAGGTGTGTCGTCAAATGGCCACATGTTTTGTTTCCAGTTGGAGAATCACATCCCCCAAAAACAAACTTAAGACTTAACTTTTTCTGTCAGACTTAAATTGAGACTTTCTTTAACAGACTCGAGACTTGTCTTTGACTTGCTCTAACAGATATTAGACTTGAGACATGACTCAGACTTTGATTGACTTGATAGACTATAGCAGCTCAGTGTCTTTCTTCCCACGTAGCATTCCTGCTATCTGTCTCTGAAATAAAGCTGAAATAGTAAGCAGCGGCAGACAGTCTTCTACGCTTTCAAAAGGAATCAGTGTTTCATAGTCTGTAGGTGGCTTTCTCAGTAGTGTTACTCCACACAAAAGACAAATCACAGTGACCTGGTTCTCCCCACCTCGCAGTCAGTCAGCGAGTCTCTTTGCACAGCAGTCTGCCCTGCAGGCCAGTCAGTCTCTTAGCCATTAGGCAAAGGGGAGAAAGTATACATTGGCATTTCAGAGAGAGGGAGGTAGAACGCAAGATTGATTCACGGCTCTACCTAAGCACAATGCTACTCACAGAGTTAAATGGCATTGCACCAATGTAATTTCCTGGTGCTGCAAGAGTTTTGACTATCAGTCACCCACTGCCTTCTCAAACAGGCTCCTTCAGAGCAACATTATGTGATTAGGAGAGCAACAAAATGTCAGCCTGGCCTCTTGACTCGACCACTGACATAGATATTGCGTAGAAAAATTGGAATGAAATCATATAGAGGTGAATACAGGAGGAGAAATTGAAATAAGACTTTAAAGATGGAGGATAGAGAGAGGAGTTCTTATCTTAGTTTAACTCAACACTGTAGGTATGGCATGACATACTGCCCAGGGCTAGTTCTGCTCCCACTGGGGCCACTTATACTAAACCAATGTATTCACTCCTGGTATGTTATGGCAGCGAGAGGAGCATATTCCAAAATGCTCATCTAAATGAACAGGCTTCATGTGGTAGGCAGGAAAAAGAGGTAAGGTGAAAGCACACTGGTGGGATAGCATAATGAACCGTCCAAAGTTTGATGTTAGTGCTAGTTGTTCACTTGCTTCAAAAGTTTATTTCAAGTGGTTTGAAGAAGTAAGCAAACACTTGTTTCCTGAGACACTTTTCTGCTTGAGTGTAAACAGTGCAGCTGTGAATCAGATTAAGCCAAAACAATTTAACAGCCCAGCACAAATTAGAATATATGGAGAGGGATCCTATATCAGAGCTTTCTCATCCATCTCAGGGAAATTTTAAACACATGAAGAACTGAAATTTTTAGAGATTCTGCCTAAAAGGCACAATTAAGCATCCTAAGAAAAATATACAGATTTATCAAATGGATGCACACTACATGTACAATCTGATTTTAAAAGTATTTAACAAATTCAGCAAGACTAGCTGTAATGAAGACCACATAAGCTCAAGTCAAGTCCATAATAGAGCACAGCTGAGTCTCAGTCAAGATCAAGACTCCCAAAATGCAGCTTTATTATTTTATTTTTTAAATCCCATTCCTCCCCTCCTCAGTGCACTAACCTCACATGGGCTATTGCAAATCAGCACTGGGACTGATTTGTTTACTCCCTGAAGTCCTGTTACCTCTGTGGAAAAACTGCGAGAGCAGGGAGCAAGTTGTGCATATCAAGGCCAAAAAGAGACCAAACAGACTAATGTGGTTGTAGGTGGAAGTAAACAGTCTGTCTGCTGCGGAGGCATCTCATTTGGAACTGCAATTACAAGGTATCTAAAGGCTTTTACTTTTAGCCACTTTAGATTTGTTTATATACATGTATGTCAGTGACTGCTGCTGCAATGTTTTGTTTTAAAGTCATTATTATGCTTTGTTCAGTAGCCAGGCTGATAACAGCAGCCGATGTTACTGATGTTAGCAGCCATGATTCACTGTCCAACAATCTGGAGAAAGTTGTCCATCGTCACTTAAAACTTTAAACTATTTTTTAAGATAGAAAAAAAGAACAGTAATTGCAGTCTTACAAAAGTTACAAGAGTCTTTCTATTTACAATTTTGGAATTTCCACCCATCCTTCGTTCCTCCTTGCAGAACATTTCAAGTTCTGAGATATTTTTAGAAAGTTTAAGTTGGAGTTTAAGTTCTAGTTGGAGGACTGTGAGGACCATTTCAAAAACTTCAGCTTGTGTTTCTTGAAGTAGTTCATGGTGGATTTTGAGCTTTGGATCATTGTCCTATTGTGGAAGCCAGCCTCTTTCTCAGTTTTTTTCTTCTTCTGATTACATGGTGGGCATTTGTTATTTACCTCTTTTCATCCTTAAAGTCAACAAAATGTGTAATTTGACCATGGGGGGTAGGAAAACAACAACTATATATGTATTTGTACGGAGGAAATAAGTGACAGCTGCTCCATGTTCAGTGATGAAAAAAGACAGCTGTGTTTAATATCAGTAACTTGTTATGCATAGGCTGTCAAACTGGATGATTAATAACAGTTGGAACTGTTGGAACATTGAGACAAATGACACATGTACTTATTGGAATGTCCTGTGTTCACTTCAGCACCACTGACCGATGAGGCACTTTGACTTCCATGTTTTGCTTTTGTTCCCTTTATCCCTCCTGATGGCCTGTTTTTACTCTGTATGACAGCCTGTGGATTGGTTTCTGTTTCACAGCCCAGTGACTTCTAATTAAGCATATATTTGGTATTGTTTAATATGGAAAGATAATAGTTTTTCAGTAGAAATTAACAAACTGCTCTGATTTATCAGTCTCATGTACTGTGCGTCCATTTTGGTAACTTGAAAAAGGGCGATCGGTCATACACACTGCAAGCACGGTAAGCCAGTGACCATTTGTAGTCACAGCTTTTATATTATAGATTTCATAAAACTGATTTACTGTATGGAAAGATACTTCTGGTATGGTATATTCTGACAAATAGGATTAAGGAAACAGGAGAGGTCTGTCTCACTCTGTGGTTTCAAGAGTTGGGCCAGTAATCAAAGACAGGCTTTTCCATGCTTTAAGGGAATTGTAAGCACAGTCTGAACAGATTGCTTGTCTGAAATTTTCTTGTTCTATATGATTTTATAATACATGTTGATTTGTAAAAGCTCTAGAGAAATACAATCATGCAATATTCAGTTTCATTTATCAACAGTGTATTCTGATGATGCATGTGGAATGTAGTGTATGGATAAAAAGAGATTCTGAACAATGTGGAGAGGCATGGATTAGTTTCTAACCATGATTCTAATTTTGATGAAACATGCAGGCATGATGCCTTTCCCTGCCATTTTCCATCATGTTAACCTTATTACGTTTTTATATTTAAGATGTTGCAGTCATTTTAAAACCTCACAATATATTAAAGTAATGCTCAGCTGTTGTAAACTGAAAAAAACAAGATACCATGACTGTAGGAGTACAACAAACCCAGGGGAGCTGTGATGGATGGAAGATGGAAGTATTTATCTCTATATCAGAAACAATTTTAAATCAAACACAGATTAAAGATCAAAGTTTGGAATAAAACAAAAAAACTGTAATGGAGCTAAGAGCCAATCACATACATATAGTGACTTACAGATTGACAAGAGAAAGAGTCAGCCTCAGCAGCTGACAATGCATGGTGCTAATTACAGAAATAGTATAATAACTTCATGATGTAATATCATGGACATGTAAGCTGCATTAAAGCAGCAAAGACAAAACACAAATGAAGAAATTCAAAACTAGCTGCTTTGTGGTCTTTTATTACAGGCAGTCACCATTTGATTAATGGGTTAATTTCACTGCAGTGCTTTTACCCTTCCACTACAGTCTTGGAAAACAAACAAAGACATAAATGATCAGTTCACCAAATTCGCTCTTACAAAGACAGTGGTTGGTACTGCCTTGCATTCCTTTCACTTAAAGTTTAAGTTAAATTGATTTTGTCACCTTCCAAACATATGTATGTTCACGTCCACCACCTACATCTAATCATTTGTTCCTTGGCCAAAGGCCTGGGCATCAAATTTAGTGGAAGTGGGTTAAAAACATAACAACTTTGTTTTTTTCACTTCCCCTGAAGTCAAAAGTCTTAAATCCAATAAAGCAAAGTGCAAACAAAGCCAGTAATGGGGTGACAGGGTGTCATGCTGCAGTTACAGACTTGAGGCTTTATTAAGTCAGTTCTTTGGTGTAATTTGTGTCCACATTTAGCTGGGAAGAGATGGAAGTCTGCTTTTTATTTAGCTCCACCCCTCTGCAAATCCCCTTAGATCCCCTCAAGCCAATTAGGGACTGAGGAAGTGAAAATCAGGAAGCAAACTGGTCTTTTGGCTAATCTCTCAGGGGAATGGCTAGCAAGAGAGGGAGAAAAAGAGAAGGATGGCGAGAAGGAGGCGGAAAAAGTTTGGAGATAGATTGAGGAAAAGAGATGAAGGAAAATATTTTAAAGAGAGGGGTGGTCAACAAGACCAGGACATAGAGGCAAAAGAAGAGCAAGATGAGGAGGAGAGAGGAGAAACAAATTGGAAGGATGAGAGAAAAAAAAGGATGAGGGAAAGTATAGTGTAGATAGGTGCATACAAGCGTGTCTGTGCATATTTGTTTTTGTACTGTATAAATGATTGCACCGTGTACACCACCCCCCATGTATTTCCCATATGTTGGGTGATGTATCACCCGCAGCTGTACCTTCACGTCATCTGTTTTTGGCTCAAATCTCCCTCCAGCAAACACAGATGCTTCAAGTGGAATGGAAAACTGAACAAAAAGATTTAAGAGCTGCACTTCAGTCACCACAGGGGATCATCAGATTATAACAGGAAATATACACACTTTCTGCACATGCACTCACTCACACACACA
The DNA here is from genome assembly GCF_001640805.2 of Lates calcarifer. NCBI lineage: Eukaryota > Metazoa > Chordata > Actinopteri > Centropomidae > Lates > Lates calcarifer. The sequence goes on from NC_066854.1 coordinate 12,059,975, forward strand.
CACACACACACACACACACACACACACACTAGCAGGACATACTGTATATCCACGAGCCTCTCCCATACCCCAAGGGCACTTCAGGCCTGATAAGTGCTCAGAGTGTGTGTGTATACCAGATAGTGTTTGAATGAGAGTTGTTTGTGTTTGCTTATGTTGTTATATAGGGTGCTCATTATCAGTCACTTTCTCCATCATCAAATTAAAGACACACCTCCTGTACTTCAGCACACCCATATTGCCTCTTATATGTTTATCTACAGCTTTCATAAATAGACAGTGGTAACCATTCAAGTCAGTATAATGACAGTTGTAGCGTTTCTTTTGTCATGTCCAGCACACATGCTGTCAGGGACTGTGGAGGAGTTAGAGAAACACTCTCTATGTATTGATTTCTTACTAAATCTTTAAATTAAAAAAATGAAACCTTCCCCTACTTTCTTTGTTGCCTGTAACAGCCTGTGGAAAGATTTTGATGTACTGGACTTGGGCCCAATTTTCTTGAAGAATCCAAAGGACGTGATGGCTCCAGCCACCGTTAGAAATGGAGTCTGCTAACATCAACAAACAACTGGCTCCCTGCACCACACAGAATCCAGCACAAACTCCATGTAAGCACAAAGTCTTCCATAGTCACTCTCTACGTTAACCTTAGTCTGGATCTATTTCATAATCAAGAGTACATACTGATAGCTTGGCCCACAAATGATAACTTCACAGCAGCAGTAATCAACAGTTGAACCATATTAATGTTACGACATGTGGGCGCTATCAACCTAAAGGTAGACTTCCACCCTGTCTGTAGCTGGGTAGACTAGGACTGTCTAACAGGATAATGTGATTCACCCTTTGTGGTTTTGTTCTGCTACACCTGAAAACCTCCTCTTTGTGTTCATACACTGTGAACTAGAAAACACTGGTGTACTCCCCCAGTAACATAGGGGGAAAACAGTATATATATGATATAATATGTATAAAATATGATAATTTATGACTATTTCACTGTAAACTGATTATTTTCATAATGCCTGATTGCATGCCATGTATGCTTAACTGAAATTCAAGAGGTCAGAACTTTTACACTGCTTGAGGCCATGTTTACCATACTGATGCAAATTCAGCAGTGATGGCAATCCACAATGCACACATAAATTTGACAAAGTTAGCTGATATTTATGCTTATCTTAGTACACAGCCGCAGAGCAGTCAGTAGAGAATTTATCAGTCAGTCGCAGCAATTATAAGGGCTCCTATCCGTATGTTTGAGAACTGACAGAAAAAGTTCCATGCTTTTTTCCCTTGACTGTTTTGGTTCAGTACAGTCCTCATTGCTGAATGTTTCCCCCCTCAAATCAAAGACATAGTCCGCCTTCAGTGCTCACACCTCTGAAATGAAATCCCTCCAAAATAACATCAAACATTTTCTCAAATTTCTCTTCATGTTTGTATGCACTCCAATGCTGCAAAGCCTGAGCGGCTGATGGTGTAAAATGTGGTAGCTTATGCTGGTTTACAACAGAAGAGGAGTAATCAGGAGCTAAGCCTGATATAAGACCAGCCTGTGCTCACATGTACCACCGCAGATCTACCTCTCAACTGCTCTGTTACCAGTGTTGATTTTTTAACAAATGCCAAATATCAAATCAAAATGCTGTTTTTGTTTAATTATACAAATGATCCAGTGAAATGTGGCTATGTAATGTGTTGTATGATGTGATAGGGGTTTATCAGTAGTATCAGATGTTTCAGACGTTTTCCTCCTCTCACTAAACTTGCCTGCCTCTTAACGTACAGTACATTTTACAGCCCAGATCCTAAGTGTTTAGACAGTTACATATTTTTAATTCTTCAGGCTCTGTGCTTGAGCATATTCAGTTTGAAGTAAAAAGAATGGATACTACATTAAATGAAATTTGAGTAGGTTCACATTAATGTAGAAAAAACTGTAAGGGAGATATAGCCCTTTTAACATGTAGTGCCCAAAATCATAATATTTAAAGTTATATGTTGAATTATCCTAAAAAACTATATACAGATTTATATGTCTTCACGTATGACCCACTAGAAGTGTGTGGAGTTGTATTTTATCTGCAGAGACCCTACCCTCTGTATGTATTTTTTTCTTTTCTTATTTTCTTCCTATGTTTCTCAACTGTAACCTTGTAACCAGGTTTCATCGCTGTATCCATATCTCCATCTGTTAAGTAAACAGTTTGACATTTTGTCAACTGAACTCGTGATTAAACAATTTAAATTTGAATCAGACAAACAGAAGTTAGCAGAACATTAACAATTTGTAATGAATTACAGATTAAGATTCTTTGTTATCAGGACTCTGACACCATTCACAGTCAGATTCACATACGGCCAATTTCGAGTCACCAGTTAACCTGCATGTGTTTGAACTGTAGGAGGAAGCTAGAGTACCTCCACATAGAGAAGCCTCAGGTGAACCAGGGTTCGAACTCAGAACCTTCTTGCTCTGGCGCCCTTAGAATAAGAGGCTAGCTTCATTATTTGCACAATTTCAATTTTAACTTTAGATGCTGATAATTTCTAAGGCCTAACAACATCTAATAGTTATTTCTGTCAATTTTTACAGCATTGAGCCTGGGGACTGGAATAGCTATCCAGACTGTTTACCAGCACCCAGAAAACTCAGTATCTGTACATAAACGCAGTTGTTTTAGAGGGAGTTACATGCTCAGACTGTCTGGACTTTGAAGAGAGCCAGGCTAGATTTCTTTTCCTCCTTCCTTTCTAGGCCTTGTGTGAAGCTAAGCCGATCAGCTCCTGGGTCGAGCTTCATATTTTAAACAGACAGACCTGAGAGTGATTTCAATCTTCTCAGCCAACTCTCAGCTACAAGTGCTTTTCCCAAAACGTTGAATTATTCTTCTGAAATTAGAGCTTCCTATCCTGCCCATTTTTGCCTCTGCACTTCCTCTTGGTTTCTGGATGTTGTGACATTTGAATCAGAAATATAAATGTGTCTTTGAGCACCTGACTTGGGTGATGGAAGATCTGTGTGTTTTTGGGTGTGTTTGCATGCATATTTTATGTGTTTGATGCAAATATGTATGAGTTTGATATAAGAGACAGCATTTACAGAGGAAAACTACATCGTCAGCTCAAAGTGTCTGCTACTTTTGGAAGGCATTTTTGAAAGTCCATTAAACATTTCTGCTCTGGCAGTAGATAAAACCACCGTAGTTGAAGAAGAAATGAAGGTCAATACAAAGTTATTGCTAGCCACCGGAGATGGACTCAATTAGGCCAGCACTCTCCATTAAGCTTGAGGTTATGCCTGTGCATTTTGCATGTCTAAACAGGTCTGTGCAGAGCTGTGCACGGGGGATTATGGGTTTTCATACCACACACAGGCTCTTATGTGTAACTTAATGAAAGTCGTGAATCCTAGAAGATGCCTCTACAGTATGTGCACACATGCATTTAGACAAGTCATTTTGCTTTGCGGTATCACAGATTGCTGTTATCAGTTTTTGGATTTGGGCAATTTTCTGATATCTTTTTTGCTCTGATACAGGCCTGAAATCTGATGCTAGTACCAGTAATCCTCATTCAACACAGATCCGAACAATTTTCCAATTACAGGGATGAGAAAATACAGTGAGCCACTCTTGGATAATGAAAATGAGTAGAGAGGAGGAAAATTTGAACAAGACTGACACAGTGAATAGTCAGTAGACTGGCAGACAGATTGAGGCCGTTTCAGTGAAACAAACCTTGAGGTAGGAAGGACCAGAACTTCCAACTCAAGGTTTCCTATCTTGAATTGCAAGCTGACATGGTCTTGATGTGCCAAGGAAGCTGTTTGACCTGAAGGCCCTCAAAATACATTCACAGCCTGGTGGCACAGGCTTCAGCCTGACTAAGGAATGAGGTGATTTTTTTTACATGCGTGCAAAAGGTGACTTATATTCATCGACAGCTACAGAGATTTTCTTTTCAAACTGTGCAAATGCAGTGCTTGTGTTGAGTGTTTGAAATTACATGACGGAAAAAGAGACAGAGCGGAGAGAAGCCCTCTAAGGCTTCCTGTCTAATAAAACACAGCAAGAGGAAAGATTACTTTCTTTATAGAAGCGGTAATTACAAGAAAGTCTGCTTTTATGAAGACATAAATTGGTATGAGAAAGAGATGGGAGATGGGGGAGGGATGCAGTGGGGAAAATATATTATGGCAGAGAGATGGCCTCTGTAATCTGCCAATAGGAATTATCATGACACTGTGTGACAGAATAGACTGTGTGTGTGTGTGTGTGTGTGTGTGTGTGTGTGTGTGTGTGTGTGTGTGTGTGTCCTTATTTGTCTCACCTTATCCTATTTTTCTGTGTATCTTTCTACTGCACCTTTTCTATCCTGTGTCTCTCTTTATAGTAGGTAAAGTGTATGTGTGTGTGTGTGTGTGTGTGTGTGAAAGAGAGAGAGAGAGAGAGAGACTTTCTCTGCCTGACTGCTTTCTGTGTCTGTGTGCTTGTATGTGTGCTTAATCTGCGTTTGTAGTGAGGTTAATCCTTACCTGGCAAATGCGCACACTGGGTTAATCTAGAACAGGTGGGAGCTGCGTCATGTGGCACACACACACACACACACACACACACACACACACACACACACACAAATGATGGGACGGCAGAAAAAAGCTTAAATACACATACTGGGTTTCTCTCTGACTTTGACAACGTAAAATAAAAAAAAGTAGTCATTTAAATAATCCTAATTCAAGTGACCCTAAATCATGAAGAGTGAATCACATAGGGGTGCACAACATTGTGTTCACATATTCTGACAGTGCTTAGTGGCATAACTGCCATTGTGAATTTTGCTTTATTGTTGTGAGTCATGTGTTTTATATTTTTAACAGAAATATATGTGTATAATACATGGAAATGTAAAAACATAATTCTTGTTAATCTACTTAAATGTGCATCAGTTTAACAAGTCAAGTAAAAAACTTTCCAGTCACACCAATGTTACACATTCACATCTGGAAACTAGCCCATGGGGCTGCAGTCAGGGTCTGTATTTACCACACTCATAACATTACACTTATCATAGCCAGTCAGCTACAGAAAGAGGTTAATACTGAGCTGAACTGAGTTAAAGTTGTGACTGCAACTGTAACTTTTGTTCTGACAGCACAACAAAGGTTTAAGTTTCAGAAAATGACTAGGGAGAGACCTACTGTGAGTGTCCTTTTGTTCCTGTAAATTAATAATTTAACTGGCTGAAAGTTAGCCCTCTAGACTTTGTGCTCTCACCAGTAGTAGTAACATTATGAACTGCTCTATTTATCCATCCTGGAGTCTCACATTCAGCCCCTAAGACAGTTCTAGCTGTTTACCTTGTAGACATCACTTTACATGAACTTGTCTTCCTCTTTACATCAGCTGTTTACTGTAAGCGAAAGTAGCTAACCAACACTAATTAGCTTAGCTGTCAAGCCCTTTAGTTGGTGCATCAGCTGTCAAAAGAAATCATCTCAGCTATAGAATAACGTCAGGTGTGGCAGCGATCCCCATGAAGATCCCTTTAAGTGTGTTTTATACAGCCTGGTATAGCACAATTCATCCCTTAAATCTACAGACAGTCAATAGTGGTGTCTTCATATGAAAAGACTCATCACTTGTGTCACTGCTGATAAGCTCTGCCCCCAATGCTGTGGGGACATTGGACAGTTGATTATTCTTCATTTTGGCATCGATGATGTGTCTCTCTCTCAAAAAGAAAAAGCTTGCTCTCTCTACCTCTTCTCATGAAAACTAATGACAGTGCTTTGTATTTAGTATTGGCAGGTCTATGCTGCCTGTAGTTGGACAGGCCATCAGGCATACCAGGACAGTCAGAAAATCCATAAATATTTTACTGGACCTGTCATTCTCTTTACTGGCCCACTCTGTGTGCCTGTCATTCAGGGTGCGCATGAGAGTGGGCAAAAATGATAGACAGTTAACATATTATTTTAATTTAATAATGAGTCTGTAATGCATACATAAGAAGTAAATACAAATACCAGTGTATACTGAATTACTCTTTATTTGTTTGATTTCCTGTCCTTTAGGTCTTGATGTGAAGACAGAGTTTTGTTAGTTTTAAAGCATTTTAATTGCCCACAAGAATTTTTGCTATGGTATGTAATATAACATACTATGGTAAATGACAGTACATACCATAGTTAATCATATTATAAGACATTTTAATATGAAATGTGCTATGACTAAACCTGTCCTATAGTAAAGTGATTTGATCTTGCGTCAAGGCTTGGGCAACAAAAACACTTGAGGTGAGATGAGGGAAAGATTATGGTTTTGGTTAATTGCATATAAAAATGTTGTGTTAGAAGTTATTGTGAACTTTTTCTGAATTTTTAGACTAAGATCTATCCCTGATCCTAACCAATCACTGTCTGTGAGTGCCTAAACATAATCATTAGAAAAGTGTAATAGTTTGGTGGAAAACAAATACATTGTTTGTGAGCATTTACTGATTCATGAATTAACAACTTATCCTCATTACGTTAATAGAAAATGCAATGCGGTTGAAATTATGTTTCCTACAGAACATATTAGCTGTTGCAGTTTAGTTGTTTTGTCATATAAATGTAATTTCTTGGAGATTATGGGTTGATTTTACTGGTTAATCGCCAATTGATTTGAATTGAGAGAGTGATTTAGAGGAATGCAGGAAGAGGGGCCTTTGGTTTAACATTGTGCTGCATTAGCAGGTGTAATGGCTTCAGGTACTTTTGTCTATCAGCATCTTTAGATTCCCTCTGCTGCGTGCGTTTGTCATTTTGTTGACATCGACATTTCTACAGAAATAACAGCAAAATCAAATATTTTGCTCTTGAGTCACATTTTCTGCCCTGACTCTGTTTGGCTGCAAGTGACACACACACATCTCTTTGTGTTTCACAGTGAGACGTTGCATCTTTTTCTACACACCTTTGCTGTTTTACACACACACACACACACACACACACCACACACACACACACACACACACACACACACTCACACAGCACCATATATTTCCATCAGTGGAGGCGTGGATGTACAGTATAACAGGATTTTACCAGCTGAGGGAAATTTGTCTTTACTCTTCCCTCTCACTCTCACACACATTCCCTCTATTTTTTTATTTTCTCTGTGTCACACTCATTTATTACCATCTTTCTATTACTGCACCTCATTTCTTAGTCTCTTTTTTCTCTGTTTTCTCTTTCCTGTACTTGTTTTTTTCTTCTCTGAAGCGTAGTACATTTCCTAGCTCTCTTTGTCATTCCCATCTCTCTGCCGTCTGTTCAACCCTCCCCCAGTTTTGTTTTGCCGTTTTTTTTTCTTCATCCTGCTGTCTTCTTGTGTTTATTCTCTCTGGTCTTTTTCTTCTCTTGCCTAAACTGTATCCAAAAGTTTGGGAGTGCTGTGTATTTTGTAGCACACATGAATCTCTACATCGACTGTGATGGTGTTACTGTCTCCTGTCTGTGGAAAGATGGTGGTGGGCTCTTTGCATTTCCTTATGCCCTAAGGTTAAATTAGTCCTGATCCAGAACTGCATATATACTATTTATAGACATCTCACACATCCAAGACATTTTTTATTTTTAATTACTGGGTGGTAAGCAATCTACATAGTGACTTTTGAGCAGTAAAAAACCAAAAACTCAGACATTGGATTGGGTTCTGAGAACTGGTTGCATTGTGAATTCTGTCTCAGTTTGATACAATACTCAGATTCACTAAACTCCAGTGCCAACAAATCTTTTTTCAAACGTTTCATCTCTACTTGCTCTGTCATATCTGCAAAGACCAATATAGAGGACAGGTAGCAGCTTCTCCGTGACAGCAGTGACCATTGCTTTTGCCAGTTCAAATGACAAACATCACGATTCCCATGATTAAACATTTATACGTCGTATCAGAAATTTAAGCTGATCACCTGATGGATCTATAGTATTTGGAGCTAATAGTTTGTGAAAAGTAAGGTGCAAGTGTTCAGTTACAGATGAAATTCTAATGTTCTAGATACATATTTGACCAACTTTTCATAACTTTTTCAGGCTGTGAACATTAAGTTGCCACTCAAAACTCCTTCTGCCTCCTTCAAAAGGTAATTGCAGAGCTTTGAGTCATTAGTTATTAGTTATTTTTAAATGTAGTCATATTTGGATTCAAATAACAGATTTGGCATTGGAAACGAAAGCTGAACTGAAAAAGAAAACATCGGCATTGAAATATTAGTATTACAGAAAGTTGTATTGGCACTGAAAAAAGTATTGGCATTGAAAAAAGTTTCACAAATAAAAGACATAATTAAAAAACAATGCCAATACTTGTTTCAGTGCCAAATCAAATATTTCAATACCAATTTTAATGTCACTGCTCGAGTTGGGCTAATTGGGCTCAGATTCAATAAAATTGCATCAAAATCTAACCCAGGCTCTACAGTTTTTTTGCTGTAATATACTTTCTGGCCATGAGTGGCAACACTGAGCACATTACTCTTTAGAAGCACTGTAGTTGGTAAGTGAGAAAGAAATCCTGTTGTTTTGATTTTACATGGTTTGTGTTGACTTAGATGGGAGAGACCTTTCTTGGTTGGGGTAAGTAGTATTTTTGTAATTTTAAACGCTCCTGTTATATTTTTTCAACCTAAGATTGACTGCCATATAATAAGTTTGTATTTTCAACATTTTTCACAGAACAAATCCTGTGAGTCCCTGAGTGACGAAAATGTCTGGCCTGAGGCTTTATTTTTTTGCACTTTTTTAAAGAACAGTGTAGTGTATCATGTTATGATTGGCAGTTGGTGGACATGTTTTAATAAAGGAGGGTAAAAGTCAGAAGTGTTTCTCTCTGTGAAGTGTAGTACATTTCCTTGCTTTGTTTTTTGTTGCCATATCTCTGCTGTCAGTCCATTCCTTCCCCAGTTTTGTCTTCTTCTCTTCTCTTCTTCCCGTTGTCTTTCCCCTGCTCTCCGGCTGCAGTGATGGGTATCAGCTCTACATTTTGGAGCTTGTAAATGTATTTTTTCCTGGACAGCTGTAGACACACACACACATATGCACACTTACACACTGACACACACAAACTGTATAGCAGTGGTTCGGCCCATCTGTGCCTCTCCAGCTGAAGAGAAAAGGCTGAAGTACATCTGTGGCAGCCTTAGTTTGAAACACACCCGCACATGCACACACACACACACACACACACACACACACAAACGCACAGCTCTTTTTTCAGTCTGGGGATCTGTCTGTGGCTCCGACATTCTGGCAAAATTACAGTGTATGGAAGTGTGTGTCTGTGGGTGCACATTACCAGAGCATATGCTATATATGTGTGTGTGTGTGTGCATGTGTGAGAGAGAGAGGAGGAGAGAGAGGAGAGAGAGGTCACTAGATTAGGTGAGCATAACTGTGTGTGGCACTAACAGGAACTGACTGACATTAGTTTGACTGTGAGTGTGTGTGTGCTTGCCAAAGTGTGTATGGTGCTAATTGACATTGAGGCTGACATAAGCTTGTCATCCATGCCTCTCACTTTCCAATCATCTTTTTCTCCCTCTCTCTCTCCTGCTGTCACTTCTCTTTCTGGCTTCCTCTCTTTCTTTTTCTTCTCCCTGTCATTCTGTCTCTCCCTCTTTCTCCTTCCATCTCTCTTCCTTCTCCCTGCCTTTTTTCTGTTTCTTCTGTTTCCACCTCTTCCCTCTCTCCACCAGCTATCTCCCTCTCCGTCTTCACTCTCTCCGTCACTTCTTCTCTGTCTCATCTCTCAGTAATGACCTGATCTGATTGGATTTGGTCACAGATTCTTTCCGTGGCTAATGGCCGTGACCGTTGCTAGGCAGTTGGTGCCAAAACAGTGACAAACATGGCTGTTGCGCCTGGCCGTTCGGACGATGGAGACAGATCGCTTGTTTGCCCTTGTGGGTCTTCTTTGCTTACACGTTCATTGAGCCCCATTAGGACAGTGACAGGCCTGTTGAGACTGGCCTCCATGATGGATCAGACAGTTACTATGAATTTATTCATCTATCACACACAGTGCCAGTACATTAGAAATACATTTTAGGATGATAAGTACAGGTTCTGCATAATCTCCAGGGAGATATGTGACATATAAATGACATTTAGCGTCAGACTCGGTTAATTATCATGTCATTTGAATGTGATCTTGGCTCCTCTGCTGAGAATACATATTATTATAATTCTAATGTATATGTGGGAGAAAGTACAGCCAATATACAGGGATTTATAGTTAAATTTTCTGTGTAACACATCTTTTATTTCCCCTCTGTGTAATGATAATCAGATGAAGCAGTAGAAAATGAATGTTGCTGCACACTTGTGAAACTAGGTTGCTTGATTGGTGATTTAATTTGTGTGTTTCCTACTAAAAAATCTTCTTTTTGGTTGTAAAAACTTGTTTGTAAATGGGTAAAATATATGTAGATTTAGCAAAGTTCAAGTCGGGATATTGCCAATTTGTCAAAAAATTCCGCTATATTTCCACCTGTGTCTTATTTTCATAGTTGTAGCCACTCTTACCAGGAAATATGTGCTATAGTAACTTAGCATTTGTCACCTCTGTTGTACCAATTCAGGAATCTGAACAGTACAAGCCTCCTAGTGTCCAGCACAGCAGCGATGATCAAAGTTGTAAGTTAATTTGATGTAGTGTAATTTGACCAGGTGAGATTTCTTTTTGTTCATATCGAGTCTCTTTGCAGCAGTTTTTTTTTTTTTTTTTTCTTGCAGTCATACAGCATGTACTCTCACTAAATGTATGCACAAGTAAACAAACTTGAGAGTGCAGATGAATGAGCAGCTAGTTCAGTAAGCCTCATGCTTTTAGCTATAGCGGCTAATGCAGAGGGCTACCTTTGGGTTACTTTAATCATTCAAAGACAAATGTCTGAAACTGTTCGTGTAAAATGAAAGTTTTGTTTGGAAAGGTTTAAGAGGCACTTGGAGCTGTTTGGCTTAATGCTGTTTGGCCAGAACCATGTTTCCCAAATCACTACAATGGTATGAATGGTAAAGTTAGCATGAACCACAGTCAGAATTTTAGGTTGAAAAATACCAGAATTTTATTGTAAGTTTCTGGTGATTTTTGCCATTAAAAACAGATGTTTGTTTTTTTTTTTACATAAAGCTTGGCTATAAATCAGTGATTACATGGTTCCATAGTTAACATTTTGAAAAGTTCAGGACAAGACACTGACAGTTTGTCAAGTAGCAACCCAAACTATTTTGTCCTGCAGGAAAGGTGTGCTGCACTCTGCTCCAGCCTCAGACTTGTTTTAGCCAACAGGTGAACAGACACAAGGACAGATGAGACAATAACTAGGCCATACTTTGATAGTTTCAGTGCTTCATTACAAACCAGACTGTCTGAGACTGTATGGACTGTGTGTGTCCTCTCTGGGGACCTAATTTCTTCAATCCCTGCTGGAGTTCAATATGGAAGGTTTAACCATGTTGCTGCAGTGGCTCAAATAGTAGTTACACTGTCTCCAGCAGTTACACTCAGGTCTATAACTGTCAGCGGTTTGAGACACACATTACCTCTCCTCAGATTTTGTTATATACCTCTCTAGGACTCTTGTTACTGTCAAAGATTCAATGAAAAATATTAAGAGACAGTTAATTTTGTTGTGCTTTTGCTTTGTCTCCAGCACTAATTCCTATCTGGCTACTTGCTTTGCTAATAATCCATGATTATTTCAGGGACGTGTGATCTTTTTGGCCTTCTGTCTTGTCTGTATCCCATCTGAGCTCATTTGGCTATTTGAAAGTTTGATGAGCCAAGGTCTTAAGCCTGTTTTACTGTTGCAGTTTTGTTAAAGCTATCCTCCGCATGAGCATCTGCAAAATGCCTAAAATGGAACATAATGACTCAAGTTGAAAACGTATTTATGGATTTGTATTCACTTCCTGGGGAGAGTGCTCTTTTGTCCTTTTCCACTTTGAAAGCAAAAGCCATTAAGGAGGACAAAAATGAGGTCTGTGCTGCTGTAGTGTTGAAACTTTAATCATTTAATTTATTTGGAATCATTATGCAGAATGAGTACTTTTACTTTTTTTTACTTTAAGTATATTTTGTACAGTATTTTTGTACTGAATTAGGACTTTTACTTGCAATGGAGTATTTTTACATTGTTGTATTGGTGCTTTTACTTAATTACAGGAGATGAATACATTTTCCATCCCTAAGTACATGCTATAAACCAAGCAGTACTTTTATATTATTACTTATTATTATTTATGTTTACAAAATCTGCAGCTGTATTTCATGACTGTCATGTCTGTACTTAGTCGAGGCTGATTTTTTCTCTTCTTGGTCTTTGTTTCTAAAATGGTTTCCCAGGCCTCTGTAGTTTCTCTGAGCTCCGTTCTGTTGACAGGCTCCAGCTGGCTTCCATGACTGATCAAAACATCCTCCCAGTTTCTGTCACCATCATTAAACGAGAAACCGATTGGTTGAAAATACACCCCGTGTTGGATCAAACTCCTTCCTCCCACCTACTTTCACTAGACTCTATTAGCTGGACAGCTGTTTTTATGTTCTTGTTTGTGTTGTTGCTGCACACAGCTCCACACTTTCTCATTTTCCTTCCTTTTGTCATTTTATTTTTTTTATTTTTTATTTTTTGTCAAGTGCTGAGGTTTGGCAGACGTTTGGTGTGCCGCAGGTCTGGATGATTGTGTCCTGCTGTCTGGCTGTCTAGTTAACTCTATGTTCTGTTGCCAGTGCAGCTCCTCTCTCAACAGGAGATGTTGAAACGTTTTTCTCTAGGGAACAGAGTACAGTATATTTGGAAATCAACTGAGTTTTTAAAAGTATGAAACTAAGGAGGCATCTGGAGAAATTGTTTGATAAAGCCTTCCCTTAAATGAGGAATTTTAGCCTTTAAATACAGAATCTTTGCCTCAAAAAGCTCATGCAATAAACTCACATTACTAAAGCTAGACCGATGAAGAATAATTGAAAAAACAAACTCAACACTTATGCTGCGTTTCTTCCATTATCATAAATGCAGCTACAGAGAATGCCATGTAGGCAGGCTGGTTGACTGTGGTAAAATCTAAAGAACCAAACATAATTGCAGGGGGTTAAAAGTTTCGTAGCTGAAAATGAAAATGAGCAGGAAGGCGGAGCAAAGATGCTCTGGATGACAAAATTAGGGCTTTAGTAGGAGATTGTTGTTATTATTGCTGTATCTACAAATTTTCGAAATTAATTATTAATTATTTAAATCATCACGGTTTCTCAGATGTCAATTTGGCATGGCATTTGTTTTTATTGTGCTCACTTTTAAAAAAATGAAAGAAGTAAGAAACACAACAACACTCAAAAAAGATGGCAGGAACAAGGTAATTTCATGGCGAAATAAAATCCATATATATTGTAAAGAAGTTGATAGAAATTAAATTGGCGCATCCAAACATACAACATACTGTATGACAACTATATGAATGCTGAGCTTTCCTGTTTATCTGAAATCTAAACCACATTTGCTGCACTGTTTTGTAGTTGTACCCACTGTGTGTCAGGGGCGCTGTCCAGAGTGCTGATCCTGGAGCTGTCCTAGGTACTCAGCATCTGTCAGTCAGCAGGTTATTCTGGTAGAAATGACTGTCTTTTTACCTCACTATCACCACACGTCCTGTTGCATTTTTCACTAAGAAACCACCTGGGGTCATAGTCACAAAATATCTTACCTCACTACTTCCAGTCCTCCTAAATGGTACTGCTAAGAGTTTCTTTGAAGAACTTTTCACATAGCAGCTAGGAGATAATGACTTAAATGACTTATGTCTGTGGGTGAATTTGGAAATAAAATCAAAACAAAGGAACGCAAGAAACAAATTCATATCAGATAGGATAGAGTTTAGATATTGCGCAAGCTGTGTGACAGTGTCAGATGAGTTGCCTTGATGTTTAGCAATCTGACTGTCAGACAATCAGTTGCATTTCTGGCCTGTCAGAAATTTTGGTTGTCTGCACTTTGAGCAGTTCCTGTTTCATTTCCCACACAGTTGCTGTCAAAAGATCCACTTTAAACTGTAGTGATCTTGTTTTAATATTACTGGAGTTATACTTTACATGTGGCTGCTATAATTCTGAACAAACATGTGCTGCGATATAAAACTGAACAGACACAGCATATTGTCTCCATCTGCAGCTCCATATTTTACTTTTTCCCTCTACTTTCCACAGAATTGCAGTACTGCTGCCTTTCTTTCTTTTTGTCAGAGTTGTTGAGGTCATCTTGTTTGAATGGACATTATTGGAATTGTTACTGGGCACAAGCCCTGGGGGCTCCATGCTTAAGTTCAGTGTAAACTCCATGTTGTGGCTGGTCAATTTATCTGTTCAACGTCAGCATAAAAGTTGCAGTTTTTTGGCTGAGCAGAACCACTGATAAAACATATCGTGTAAGTTAACACAATGTACTGTGACTGATAAAACTGATAAAACTGTTTCCCAGATTTACTGTAGTTGTTTTTATGTGGCCAATTTTAGTTGGCACCTGCCTTCTAGGTTAATTTGCTAATGCTTGTTTTTCTTTCTGTCTTTTTCTCTTTATTGTAACACATATTACATAATCTTCCCAGCTTGTTAATAAGAGGGAGTCATACTGTTATTGAAGCCACTTCCACAGTGTTGAAGTCGCCCCAAAGCTTTTGAAGTGACTGCTCTGTGATTAAAAACATGAAAGGCAGGCAGGGCTGAGACATGTCGCTCCACATGAACTCAGCTGATATTCTGTGAGATGTATAAAGCCCATTTTGAAAAACTACTTTTTGATCAAGACAAGGGTTGATTCTAAATGAATTAGTAAGTGTGTTGCGGTTTGTGGTGTAACCTGTTGTCCCCCAAATGCTGCCACACAGACAGTGACTGCTATTTAATAGCCAGACAGTAGTGGTGGTATTGCATACTATATTCCCAGGAGGTATGCAGAATGTGTTCTTGCAGTTTTTCTCTGTCATCTGTTCTTTGTTCAGTCAGCACAGACAACATGTTGTTGTGTGTCATGTGACCACATCCTCTTATTATATGATTATGTCAGATGGAGTCCTGACACCTCTGCTCCCACTGAGTTGAAACATAGTATATCTAAAAGCTGTTTCCCAGTTTGGCAAACTGACTGTCTGCTGTCACACAGATATTCGTCTAGCCCTGCCTCTAGTCAAGGAAACCTGTTTGAGACAGATCCTCCATCTTCTTTTCTGTCTTTCACTCTGTGTCCTCCAGGTTTTTGTCCTTCTCTTTCTCTTAACCATCCTTAGCTCTCTGTCTTTAAATCCCTCTCTGTGTCCTTTCTGTTTTTATTTGTCCCTCCAGCTGTGTTCTTTTCCAATCATTTCCTGTCCTCTCTCTTCCTTTTTGTTCCACTACAATATGCTTTCTCTATTCTCGATCTGGAATTTCATTTCATCCTTTCCTCCATTCTTCCTCACCTCTCTCAAACCAAGACTAAGTTATTAATGTAGGAGTCTGGAGTTAATGATATGCATGTGGCTGTGTGCATGTGTGCATGATACAAGCATATCTGTGTGTGTCCATGCATAACTTTCTGTGTGTGTGTGCGTGTGTGTGTGTGTGTGTGAGAGTGACGCTGCCGCAGGTTTCAGTAGCAGAACAACGGTTAAAATGGACTATTGATTGTGCCTGTCTCTCCTTCAGTCTCTGACTGCTTCCTTCCCTCACCACTGAGTCTCACACACTCACTCACTTTGCCTGACAGCGCATACACATGTGATGTGTACATATGCAAATTTGCACACATCCTCACAAACACACACAAAGCACGTGGTCATGTACAGTGGATATTCATTGTCATGGTTACAATAATAAACACATGGTTAAAGTTGGGGAATGGTCATGGATTAAAGAAACACAATAAATGAACAGCAGCCTCCTTAACTGGCTACTTTGCTTTCCATAAGCAAAATGGAAAGCAAAGTAGCTAACAGAAACACACATAAAGGCACTAATCCTACTTAAAATCATATATAGTTATGGAGAGGTAGAGCGGGTCGCTGTATGAATATGTGTGTGAATGAGTGAATGTCAGCTGTAGTGTAAATTGCTTTAAGTGGTCGACATCAGTAGAAAAGTGATATGTAAGTGCAGTCCATTTACTATAGTGTATTTGCGTCTTTACTACATAAATCCATCTGTAGGTCGTCCCTTTAATCTCTGTACCATTAATGTATGAACAATACAGTCACAGCCACTTCCACCAATAATGTAGAGCACCCTGTATGTAGCCTGTTAGGTGACACCCATGGCAAATAAAAGTCCACAGAGAACTCTCTGCACCAGTTGCAGCTGCTCATTAACTTTATTGCTTTGAGTGCATTTTAATAACTGAAGGCGACTCAGATAAGTGTGTCAACATTTTTATCTCTCATCTGGATTATGGTGGCTGTATGGTAACAAGACAATGTTTAGAGAGACCTATAAGAAGAAAATCAACCTTAAAATACAAAAATGGGATATTTAAAAAAGTGATGGGTGAAAAGAAGATGAATGATGAATAGAAGAGTCAGAGTGGAGGTAGATTTCTGGATCAGGGCCCTAAAGAGATATCAGACACACAACATACACACACACACACACACACACACACACACACACACACACATACACATACACACTCAGAAAGTGCATGTCGTGTGTCCAATGAATATATGTAAAATACATTCATTGGACATACGCGTGCACCCAGACAAGCACTGCACTCCCAGAGGCAGCAATGCAGAAAGAAACAAATCAAGATAGGGCATCATGGGAAAACACACACACGTATACACTGATGTGGATGGATTACTTGCTTTAGATGAGATTGTTTGCTACATGCTTCTATTTCATTCATGCTTCACTGCTTGGTCTGCCATTATCTCACACTGATATATGTGTGTGAATGTGTGTGTGTGTGTGAGAGAGGGACTGCATGGTTTTGTGTTTGTGTGTACACCTGCGTGTGTGTCCAGCGACTCGCTTGGTGCACCGCTCAACATGGGACCTTTTAATTAAAGGAGAAGTTTCATTATCAGCTCCATTAGTCAATGCCTGGCCGGTGTCAACAGTCTCAGACACGCACACGTATACACACACACTGACGGAGTACTGTTAGCTCGGCTGGTATAATATTTAACCTGATGTTCAGTTTCAGGATGAGAGTGTAATTTATTATCCGTAGTAATGGGAAGTGACCCCATTTCCAGTCAAATGAAAGAGGCGGGGGAGAGGTGTTATTATAAGTCATCATGTCGTCATTTCCATTATAATGCATGTCACAGGCCACATTATATTGTTCTGTTATAGATAAAAAAAAACAAAAAACATGTACAGATGTACAGTGGAGAATAATGCCCCTGCCATATGGTTATTCCTGGAACACTTTGTATTGATTTTTTGGAGACAGTCCCTCCTTCAATATCTATATCTCAGTGAATCTGCTCCCTCTATTACATACCATTTTAAGAAGAATCAAATGTTTCAGCTTTCTTTTTCAAATAAAGGTCTTATTATTAACGCAACAAAAGTTTGTCACTGAAACTTTTTGATTTTGTTTGAAAGATTACTTGATCAGCAACCTTGGGCTTTTGAAAGTAGTGCTGTTTTTTTGTTCCTGAGAAGGTTGACATTTCAGCTCAAGGATCATGATGGTGGACTCTGAGAAAGCTTGTATTTCCAGAGGAAGTAAATAATTTTCCCACTGATGGCTGAAAAATGTCCAGAAATATCAGAATGTATTTATATGTATATAGAGTTTGCCTGTGTGGGTTCTCTCCAGTTTCACCCCACAGTCTAAAGACATGCAGGTTAATTCCTCTAAATTGCCTGTAGCTGTGAATGTGAGTGTGAATGGTTATTTGTCTATATGTCAGCCCTCTGATAGACTGGTGATCTGTCTAGGGTGTGCCCCACCTCTTGCCCAGTGCCAGCTGGGATAAGCTCCTGCGACCACTTAACAATAAGCGGTATAGATAATGGATGGATGGTTGGGCAACAAGATCTTTCACTCCACCCACCCACATACAAGCAGTGATGCTGGTAATCAGAGCCAGTCAGTTATCCTGGCATTGTACAATGTCTTTTCAGCAGCAAAGTAAATGATGTTTAGGGAATTTTTTCATAAGTTTTACAATATAAATCTTGGGGAAAAAAAATACAGAGGTCCAGACTTCACTTGGGGGTGGGCATAATCTGGGTGCATGATATTAGACTCTTTCTGTTGTTAACCTCAAAATACAGTCCTTGGTTTTAATATTGAATCCCCATATACTTCTATTATTAAAGGAATAGTTTTAAATTGTTTATGCATTATTATAATTTAGCATTTTACTTTAGTATGTGTGCGTGTGAATGTATGCCAATGTGCAAGTGCAACGTGCAAGTACAAGTTGAAGCTGAAGGAAATGTCATAACTGATGGGTTTCCTTTATAACATGATGCTTTGACCTTTATTTGAGTTTTGACTGGACATACCTAGCCTTACAAATTTAACAAATGGAAATTTCCCAATACAACCAGTTAACTGCTGTTGGCCACTGCTCAGCTCTGCTGGAGCAGCTGGAGGTATTTTGTATTGCTTGTGATTAGCTTTTCTGTGACAGAAAGTTTCTTGTACAAATACTGAACACTTGAAAGCCTCAAACTTTCATGAATGATTGATAGAACAAGATGAAAACACAGTCAGGAATTCAGAAGCTATCCCAAATTTCTGGGTCACTGAGTCACTTTCTCAGACAGCATCCACTAAATCTCCTCCATACAAAATAGATTTTATTTTCAGTTTACAACAGCATTTGGCTTGGTTGATGGCTAGCAAATGGCAAAAAAGCTCAACAATGACTGGGATCAGACTAATGATTTTTAAATCATTGTTCCGTGAGAGCAGCAAGTGGAAATTGTGCAGACTCGCTCCAGTTTGTCATGTGATGGCCACGGCAGGGAAGGCCTGTAAGTGGCACGTTGATTGATACGATGAGGATGCAATTAACCGTGAGCAAGATTAGTGGAGCCTCTTATCATGCTAAGCACCACTTGCAGTCCTCTGTATGTGTATGTGTGTGAGAGAGAGCGAGAGATTGAAGCCTGTGTTCAGATATCCAAGAGGACACAGTTCAACATGTTTAGATTGTCAACCAGTCAGTCAGAGAGATGGAGCCTGGTATGTAGTGCTGTTTATCAAAGTGTGTGTGCGCTTTTCATGTTCTTTTTGAACTGCTGCCTCACATCTGACATGACCTGGACTGTACTCTCAAATTGCCTCATCTAAGCACAAACACACACACATACACACTGTATGTTCAGTTCCCTTTTCCTGACTGTTTGTGTGTTTTTTTCCTCTGTTAGATGAAAGAGAAGACGTTCAGAAGAAGACTTTCACAAAATGGGTAAACTCACAGTTGGCTAAGGTAAGACAGCTTCCTGCTTCCTCTCCATTATCGACCAAATTTGCTATATCCTCTATTTCCTTGTCTACACTGCCAGAGTCTCTAAATGGACTCTGCCTCTTACTCATGATCACTCTCTGTGATCACTTTCTCACATCCCTGTCTAGTATTATATATAATGTATGTACTGTAGAGAGATAGAAGTAAGAAAGCCTCATTCAGAATCACAGTGACATTTGTAAAGGGAGACAACACAAACACTCTCTGTATCACCAGCAATCTTTCACTCTGCATTTCTCCCATTCATCTTTCTGATAAATAAAGCCTTTCCCTAAGATTCACTCTCCATGCTGTAAGACAAATTGGCACCCTCAACAGCACTTGGTGTTAGATATTGAAACCTGTGTGAGTTTAGCTAAAGTAAACAACTACTCAATTATAAATAGAACTACAGCTCCCATGAAAAAGTACCAATGCTACAGGTATTTAAGTCATCATAACTTGGTTTTCATCTATATCCATAAAACTCACCAACTCTCACTTCTAAACTAATTTGTCTTATTTTTTGTCTGTAACCTCTGCTATCTAAATGATGCAGGGATGACATATTTTTGTGGTCAACACAAAGTTAGCATCACTCCATTTCCCTTGACAAAAAACCAATGGGATTTTTCCATTGAGTTTTGGATTATTACAGAAAATGAGCTCAGTGGTTAACAAAAGTTTATGATACTTAAATGTTTTGTTCATCAGATAATCTTCACAAATCAACACCACTGTAATGATTGTTGAAGCCAAAATACAATCTCCAGAAGTAAAAAAGATAATGTTAGGGTATACACCAACTACATCACAGTTGCATGACGTCACCGTCTCCACCACTAGGCTTCCAACTTGTAATTTAATTTAGCGCAAAATCCTTTCCTCCTAGTTAGTTAGTGATAGTTTGAAAGAGTGTGAGTATAAACACAGGGCTGTAAAGGTGGACTGGTGAGTTTTTTTTTACAACCTCTGTAGCCTCATTTAGCCACTTGTTGGCAACTGCTTTTTTAAAGATGTGAAAGTTTTAAAAATCGCAAGTGGGATATTTCCTGATATATTTTATGTCGTAATAAAACATGAAAATGTCTTGAGCTTGTGTTCAAACCACAGACCTTTTTTCAGATATTTAATCAAAAACCCATTGATTTTGGGACGAGGAAACTGGGAGTGCTATACTTACTTCTGGGTTTTAGGACTCATTCCTGCACCTCTCTATTTCAGACATGTCTAACGACGACCTCTTGACTCAGTCGTGGTCTTGTTGCCTTTGCCAAGCTGGTGACATTCAATCTGCAGTTGTTGGGATAATGATATTAGATTCTTTTACCCTTATCAGGACATACTATGTATTTTGAATGAGGTTTTGTCACTTCTGTAACAGAACCCTGACTTTAATGTGGATAACTTTCTTGAATACTCTCAAGTTTATTTAAAATGTTCTCCAATTCTAACAAGCAAATGACATAACAGAGGAGTTTACTCAGTGTGCTGAAACCCCTCTTATTAATGGCTGAGGCCTGTAACCATATTTGCTTTAAAAATGACCTCTTAATGGAAAAGTTATCATCCAAAAAAGAGATTTTATCTACCTCCTTCTCACACATGTGGGGTACTTTCCATGCACGAAGAGAGGTGAAGAAGTTACAGACCTGTTCTGTGGGAGCAGGGAAATGCACTGCACCTATCTTTCTCCTTACGCTATGTTCCTCCCTCTGTCTAAACCCTCTTACCTCCTCTGTTTTGTTTTCATATTTTTCTTGCCTCTTATTTTTAGAGGAAAATGAACAGGAGGAAAAGAGTTGTTGTCTCTTTCTTCGCTGGCAGCGTCTTCAACCTTCTTTCATCTAGGGCTGTTTTCTGTTCGTCTCTCAGAGTCACGGACCATTTTAGAGGCATTTCCTTTCACGACTGAGATTCGTACGCACACAAAGACACAAAAAGGCACAAAGGTTATTCCCACCACGTCCATTCTCTCTGGAGAGTTGGTTCAGTAAAACTAGGATAAAGAGAAACCCGAGGGCAGGACAGTGTTGCACATTTTTCAGGTTTCTGTTTTGTGGTGTTTCTACATGCTGTATTTGGGATTGTTACAGAAGATATGGATCATATTTTTCTAAAATGCACATTGTCACATCTCTTTTTATCTTTGCTGTTTGATTGGCAGGTGCACTTTGTTGTCCTGTAACTTAGTTAGTCACTCTCCCATGGGGACTGAATCACTTGTTTTAAATTTATTTGTAATTACATTCCAGTGTTTATGTGTGTGTGTGTGTGTGTGTGTTTATTTGTGGTGTGTATATCTCTCACGCGCCAACACATTGCTTCTATTCCTATTTTCAAAGTTGATTACAAGGGTGCTAGAGGTGTGCCGTTGCTATGGCGATGGAGACTTAGGTGAGTGTGTGCGCATTCAGCGTGTGTGCATGTTTCTTCTCATCTGTGTGTGTGTGTGTGTGTGAGTATAGCTATTGAAACAGAGTCTGATCTAAGCCAGATGATTAAAGACAGGGGAAGGACAGACAGGCTGGAGATCATCTTCTTTTCTCTTTTTTCTCCCCTCCTCTCTTTTCTCTCCATCCTTTCCCCTCTCATCCTCTCCTCTCTTCCTTTTCCTTTTTTTCCTCTCCTCCTCTTCTCCTTTCTTTTTCTTCCCCCACTCCTCTCCTCCCACCACCTCTCCTCCTCTTTCCTTTCCTTGTCCTCTCCTCTTCTCTCCTCTCTTTCCATCCCCTTTCTTATCTTTCCCTCTCCTCTCCTCTCCTCTCCTCTCCTCTCCTCTCCTGTCCATCCAGCCTCCCTGATCCCCTCTAACCATTACTAAGAGAGGGGAGAAGGAGGGAGACAATTTAGAGGTGGGGAATGAGGGGATGAGTGGAAAAAGAGGGAGAGAGATAGGTAGGCACAGAAGAAAGAGAGAGAGAGATTCCCTCATCCATCCAAACTCACCAAAGCATAATCAGTACCCCATCCTAGATAGATGAGTCTGTCACACACACTCACACACACACACACAGGCCTCAGGAGAGTAAAATGTAGTGAGACAGCAGATGGGAGAGAGTAAGATGGGAGAAAATGAAAGGAGAGAGGCAAGGAGACTCCGATATGAAGAATGAAGGAGGAGGCGAGGAAGCAGAAAAGGAAAATGAGTGAATAGAAAACAAAAGTTCAGATGGGGACAGGAGGCCAGAGCGAACGAGTTATGGTAGAAGATGGAAGGTTTGGTAACGACAAGCGTGAGAAATATGGGAAAAGAAAGTTGGAGCGATGGCTGGCAGTGAAGCAGCGTCGTGTCTGACTTAAGTGTGATTTGCTACTCAGCAAACCATAAAAAGAGGCTCTTCAGGAATATACGAGAATCTGTCACCAGGGCAGGAAACTGGGCTTTTTTTCTTGTTTACAAACCACAGCTGGTACTTTATTCAAGAGTATCAGCAGCTGATTCCATTCCAGTGCAGCATATTCTGCAGCCTGCCATCTGTAATTTCCTTTTTTGACACCTCCATTTTTATTAAACCTGCCTTAGATGTGTCCTACAAATGCGTTCTAACATCCCCTAGATAACAGGTTTGTGCTTATACCCCAAAGTGATATCAGTGTGTTAGTCCACTATCTTTGGGCTTAACTCTGGAGCAGAGTCAGTTTAGACGATCAAAATATGTCAACAGGCCAGCCAATCAGACTGCCATGACTCAGTATATACCAGCTCTGGACCTCGTGGAAGGTTAAAGGAGTAGTTTTACATTTGGACAGGCTGTACGCTTATTTCCTTTCCTGCTGAGAGTTAGATGAGGAAATTAGCTTAGCTTAGCTTGAAGACTGGAAACAGAGGGGTCTCAAGATATGAAAATAAGAGCTGTAGCTGAGTTTTAACTTTTCCAAGCCAAAACTGATCAGAAACCACTTTTGGAGCACCATGGGAGAAGTGAGACTGTTTAGGCCAAAGAGGATTTTTTCAGATCATCAAAACTCATTGTAATGCTGTGTTTTGATGATTTTGGCAAAGTGCTGTGGAAAATAGCAACACTACCACAAAATACAATACATGCTTTGGTTCAAAATCATGCACCTGTGGGCAGCTTTGTTTCTTTTGTTAGTCATGCAAGTATAGCTTTAATTTATGAAAACATTCCAAACAATGGTTAGATTTATTAAGCTGTTGACTTGGTATTGTCATCTTTAGTATCTGTTTGTGTTGGTTCATGCTTTTAAAATAGAACCTAGCTTACCTGAACACACAACTCAATAGGTTTGAGGTTGTGTGTTTGTTTTACTTGTGCAACAAAAGCATGAAATCAGCATGAAATCTTGTCCACTTATCGACTGATTGTCCCAAATTAAAAGAATACTAAATTTATCTATCTGAAACCAAAGTTTTGGTTCAGTGTTTTGACATTACTCCCAAATTCACTCATTCGCTCATCTCATTCATTCATCTAGATCAGATCTTTTACTTGTCAAAATTAATTCTCTGACTGGAAGAGAGCTGCTGCCTCAACTATTAAAATGTAGCTGGACCAATTAATTACAACCCTGCATTTAGAGAAAATTCAATATGCTTACAAAGCAAACTCTGTCAATTTGAATTTGGCAACCCTAAATTTACTACCTTGTAGCTTTAGATCAGAAGACAATCAACATTTTATATGGTTGTAATATGAGTGAAAGCTAAACAGGGAAATTTGGTGAAAAAGAAATTATTATCTGTGTGTGCCGGAGGCTGCTCAGTAAAAGATGTTTGTAGAATAGATTGTTGAAGATGTTGTCACACACACACACACACACACACACATGAATATTGCACTGAATGGTTTGGTCACCATCAAGAGAAAGTACAGTTCAAAGTAGGGATGAGGCACCAGAGTGGAATCAAAGTAAACTATGATAAGATTATATTTTGGGTAAACACAGTCAGATTGTCTGACCAGTGTTGAATTGTGATTTAAGTCTTGTGTAAGAAAATAAATCAGGATAAGTTCCTGTAAAACACACCTAAATCATATCCCTCTCGTCCCTCAGAGTTAGCTTTAACTTTAAATGAAAGTATTTTTCTGGGAAGCTGTCCTGATGGCCAGGCTACCTGTGCAGAAGAATGCAGACCCTCAGATGTATCCTCATGTATCCTGGGTTGATCATTTGCTCTGGTGATTCATGTCAACACTATAGCATCCACTCTGTAGAGTGATACAGGCTGCTAGCATTGCCTTGTAGCAACTTTAAATCTAAATGCTAATTTATCTTGTTAAGCAATCATGATAAGCTGATACAAATAGGTCTATAGTACAGGTGTAATGTTTTGAGTTCTCAGTGAAAGTGAATATGGTAGTAGGAACTTCATCAGATACTGGTTTATCTCAGTAAGAGGCTGCAGGCTCTGATACAGCCACCATAAAATAGTGCGCAAATTAGATAGCCTCTATCTTAATTCACATTTTTTGCCATATAATCAAGGAAAAGGGGCTATAAAGGACTTTTTTTAGCTTACCAGTGCAAGTCATATCAACTATGTTGAAAAGTCAATGGGAGCTTTTGACTTTAAGTCACTATACACTTAATTGGTAATTGGAATTGTTCCCAAAAATAAACGTCAAGTAAACTGAACTGATTATATAGTCCATACGTCACTATAAAGTTGTCCTTCTGTCATATGTCATATGATGCCACTTAAAATCACTCAGGACTGCGATAAACCATCAGTGACAGTAACTTTCAGTGTTGTTGTTATTGAGCCCAAGAACGAGTTCAGGGAATAACTGATAGAAAGATGATGCCTTATTTTTGACTTTAATCCTACATGGAATATCACATCACTCAGAGGTTAGAGTATGTGGAGGAGATTGTCTGTTCAGCATCCAGTTGTTGTGCGTATAGTGAAGCACAAATAAACAGTGACTCATTGTGATTTTACTGGTAGGTTTTGCTTCGTATGGATTTCCTCTCCTTGTTTTGCTAGCATGTTCTTATGAATAAACATAGTCCAAACATAGGGAATCCTTCAGCAATACTGTCTCATGGCAATGGGAAAAAAACAGGATCACTGTCCTACATCACAGCTTTTCTGGCATTTGTGCAAGGACAATATATATGATAATGTTATGTTTGTGTTGGACAGTGAAGCACAGGATTGTTTCTTTTTCTGATGACACAAATTTGTAGCTTCTCTTCTTTATTTTATTTATTTTTTTTTTACCAGCAACAACCTTCTAAGAAAAGATGAAAGATTAGATGAACTGTATTAATCCCATGGAGGGAAATCTGCTATTTGTTTTGATTGGCTAAAGAATAAAGAGAATACAACCACCTCAAGGTATGATACACTTTTCAGACTGGATGACAGGCTCTTTAAGCTGTGCAACAAAAGCATAAATTCTATGTGAAATCTTGTTTAGCCATAAGTAACCTAATCTGGAAACACACATATTTGGAAGCAATGAGAGCGTCTGAATCTAATTCTGATGTAAAGGACACACCGTGTTAAATGCAGCTGCTTAAAGTAATGTAAAATCTGTTTGGAAACGATAATTGGCAATATCCTTTAGTGGAAAATCACTGTGTATGTGTGTGTGTTTTTCTGCATTACTAATTCATGCACACTTGTAGCTCATAGATGGAGACTGAAATGCTCAGAGGTATGAATTAAATAGATACATTTCACAGTTTCCTGCCTGTGAAATTGCTGGTGGCATTCTGCATTGCAGATCACCTCTGGAGCTCATCCCAAATGACATCCTGTCAGAAGAAACTTTAAAGTAGTCTTTTGTTTTCTTTGTTTGTTTCTTCTTTTTAAGGTTAGAAAGCTGGTTTGTAAAGATGCATTCTGGAAAATTAGATTTACAACTGCCCTCCTTCCCCTTTGCTAGGTGATTGCTTGTTTGCAAATAGATGAATGTTGGGGCACAGTTGAAGTGTGTTGCAGTACATTTTGAATACATCTAGTTTGCCTCCAGTCCAAGCTTATGTGGACATGGCTGGATTAACCTGCCACAGTGTTCTTCATTGGATACTTAATTTGAGAAAGATAGGTCCTGCAATAGGGCCAAACACAAAAAGGTCGTTTTAAAGCATGAAAAATGCAGTGAATCTTTTGCAGGAGATTCAAACTTTCAGGTGATCGTGTCTTTCAAAAAACACAGAGGAGAAACAAGACAGGCATAGAAAGAAAGTATCTCTTAATCTCTGCTTTGATATCTGATTTTCTTTCACCAAAAGTCCAATTAACTAATTACAATATGTTTTAAAATGAATTTATGTATGTATTATTATATTAAAGTTTCAAGAATTGTTAAATGGTTGTTATAATTCCAGTAATAATAGCAATACCTACTGTATATGTGTAATGCTGTTATCAGTAACAGTAGCAATAATCTTATTCTGTCATACTAGAGATATGCTCTCATTCCCAACTTTAATGCTTTGAAATTGTTCATGGAAAACAGATTACAAGCTTGTTGTGTAATACTGTGCATGCACTTCTGCCATTCTAGGCGAAAAACAAATCTTGCCCCTCTATTTGCAACAAACCATACCAGAAACAGCACACTAGGCTAATATGCCACACATATAACACAAAAAAGCTAGTGCAGTGCTAGTGTGCTTAAAGTGTTAACAATATGCATAACACAATATGCAGGCATTTTGTGGATCCATAAACAAATAACACAGTAAACAGATCTGCATAATAACTCCAATAACCTGGTTCTAGATTCTTTACAGCAGAGCTGTGTTCCCAATAATCCAATTCCAGCTCCTCAAACGAGATAATATGACACAAATGGCTCGCCTTATACCACTTTCTTATCTGTTTAAAACACACACATGAATGTGTGCAACCACATTATGTCATCAGCAGATTTAGCAACTAATGATGAAAGAGCAAATAAAGCTTAACTGACCTTTCAGTGTGTGTACAGTGTACATGGTAGGGAGGGAGGCAGACATTGTTGAATAGTTGGCTCCTGGTTGGCCTACATTTTGCCGTCCTTGGCAAAGTATAGAGGCGCATTGTCTGAACATCAGATATTTGACCTTTCTTTAGCATCACAGACCAAACCATTTTTTTCATTAGGGAGGGAAAATAAAACTGTTTTCAATCACTAAGGAAAATTTGGAAGATAAAAAATAACAAGCTTTTATGTGACTCATAAATTCTATATAAAGTGTTCACAAACATGTATTTTTGACAAATTATTCCAGCAGATTCTTTAAAAGTTAGAAGGCCCATGTGGTCCCTTCCTCGATCCAGGGCCCAGGACAGCTGACCTAGTGTTCCCCGGTACTTCAGTAGCAGCATATCCAACAGTCCTGACCAATCAGCTGGCATATGGCATTCGTTGAACCCAGTCACCTTGATGAAATGCAAGTGTACTTCTGTATGAGATTCAGTAATATAAAACTATATATGCAGAAGTTTAATGTTGCTTTTCTTCCACCACAGCAACAACAGAAAACACTTCTCTCCCTGAAACTATAGTTGGTGGCGTTGCAGTCCAGCACAGTCTACTTTGTGTGTGTAGTCCAGTGCTAAATCTGGACTTCAGTTTTACAGGAGCAGATTCTACCAATGAATACATATGGCATCTTATTTGCTTCAGAGACCAACCAGCTCTCCTATTTTGGAATAATGAAGTTAGTTATGATGTTGTGTCAGTTAGAAATAGTTAGAAATAAAGTTTTCAGTTTACATAACATTGTAATTCTTCCCTATAATGCTAATACGATTAATCAGTTAATTGTCTTCTCCCAGGAAAAACAAGATATTGCCATTAAATATGTCACTTGTTATCTCAGTGAAATCCAGACACCTTTAGAATGTGGATAACTTATTAGCAGGCAGATTTAAATAATGCAGTTTGTATGGGCGCAACTGTTTACCCAATCACTAAAATGCAGTGTCGACTTTCTTTAACTGTCTCCTGTCCTCATGTCCCATCTTTTCATCTTTCATCTGTGTAATTTAGAGTTGAGGCGTTCAAGAGGACCTGTTAGAAAATTCAATTACAGAAGCTGACATGTTAAAACAGCCCAGCCCATTTGTTTTCATAGCTGATGGTGGGTTTGTGTCTGACATGGGAGACAGAGAGTGAACTGTTAATACAGGTTCTACCTTGTGACAAACACAGTGTTTGCTCTCAGTGTCTTCTCATTTATTTTTTGTCCAAACAGAAGGGATGAAAAGGAATATGAAAAATTAATGACAAATCAACCGATAATGTGCTCTGAAAAGATGCTAGTCCATGTCCTTTCTTTTTTAGAAACCACACCACTTGGAAGTGAGACCATTTGGTCTCAGCCCAGTTATTCAGTCTGCATCAGGGTCTGATTTACAGCTTTCTCACCAGCCCAGGTGGACCGTACTAACTGGGCAAATGCACCAGTTTGTTTCAACCAAATCAAACAATATTGCATGTAAGTCTCCTTCCAAGAAGCAAGAATTTGGATGTGATACAAGCAGTAGTTTGTGGCTGCTGCTGAGTGTGGCTGCTGCTGAGTGTGGGTGATGATTGTCAGGCCACCACAAAAAGCAGCTATACTTACTTGACCTAAGCTGTAATCTGCTGTAGCACTGATAGTCAAGTGCAGCATATCATCGCCTACAGAAGTATTGGAATAAATGGACAGTGACAGACACACACTTAGACACACTGCCACATGCAAGTGATAAAGATGTGGGGAAGAAATGGTTTTCAGTATTTGCAAAGACAAAGTGTCCTTATTATAGCTGATGATATTCTCTAATTTATAGCTAGCCTCGTCTAATTCAAACTGTAACCCAGTAACTTAAGTTTCCCCTTTCAAGGTGAGAGAAGACAGACTGTCCTTAGTTTGGAGGGTGCAGAGTGAATCATCTTTGTTTGTCTGAGGAGAGAGTCTGGTTTAGAAAAGATTGAAATACTAGCACACATAAAAAAAGGAAGAAAAAAAAAAACCAGACATGTGAGAAATGAGTCAGCAGTGTTTTGTATTCTGGTCACATGCTGGTAGAGGTCATTGTGCTCATTGCCATCACTGTTTGCTGAGGATGAAAATGTGCTTGCTGTATGTGGTTTGTTATGATCATTTCTACCCTATACACACTGTAGCACGTGGGGTATAAAATGTATATGTATGACATGGATAATATGTGTATGTGAACATGTTGTTTCACACTTACGCACAGAACAGGCTGCCTTTCATATTACCCCAAAAACTATCCACCCAACCATTATCTGTACCACTTACCCTTAAGGGTCACATGGGGCTGGAGCTAATCCCAGCTGACACTGGGTGAGCAGCAGGTAGAGACAACCAACCATCCACACTCATATTCACACCTGTAGGAAATTTAGAGTCACCAATTGACCTAAGCATGTCTTTACACTGTGGGAGGAAGCCAGAGTAAAGAACCAGAAAGAACCCACACAGGCACAGGGAGAACATGCAAGACAGACAAGCCTGGAGTTCGATCCCGGAACCCTCTTGCTGTGAGGCGACAGTGCTAACCTTCCCTCTGTCCCCAACCCCTGCAACCCCCCCCCCCCCAATCTTTGCAGAAGCAAATTGCTGTTTTTACACTTTAATTCTTGTAAATGAGATAAAACTGTGTTAATTAAAAGGGAACACACATTAGGCATGTTGAGACGATTACTAATATAATTTGGTGTGACCTGTGATGGGACCAAGCTGGACCGGGTCTTCTCCGGTCTGAGTCGAGCCATTCAGTGCAGCTCCTCCTCCAGCTCATCTTGTCAACGATACTCGAGAATCTTTAGATTTAAGGGCACAGAAAGTGCTGCAGTCTGCTGTTCATGCTCCAAAAACAGTCACAAAACAGCAAGAACAGACAACAACATTTTGATTTGATTTGCTGTTAAAACTGATAAAACATCTTCCCTGGATGGAGTCTATGAGTAGAATATGTATTTGTCACCTTGCTTCAGTGTGTGTACACTTTGGATGATTCTTCACTTATAAGTACAGACCAGTTTCTAAGGTACAAGAGGGAGCTGTAATTATGGGAACATCAATTCAGCCCAGAGAACACCTGAAGAACTGTTTTCATTGCTAGAGTGTACTGGAGATATGAAGGAGGCCGTTAAGTGGACAAGAGAGAGATTTCTAATGGGTGTGAGTGGGCAGGAGGAAAAAGTGTGAGTGTGTTTGTGTGTTGTGTCTCTTCTGGTATAGTAATATACAAATGTGCGTATGCCCCCTTTTTGCCTTTTGTTTCCTGTTCTTTCATCTGTGTTTGAGCGCGATTTCTTTACTTATCATCTACACCCACACACTGTCCATAACCTATTGCTAATAATACAACTACTCCCAACACACACACACACACACACACACACACACAAACTGCCCTGGTGGGGAGAATGACTCTATAAATGCGAGTTTGAGTACAACGCCAAGAGGCATAGGTCAAGGGCAGAGAGGGATGGAAAAAGAGAGCGATAGACAGAGGGAGGAAAATAAGAGGAAGAGAATGAAATGTGAGAGAATGAGTGTGGGGGTGGGGGCAGTGAATATAAACCAGACAGAACATAAAAAGAAAGGAAAATGTGAGGATATGAAAAAAAACAAGAAGAGGTTGTTTCTAAGAAGACTGATGACTGAATTTCTTTATTATAGAAGAGTGAATTTTTCTTTTTTTCACCTTTCCTCCTATAATGTGTTTGTATTGTTGATGTGTATCAATTTTTTCTAGGTCTACTTTTTTCTTTCTTTCTTTCTGTCTCACTGCCGGTACTAATGCATTTTAGAGGCAGGGTGGGGGACTTCTACATGGCAGCCATCATTGTAATAATGCTTGATCGATGCAGGAAGAGAGTTTCCTGCCACAGCAACCAGGACAGTAACAGTGCGGGAAAGATTCATGATGTCATTTGTACACGATGCTGCAAAACATAAAGAAGAAAAGAAGGCTGTCTCTACTTTGCTTACTTATTGTCTCTGTCCTTTCCCCTCTCCTGTCTTTACCAATTCCTCTAACACTTTCTCATAATTACTTACTTCAGTGGACTTTTTCTCAATTTTCAAATAATACCATTGTGCTGCACACTATGCTAAATCAAGTGTTGCTGAAAAATTAGTCCAGATTAGCTGATCTTAAATCTGTTATGACACCTCTAATAAGCTGTGTGCATGTGAAGGTCATTTGCAATATCCAAGTTAAATTGAAGAAATTGATCAGCTTCAAGTTAAGAGCAGTGAGCCCTGTGGAAAATATTGAGGTAAAAATACACCAGAGGAATAATGGGAAAATGAAAGTTCAGCACAAACATAAAATTAAAGTGAACAGACTGCATCCTCAGTAGCATTTGTTTAAATCAGACATCTGGGGCAATGATGTATTTGTGTACCTGGGGATTTTCTGCAGTTACATAACAAAAGACTGCCATACTGACAGTGATACAATACAGTCAGTTAATAACATACCTGAAAACAAGCACAAACATGTATTTATACTCTTTATGTTGATGTAAAAAAGACTGAGTCTAGTAAAATAAAGATTAAATAACTAACCTTATTCTACATACAGTCATCTGCCACAGGGCCTGTAAACACTGTATACATTTACATTACATTTATTTAATCTATTTTAGATAACCTAGATAGATATGATCACTGCTAATCAACATTTACTATCATATTATGTTACACAGACAGAACACAAGTTCTGGTGTTATTCTGTACTTCACAGTGGCCTAATTACTGAAAAGTTTGTCCTACACCTGGCTAACTGTGATTCCTATGCTGCCAATTTACGTCTATTTAAATACCCTGTTATATGGCTGTTAATAATATTCCCTAAATCATTTCAAAGATATTGAGGTAGAGGTAGTTTATCTCTAGTCTGTTTTCATATCCATATTGAGGAGCTCTAATATGTATCACAAGTTGAGTGTGGCTGCATTTTGTTCCCAGGACTTTTTTTAAATTAACACTTCCTAAACTAGGTAAAACAGTTTTTTTAATGTATGCTGCTTCCTCTGCCTGAAACCAACGGCAGTTTGATCTGCATCTGCAAAATGTTGTCTTTCTGAATTTGAATCATTTCTCAAGAAACTGTGTGCTCTCATATCTGACTGCTGATGTTTTGGGGTATTTCAGAATTCCCCTTCACTCTTGGCTGCTGTGGAGGCCCACAAAAGAGACTCACGCTGTATTTAGCCTGCAGCATTTTCCAATGTGAAGTAACTGCTAGCTTGTAATCCTAGACTTGTCAGCAGTGATAAAGAACAACCTCTTGGGTATTAACTGTTATCTTCACATTTAACGCAGGGCTGGTTTGTGATTACTCAAGAGATGTCTCTCTATACTCCGAGCTACTCCAAGGTTATTTTGGCTAGTGAAGAACAGCTTCTCTAGTATGGGGATTGGCCCCTTTGACCTTTTCATTGAACAAGTAAATTGACCTCATATCACCTCCTGTGGTTGTTGCTCTCAGCATAGGTTTAGCTGTCTGAAAGCTGATGTGTCTGCTTTTGCTTTTTTGAGACTTATAGACTGCAGAGAGCTAACTCAGCTTAGCAGTAATGTAACATGTTCAATCTCAATTTAGAATCAATGGACATTATGATTTCATCTTAGTAGATTGAGTTAAACTATTGATAATTGTATGTGTGTGTTTCAGACAGGGAAACCACCCGTGGAGGATCTGTTCTCAGACCTGTGTGATGGACGACGCCTGCTGGAGCTGCTGGAGGGGCTGTCAGGACATGAGCTGGTATAAATACACACATACACACACACACACACATGCATACACACATACACATACCCGATGCCATAGTTATGCCAGCATTTTAAATCAGTGTTGCTCTCAGTCAAAGGATAGTGTGTAGAAAAAGAAGATCCAGTAACTATGGTTGGCATTTTAACATTTGCCCTTAAGAGTAACAGACCTTCCTTATGAATGTGCTGTAGCAGTCATAGAGGCAAGATTAGGCCTGATAGGTACATAGTATCATTTTTAAACTATATTTTGGAGATGATGGAAGCCGACATTGTCAAACTAATATAACACCATGCAGCAGCTTTGTCTTTTGACTGTGCCATGTCACTTACATACTGTAAAAACAGCTGGTGGTTGGGTCAAATGCGGCGGTTGGGTCAAAGGCTACCAAAATGTGTACAGGGAGTACAAACAAATGAACACAGGCATAGGCAGACAACAGAACAATACAGGCTACGATCCACGATTAACATGAAAAATTACAGAGTGCATTTCACAAGTGTATATTGAGAGGCAAAATGAATGTGAAAACTATATAGGTAGTTAAAATCTTTTCTGGTAAATTCTCCCCTTTTTTGTAACACAAGCTCAGTTTGTTTGTCCAGTTGACAATCAGGTCCCAAGTCACATCAGTACAAATGCAGCAAAGAACAGGAAACAAAAGGCAAATGCAATTGCCTATATGGTTGTTAAGGTTAGAGGACTTTAAAAATAAGCCAGAGCTACTTGAAATGAGCTCTCCTTTATTTTTTTTCCCTCAACTTTGTCTGTTACACAGTCCTTTGTTTTACATTGTTGTCAAATCTGCAAGCACTGCAGTGCATGCAGGTCTGAATGACAAGTAAAGCCATATCCAGTCTGCCCCTCAGATTGACTTCAGTAGTTGATGCTGCTCTTCACTTCCTCCACATCCACTTCCTCTGCATCCTCTGCTGCAACTTCTGAGGTCATTAATTGATT
This sequence comes from Lates calcarifer, assembly GCF_001640805.2. NCBI lineage: Eukaryota > Metazoa > Chordata > Actinopteri > Centropomidae > Lates > Lates calcarifer. The sequence continues at coordinate 12,094,138 of NC_066854.1, forward strand.
AACTGTTGGAATAGGTAACTGACAGTACTGAATAAATATGGGAATGGCTAAATGTAGAAGATAAACAGATTAAATAGTTAACTAAAAGTAATCAATTTAATAGTAATCAGTTAATAGTTTGCCAAAAGCCTCTGCTACTCCAAGTGGTAGTAATATGGGAGTAGTGCAGACTTGAGCAAACCAACCAAAACACTGACAGTTTAATCGTATGAAACAAGTAGTATAACAACATATAGGTGGTTTGTGTTTTAATGTCATTCATCCCCAGACATCATCTGATCAACAGCTCTTATGTGAACGTGCAGTGGTTAACAGCTGCCGCCCACCATGATATGGTGTGTTACTTTCACTTGAGTGAATGAATTAGCTAGCTAACATTAATCTATCCATTCAATACCATCTCTGAAGTTGAGATGCTTTTATTTCAGTTCATTTTGTGTAAATATATTTTTATTTTCATTGTTAGATTATCGTAGTGGAGGCAGGTTGCTCCACAGCACTATCTGTGCTGATCGTACAGTCATAACTCCACATAACAGTAGATAACAGTTCATTCAGTGTGTTAATTATATTCCTTATTAGTGACATAGCAATCATCATATGGTGTTTTCCCCCATGATTGATTCTGGCAAGTTGTAACCATGCAAAATTTCACATCCCTGTCTTCTATCCCACATGGTGCACACAGCATTAACCTCAGGTTAAACTAAAAATAATCACATTCCTAACCTTAATGCTAAAATTAGCATTTGAGGAAATGAAAACGGGGGGGCTAACTGCAAAGATTTAAAACTTAAATGAGAACAAACACACACCAGCGCATCCCACAGTGTTAATAAAACTTTTACACCCACCTTGTTTTTTATTTTCCCCTCTAGCTCTCTTCACTTCCTCCACCTTGTCCTTTTGTTGGAATCTGCTCCTCTCTCTTCCTCTATCTTTTCTCATTCTCTTTATCTCATTTTTTATTCCCTTTGTCTCTCTCAGTCTTTCTCTTCATCTTTCTACCTCCTTTCCTCCTCCCCTTTTCTCCCATTTCTCTGTCTCTCCCTGTTTTTATCTCATGGAGAGACATTATCATCTTTGTCCTTTGTTTGGGACTATCACCCTTATTGTACTGGCACACACACACACACCCCCACAATCACAAACACACACTTTTATTGTAATGTGGCTGTTTGTAGCGCTCATGGATGCCCCTGTGCAAGGTCTGTTTATGCCTCAATAATCTCCTCTGTCTGGTGTGTGTGTGCGTGTGTGCACGTGTGTATTTAGGTGAGGTTGGAGAGAGGATTCACGCGCGTTCACTCACTCAACAATGTCAACCGTGCTCTGCAGATCTTGCAGAAGAACAATGTGAGTATACACACACACACACACACACGATTGTTCCTTTATCCTGATGTGAGTATGCATGAAAGTTTAGTATAATATGGATTTGACTGTATTAATATACATTGAATAAATCACCGGTTAAACTCAGCAAACTGTGAATTGCTTAAATTAAAATGCCTTTCAGGTTTCTCTCTATCTCCTCTCTGACTTGGTTTTCATATACATTGAACCTTGTTTCCTTCAAGATACCTTTACTTTCCAATCTGAGAAAAACATGTTTTTTTTATCCCCTCTTGTATGTTATTGTTGCTTTTCTGTATACATATTTTTGGCTGGCTCTTTTCTCCTTCTGCAATCTTTCTTTTCTCTTTCCTCCCCTTTGTGCTTGTTCTTCTTCTCTCATACTCTTGCCCAGCCTTGCTTTCTCCTCTAATGTATCCTTTCTTATAGATAGAAAGAAAGAAGATAGATTTATATATATGGTTTACTTGACACAGTGCGTTTTGAAATATGCTTTTGCAGTGACAATAATATTAAGACTGACAGATAAGTTGTTTCTTTGTCCTCCAAGAATTGGCATTTTGGGAATATACTTAGCTTAATTTAGCAGGGGAAAGCTAGTTAAACAGCTACTAACAAAATAAGTGTATTAGCACGTCTGAAGCTAACTAATTGACAGGCTATATCTGGTGGCAAGTGTAAAAAACAACTTGCAGTTTTTCAGTGGCTTTTCTGTTGGAGTATTTCACAGATTTTTTTTCAACCTTTGGACTGAGGCTAGCTAGGCTAGGCTAGCTGTGTCCTCTGGTTGCAGTATTTGTGTTAAGCTAAGCTAGGTTTACTTTGTATTTAATGGACAGGTATGACAGTGGTATTGAGTGGTATCAATCTTATCATCTAACTTTTGGAAAGGATGTAAATATGTGTATTTCTCAAAATGTTGAGTTACTTGTTTTATAGTATCTGTCCCCAACCTGAGAGCAGAGACCAGACAAGAATGGTCATCATGATTTATTTATGGATTGCAGACCTAAAAACATCCAAGGGTTAACGTGTTGAAGTGGAAACGCCTTTTTCAACGTGGGCTCTAGATGTTAAAAAAAAACACAAGACATAAGATTAAATCCAGAATTACATCAGTACATCAGTTCACAGTCCTGACCTCTGTAAGAGCCTCTCATTTGAAACAACTGCATGTGTAACAGAAGGCTGCTCTACAACATAACACCAGTGTGAGAAAAGGAGCTTCTGACAAACATCATTTACTTGAAACGCTTTACTAACCTGTTCCAGGTTACAGTGGTAATGTGACAGATGTATCACTTGAAATTTGTTGTAAAAAAGTGACTTTAAGTTTCACACAGAGGTTAACAAAACAGCTTCACAATTCTTCTGTCAGCTGAAATGATGATGCTTTCAGATGACTATTTTTATTTTCTCAGCCATGTAAGAGTCTCAGATATGCACATTACTGTTACATACATGATAACGACCAAAGGCTACATGTCTTGTGCAGAAGAAGACATGGACATAAGGAGCAGTATTGTTCTTGAATTGCTGCACAGAGCCAGTAAGCTCGAGGGCTAAAGCATTATTACAGCATGTACAGCATTATAAATAAGAGTGTAATTAGAGTACTTTGACTGAGTGGATGTTTAGTTCTTAACATTTTAAGCCTTTAATTTAAGTTTTTAACTGTGTAGATAACGAGTATTACTCTCACTAGAGCCCCATGCAAACCGCCTCAAAGTCTAAAGATTGATAGGCCTGCTGTGCCTGTTATGCTGTGTTATGTCTGCTGGCGAATGGTCATTTATTCATGACTTATGTCCACATTAAAGCCAGAATTCTACCTCTCCAGGCTGAGCTACGTTTACATGGTGGTTTCCTCTATGCTTGTATGAAGTACATTTACATTTGTTTTCATCTCCTTTCGGAAACCAAGTCTTGACAGGAGCTGAATGAACCAATCAAACAAGTAGACACTGCTTCATTTTCAGGGGTCACAAACCAAAAAGTTTGGGAACCTCTGAGTTAGACTATGTAAAAAGACCTGCTTGGAATTTATAAAATAAACCCTATAATGAGATCTGTCTGTCTGCATGTCCCTCCCACAGGTTGAATTGGTGAATATCGGAGCGGCAGACATCGTTGATGGGAATCACAAACTGATTCTCGGGCTCATCTGGAGCATCATTCTCCACTGGCAGGTGTGTGTGCACATTTGTCACTGTGAGTGTGTTTGAATATGTCAGCATGCTGCGCTGTGCTGCCATTTATGAGGCATTGAGAGGTTTCATATTCTGTTAATGCCTCCAGTATTAAGTTTTACATTTTTTGCAGCTGTAGCAATTTTTTGTCACATTTCATGGATCTGTTTCTTTCATTTACCTCGACCTTGATGAGTATTTACTCATCCAACTGCACTGAGTCAAACAAAACCCTGTTAAAACAGAAAGTAGACCTGTGTACTCTCCTCAAGCTCTAAATTGTATGTATATCTATTTCAGTGTATAATTACATTATATTCAATTAAACCCATTTAGAAGGCCACACAAAGTTTTACAGTGAGAATAAACATGCATGCAGTGAGTCAACACTGTGCAGTCATGCTGGTGAGATGATCAAACATTCAGTTTTTATCCCAGGAAGCATTTCAACACCAGTGAAAATAGCCTTTTCTCCATGATGCACAAATTGGATCAGCTACATATACACTGTTCCTGTCTATCACTTAAGAACGTGTTCACATACAGTTACACAAACACAAATTATTCCTCTGTGCCCACCTGAATTTTTTCCCAGTGATATTTTGCAGTGTATAATGTTTGCTGGATTGTAGCTGTCAAGGTAACAGTCACATTCCTCAGAACTCAAAGCAGCAATGATGGAGGGCAGTGAGAAAAAAAAAGAAAAGTGAAAAGTTTCTCTGTGATGCAGAAATACACACTGACGTTTTAGCTTTAAAACCTGCTTATACGCAGCTATGTTCTTATATCATACCACAAAATAATGTATACAATAATAAAACAGTAGTTGATTCACAGAAAGAGGAAAAGGGGAGTTTCAGACTCAACCTTGGAACAGTTAAGTTTTTTTGATTTGAGAGATCTACTCATCCATTGCACAGAGGCAGTTGTGAACTATGTCATACATATTAAGAGAGATACAGTTGTGTGCCATCAGCATAACAATGATGAGAAATACTGCTCTTAGGGTCTGAGTGTCTCTATATAAGGTTATGATAGTTAATGTGTTGAATTTACTTTCCTTTTACTTTGTTCTTCTGGAAACTTGTAAGAAAAGTAAATGGCTGAATCAAAATAATTTGATAAAGATGGGAATGCACTCATAGGTTAAATAATTGTATTGTAAGGTAAAGTATTGCTGCACACATTTCATTGGTAATTGGAAAGTTATTTGTAATTGCATGCTTGTATTTTTTGTGCTTGCGGTTTAAAACTTAAAGCTTTTTTGTGGCCAAGTTGTTGCATGTCCACAGAGAACACATCAGGACAGGACCGGACCAGGATCTGAGCCTAGTGGCATTAATTTAAAGTGCAAATGAAGGAATATAATCCTTATGGAGACTCAGAATGTTTGGTTGGATCAGATATAAATAACTCATATGTGATTCCAGACATGCCCACCCACCTCCTGAGCCTATTCACTGATCCTGTGATCAATATTGTCAAATGCAGCATATCAAGCAGAGGCAGCACAGAACATTTTTCGGAGTCTACTCGCATTAGTCGCATAGTTTGTGATGGCAGTTGCTTTCTTACAGGGGAGTGAACAGAACTGCCCCTTTTTACCTTAAAGTAAGCAGTCGTAATGCAGCGATGAACATGATTTTAGTCATTCTTTAAAACACTCCAGTTTTGGATGATATCTACCTCTTGCTCCAACGTGGTTTGAATGTACTCATTGTCCCTTTGGAAAAAATCCTCTGCCAAGTGAATGTAAAAATGTGATGTGTGCTTTCCTTGGAAACTAGATGGAGATTTATGAAATAAAATAGCTCTCCTTTATTTTTTTGCATTACCTTGTGAGACACTAATGTGTCCAGCAACAGCACCTAAAAATCAAGCATTTTAGGTATGCATATTTTCTGTTTTGAGTGTACATAATTTTGCCAGTCCCTAGTATAAATTTGGGAAATAAAAAATCAACAATCTCAGCGATTTACCATTCATATTACAAACTTAGGCCATCATTTTAAATCTAAATTGATTACCCTACAGCTGTTACTTCTCAAGGCTGAATCTCTGTTTCATCCCTTTTTCATCTGCCTCCTCTAAAAGTTTTTATTTTGTATTATGTAGTTGTGGGCCTCATATTTAATCCATTTACTCCACCATCTTGAATATTCTAGTTCTTGATTTGTGATTCTATAAGTTATTTTTTCTGTCTCTAAAGTTTTGTTCTCTTTTGATGTCAAGTTTTAAAATAATGGTGTAGTTTTTAACCAGTTCATTGTTGTTTGTTTTATAGCTGCAATGTGCACTGTATCTGAACTAGGTATCTGTCTACTTCTAAAGTAATCTCAAATGGTGATATATCCATAATAATATATGTAAGGTTCAAATATCTGTTTTATTTAAAAGATTCTCAGAAAAGTGATTAATTACTAGAATATGTGTAGAACTGGGCAGAATAAGAAGATATGTGAGTGGTTTGATTTGCCACATTTACCATAACAGTCTAATATACTGTGTGTAAAGTAGTATAGTTTATTGGGTTTATATTTATTGCTAATTTTGACCAGAAAACACAAGCACACACAGGTCAGGAATCCAACATTGTAACTTAACAGAAAAGTACATCCACCAGCCACATTACTGCGAGTGCAAACACAGGTTACTCCAAGTTTCCTTTAATGTTTAGGTTTTTTTGTCTTTCATATTGTCTCGTTCTCTCTTGGCCTTTTTTCCCCGCTGCATTTCATCTTTCTGCCAACTGATATTAAGTCTTCACTACTGGCTACTTCTCCCCTTAAGCTGTATTTAAGGTTCAAAATCCATTCCATGACGGACTCAGTGTTTAAAGCCAAGATCACATCAAGTCAGGGCTTTTAATAGCTTACATTACAATACATTTTAATTGTATTTCAGTCCAATGTCTCAATCACACTAGTTTTGGCATAAACTTAATGACATGATTAATAGCAAAACACAGTTCTATAATGAGGTACTTTTGTTAGTTGAGTGTGTATGATTGTGGGTAGCATTTGAGTGTGTGTTTGTGTATATAGTGTGTGAATATGGCTGTCAAAGGCTGCTACGCCCTGGAGGTTATCATTTGCTTGTGTGTGGGCATGTATGCCAGTCTGTGAGTGCTTCCCTGTGCATGTGTGTGTGTGTGTGTGCGTGCTTATCTCTGTCTGTGTGTAGGTGTGTCATTGTGAGTGTGTGTATACAACAAGTCTTTGTCAAAGCACCTCTCCAATTAAATTGGAAATGCATGTGGTGACCTACTCTCAAATGAGTCCTTTTTTTACCCAGCAGGCCATATTCTATGAGGAATGCCTGCCTGTTTGTGTGTGTGTGTGTGTGTGTGTGTGTGTGTACACATGTGTACATGCATGCATGTGTGTGTTTGTGCACGTGCATGCACGTGAGAGAGATGTTTATGAATCCCCTTGCTGGGAATTCACCTCAATATCAAATTAGTCTGAACTCCTATAGGTTTAGCTGCACCATGTGTTTAAGTGTGTATCTGTGAGCATGTAACAGTGCAGTGTCATAGTGTGTGTGTCCTTGTATGACCAGCCAAGTTTGAGTTATACACAATGGTTAGAATGAGGTTTAGGTGAGGGGTAGGGTCTAGGATTAGGCATTTAGTAGTGATGGTTGGGGTCAATGAGTGTCCTCACAAAGAGTAGTTGTTTTGGTGCTTTTGTGACTGGATTTAAGGCTAACAACTAGATTTCTTTTCTCATTCCTTCTTCCACTCATCTGTCCAGCCCCTGCTTAGAGCTCTGCTAATGCTCATTGCATTGCCTCACTGCATCAGTGTGTGTCTGTGCATGTGTGTGTTTGTGTCAAAGTGCAGAAAGCAAGTGTGAGGAGGGGGAGAGTTGAGTGTTATAAGAAGAGGGGAGCATGAACCACGTTCTGTGTGCATGTGTGTGTCTACATGCATATGTCTGTGTGTGTGTGTGTGTGTGTGTGTGTGTGTGTGTGTGTGTGCACATGTGGCTGATAGAAAGGTGAGGGAAAGATATGCATAAGTAATGCACAACTGGGCAGTGTAAAATAAAACGTCTCGCTCTCTCTTTCCTCCCAAGCCCTGAACAAGTGCTCTAAAACTGTCACTCACAACTGCCAAAAAGCCAGTCTGTGAGGGTGCAACCAAAACCACACACTGGCTTTGTGTATGGATACGTGTGTACACAAGTGTTCTTTGAGTGTGTTCTGTGCACTTTCACTGAGTGTGTGCTACAGTGTGGAGATATGTGTGGGTATGCAAAGAATCCAATGACAGACCATGTCAAAACTTTTTGCTAGAAAGCAGCAGATATTTTTAAATGTCTCTTTATGGTAATGTTATGTTGCCAGGCATTGTATTTGCATTGATTTCAATATTTCTTGGTCTGCTTATCATGGTGGTGTTGTTTGTGTTTGTGTACGGGAAAGCAGTGACTGGTAACTGTTAACAGTAACTGACTGCTACCTATACACATGCCCTCTCTCTCTTCTCGTGGATATTGGGTCTAAATAGGCATTTTCAGTCAGTCAGTGCAGTTTGCTGCCCAACTCTCCCATTTAAGTTGACTAAAAATCCATTGCTTGTGCATGCTGTATAACTAAAAAATGCTGAATTACAAACATAAAAACTCTTGTTGCTTCAAATATGTGCACATGCTGTTTTACACATTAACAGGACGCACCAGTAATAATAGTATCAGTGACTCTACCACTGCTCCTCCATCTGCTCTTCCTATCCACACGTTGCAAGGCACTGAACCCCAAATCGACTCCCGATGGTCAGGCCAACACCTTGCATGGTAGCTTGCTGCCAGTAGTGTGTGCGTGTGTGTGTTTGTGTGTGTGAGTGAATGGGTTAATTAGAGGCAAAATTGTGACGCGCTCTAAAAGTGCTGTATAAATGCCGCCATTTGATACAAGGGTTTAATACTACAAGTGTTTATTGTCATAATGTGCAAAGT